>NC_083426.1:33843171-34498921 GCF_020745735.1 Hemiscyllium ocellatum | reverse complement strand
GACAACAGGCTTCTTGAAACTGAAGGAATTTTCCTCTGCTCATTTTTCATAGCATTCCCTCACAGTGTTGCCATTTGAAGCATATGAGAATATTTTGGAAGAAGGAGTAGCAGAAACTATAATGTATGCAAAATTAATATGAGTACTTTTTTTTTCAGGTTTCAAATTCCGAGGTGAAAAGCCAACCGTTCCAAAGAAGGTGAGTGCACTGAAATTTATTGATTATATGAAAATACATTATGAAGCTAGTTACGACGATCATGAAGTCTCAACAAATGAATTCCCTTTTTTCCCCAACAGTGCTAGTCTAAGGATTCCAAAAAAGATTGATGACAGACTTGAACAATATACAAAGGCAATCCAGGTGAGTGACACCGTCCCTTGTGAGTAATGATTTGGAGGTGCCGGTGTTGGACTGGGGTGCACAAAGTTAAAAATCACACAACATCAGGTTATAGTCCAACAGGTTTAATTGGAAGCACACTAGCTTTCAGAGCGACGCTCCTTCATCAGGTGATTGTGGAGGGCTATATGGCTATAAATTCTGTGTTACGATCAAGCCCTCCACAATCACCTGATGAAGGAGCGTCGCTCCGAAAACTAGTGTGCTTCCAATTAAACCTGTTGGACTATAACCTGGTGTTGTGTGATTTTCTTAACCTTGTGAGTAAGGTATCCTGTAATCAAATAAAAAGATTTGAAGCATGCAATTGGAAATAAGAGTTTCATGCTGCATTTAGAGTTTTAAGCATGTTATTGAACCTCATTTCATAATTTTGTTTGCAGAGAAGTGATAGCAGGAAAGCAAAACAATCCCCTTCTAATTATCTGACCCGACCATTAGAGGGCGTTGCAAGCAAACGATGTGTGTTTGAGAAGGAAGATGCTCAGGATTCCAGTGCTCGACATTACACAAGTAGAAAGGTAAAGTGGAATTTTACTCTGATTTAGGTGGGAATATGCACAATTATGCTTACAAACACATTCACATGCTTGCATATAACAGGAATGGCTATTGCAACACACAAAAAAGGAATGAATGGCCACTTGACACTAATGTGAAGATTATATTTCTATTATATTTGCATGAACTTAGATTTGACTTTGTATTAGATATATTTAAATTTCAGCTTCCTATTTTGTAAGGTAGACCAAACTTTCATTCCTCTAAAAGGGGTTGACAGACAACATTTGTCCTTTCAACCTCCTTTCTTCTTAGGATTTCCTTTCAAGGGCTTAAGACCATGTGACTGGATTTCAGTGAGGTGTTCGACGAGGTTCCTCATGGTAGACTTGTTAGCAAGATTAGATCACATGGAATACAGGGAGAGCTAACCATTTGGAAACAGAACTGGCTCGAAGTTAGAAGATGGAGGGAAGGTGGTGATGGAGGGTTGGTTTTTAGATTGGAGGTCTGCAACCAGTGGCAAGCTACAAGGATCGGTGCTGGGTCCATTGCTTTTTATCAATAATATAAATGATTTGGATGTGAATCTAGAAATTATGGTTAGTAAGTTTTGCAGATGGCACCACAATTGGAGGTAGACAGTGAAGAACGTTACTTCACCATTACAACAGGATCTTGATCAGATGAGCCAATGGGATGAGGAGTGGCAGATGGAGTTTAATTTAGATAAATGTTAGGTGCTTCAATTTGGAAAGGCAAATCAGGGCAAGTACACTTAATGGTAAGGTCCTGAGGAGTGTTGCTAAACAAAGAGACCTTAGAGTGCAAGTTCATAGTTCCTTGAAAGTGGAGTTGCAGGTAGATAGGATAGTGAAGAAGGTGTTTTGGTATGCTTTCCTTTATTTGTCATAGTATTGAGTATAGGAGTTGGGAGATCATGTTGAGGCTATACAGCACATTGGTTAGACCAACATTTAAATTACAGTTACAATGTTTAAAAAGGATCTGGATGGGTGTAAAAATAGGAAGAGTTTAGAGGGATATGGGCCAAGGGTGCTGTGAAATGGGACTAGATTTATTTAGGATATCTATCGGAATGGACGAGTTGGACTGAAAGATCTCTTTCTGTGCTGTCCATCTCTATGACTCTAAGACTTCTTCAGTCAGTAGGTCTACATCCATTTTTCCTCAATTATTGGCCAATCTGTCCCAGTTTCTGAACTAAAAAGCAAGTTTGATTAATTCGCAATATTTGATTCTGTTTCCCTTTGAGATTCTGAGTACGTGATCCTTTTCTTAAAAAAACATAAGGCATAATGTGCTTTGTTTTGATTTTTAAACATGAACTGTGTTCTCAAAAAGAAGTGTTTAAATTTCTCTAGTGCATTTAACCCAAGGGCTAGTGGTAGCATCACTGGGCTAGTAATCCAAAACCCCATTTTAATGTTCTGGGACTATGGGTTCAAATTCTATCATAGTAGATCATGAAATTTGAATTTAATAAAAGAAACCTGAAATTAAAATAATGACTATGCAACCAGTATCAATTAGTGTTTAAAGCCCATTTGGTTCAGTAATAGCTTGAGAGAAACCAATCTGCCATCTTTACCTGTGCTACAAGTGACTCCTGACCCAGTCAGCAACACCCACATCCTGTGAATGAATAAAAAAGAAATTGCAAAGCACTTCAAGAAGACAAGTAATAAGGCTAGTTGTTAGGGATGACAAAGTGTTCAAACACCGATGATGTGGATGATGTTGGGAGTCATGTATTAGTATGGCCAGAGGGTTGGGTGACTAATAGAAGGCAAAGAATTGGGATAAGGAGAGACATTTTCAGGATTGTGATCTGGAGTGCCACAGGAATTAGTGCTGAGTCCACATAGAATGTAAAAATAGGTAAGTCTTGCTAAAACTATATAAAGCATTGGTCAGACCACAGCTGAAATGCTGTGAACAGTATTGGACCCCGCACTAAAGAAAGACAAATGGCATAAGGGGCAGCCCAGAGAATGTTCACTAGGTCGATCCTGGGTATAGAGAGACTATCTTCTGAGGAGAGTTTGAGCCTGTGCTCATCGCAGTTCAGAAGAATGAGGGGTAACCTTATTGAAAAATACATAATTCTTAGGAGGCTTGACATGGTAAATGCAGAAAAGTTGTTTCTCCTTATGTGATAGTCTAGGACCAGATGGCATAATCTCACTCTAAGACAAATACATTTTTTTTCATGTGCACTCCTTAAAGCAGAATGTGTTATTATAGGTTAGAGTGAGCAAATGCTCTCCACAGCTGGAAAAATATTTTCCTCCTTTGTATACTAGAATCATTAAGAAAAATGCCAACATTTCTTTAATCTTTTTGATTGCTTTCTGTACTTGTGTACTGGTTTTTAATCATTTGTGCTTTTGAATTGTCAAATCATTTTGAAGTTCCAAGTTTCTCACCATTTAGAAAAAGTTCCAACTTATTTTTCTTGGGACCAAACTGGATCTTTTGTTTGCTCACATTGAACTCCATTTTTCATAATTTTGTTCAATCACTTAAGCAATTTATATTTTCTATCAATATCCCATCTAAATGACTTTCTGCCCCTTCCAAATATTTTGCAGGGTTCCGCAGTCAGATGTTACAGAGCATAGAAGGTGTGAGACCTGAAGTGATTTGAACATAAGCTATTATTGGATTGGAGAGCCAGTGTAGATAGCAAACATGGGACCGATGCTTGAATGAATATGCTCAGATATTGATAGATTTGAGACCTCTGAGAATAACATTCATATATTTGAGTATGGGTGGGGTAGCAAAAGCATGGTTGAGGATTTCACAACAGCTGGGTTTAGTTCAATGAAAATATGTCAATAATGTACACTTATACAATTAGGGTTATCTGTAGCTAGAGTGAGTGAAATATTTTAAAAATGTTCTCTCATTACTCATGTTGTTTTACTCATATGCCTACCAGTCTGTGCAGAGTATCTGATTGTTAATTACACTAGTAGTGGTTGCAGTACATCTGATCTTCTTATCTCCAACCTTTGTGGTTTAGTTTGAATCAAAGAGACCCTTTTGGTCAGTATGTTTTTGGCAATCTTTGAGGTCTTTGTCAGATGGGGAACATACTGGCCTGCTATTGCCCTATGTCAGTCCAATTCCTGGGGCTAGCTAATTGTCTCAGAATATACTTTTTTAGTGTTTCATTTCTCTGTCATATGCTTACCTGGCTCAGTTTATTACTATAATGCAAACTAGACACCCTATTATAAAAGCTGAAAATGTGTTGCTGGAAAAGCGCAGCAGGTCAGGCAGCATCCAAGGAACAGGAAATTTGATGTTTCGGGCATAAGCCCTTCTTCAGGAATGAGGAAAGTGTGTCCAGCAGGCTAAGCTAAAAGGTAGAGAGGAGGGACTTGGGGGAGGGGTGATGGAGATGCGATAGGTGGAAGGAGGTCAAGGTGAGGGTGATAGGCTGGAGTGGGGTGGGGGGGCGGAGAGGTCAGGAAGAAGATTGCAGGTTAGGAAGGCGGTGCTGAGTTCGAGGGATTTGACTGAGACAAGGTGGAAGGTGGGGAAATGAGGAAACTGGAGAAATCTGAGTTCATCCCTTGTGGTTGGAGGGTTCACAACTACAAGGGATGAACTCAGATTTCTCCAGTTTCCTCATTTCCCCTCCCCCCACCTTGTCTCAGTCAAATCCCTCGAACTCAGCACTGCCTTCCTAACCTGCAATCTTCTTCCTGACCTCTCCGTCCCCACCCCACTCCGGCCTATCACCCTCACCTTGACCTCCTTCCACCTATCACATCTCCATCGCTCCTCCCCCAAGTCCCTCCTCCCTACCTTTTATCTTAGCCTGCTGGACACTTTCCTCATTCCTGAAGAAGGGCTTATGCCCGAAACGTCGAATTTCCTGTTCCTTGGATGTTGCCTGACCTGCTGTGCTTTTCCAGCAACACATTTTCAGCTCTGATCTCCAGTATCTGCAGACCTCACTTTCTCCACCATCATTATAAAACACTAACATGTGACAACCTCCACCAAAGCAATGGTAAAAATCTTATAGCACCATGTAATAAAACAGGAATTGACGTACTCTGTTATTGTGAATCAGTGTCTATGTGGTTATGATTGCTCTGTAGATCAAACACTCAACTGCTCCAAGTTTATTTGGCAGCTTGGCATTGTACAAACACCAGGTCCTTTTTTGTCAGAATGAGCATATTAAATGGCTTCTCATTTGTTAGGGCACCAATTTAATATCAAGCTACTTGGTGGCATGGATGTAAAGCCTGATCAGTCAACGAGTAACACCAGAGTCAAGACTAGAGTGATGCCGCAAAAGCACAGCAGGTCAGGCAGCATTTGAGGAGCAGGAGAATCGACGTTTCGGGCAGGAGCCCTTCATCAGGAATGAGGCTGGGAGCCTCTGGGATGGAGAGATAAATGGGAGGAGGGTAGGGCTGGGGAGAAGGTAGTTAAGAGTGCAATAGGTGGATGGAGATGGGGATAAAGGTGATAGATTGGAGAGGAGGGTGAAGCGGATAGGTGGGAAGGTAGGTTGGCAGGTAGGGCAGGTCATCAGGATGGTGCTGAGCTGGAAGGTTGGAACTGGGGTAAGATGGGGGGAGGGGAAATGAGGAAACTGGTGAAGTCCACATTGATGCCATGGGGTTGAAGTGTTCTGAGTCGGAAGATGAGGCGTTCTTCCTCCAGGTGTCAGGTGGTGAGGGAGTGGCAATGGAGGAGGCCCAGGACCTGCATGTCCTCGGCAGAGCGGGAGGGGGAGTTGAAATGTTCGGCCACGGGCGGTGTGATTGATTGGTGTGGGTGTCCCAGAGATGTTGCCCAAAGTGCTCTGTGAGAAGGCGTCCAGTCTCCCCAATGTAAAGGAGACCATATCAGGAGCAACAGATACAATAAATGACATTTGTGGAAGTGCAGGTGAAACTTTGATGGATGTAGAATGCTCTTTTGGAGCCTTGGATGGAGGTGAGGGGGAAGGAGTAGGCGCAGGTTTTGCAATTCCTGCAGTGGCAGGGGAAGGTGCCAGGATGGGAGGATAGTTTGTTAGGGGCACGGACCTGACCAGGTAGTTACGAAGTAACACCAGCTCCAGCCAACAGGGCAGAGTGGAAGGTCATTTATATGGACTTAAGGGCATAAAGTCTGGTTGAAGATTTGTAGCTCGGGTGTCCGTTGTTGTGGTTCTGTTCGCCGAGCTGGAAGTTTTTGCTGCAAACGTTTCGTTCCCTGGCTAGGGAACATCATCAGTGCTATTGGAGCCTCCTGTGAAGGGCTGCTTTGGTGTTTCTTCCGGTATTTATAGTGGTTTGTTCTTGCCGCTTCCGGGTGTCAGTTTCAGCTGTAGTAGTTTGTATGTGGGGTCCAGGTTGATGTGTCTGTTGATGGATCTTCTTGCCGTTTCCGGGTGTCAGTTTCAGCTGTAGTGGTTTGTATATGGGGTCCAGGTCTATGTGTCTGTTAATGGAGTTTGTGGATGAATGCCATGCCTCTAGGAATTCCCTGGCTGTTCTCTGTCTGGCTTGTCCTATGATGGTAGTGTTTTCCATGGACTTAAGGGCAAACTGCTCACCCTCTTGGCATTATTGTTCATTGTTTATTTTCATTTTAAGCTTGAGAGAAGCTAAGTGACTGTTGCTATAGTGAGGTATTAGTTAATGCAATCACATATACCCTGTATGTTTCAATAAGGTTGTCCAGCATTCTCCCAAACTCCAATGAGTACAAGCCATATCTATACAATCTCTCCTCATTAGAAAATCCCTCTATATCTGGAATTACCCTAGTAAACTTTGTCTGGATGGCCTCCAATTCCAATATAACTTTTCAGAGAACTGTTCTAAAACTGTTCATAGTATTCCAGCTGTTTTCTGACTAGTGCCATTTCCACCAATTTTAGTGTAGTCCACAAATGTGGTGATAGTACATTTCAGGTCTATCATCCGTTAGTATATAAAGTACATTATTGTTGCTTCAGCACCAATCCATGTGGCACTCCATTTGTAATAAGTTGCCATCCTGAAAATACCTCCTTTCTCCCAACTCTCTGTCTGCTATTAGTTAATCAATCCTCTATCCATGCTAAAAATGCTATCCCCAATAACGTAGGCTCTTATCATCCTAATTCTGACTGTCTTATTCCTTATTGCAAAACTGCCTAAATTACCACTTTTCATTGGCTTGATGCAGTGGTCATCAGGTGTCATCCCATCTTTGAATTGAGAATCATGTACACTGAGGTAAATGTTTCGTCTCGTATTTTCTTGAAACATCAGGAGTTCCATTCCATTGCATAGAAATGACACCTCCTTGAAGATACATGATAGATGTGTAACCAAAACTGGGGTTGCGAAGAACAGGAATTTCTAGCAAGGTGGCTTCATAAAATATAGATGTTTTGTCCTGCAGATATGGTGTATTTGCATTTGCAGACCTAAGTCTAATTAAAAAAAGATGCTTTTAAAAAGAAATTCTTTCATGGGATGTGAGCATTCTGGTCATGTGTGCATTTATTACCACCTTAGAAAGTGGTAGCAAGCTGTCTTCTATTGCTGCTGTTGTCCATGTGGTGTAAATACTTTCACATTGCTGTTGGAAGGGAGTTCCAGGATTTTGATCCAGCCTCCGTGAAGGATCAGCAATGCAATTTCAAATCAGGCGGGTGGCTTGAAATGAACTTGCAAGTGGTGGAACATCCCTGCATTGCTGCTCTTGTCCTTGTGGATGGCCATGATTGTGGCTTTGGAAGGTGGTGCCTAAGGCAAGCCTTGGCATATAGAATGAATAATTAAAAAAGATGATAGGGTATCCGTCAAGCAAACTGCTTTGTCTTAGATACCATCAAGTTTCCTATGTGCTGTTTGAGTTGGAGTCATCCAGGTAATTAGAGAGTATTTCATTGAAATCTTGCATTACTTTTTGTAGATGTAGGCTTTGCAGAGTTAGGAGTTAATTTACTTGCTGAGAATTCCCACCATATGACCTGCTAACGTTATCATTGTACATATATAGTTTTCCAATTCTGTTTCCAATCACTGATAGTCCCAAGGATTTTGATAACTGGTGATTCAGTCGTGATAATGTCATTAAATCAATTAAATATCTTACTTGTTGAAGTTGATCATTGCCTATTATTTGTTTGCATGAATGTTACTTATCATTTATCAGGATATCCATATGAACACTGCTTTAGTATCTGTGGAATGGGCAATCATCACCACACATTCTAACTTCTGTTGTTATGACGGGAGAACAGCAAAGATGAAGCAGATTAAGGTAGATGCTCAGGTCACTACCCAGAGAAATTCCTGTAACGTTGTCAGGGGACTGTGATGATTGGCCTTCAACAACCATAACTATCTTCCTTTGAGCTCTGTATGCTTTCAACCAACAAAGTGTATTTTTCCATGACTCTCAATGGCCCAAGTTTTCCTAGGACTCCAGAATGACACAGTCAATCAAGTGCTGCCTTGCTAATAAGGGTGCTCACTTTCAATTTGTCTTTTGAGTTCAGTTCTCTTTATCTATGTTTGGGCAAAAGCTGTAATGAGTTCAAGAGCTGAGTCACCCTGGTGAAACTCAGACTGACTCTCAGGGAGCATGTTATCACTGAGCAAGTGCTGCTTCATAACATAGTTGATGACCCCTTCTAATACCTTACCGATGATGAAGAGTAGCCCAATGGAGAGGGAATTGGCCAGGTTAGACCTTTCCTGCTTCTTGTGGGGAGGACATAACTGGGCAATTTCCTAATATGCAGGAGAAATGTCAGTGTTGTAGCTGTACTAAAATATCTTGGCCAGGCAAGCAACTTGTTCTGGAGTCCACATTGTTTTATAATGGCATAAGGACATTGGAGTAATATTGTGATGATGTCAAGGGGCTGTATATCGCTGAGTATAAATGGCACAGAGTGAGTGGAGTTAAAACACTGATGTACACCATCACACATTAGCATGTGTATAATTCTTGAGAGCACATGGGCAGGGACACAGAAAAAAGATAGAGTAGTTTACAATTAGAATCTCTACAGTTTGGAACAGGCCCTTCGGCCCAACAAGTCCACACTAACCCTTCGAAGAGTAACCCACCCAGACCTATTCCACTACCCTATCTTTTTTTACCCCTGACAATGCACCTAACCTACACATCCCTGAACACTGTGGGCAACTTAGTGTGGCTAGTTCATCTAACCTGCACATCTTTGGACTGTGGGAGGAAACCAGAGCACCCAAAGGAAACCCGCGCAGACACAGGGAGAATGTGCAAACTCCACACAGACAGTAGCCCAAGGCTGGAATCAAACCTGCGTCCCTGGTGGTGTGAGGCCGCACTGCTAACCACTGTGCCACCATGCCGTCCATAAGTTTTTACCTAACACAACTATAAGTCAGAGCCTGCTATATCTATTGCTATTGTATGTTTGTAGTATTTTGTATTAATACATAATAAATAATGTTATTTTGAAGTCCAAGCTGGAAAACAGTTTTTAACTTTGCCTTCCCCTGACCCATCTGTCATGAACCCAGACTCATTCTGTAGCATCAAACCACATGATAAAAGACAACTCTTCAGTGCCACTGTTGGAATGTTGTCAGAGTGCCCAGGCTTTGCAGAATCCAATGTCAACAGTCTTCGATATCAGCTGGAGCAAATTGAACTGGCTGAGGACTGGCATCTGTGATTCTGCAGACCTTGTATGTAGCCAAGATAGATCATGGTGAGAAGTCACATTACACCAGGTTATAGTCCAGCATATTTATTTCAGAGCTCTGCTGTTTTGTGTGAACTTTGGATCATCAACTTGATTCTTTTTTTTGAGTTTAAGTTCTTATAAAGTTCCAGCTGCTGCAATCAAATATTTGGTCATTTCCTTAAAACTGATAAAGGCCTTAAATTGCATTGAGTTTAATTAAAACAAATGTGCTGTTTGTTTTGTACCAGACAAGCCAACGCCTAGGCATCTACTGTGACTGTGACACTTAGCCCTCTTTTAACTCTGATTGCTGAGTAAGGCAATTAAAGAAATTCAAACTGGGCTGGTTAATGGCTAAGACATAATCATAAAATATTACTTCAATCCAACATAAAATTATAAAAGGAAATTAATTGTAGTGTTATCCAGATCTTCCAGAAGGGCATCCCTGAGGGGTTTTCACCTTTTAAGTAAAATGATTTCCTTTTAAACCAGATTTGAAACTGACAGGGAAGATAAAAATATACATTTATAGACTGTTGCTGAAAAAATCACATTTGTTAAGATTTTTCATCTTGTACTCATCAGAATAAGTGAAAAGAATACCAATTTAATGGGAAAAGCAATGTTATACATCCTGAGAAAAGTATTCTGATTGGCAGTGGTGTTGACATGGAGAATGCACCAATTAAACACGATTGACCGTTAACTGCCAGACTTTAAATTTTATATCAGGCATCTTGATTCAGATTGATTCAAGACATTCCATTGAGATGTAAACAAGCAAATGGTGGTCAAAAATTTTGTACATGTTCCTTATGTCTGCAAAGTGTATTGTCCAACATTAGATGTGACGCTACATTTAGATAGCATATTCTGGATGATCCTGAGTATGCAAAGAATTGTACTGACATTCAGTGTAGGTATGTCAGTTGGACCCTTGGTGTACTGGAGTACTTGAGAACTGGAAGCTACATGTGTGAATACAGATAGTCCTGCTTCACTACTGGATAGAGGTTTAAGATGGGACTTAAATTCTTTACGTTAGTGCTGAGAGGCAAAAGTATTACCTCTAAACCATGCCTGGAGAAAATTGGAATGACATTTAAATCCAGAATATTGATTGTGGTGGATCTCATGTTACATATGTAGCTGCCTTAATCCTCACAGTCAGTGTTACATTCAAGTCAATGTGGATTCAATCAGTCTTTGGTAACAACAGAAACCAGACAATGTTATGGTTGACTGAAAAGATAACAGTAGTTTGGACGGAAATAAACAGAATATCAATTTTGCATTAAATACTGTGACTTATTAATATATTGTTATCGATTTTTTTTACCATAGTATTTGTGAAAACACATCTGAACTGATTGCCTATTTACTGGAGAAGCTTCAATGCTAACTTTAACGTTTAACTAATTGTTTGCACCATAACTCTCGCAACCATATTTGCCAACAACACACTTCCTATTTGGCTGTTAAAATGAAGAAAGGTATCAGAGCATGTTGCATGTTACACTGTACAGGTCTGACATAGATCTGTGTCACTGGAATTTGTTTTATAAAGTACAGCAAAGAGCATGAGGTGTAGCTGAGTGATGGTTGAAGCCGCTTGGTGTGATCACCCATAGGAACTTTGGAGTTGATATGAAAATTACAGATACAATGCTGTGAAAGTATATTGATTTCAATTGAGTTGCAATAGACTATGGCATTACATATTTTATTTGTTTCACTTACTGTTACTTTTAACTTTAGAACATTTCTGTGCATAGCCCTTGGGTAAAAACCTAAAGCATATGCAAAGTTGAGTGGTCATGGGTTTTTCGCAATGGTCAATTTCACAAGGAAAGGGGATCATATGAAAAACTTAACCATACCTTACTTGTTAAAAGTCATTTCACAAAGAATCGCACCAACTGACCAGTTCCACATATTAATGATCACACTAAGTGGCTTCTATTAGGTTGCATTAACTGTACCATTGCATCTAATTCTATCATTATCTATAATGATAGGAAGCAGTAGGCCTTTATGTGAGGGTTGCTGTTCGCATCAACCAATGGGTCACTAGAGCTCAAGAATCCAGAAAAACATTTGGATGTAAGGTAGCGATCTTAGGCTGTTCATTTTTTCTCCATTTCATAATTATTGCTTCTAATGATGCTGGTCCATGAAAGTTCCATCATTTGTCTTTTATATTAAGGTAAGACTTAAAGTACATCTTTGTTTCAATTAGAAAGACAGATTACAAAATGATTTTCACTGAATGCCTCGAACATTATTTTGGAGAATCAGATCTAACAACAGTACCTAAAATGTCCACTAATTTTGCTACATTATCATATTTATTCTATATTACCAACACAACCAGTCACAATATTTACATAAGTATTAGTGCTGTCTGAGTTTCAAGCCATCGTAAGTCAAGTCATAGAAAAACATGAGGCGTGAATGGAATGGAAAGATTGGAAAGAGATAGAAATGTCAGTAGAAATAAATGAAAACAAGCAATGAAAACAGAAAAGCTGAGGAAATGTGAAGAAAGAAGAAAAAAGCAAAGACTTTGAAGAAAACAGAAAACTAGAGCAACAAGGAGAGTTAACTCAGAAGAATGGTGCAATCAAACAAAGTCAATGATTAATCAATACAGATTCCATAATCAGGTAACAAACAATGATTAGCATCCTAATCAAGCAATGTATGATCAATAACTGAATTAGTCCACAATCTAATTGTTATTTAAACACTTATTTAAAATTTGCCAGAAAAGATCCAATTATCACATATTCTTTTTATTACAACTGTGCAGTTTCATTTTTGCCATTTTGTATATTTCGGTGATTATTCCAGTGGTTGTAAGCTTATTTAGTGTCCATAGCATTTAAAATACATCACAGATTTTTCTTTCCATTCAAAGGACATGGCACAAAAGACCATTAAGTTCTGACATGAAAATTTCAGTGACGCTTTCTTTTTATAATTGATGGGAAATGCATATGAGTGATTAATTCAGATATTTTACTTCCTCATTATTCCTGCCAGTTTTCAGGTACTGTCTCTGTTTCAATAGTGTTTCTTCTACACAAACAGGTTTAAACTTGTGCTTTTCAAAATTTGAGTTCTAATGTTTATCTGAGAACGATCTGTCTATGCTGTTGCAGTCCATTTTCTATTTGAAAATATATTCTGCTATTTCTTCCTTCTTAACTAACCATCAAGATAGTGACTACATTTTACAAGTAATAATAGCTAAATGTCTCAATGATTTGAGAAATGCCAAACCAGTGCAAGTTTTCATAAAATTCCCTGTGCTCACATATTTGTAATGACTGAATTCAGTAAAGCAGGGAAAAAAAATCACTGTTCTTCAAAACTACAGTTTCTTTATTTTCACTGGGGTGGTACAGCGGCTCAGTGGTTAGCACTGCTGCATCATAGCGCAAGGGACCCGGATTTGAATCCACCCTCAAAACTGTTAGCACATTCTTCCTGTGTCTGCATGAGTTTCCTTCCACAGTTCAAAGGTGCACAGATTCATTGGATTGTCAACAGTGTCCAGGGATGTGCAGGCTAGGTGGATTAGCCATGGAAATTGCAGGGTTACAGGGCTAGGGTAGGGGTGTGGTCTGGGTGGGATGCACTTCAGAGGGTCAGTGTGACTCAATGGACCAAATGGCCTGCTTTCACTCTGCAGGAATTCAATGACTGTATTTCTCTCTAGTCTTACTGACAAGTATCACTTCTTAACTTTTTTTGTGGTTTTACCTTTTAGACTTGCTTTTACTGCCAAATTTCTTGACTTAACAATGCTCTCTGGCTTCAAGTACAACTATCACATCTTATCCATCATCAAAGGTACTCCTGTGAAGCTTGCTGTCCTCTTTTGTTGACTCTTTACAATATCAGGATAATGAGGTATGGCATTACTTGAGAGCTGTCGACAATGACTTTCAACTTTATTTCTCATCTCGAACATCATTGCATGGCGCGACTGTGCCATCTTGAGTTCCCACCCACTTTGTTCTCACTTAAAAAGAAATCTGAACAAAACTCTTCCAATGAGTCCCAAAAATATGTAAATTGGCCATGAAGTGATTGGGCCATCCTCAAATTGCAAAATGTCTACAGTGAACCAAGTTTATTATTTCAAACTGTGCTGTATAATCTCTGACTTTAATATTCTTTTCAACATTTCTACAGCATCTATCATGCTGTGATATCTTCCTGCAGTATCTCTCGTCTGTATAGGGCTTGGCAGACTGGATTTACCAAGGAGTGACAAACACAGATAGATGACACACTGCTCCTTGTTTATGCCGCAAAAGAGCTCTCCATTTCTGACAGGAAATCAGGGCTCCTTCAGACATGTGGAGCTGGACTTCCATTCTGACAGATCCCTCACACTATTGAACACCTAGGGGAAGAGAAATCATGCTTCCCTTGGCATCATGGTCGCCCACAAACCCACCATCACTCAAACAGCAGCTAATGAACATGAAAGACCCTATACAGACAATGAGCAAAACTAACATCATTTACAAAATACTGTGCAAGGACTGTAACAAACACTACATTGGACAAACAGGCAGAAAGCTAGCCACCAGATACATGAACACCAACTAGGCACAAAAAGACGTGACCCTCTTACTAGTATCCTCACATACGGATGAGGAAGGACACCACTTCGACTGGGACAATATATCCATCCTAGGACAAGCCAAACAAAGACACGCACGAGAATTCCTAGAAGCATGGCATTCCAACCGGAGCTCAATCAATAAACACATCGAGTTAGACCCCATCTACCACCCCCAAGAAAAGGAACAGCAAGTGACTTCACCACAGGAAATGACATCACCAACCCAAAGCAACCCAAACTTATAAATAGAAAGCAGGAATTTTCAGCATTGCTTCACGTGAGGTCTACTGAAGATGTTACCTAGTAAGGTAATGAAATGTCTGGAAATGAACCTTTCAGCTTAATGAGCGAACCTACATCCAGAATGAAAAATACAATGCCATGGTTATACGGAAAGTACACAAAGAGTGAGATCAACATTAAATTTTAAATTTGAGAGGTCCTCTCAGAAGTCTAATAACTGCAGGGATGAAGCTGTTTTGGAGTCTATTGGTTCATGTGTTCCAGCTTTTGTATCTTCTGTCCGATGGAAGAGGTTGGAAGAGATTTTAACAGGGGTGGCAGGGGTTTTTGATGATATTGACTGCATTCTTGGGGCAGTGAGAAATGGAGATGGAGTCAATGGATGGGAGGTTGGCTTGCTTACAGAAGCTAACAGAAGTCTGTTGAAATACTGGAGAAAAACACACAGAAACAAATCACTTTAGTGGACGTACTGCCAGAAAAGAACTAATTAAAATCTAGAGTTTTAAAAAACACTTACAAAAAGAACACTGCCATTGGGAAAAAAAAAGTTACAGCACTACACAACAAATGCAGTTGATGATGCTTACTTTGTTCATTAACCAAAAAGATTCCCAGTATTGGAATGGTGTTGTGAATTGGTACACAAAGCTAAACTATGTTGATTTGTGTTTTCAGGATATCAGACCAGGAGATGTAGCCAACAAACGCAATCTGTGGGAGAACAAAGCTGATTCTCTTGAAAAGGTAACAAAATCAAAATGAAGATTTCAAATAAATATTTAATGTATATAATTAAGGATACTCATTATACTTTGAATTAATAGTGCCATCATTTATCTCCCTATGTCGTAATCTTTAAAACAACAATGCTAATACTTTTTGGCCTTTAACAAATGGATTTCCAGTGGCTTCCTCAATTGGTTGATGTTTGAATAATTAATGTGAAAGTATCAGGTCAAGTAAATCCAGGTATCTGTGAACATAAATACTTAAAAATATCCATGTCAGAATTTTAGTGGAGAATTGTTGATGAAATGTATGATTAATGAACACTTGAGAAAATATTTAAGCCAATGTTATCACCTCACTAATGAACAACAACCTTTTGAGATTTGGGATTTGAATTTCCAGTGACCAATTTAAAGGAATTATGCAAGAAAATTTCACTGCACCAAACAAACTAAAATCAACATCAACTTAACACTACTGAGTAGGCAACTACTGTACTAATCTTTAGAAAAGATATCCCTCTATAACTTCTACCTTGATTAAAAAGAAATTTTACTTTTAAAAAGAAGCTAGTTATACATTATGTTCTGGTTTCAGCACAATTATAATTTCCACAAGAATCAGTTTTAATTTGCTTCCAGCTTTCATCAAGTTCACTTCTCCTTGTTTTGCTAAGTAATCAACAAAAAACAGTTCTCCCAATTTCCAGAGAAATCCCAAACTAAAAAACAGCAGAGAGGCCCCACATCAGCCCCACTCCCCCCTGCACCTGCAACCACCACCACCCCC
This sequence comes from Hemiscyllium ocellatum, assembly GCF_020745735.1. Classification (NCBI taxonomy): domain Eukaryota; kingdom Metazoa; phylum Chordata; class Chondrichthyes; order Orectolobiformes; family Hemiscylliidae; genus Hemiscyllium; species Hemiscyllium ocellatum. Next base: position 34,482,889 of record NC_083426.1, on the reverse strand, counting down.
CATCTTCTGGATTATTTAGATTGCTGTGGGTTCTATCTCTTCGAATGGAGATCATCTTTCCTCCTGTATTAATGCACACTTTTCTGTCTGTATGAGACATCTCTCTTTCTCTTTCTCCGTCGCTCTCCTGTCATTCTGTCCAAATCTTTTGGCTGAAGAGCTCTGAACCTTCAGTACAACTGTTTTTGACTTTGTTTTCAGGTGTGAACAGGTTATGCTTTCCCTCCAATGCAGTCCTTCAGCCACAGGTATTTAAGTCAACATTTCACCTACCTACGTTACATCAAGAGTAATGCCAAATGTCAATGAGCCCCCTCTCCTGCATTATTCCTTATAAATGAACCATTTATATGTTGAGTACTCTCCTTTTTATAGTTATTATTTTTTCTGCCTCTCAACATGCTGCCTGCAAGCCCCATGATTGAGTTCTCCATCTTCTCTCCAACAACAATGATGTTTGATAACCCCACCTTGGTTATCAGTGGATGGACTCCCAGTGCTGACAATTGCCCACCTCTTTAAATGACTTGAGCTGACAACCCCAACTCCATGAACTAACTGGACACTTGACTGATCTCTGTGTAGCTCTCTGACTTATCGTGAATCCCTGGATCGTCAGGGTTGATTGTGACCCATACCCTAGACTGAGGTGACATGGACCCCCTGAATATGACAGCTGCAAGCAGCCAAATGGCTTTCTCTGAGCCCATGGACTGATATCGGAGGCTAACCTTGATTTCCTGTGTCAGGATTTCCAGAAGTCCTGAAACAGTTTATTTGGAAGTATTAGCTTTCGGAGCGCTGTTCCTTCATCAGGTAGCTGTGGAGCAGGATCATTAGACACTGAATTTATAGTAAAAGATCACAGTGTCATGCAATTGAAATGATATATTGAACAAACCTCGATTGCTGTTAAGTCTTTCATCTTTTAGACTGGGTCGCAGGTTTCATTTTGTTAATATATCAATCCCAGAACATTTTAAGTCACATTCTCGAGATAACTTAAGGCTTTATAAAAAAAGTGACATCTCAACTGAGACAATGTATTAAAGGTTTGAGGTTAGAGTCTGCCAGTATCCCAATCTTGAGTCAGACTCTTTCTATTTCCGAAGCAGGAGTTTTATAACATGTTATATGGATGAACTGCCTGCAGGTTGTGTGCTTTTTGAGTAAACATAGAATGTATCTGCAAATACAATTCTGCAAATGCAAATTCACACCATAGACTTGTGTGTGTGTCTGTGTGTGTGTGCGTGCATGCATATGACACACAATCTGCTAAAAAGTCATGTTATTTTTATAAAGCCTTAAGTTATCTTGAGAATGTGACTTAAAAAAAGTTCTGAGATTTACACAGTAATGAACCAAAACCTGCAACCCAAAGACAAAAGACTTAACAGCAATCTAGTTGTTCAATATATCATTTCAATTGTATGACACTGTGACCTTTTATTATAAATTCAGTGTCTTCTGATCCTGCCCCCTAGTTACCTGATGACGGAGCGGCGCTCTGGAAGCTAATACTTCCACATAAACCCTTTAGACTATAACCTGGTGTTATGTCATTTTTAACTTTTGTCCACCCCAGTCCAACACCAGCTTCTCCACATCATGACTGGAAGGGATCTTCCTTGACTTGACCGATGACTACTACCCTTAGAGTTTGAGATATGGCCTTTTGGTTGCTGTTCTTGTAATATGTTTGGCACAGATGCTGCTGCAAAATGATGGCATTGATCACTGCTGATCAGCGTTAAAAAACTGCCTGGCTTTATGTGTGACTAAAAGGCAAGTCAGAAGGGAGTTACTGTGAGCATTAAATCCTTAAAAATGGAGTCCAGAGCCAGACAGCAACCAGGAGGCAGCCTCTCCACAACCGACTGAAGGGCAACAGCGCCCTCTCTCACCAGCTCAATAAATGAGCCACAATTATCCTAAAGCCACAACCAAACGCATTCCCTGGAGGGTTTTCTTTAGTTGGCCTTCTTTCAGTTTTTAAGTTTTCTGAGAGTTGCTACATTTTAAGGCATCCTCAAGGTCACCTTTCTGACTTAGCAGTGCCTTGCATCTCTTGGTCAGACTGCAGGTCAGTCAGTGGTCTAGGTCTTCTCATTGGGTCTCCAACCTGGAGGAGTCACTTGCCATCTGTAATCAGACAGTAAAGGGACAGCCAGCTAATTTTCTGCTTCACCTAAAGTGTTGTAGAAGCCTCTCAATAACAACAGTGGGCTCAGGAACTCTCATAGCATCCTGATACCCCTGGAAAATTCAGCCTCCTAAATTTATTCCTTTTTCTCCATGTGCAGGCAGACTTGCTGAATATTTCCAGATTAACTTATTATTTAGGTAATTCTTGATTTATTATTTATGAAACATTACCATGGTAAAGGAGTGACTGCAATTTAAAAGTAATTTGTTGGCTCTTAAGCACTTTGAGACATCCAGAGGATGTACAATGTGTTGTATAAGTTTAAATTCCACTTTACTGAGGTTCTTTAACATTGTTGAGGACTACAAAATACTGTTTTTCAACGTGTGCATAACTTTCCAATGACCTGCACAAGCTACATCACAGCAAAGAAAAACCTTCTTGATCAATAGATCGTACACAGTCCAGAGCATAGAGTTACAAGGTGCTTACGTTTCTTTTGCTCAGTTTACATTGTCACATGAAAGACCATGAGCAGCTGAGAGCTCAACTTATTGTGAATACACAACTTCACATGGTATGCTGAGGCTTGTGAACAGTTGGTGTTTTACTAACAAGTAAGGACAGATTAGAGGTCACTCTTTAAGGCCAGATCTAACAGTTTGTAATACACTTACATTAAAATACTGAGCAACGTTTGCTTGATTTTAAGCATAAAAGATTGCAAATTATCTCATAAAATGTTATGGTACTGAAATTTTTTTTAATAGCTTGTGGGTGGATACATGATTGAAAGGCAAATGTGTAATTCAAATAATTTTATGTGGTTTGTATTATTTGTATTGCTTAGTTTAACTGACCATCTAGACCTAGCAGTCAGTTTGACTTGGCTCCACTTAGTAGACTAGTAATGAATCAGCATATTGATAGGGTATCATTTCAACCTTTCACTTTTTTTTCCTTTAAGAAGTCTTTAAAAGTTCTTTGTGATAATATTTCTAATGTTGTCTATAGCCTATTCGTATTGGCACAGCGGATTTTCTGTTACAGGTTCCATTAAGGCCTCCTTCTGAGCTGAAGAGGGGAGCTGGATATAGAATGCTAGATTAACCAAGCTGCACCCAGTTGTTGGTGCAGCCATGACAGAATTAGATACACTCGCACATAGACTTCTCAGATGAGACTGTCCACAGTGGATTTAATTCACCAGGAAAGCGTTTAGAGATATGCTGCATCCATATCTAGAGCTATTTTCCATAATAGGCCCACAGTGCTGCCAGTTTCTGGACAAGTTAGTCACACTCAATGCAGCAGGATCATTTCAAGCTCTCAGTATTGAATATCAATCAACCAGCTGTGCGTAGATGTGTGCAGCAAGTGTGCTTTGTTGACTCAAGCCTTCACATGAACAGCTGATGAAGCATGAGAGGGCATTGCCATTTTAGAGAATGGCTGGCTTCATTCCAAAAGTTGCTGTTGGTTATAGATTGCGGTCTGAGGGTCCACCTGTTAATAGTCATCTATGGTATTCAAACATTAACTTCTCCTGTGAGAACAGTCAAAGAAGAGATACAGCATAATCTTTCCCCACATCTTATTTCTTTTTTATTGGTTCTGAATTTTTATTATGCCACTCTATGTTCAAGTCCCTTCAGAAAATAAACCACTCAACTTGATCTGCAGCAGGCCATATTTGTCCACTGTTGTTGCTTGAGAAAATTTGACTATTAACATGTTTCATTATAAGAGAGGTTGTTTTATTTAATGAGTTCAGAGAGGAAGGTACATTAAATTGTCATTTGGATTGCCCTGTAGCTATAAGGTATTCAATGGCTTACTTGGCTGTTTTTGAAGTGTTATTTGTCTGTGCCTCTAGTTTAGTCTTTATATAAACTACTGAAATTGATCCAAGTTCAATCTGAAGTGTATTTGATTTTTTTTTATTTTGGGTGCACCTTCAAACTGGCTGCGTGCATTTGAAAGCAGAAAGGGAGGCAAGAAATTTAAACAAGGAAAGTTGTAAAGTCATTGTTAATTGATGTTATTACAATTAGAATTCCTACAGTGTGAAAACAGGCCATTTGGCCCAACAAGTCCACACTGACCCTCTGAAGAGTGTCCCACCCAGATCCGTTCCTGTACCCTATTACTCAACATTTACCCTGACTAATGCACCTAGCCTACACATCCTGAACACTATGGGCAATTTGGCATGGCCAGTCTACCCTTCCTGCACACTTTTGGACTGTGGGAGGAAACTGGAGCACCTGGAGAAACCCACACAGACATGAGGAGAATGTGTACACAGGCAGTCGCCTTAGGCAGGAATCAGAACCAGATCCCTGGCACTGTGAGGGAGCAGTGTTAACCATTCAGCCATTGTGCAGTTTAGAGCAGATAAAATGTCTGAACATTAACAGTGAAATGCTGCATTTTTTAAAAATTAAAATCATTACGTTGTGTACATTTCAAGCCATACCTGAATGGGTTCTATACTTTATTTCCATTTGAATTGATTTCACATGATACATTTGAATAGGCTGAGTATTGTGACAAAAAAAAGTTTTCTGGTTATGCTGTTATTATCCAGATTTTGATGCACAAAAGCTTGCCCCAGCTTGTATAGAGTTGGGACTCATTTACTGGAGTGATCTTTAATGCTGACATGTAATACCTGCAGTTGTTCAGACAATGTGCAGTCAGATCCAAGCATCAGCATGCAACTTTAGCTGATGATATAGTGTCTACATGTAATTATAAGTTGCATTAGATAGTAGAATTGTAATCCATTCAATGCTTGCAAGGATGTAGGTGGAGAAAAAGTTTGAGTAGGAACTAGGATGTAAAGGGCATTCTACTATCTCCTGGATATTAATTTACAGCATTTAAGAATTTACATAAGAGCTTGGAGCAGGAGTAGGCCTTCCAACCCTTCAAGCCTGATCCGCCACTCAGTAAGATCATGGCTGATCTTTTCATGGGACTCAGCTCCACTTACCCGTGCTCTCACCTTATCCCTTAATTCCTTTATTTTTCAACAGAAATCTATCCCAGCTTTACAAGTGTTTACTGAAGCTGTATCAACCATTTCCCTGGGCAAGGAATTTCACAGAATTACAACCCTATAAGTGAAGAAGTTCCTTCTCAATTCAGTCCTAAACCTGCTCCCCCTGATCTTGAGGCCATGCCCTCTTGTCTCAGTTTCACCTACCAGTGGCAACATCCTCTCTATTTCTATTTTATTGATTCCCTTCATATTTTATATGTTTCTATAAGATTCGCCCCCCCCCCCCCCCCACTCATTCTTCTGAATTCCAATGAATATAATCCCAGTCTACTCAGCCTCTCCTCATAAACTAACCCCCTCAACTCTGGAATCAACCTTGTGAATCTCGTCCGCACCCCCTCTAGTGCCATTACATCCTTTCTCAAGTAAGGAGACCAAAACTGTACACAGCTGCACTTTGTACAGCTGCAACATTACCTCTCTGCTTTTAAACTCAACCCTTTAGCAATGATGGACAAAATTCCATTTGCCTCCCTAATTACTTGTTGTACCTGCAGACGAACCTTCTGTGATCCATGCACAAGGACACCCAGATCCCTCTGCATAGCAGCATGCTGCAATTTTTTACCATTCAAGTAATAATCTTTTTTAATGTTACTCCTACCAAAATGGATGATTTCACATTTATTAACATTGTATTCCATCTGCTGGACCTTTGCCCACTCACTCAATGTATCTATGTTCCTCTGCAAAGTTTCACAGTCCTCTGCACACTTTGCACTGTCACTCATCTTAATGTCATCTGCAAACTTTGACACCACACACGGTCCCCAACTCCAAATTGTCTGTATAAATTGTAAATAATTGCAGTCCCAACACCGATCTCTGAGGCACACCACTAGTCACTTATCCCCACTCTTTGCTTCCTGTCAGTCAACCAATCCTCTATCCATGCTAATACACTACCCATAACACCATGCATCCTTATCTTATGCAGCAGCCTCTTGTGTGGCACCTTCTCAAACACCTTTTGGAAATCTAGGTACACTACATCTACTAGATCCCCATTGTCCACCTTCCTTGAAATGTCTTCATAGAATTCCAAAAGATTTGTCAAACATGACCTGCCCTTCATGAACCCATGATGCATCTGTCCAACTGGACAATTTCTTTCAAGATGCCTGGCTATTTCTTCCTTTGATAATAGATTTAAGTATCTTCCCCACTACAGACATTTAGCTAATAGATCTATAATTCCCCATCTTTGTCTACCTTCCTTTTTAAATAGTGAAATGTAAACAATTTATATTCTGGAGTAATAAACAGTCATGGCCTAATACCCTCAACTTGATTTGCTAAGTTTATTGAGCATTTTCATGTTGTGTTTGCAGGAGCCCAGCATTGTGCAATACTTCCCATATGGTCAACTCCTGTGTGGCTGTTAGAATCATAGAATCCCTGCAGTATGGAAAGAGGCTATTTGATCCGTTGGGTCTGCGTTGATCCTCTGAAGAACATCCCACGCAGACTCAACTCCCTATCCTATCCCCCATGACTGCTCCTTTATCCTGGCTTATCCTTCACATCCCTATTACTACAGACAATGTATCATGACCAATCCCCCTAACCTGCACATCTTTGGACTGAGAGAGGAAACCGGCAGAAACCTCCGCAGACACGGGGAGAATGTGCAAACTCCACACAGACACTCACTCAAGGCTAGAATCGAACCCGGCTCCCTGGTGCTGTGAGGTCACGGTAATAACCACTGTACCGCCCATGGAGCTCTGCCACATATTGCCTGAGTTCCTCAAAAAGGAATCTCAGTGACCCTGTTTGACAAATGGATTGTTTTTACCCCTCCCCCACTCTTTACAGATTTGTTTTTCAAATAAAAGCTTGTTTGCTTAACTTGTTTTCAATATTAGGACCCTTGCCTCTACCATTCTCTTTTTGAACCTGAAAGATCAGGCCATTTTCTGCTTATAAATAGAGGCCTTTCCCACGTTTGAAAAACATGCGGAGTGTTTCCTGGGGCTTGGGTTGGACCTTAATTGTCCTGTGTCATCAAAGCTTGACTTTCTGTAAATAAAAACTGCTTGGCAGCACTTCAAGGACTAGTTTTGTTACATGGGTGGTTTCCAAGATTGTAACAAGTTGTAACAGAACAGGTCATTTTCAATTATAAAGCAGTTTCCCAGAATATTGGCAGTACAAGACAGGTATACAACATGAGCAGCAGATTCTGTGATAATATTTACTTATACTTTAGGCTTCTGTGGAACTTAATGCTGGCATAGAGCACCTGCTGACAGCATGCTTCTGTACAATAAATTCTTATTGTTTATGCTACTTGCTGATTATGGTTGTCTGAGTTTGAATAAAATAAGGAGCATGTGTTAGTTTTAACACATAATTTTTCAAAGCTCCTTTGTCAGTGAGGAAGATTTTCTAAAAGTACAAAAGGGCCAATGGCCATGGACTGTCAGATGGAGTTTAATTTGGATAAATGTGAGGTGTTGTACTTTGGTAAGATAAACAAAGGCAGAACATTTATAATTATTGCTGGGCTCTGGAGAGTGTTATCAAATAGTGAGAACTAGGGATTCAGGTACATGGTTCCTTAAAGGTTGCATCACAAGTAGACAGGAAGATGAAGAAGGTATTTGGCACACTTACCTTCATTGCTCAGACCAGTGAGTATAGGAGTTGGGATGTCATGTTGCAATTGTACAGCACATTGGTGAGGCCACTTAGAATACTGATACAGTTTTAGTTGCCATGCAATAGGAAGGATATTATTAAACTGGAGAGGATGCAGAAAAGATTTACAAAGATTTTACCAGGACTGGAGGGTTTGAGTTACAAGAAAAGGCTGGATAGGCTGGGGCTTTTTTCTCTAGAGCTTAGAAGGTTTAGGGATGACCTTATAGAGCAGGAGTGGGCAATTAATTCTTCCAAGGGGCCACATGAGAAACCTAGATTGTGTTGGAGGGCCGAACCAACAATAAGTTGAACGTATTTCTGCTCAATATTAATTTTCTCCCATTGTAAAAAGTACTAAATTATATAGGTTTGCGCTGAAACTTATAATCAAAAGAATAAGGATATTCCGTTACAATAAAGATATGAAATTGTGGAGTAGGTCAAATATAGAAGAAATAAACAGTAAAAACAATAATTTCAGAATTTTATTTTATTTTTAACATGTTAATCTCACAAACCAATAATGAAAAGTTGTTTCATCATTGTTCAATATTACAAACAACAAACAACTCTATCTAAGTGCTTTTGATGTTTTTCAGTTCATTTTACTTGTTTAGTGAGAAAAATCCTGTCTGTTTTGGGCTTGAACAAGTGCATTGAAATCTGGTTGAATTTAGGGTGGGGGTTTGCTCGCTGAGCTGTAGGTTTGATATCCAGACGTTTCATTACCTGGCTAGGTAACATCATCAGTGGTGACCTCCAAGTGAAGTGAAGCTGTTGTCTCCTGTTTTCTATTTATATCTTTCTCCTGGATGGAGTTCCTGGGGTTTGTGGTGATGTCATTTCCTGTTCATTTTCTGAGGGGTTGATAGATGGTATCTCGATCAATGTGTTTGTTTATGGCGTTGTGGTTGGAATGCCAGACCTCTAAGAATTCTCTGGCATGCCTTTGCTTAGCCTGTCCCAGGATAGATGTGTTGTCCCAGTCAAAATGGTGTTTTTTTTCATCCGTGAGTAGGGTTACGAGGGAGAGAGGGTTGTGTCTTTTTGTGGCTAGCTGGTGTTTGTGTATTCTGGTGGCTAACTTTCTTCCAGGAAGAAAGTTAGCCACTAGGATACACGAACACCAGCTAGCCACAAAAAGACATGACCCTCTCTCCCTCATAGCCATACACACGGATGAAAAAAGCCACCATTTCGACTGGGACAGCACATCTATCCTGGGACAGGCTAAGCAAAGGCATGCCAGAGAATTCCTAGAGGCCTGGCATTCCAACCACAACGCCATAAACAAACACATAGATCTAGATACCATCTATCAACCCCTCAGAAAATGAACAGGAAATGACATCACCACAAACCCCAGGAACCCCATCTAGGACAAACATATAAATAGAAAGCAGGGGACAACAGCTTTGCTTCACTTGGAGGTTGCCACTGATGATGTTACCTAGCCAGGTAATGAAACGTCTGGATATCAAACCTACAGCTCAGCGAGCAAACCTACACCCTAAACCTCAACCTGAGCTACAAACCTTCACAAACCTTGCATCTGGTTGAATGTCTGAGGTGGATATGCGAAGGACAGCTGAAAGGTGATCACCAGCGATAGAGGATCCGTATTTGGATTTGTTGAACTTCATTACTGAGAATGTCTGTTTGCATATATAGGTAGATCCAAAGAGGACTACAATCTTCTGAGCATGTCTCCTCATGTGTGGAAAGTTCTCCTCTTTGAGGGAAGAGTAAAAATCGAGCAGTGAGACTGACCTAAAGTACTCTGCCAGAAGTGTGTCAGTCTGCAGGTCAATGGGTTCAAGCTGAACATCACTAGATGCATTCTCCACATTGCATGTAAATGGGGGAAAAAGATCATGTGCATTTCATTCTCAACCATTTTAAAGTCTTGAAATTGCCTTGGAAATTCACCATGCAGTGCTTCTAACATAGATGAGTACCTGTAGAGGTGACCAGCTAAAGGTGTGGCTTCCTGCGGTGTTAGCAAGTGCATGAGAATGTTGTCCCCCATTTGGCTTGAGAGAAGCTGCAACTTTCTCATCAAAGCCTTCACCAAGTTGTACATTTCAAGCACAAAAAGGCCCTTGCACTGCAGTTTCACATTTAGTTCATTCATAAATGCAGTCACATCAACAGCAAAACCAAGGTCTGCAATCCAGTCTGCATCTGAAAGCTGTGGAATGCCATTCCCTTTCTTCACACAGAAATCTTGAATCTCTTCTCTCCAGGTCCCATACACTTTTCAGCATTTTGCCCAGGCTGAGCCACCTGAGAGCTGTGTGGTAGCCTATGTCACAATGTTCAGTCTCATTTTCCTCCAAAAGTGCAACAAACTGCCTGTGATTGCCCTGATGAAGTTAACTACTTTAGTTACAACATTAACCACGTGGTTAATTATTAACACTGACTTACACAACACTTCCTGATGTATAATACAATGCAAAAATACCAATTTCTGTTTAGGGTCAATTTCTGTCACTTTATTCTGCATTCTGTTTAAGAATCCAACATTTTTTCCCACTTTTAGATTTGGACAACCATCCGTTGTCGCACCAGCCGGCTTGTCCCATTTTAGTCCCAACGTGTCCAAACATGCATTTATCTCCATGAACAAATCACTTCCAGTTGTTCCTTTCATTGACAGCATGGCTGCCAGCTTCTCCATGATTTTAAAGTCCGTAGTTATCCCACGTACGAAGATGAGTAGCTGGTTTGTGTTATGTATGTCTCAGCGCTCATCCAAAGCCAAAGAAAAAGTGTTAAAGTTGACTGCTCTGTGCCGCAGCTGATGCTCCAGATTTCTCGCGATGTCCCCAATCCTTCTCGTTACAGTGCGTCGGGAGAGGGGCACATTCTCAAACGCCTCCTTTTTCTCCGGGCATATTAGTTCTGCAAAGTCCAATAAGCATTCCTTAATAAACTCTTCATCAGAAAAATGTTTACTGTTTCTGGTGATTTTGTATGATATGACATAGCTTGTCTTGGCGTGAGCTTACACTTACAGGGCTCGCCAGCAAGCATCACTTTTACCTGTTCTCACACACACATGCACATACACGTAAATTTAAAAAAAACATCCTTTTCAAAACAAAAGCTAACACAGTTGTATTGCGTGCATAGCGTAAATACTTTTTCATTTATGTTCTAATTTAAGATTGACTTCATGTGGGCCACAGGAACAACCAAAGGGCCAGATATAGCCCACGGGCCGTAAAATGCCCAGATCTGTTATAGTGGTTTATAAAATCATGTGGGGTATGGATAAGATAAATAGCAAAGATCTTTTCCCTCAGTTAGGGGAGTTCAAAACAAGTGCACATAGGGTTTAAGGTGGAGGGGAAGCATTTAAAAGGGATCTGAAGAGCAACTGTTTCACACAGAGGGTTTTTCATACATGGAATGAGCTGCCAGAGGAAGTGGTTGGTGAGGGTATGGTTACAACATTTGAAAGGCATTTTGACAAGTACGTGAATTGGTACATGGCGGATATGGGCATTTAGTTTGGGGAAACTTCTTGTGCATGGACGAGTCAGGCAGTTTCTGTGCTGTATGTCTTCCTCACTAAAAATGAATTTAAAATACATTTCCAGTACAAAAAACCTTGACTGATTGTCATAGTTAATTGATCTATGTTCAATTATGTTAATTTGTACACTGATCTTCACTAACTGTACACAATTGCTCATGCCAATGTAATCTGTGATCTCATGGTTCAGCATATACCCTACTCTATCATTATTGTTAAGAAAGTGTATCAATCCTGGTTACTCCATTATAACCCGCAATGGTCATGATCCTGGTTCAACTTATAGCTCAGAAAGTAAAAAATGAGGTCTGCAGATGCTGGAGATCACAGCTGCAAATGTGTTGCTGGTCAAAGCACAGCAGGTTAGGCAGCATCTCAGGAATAGAGAATTCGACGTTTCGAGCATAAGCCCTTCATCAGGAATCATGATGAAGGGCTTATGCTCGAAACGTCGAATTCTCTATTCCTGAGATGCTGCCTAACCTGCTGTGCTTTGACCAGCAACACATTTGCAGCAGTTATAGCTCAGAAAGTCATGACAGAAGTAGCACAATGCTGACCTAAAAATGATTCTATGAGGTGTTAATCTGGTGAAATCAATAAAAGGACAACATAGGTGTTTCTCATTCCTGATGGAGGGCTTATGCCCAAAACGCCAATTCTCCTGCTCCTCGGACGCTGCCTCACTTGCTGTGCTTTTCGAGCGCCACACGTTTTGACTCTGATGTCCAGCGTCACTTTCTCCTGTTAAAGCAGTGATCGACAGAGCCAAGAATCCCACACAAATGGATCAGATCTAAGTTCTGCAGTTCTGCCACTTTTGGCCATGAATGGTGATAGACAATGAACAACCCACGGGAGGAAGAGGCTACACAAATATACCCATCCTCAGTTATGGGAGACCTTGGCTCATCATTACAAAAGAAAAAGCAGAAAGTTTCACAACAATCTTCAGCCAGGAGTGCTGAATGAATGATCCATCTTAGCCTCCTTTTGAGGCCCCCCAACATCATGAATGACAATTGTTAGTCAATTTGATTCATTGCATATGACATTACAAAATAGTTGGAGGCACTGAATTCTGCAAAGGTGATGGGCAACAGGACTGAAGACATGTGCTTCAGAACTTTTCACACTTTTGGCCAAGCTGTACTACTGCAGCTACAACATTGGCATCCATTCAGTCAAGTGGAAAATAGCCCAGTATGTCCTGTACACAAAAATCAGGACAAATCCAACTCAGCCAATTACTGCCCCATTAGTGTCTAATTAGTAAAGTGATGAAAGCTGTCATCAACAGTGCTATCAAGCAGCACCTACTCAGCAAAAACCTTCTCACTGACATTGAGTTTGGGTTCAACCCCTGATCTCATCACAGCCTTGGTTCAAACATGGACAAAAGAGTTGAGGTGAGAGTGACAGACTTTGACATCAGGGCCTCACTTGACTGAGTGTGGCATCAAGGAGCCCTATCAAATCTGAAATCAATGGGTATCAGGGGGCAAACTCTTTCCATGAGTTGGATAGGATAGCACATAGGATAATGGTCGTGGTTGTTGGAAGCCTGTCATCTCAGCACCAGGACATCTCTGCAGGAGATCCTCACGATAATGTCATAGGCCCAACCATCTCCAGTCTAATCTAGACTCTGATCTCCAGCATCTGCAATCCTCACTTTTGCCCCACCATCTCCAGCTGCTTCATCAATGATCTTCCATCCATCATAAAATCAGAAGTGGGGATGTTTGTTGCTGACTGCACAATGTTCAGCCCCATTTGTAACTCCTCAGGTAGTGAAGCAGTGGATATTCCAATGCAGCAAGACCTGAAAAATGGAAAGTTACATCCATGCCACATAAATGCCAGGCAGTGACTATCTCCAATAGGAGACCATCTAACCACCATCCCTTGATATTCAATTACGTTACCATCAAGAATCCCCACCCTCAACATTCCTGAATTACCATTCACCAGAACCTGAACAAGACGAACCATAGAAATACACCAGGCTCTAAGACCAAGTTAGAGGCTAGGAATACTGTAATGAGTAGCTCACTTCCTGATTCTTCAAAGCCTGTCCATTATCTGTAAGGTACAGGACAGGAATATGATGGAATACTGTCCACTTAGAATCATACATATCGGAAACAGTCTCTTCAGTCCAACCTGTCCACATCATCCAGACATCCCAATCTGACCTAATCCCATTTGCCAGCATTTGGCCCATATCCCCCTCAGCCCTTCGTATTCATATACCCATCCAGATGCATTTTAATATTGTAATTGTACCAGCATCTACCACTTCCTCTGGCAGCTTGTTCCGTACAAGCACCACCTTCTGTGAAAAAAAACAACCCCTCAGCTCCTTTTTAAATCTTTTCCCTCTTACTTTAAATCTATGTCATCCTAGGAAAAAGATCTTGGCTATTCACCCATGCCCCTCTTTCAGAGAGAAAAAAGCCCCAGCCTATTCGGCCTCTCCCTAAAACTCAAATCCTCCAACATCCTTGTAAATCGTTTCTGCACACTCTCAAGTTTAACAGCATCCACCCAATTGAAGGGTAGCCAGAATCGTACACTGTATTCTGAAAGTGCCCGCAACTTGATGTTCCAACTCCTACATCAATGTTCTGACCAATGAAGGCAAGTGTGCCAAACACTGCATTTTTCCACTGATGAGTACCACTTTAACAATGCTCAAGAGGCTTGACACCATCCATGTCAAAGCAGCCCTCTTGACTGACTCCACATCCACAAACATTCAATCTCTTCACCACTGATGCTCGATACTTAGTTACAAGATGCACTGCAGAAATTCACCAAAGCTCCTTAGATGGCATTTTCCAAACAAGCATCATCTGGAAATACAAGGGCTGCAGATACGTGAGAGTACTACTACTTGTAAGTTTCCCTCCAAGCCACTAACCATCCTGACTTTGAAATATAACACTGTTCCTTCATGTCATTGGGTCAAAATCCTGGAACCTCCATCCCTAGTAGCATTATAGGTCTACCTGCAGCATATGGACTGCAGCCGTTGCAGAAAACAATGCATCACCACCTTCTCAAGGGCAACTAGGGACAGGCAATGAAAGGTACCTAAGGGCAACTTTTTCACACAGGGGATGGTGCATGTATGGAATGAGCTGCCAGAGGAAGTGGTGGAGGCTGGTACAGTAACAACATTTAAAAGGCATCTGGATGGGTATATGACAAGGAAGGGTTTAGAGGGATATGTGTCAAATGCTGGCAAACGGAAATTTGGTTGCATGAATGAGTTGGACTGAAGGGTCTGTTTCCATGCTATACAACTCTGACTCTATGATTCATTGTACTTGGCAAAATACAAATATTCCACACCCTTGCTGCAGTTTGTCAGTTTGTTCTTACTGTGCAGAATTTGATTTTCCACCTTTTGTCAAATTGTCACTCTTGTCAGATTTGAACTTGATTTTTGTTGGCAGCCATTGGAGAAATCAAGGTGCAGCAATAAATAGTTATCCTCTTGTATAATTAGCTTATATCTGTGCCATAAAAAATAAACAATGAAAGCAAGGGGTGTTGTGATAGTTATATATTGGTAATATTTGCCATTAATCATGCACTATTCATCCATTCCTCAGCTTCAAATGATGCCTTCTAATATAGATTTGGGAGACTAAAATTCTCGCCAGAATATTTGAACTTGTAAATGAGTAGAAGTAAATTTACTTTTATCAGTTGAGCTGTTTTGAACCTCAGGAGCATGAGCGGTTTTCTGGTCGGGCTTGAAATTAGCTGAAGGTCAGATTCTCTGAGTTATTAATTAATTAATTATCTCCCTGGAGAAATGGAGTTTGTGAAGACAATTTTTCTGCAAGGGAGGATGGTGTGCCTTGGCTTTTACTGATTGCTGCTGCTCATCTGATCTGTCTCACTTCCTTCTTTTATTTTCTGTGCTTTTCAAGTCACCCAAAACAAGAGAGCCTCTCACTGAATATTTGTTTTCTAATTTATACTTGCAACAGTTTAAAAAGTCAGCCAAAAGCTTAAGCCAGAATCAAGATACAAAAGTTGACATGTAGCAGCATTTAAAATAACATTCAGAGCAAGTGTGAGGTAAGTTAACAATTCCTGGAATTCTTTTCAAAGCCCTGATGGACTATTCTGTCAGTGCTGACATTGTGCAGCCAGTATTCAAACCATTGTACATGAGTAAACCTATCAAACTTCAAGGCAGAGGTAAGTGGACTGCTACTTAGCGTTGACACTTTTCTATTTTATTGCTTGCTAATTATAGGGCCTTCTTGTGTTTAAAGCTTAGCGTGAGGTCCATTTAGTTGTTACCTGTTTTGGAAACAGATACAATAGGAACAAATTCTCATATTATGAACATTCTAGTATTTTTTTAACATAAGTGGGAATTATTTGCTGTTTTGAGCCACTGCCTTCCACTAGAGTATGCCATCATGATAATTGCTAAAGGCATGGGGCTACTCCACACTGTCAGAAGGAAAATAATCCACTCTAGTGTATGGCATTCAGCAACTGGCATATGTTGTTGTTACAGTAAATCCTCACATAAGCTACACATTCCTGTCTTTAAAGACACATAGCATGAGTTATTCCTGATGCATGAGAATAGCCATACGTTGTGATTTTGTTTTTGATTTTTGCATTGCTCGTTGATTTAATTTTTAGCAGAAGAAAAAATAAAATAGAGGATATAAAAACATTTTGATGATAATGACAAGTATGCATTTAATATATTTTTCTGATTTTTGATTTCCGACATTTATAGTGTTTTGCTGTTGTTCACTAAGTGTATTTGTTTGGTATTCTACTGTCAACTATTTGGATAAAAGAACATTAAGCTATTGAACTTAAATTTCCTGTAAAGCTGCGTTAAAGTCAATATGATTCTAAAATGTCTTGAACCTTTCAGGAAAAGGCTAGTCTTCTTTAAAAGGCAGAATTACAGTGGGCTGCAAATTTACAAAAAAAAAATTTAAATCTTCTCAGTGATCTGAAATAAATAATTTTACATGTTCAACAAACAGACTACTTTTGAATTTCAATATTCAAAATTATTTGAAGCCAATCTGTTTTTAATTTCACTGCTGTAAGAACTGTCTAAGAGGTTTTGCTAAATTTAAGGTCTGCAAATTTCCCATTGAGATTTCAACTCAATGTGCTCCAAAAGTAGAGAATGTGATAGACACGTCAGTCTGGGGGAACACTCAGCAGGTCTGGCAGCATCAGTGGAGAGAGTTCATGTTTTGAGTCCAGTGACCCTCCTTCATGTTCAGAGGGCATGTCTCCAAAATCCACCATAATAACTGGTGGAATTTAAATAAAGTTAGTTAACCATAAGAACTACTATTGAAAGTTGTAAAAGCCCATTTGGTTCACTAATGGTGAAAGAAATCTGCCACCCTTACCAAGTTTGGCCTACATGTGACTCCAACATCACAGCAATGCCTCAGGACTCTTCAGGGCTTCGAGATGGTCAAGAGATGCTGGCCTTGTTGGTGACATTCACGTTGCATGAATGAAAAATAAATTACACTTTGAAGTAGAGGACTGCTTCAAATTAGTGGACTATTCTTTAAATAAGTAAATTATACTTTTGTAAATGGTGCACGGCCAGCAATTTTAACTTCATGACCGAGTGGAAAAGCAGCAATAACTACCCTGACAGGTCAGAGCTGTCAAGAATGAAGCAATGACCTGAAATGAGATGCAAGGGGATTACTTTTGCTTCAGGGTTTTTTTTGTGTTCAAGGAGAAGCAGGAATGCTTCTCTTGGAGTCACCAGGAATCCTTGGGCATTCCCTGTTCTAGTATTCAACCTCAAACACACCACATTCCCTCCATTTCCAATTTACTATGCCAGAGTAACATAATTTTAATGAACAGTCAGCTGTTTGCATTACAACCACCACCTGCAGTTTTTGTCAGGATGTGAAAATAGGGGCAGTCCATTCAGCCCACTGAGTCTACTCCACCATTCAACACCATCTTGAGTCCATACTCCCATTTTCACCTCTTACCCCTCAATACATTTAACCTCTAGAAATTTATCTTTATTTATTTATTTAGTAAATACATTCAGTGATTTGACCTTCACAACATTCTGTGATAGAAAATTCCACCCGGAAGTCAAAAAAGAAAAGCCTATTCTGCCATTCAATGACATCATGGCTGATCTATTTATGTTCTGAATTCCACATTCACATCTGCTCCCAATATCTTCTCTATCTGTCCCGTATTCAATCAGCCCTCTTCCACCATCATCTGAAGTTTGCAAATTGACACAACCTTCCAAGAGGACTATAAATTTCCTCATCTGTATCCTAAAAGAATGAGTCCTCGTGCCCCCAGTACTGGATTTGCCGTCCAAAAGATAGCATTGTTTCCACAGCCACCTTGTCAAGACACGACAGTTTCTTATACACTTTAATCAAGTCACTCCTCATTCTTCTAAATTCCAGTCAAAATAAATCTAGCCTGGCTAACTTATCATCACAAAGCAACCCACTCATTTGAGATATCAATCTTATAAACCTCCTGAGAACCATAATCAATTCTACCCTCAAATAAGAAGTCCAAAATTGCAGTCAGTATTCAAGATGTGTTCTCAACAATGCCCTGTATAGTGAAGCATAGATTGCTCAATGTAATGTTCAATGCCATCCCTAATAAAGGGTAAAAACTCATTAGCCTTGATTAAAATGGGACAAGCCTGCCACTTCTAAACTGGATTTATTCAGTTCCCATTTGGGAGTGTAATGTGGCCTAGGACTTTGCTTATTATGTATGAAAACAAACTCAGGCTGTTGAAAGAACAATCAGTAAATACATTTAAAGATTGTGATTGCAATACCAATCCATCAACCCATCTCTTGTTTTAAATTGACTTGTTGGAATAGTCCATTAACTGTTGCTGTTTAGTAGCTGATTTAATGCATCCCATCTGACCTCTTGGAAGCAAAGAAAAATGATTTAGTATGCATCTGGCGAGCCTTCTACAATGCTATATCTTTAAATAGCAAGCAGCTGTGTCCTTCTACAATAGCAAGGGATGCAGAGATGATATACTCTTCATCTGTTGTCAATGCTATGGGGCTTTCATTCCCATACCTAGACCTAATGTCACAGCATGTCTCAATTTTGAAGCAATAGTCATTCAGCTGCAGATCTTTCTGCAGGAGCTCTACCACCAGTTTGGAGCTTGTCATGGATAGGCAGTATCATATGTTAAGGACATTACTCTAAAGAATAAGAGACTGCAAAGCCAAAAAAAATCTTTTGAGGACTGAGGGAAGTAACAGTAGGCCACAATTGAGCCTTCTCTTGCAAAAAGCAACATGCTCAGACCTTTCACTAATTGCTAGTCCTCTCCCAGCAGCTCCAGTGTGGAGGTAAAGTGGGTAATGGATCAGTTACAAAAGGCTAAGATATAGACCACTGGATCCTAACTTTTTGTTGGCAGTTTCATCTGATGAGCAGATAAGCAGCAGTCTTACTACCTCAGGGAGGGGAGTGAAGATAAAGTTTGAAGTGGAATCATGAACATTGTTACTCCTCTTTTTGCATAATAAGAAAGCATGGATAAGGTGGATAGTTGGAATCTTTTTTCCCAGGGTGGAAATATCAAATATTAGGGAGCATAGGTTAAAAATGAAATGGGGAAAGTTTAAAGGAGATGTGCGAGGTAGGTTTTTATTTTACACAGAGGGTGGTGGGTGCCTATAACACACCACCAGGGGAGGTGGTAGAAGCAGATACGATAGCAACATTTAAGAGACATTTGGACAGACACACAACAGCTCACCACCACCTTCTCAAGGGTACCTAGGGACAGGCAATAAATGCTAGCCATACAGCGATGCCCTCTTCCCACAAATGAATAAAAAAAGAATGAAAATGTAGATAGTCTAATTAGTACATTTGTAGATGACATGGAAATTAGTGGAGTTGTAGTTAGTGAGGAAGATCATTAAAGAATACAGTGGGAGAAAAATCATTTTTCTCAGGAGAAAAAAATGGCAGATGAAGTTTAATCTGGACAAGTGTGAGATGATGCATTTTGGGTCATCAAATACAAGATGAATGTATACAGTAAATGGCAGGATGTTTTGGAGGAGCATTGACAGAAACAGGGATCCTGGGAAGCGAGTGCATAGCTCCCTGAAAGAGGGAACCCAAGTTGATAAGGTGGTAAAGAATGCACATGGCATACTTGCCTTCATTGGGGCATTGAGTATAAAGTTGGCAAGTCATGTTGCAGCTGTATAAAACTTTTAGTTAGGCCACATTTGGAGTATTTTATGTAGTTCTGGTCACCAACCTGCAGGAAGGATTGGAAGGCTTTGGAAAGGGCGCAAAAGAGGTTTATCAGGATGTTGCCTTGTGTGGACTGTATTTGCTATAAAGAGAGGGTGGACAAACTTGGATTGTTTCCACTGGAGCGTCAGAAGCTGAGGGGGTGTCATGTTAGAAGTATATAAAATTATGAGAGACACAGATAGGATGGATAGTCAGATCCTTTTTCCCAGGATGGAAATATCAAATACTACTAGGAATAGTTTTAGGTTGAGACAGGGCAAGTTTAAAGGAGATGTGCAAGCCAAGATTTTGTTTTACACAAGAGAGTAGTGGATGCCTATAACACACTGCCAGGGGAGGTAGTAGAAGCAGATACAAGAGCAACATTTAAGAGACATTTAGACAGACACATGAACAGAGAGGGAATAGAGGGGTATGGACCACATGCAGGTAGGTGGGATTAGTTCAGACTGGCACAGTAGTTGGTATAGACACAATTGGCCAAAGGACTGTTCCTACGCTCTACTGCTCTATGTTCTCGATTCGAAGTGCCGATTAGGTTTGTAAATAAAGAAGAAACCATATCAATGGCGTAATTTGTTATCATAGGCTTATAAAAGTTGCACTAACTGAACCAGAAATTACTGGAGAAACTCAGCAGGTATGGCAGCATCTGTGGAGAGAAAGGAAAGTCAGCATTTCAGGTTCAGTGACCCTTCAACAGTTCTAGAGTTTCATATAACATTAGCAGCATTAATACTCATTAAAAATTTATTTCCTATTGAGGCAGTATGAATGTTTTTATTATATAGCTATTGAATATTCCACTTAGCATTTTCAACCAAGTACTAAATGGGAGCTTTGAAGATCCTAATCTATTGTAAATTTTGCAGATTATTTGATATTTAATTTAAATGTTGCCATATGAAAAGCAGCAAAACCCTCAATTTCATTGTTATATCATAAAATACAATACTTAAATAAAACATAAAAGCTTGTTTTTCTCTTAGCACTTTTGATATTTACAAAACAAAATATATGGTGTCAGTAACTGATCAATTCCAGTTTCTTGGAATAGAACATGTAGAATAATTAAAGTATAATTCTGAACTGTTGACAATATTGCTTACACAGCAAACATCAGCTTGTTGTTTACTGTGAACGTGAAATATTCACTTGATTAATGTTCTTCTTTCAGAAGGAACTCCATGCAAAGTAAGGAAATTGTCTTTTTTTTTATAAAAATGTGGTTTGCCTCATTCTACAACTATCTAAAACTTTGGGTGACTAACATATCTGAACTGAAACTGCATGATGTTGCATGCTATTAATGTATGTCCTTAATAAGTGAAACTAACTTGCTGTGGCTAACTTGCAGGAATTTTACATGGACTCATATTGTGTTTCATCTTTCAATTGCATGGATACTTGCTTTGAGCCCACACTTCTAATACAACTGAGGTGGCACTGTGGGTTGTCAAACTAACTTTTCAGCTGAAATCTTAGCCTCAAATCGGAACTAATAAAGCAAAATGAGTTAAAATCTCCTCTCTGCTGACTCAGTCGATCTTATATGAAATATATTTCTGCAATATTCACTTCCTAATGAGCAATGATCCTGAGAATAACCTTTCAGCAATCTCATGGGGTGAAGTCACAGTGATGGTAGATGCAGAAAAGAGAAATAGCAATGATGTAACCAGAAATAAACTTGTTAGTTTAGGACATAATTTGGAGACATTTTGTTGGGACAGCGTTGAAGGAAGAGTATGTTTTATCAAATGGGAATAAAACTTACAGGTGAGTAAAAATGCCACAAAAGTTGAAAAATATTCCAGCACTAATGCACAACAACTTTTATGCATATAAAAGTACATTACATTTAATTTTCAATATAATCTGATGATCAACACTGTGCAGATATAATATAGCCATTGTTTCTGCCAAAAAGGCAACCTTGTGTAAAACTAGGCTTGAAAATTCACGTCTATTACTTTTAGAGGGACAGCAGCTTCACTGGGCTTTTTCACACCATCTTAACAAGCCACCTGTAACATGGTGAGCGGAATTTAATTTCTTTCTATTTAAAATGTTAATTTTGTTTTGACAGTGCATTCATCTATTAGGAGGTGGCTGCAGAGTTGCCAGCTGTTTATTTTTTGCATGATGTGTTATTTCCTACTTTGCTTCTATTGAACATACAATGACAGACACACCTAAGTACTTTAGAGAAATCTATTTTAATAGAGATGTTTCATTGAGTTTGTTACTCTGGCAGTGTGAATCCACTGAATTTTTAATTGTTTTTGTCCTACTGGGGTGGAGACTTTTTTTAACTTTGTCTTACATTATCTATCTTTTGAATTAACTAAACCTTAAAATAGCACTCTACTGTCAAGGATTAATCTTTGACAGGGCTGATATTACAACCACTCAATTAACTTGAGTCTCAGTTAACTTGATGGGTGATTTGATTGTATTCTGATAGGAAATATACCTATATTTCCTTGTAGATATTTATCTCATGAAATAACATTTAAGGAAGCAACAAAAGCTGTGGGGGTCATTTCCTCACAGCCCTATCATGACAACTGAAGTTACACAAGTTGGTCTTGTACTTTAAAGTGTGATCAGCTCATTAAAATATATTTTTCAGATCCTCCCATGTTCAGTGTAGGGCATGATGGGAGCACCAGGTGGGTGGGGCTTGGACTACCAGACATCAATATGCAACTCCTGGCTGACGAGAATCATTGCAATTTTTCATTTTAAAAAGTGAGGAACATTTAATTGTCCTTTAAAGAGTTGGCTTCTGGAAGCCAAGGGGAGAGGAAGAAAAAGAAAACTTTACTATAGGGAGTCAGCATTTTTTTTATTTTAAAGCTAACTATGCCCTGAAGAGAATTTCAAAATATGTGTTTGATATTAGGAGCATTGCTTTGTAATCATCATCTGCATTTTCATTCAATGTCCCCTAATTTACTTGAGGCATGGGATTTTGATAAGCTGTGCCTCCTGAATTGCATTTCTATATAACCATTCCATTGGATACAAAATAAGATCCAGCCTCTACCCTTGACAATATGGAGCTTCCACACTCAAAGCATTGCAGTCATTGCTTGGAGAGCAATTGAGTAATAGTATCAATGGCAACAATCTGGATTACATGCTGCAATTTATATAGGCAAAATACTACAAGCTATTATGCAGGTAATGGTAGTGCATCATAAACAGAGGTGTGATTCATTCTAGTCAGTAGTGCTAGTGGAATGAAATGACATTCAATTTGGTTGCACTTTCACTAGAAGTAATAATTCACATATATATATCCAGGTTTGTTTATGATGTCAGACCATTTAATGAATGTAAGAATTCACACTCCTATGTCACATTATAATAAACTGCTAATTGTATTGCTTTTAAAGAGATAGGATTGTTTCTTGATTTATGAGGAATAGAAAGCTCTCAGAAGTTATTTGTTGTTTCAATGTTTTGATATTTTTCTTCTTTTATTACCAGGAGTAACATGTCAAAGTGAAAAAGGAGGCAATTCTATATTCCTGGAACCAAACTGAATTCATAAAATGTAACTATTTTCCTTAAATCTTGAAGTTGGTTAATATTTTACCCAGACATGATCAAGCTAATTCTCCAGAAAGAGTGATTTTACAATAAAACTATAATATTCTAATAAAGGGATTCAAATGCTTTCAAAATTGTAATGTGACATGAAAAACAATACTACTGCTTTTTTTAGGTGATTGTGTTTCAATTTAAACCAATGCAACATGGGAACAAATCAGGTTCAAAACCTTGTAAAATAAGAGGCTTTAAATTTTACACTTTTTTATGTTATAGATGTAATATTATGTTCACTGTATTTCAGTTATTTTCTCAAAAATAAATTTGAAGAATGATACTAGGTCTTTAAATTGTGTAGAGTGTGGTTTATTTATGTTGCATTTGGTTTGTAAGTAAATGTCTTTTTTCCAATAAAAAGTTGTGTAAGGACAAATTACCCTGTGCAAATTTTCAAGACAAGTATATCAACATCAAACCTAAAGTGTGTACCAGCCACTTACACAGCAAACACACTACATGTGGTTCAAGGAATTGGCCATGTCTGAAAGAGGACAGTTGGATAGTGGGGGGGTCAAAGGAGATTATGGTACTGTCAAAGTCACTCAAGTGGCTTGCCTGATTCCATGGGTTTTGGCCATGGTCAGCAAGATATTCGGTCCTGCCAGAGTTCAGAGATCTGCGTCCTTGCATCCAGAGAATTAGGCCATGATCAGTCTTGTAACTCTAGTGCAACTAGTCTGGGTAATAGGTAGACTGGTCAGGGTGCTGTGGAGCATTATTCCCTGTAGCTGCTTGGAGCAACATTATTTCCTATAGCAGCTTTGGAAGTTGCTGTGCACACCCATCTCAGAGCAGGAAAACAATTAGTGGGAAATTAGCTTTTCAACCCAGGGAGTGGGCTGTGCTCTGTTGGCTGCTTGACCAAGCCAATCTGGAGTTGGGCCCTGGTCACTCCTGGGGATTTGCACAATAATGCTCATGGGGCTTATCAAGGAGAAACCATGGGGTATGGGGAAAGTGGGCAACTCAATCCTCAGAAAGTGATTCATTGGACTGACTCACTGAGGATTTGATGACAGTATGAGGCAACAATTTGAGATAGAAAGCAGTGTCAACCAGGGCTGGCATTTCTGAAATATATTTCACAATTATCAGTGGAAGACAATGCTTCAGAGCTGCCAGATTCACACACCGACCTGTAAACATTGAAGAAAATAGCCTGTGACATGCAGTCATGGCTTTCCTTTGGGGTGGATGGGGGTCTAACACAATAGCATATTGGAAGAATTCCACTCCTGCAATGTAGCAATGACACATTGATCGTGAAGCATACATTTGGATAAAGTGACACATCTTAGAGCTCCTTATCAAGGCATGACATTGATGTCCTTGCAGAGTGTCCATGCTCAGGACATATCACAAGACTTCATTGTTATTGATGTGAGGGTTTCAGAATATTGTTCATGAAATACTTCTCTTTCTGTCATTTTGAATCCTCACAGTTTGAAAACAGGCCCTTCAACTCAACAAGTCCACAGCGACCCTCCAAAGAGTATCTCACCCAAACCCATTTCCTATTACTCTACATTTGCCCTTGACTAATGTACCTAACCTACACATGCCTGAACACAATGAGCATGGCCAATTTACCTAACCTGCACATCTTTGGATTGTGTGAGGACACCGGAGCACCCAGATTAAACCCACACCAACATGGGGAGAATGTGCAAACTCCACATAGATAGTTGCCAGAGGCTGGAATCAAACCTGCGTCCCTGCCACTGTGAGGCAGCAGTGCTAGCCACTGAGCCACCATGCCATTCAACACAGATTATCTACACGGTGACTGAAGTCATTGCAGCATTCCTCCAAATGTGAAGACAATGTAGAGGAAACACAGTTACAACATCATCAGCAAGCTCGGCAAGAGCAGTAAACTCCAGTGGCCATCACATAACCTATAGATAGAGAGGGAGGAAATGATCATCTAAATAGAGCGGAGAAGAATAATACAACCCTGTATCTACAGACCTCACTGCCATTTTCCACAGATCAAGGAAACCAAATGGAGATACTGATTAAAAATGTTCCAACCCATCATCAACAAATAGAATCATGGCTGGAAAAGGATGTACACTCAGAAGGACTGTGTGTCATCCCATCCCAGTGGCTGTCACAGCCTCACTTCAAGGACTAGCTAGTATCTCCCAAGTCTTCACACGTAAATGCATCAGAATATTGTCAATGTCATTTTCTCCAGGCTTGAGCAGCACGGTGGCTCAGTGGTTTGCACTGCTGCCTCACAGTGCCAGGGACCAGGGTTCGATTCCAGCCTCTGGCAACTGTCTGTGTGCAGTTTGCACATTCTCCCCGTGTCTGAGTGAGTTTCCTACAGGTGCTCCGGTTTCCTCCCACAATCCAAAGATGTGCAGGTAAAGTGAATTGGCCATGCTAAATTGTCCATAATGTTCAGGGATATGTAGATTAGATGCATTAGTCAGGGGTAAATGTAGAGTAATAGGGTAGGGGAATAGGTTTGGATGTGATACTCTTCAGAGCGTCGGTGTGCACTTGTTGGACCAAAGGGACTGTTTTTACACTGTAATGATCCTTCTAAATTCTAAATCAAAGCTGCAACATGTTTCTCCCTCATGACAAAGGAAGTCATGAAGCCTGGGCTGTGGAATTCTCAACCATCATTGGCTTATTCCAAGTGACCAGGGCTATAGACTTCATTGCTTTGAGAGCATGTCACAACCAGCCTGTAGAGTTCATTGACAAATAAAAATATACAGTCCATCACTGGTCAATGTATTTGTGACTATCAATGCCAGCTTTTGGAGGCCTGCACTTGGTATCCAGGGACATACCATGATGTGTACATATTAAATAACTCAAAGCTTCCAGCTGACTACTTCCAGAGTGCTTGGGTCACACAAAAATAGATACTGCGAGACATGGGATAACCCCTTCATGCACAGCAGATGACAGTTTTGCAAAGCCTCAGACTGATGGAGGTTGAAAATATAATGTTGTGCATGCTTCTCCAGGTCTGAAAATGTGTTGCTGGAAAAGCGCAGCAGGTCAGGCAGCATCTAAGGAACAGGAAATTCGACGTTTCGGGCATAAGCCCTTCTTATGCCTGAAACGTCGAATTTCCTGTTCCTTGGATGCTGCCTGACCTGCTGCGCTTTTCCAGCAACTCATTTTCAGCTCTGATCCCCAGCATCTGCAGACCTCACTTTCTCCTCGATGCTTCTCCAGGTCCAGAGTTGAAGGGACCATAGCCCTCCTGAAGATGAGAGGTCAACACAGGCCTATCTGACGCCATGATTTGGAGAAGCTGGTGTTGGACTTGGGAGTACAAAATTAAAAATCTCACAGCACCAGGTTATAGTCCAACAAGTTTACTTGGAAGCACTGGCTTTCAGAGCACCGCTCTTTCACCACGTGGAGTCACACAATCATCTGACTCCACTACCACCTATTGAAGGAGCAGCGCTCCGAAAGCTAGTGCTTCCAAATAAATCTGTTGGACTATAACCTGATGTTTTGTGATTTTTAACTTTATTTGATATCTTCCAATATACGCTATAAAACATGTGCAACATTATTGTGGCAGCTGTACACCATCACAGCTAGAGCTCAGAAAGGGTGGGGTGTGGTGGGGCTGTGAGAGCAATTGAAGGAATATGGTGCATTCAAGAATGGGTGCAGGAAACTATGAGTCTTTGATGGGAGCTGTGTGAAGTACGTCATAACCGGAATGAGTGTGCCGATCAGCATTTCCCACTTTTCCAAAAGCAATCACAAAGTGCATAAAATCCCTATGAGATCACCAAGTTGATCAATTGATCTGAGGAAGGGTCACTGGACTCGAAACATTAACATTGATTTCTCTCCACAGATGCTTCCAGACCTGCTGAGCTTTTCCTGTAATTTCTGAAGCTGATCAATTTGCCTGACTGACTACTATTCACGATGGACATAATTCACACCAGGTTTTATAATTTACAGAAAATAACTATCATTTTACACACTTAACCTTCACAATTGTCCAAGAAAAGGAAGGATTCCCAAACTATTACTGTGTGATTTAAATGATCCCCCTTTAAAAACCCCAAATACAAACATACACTCAGTCACTTTTGTGACAGGCAAAAGGCAGATACTCTGACACAGACATCATGGAAGAAAAGAAATGGCAGGAAGATTGGAGCTCAAAAGTCCACATCACAAGGATACGTAAAATTATCACTCACAACTCCTTTTGATTTCACCAATGATGACTCACTGATGTCTGAAAAGTGATAGTTTTTCAATTTGATGTTAAAAATCACACAACACCAGGTTATAGTCCAACAAGTTTAATTGGAAGCACTAGCTTTCGGAGCGCCGCTATATATAGCAATAAATTATGTGTCTTACAATTGTGCCCTCCACAACCGCCTGATGAAGGAGCGGCGCTCCGAAAGCTAGCGCTGCCAATTAAACCTGTTGGACTATAAACTGGTGTTGTGTGATTATCAATTTGACAGTTGACCTTGTGAACCTAGGTATTATTTTATTAGAATTCTCCCCTCGAAGCTTTCTTGTTTCTTCTGTTTTTTCACCCACATGGAAAGAGAGAGAGAGAGAGAGAGAAGTGGGGGTGAGGTAGAGAAAGCCATCATTCCTTCATAGTCTCTAGATGTCTCTGGCTGCCCTGCATCTACAGATTTGTAGCAAACTGGAGCTCAGCCAATTCAAGAGTGGTCTTCCAGTAGTTATTCCCTAATGTAAAGACGGTTCATGGCACTTAGCCTCAAAATAACAATCTCACTGCTTTGAAAAGCAAAGTTGTCTTGCACAGTTAAAAATGTGCACTTCAGAAGTCCAACTCTCATTTCAGTCTATTATCCAAAAAAGATAGAAGAATGTGGTCCCATACAAGTGGCAGAGTTAGTGATTATTGGGTGATAGAGAGAAAATGATGCTGTTTATCCATGTGGAGAGCAGAAAGCCATTAACCTTCTTCCTGCATTGCAGTGCTGTCCTCCAGACAATGGAAACTGCACTGATCTGGTCACAGCATTAGACCAGGCTGGCAAGGCCTAGTTATGTGGTACCCTCTGGCAGTCCTGTAAAAAGAGTACAGCTCTCCTGCCTTACCACCCTATCCATCAGGACCTCTAAGTTCCTGTCACCAAAGCAAGGAGTCAATTTGCTGCTATCAGCCATAACATGGGCAATTTTGTGCCCTTTGTAAACATGTAGGGCTTGCAGCATTTGAACTGATGAATAATTTAAACTAGGCCTTAAATATATTTCAAAGATGATGGGAAACTTAGAAGGTCCTAGCAGTAGTAAGCACTTCTGAAGCTGGTCATTGCCAGATAGTGTGAGAGTGGAGGTGCAGTGCATACCTAAGTGGCAAGGGCAGCAAAACGTTGCATAAACAAACTCACTGTAGATCATGCAGAGTAACTCCACAAAACTGCACAAAATCAACAGTTAAAATTTGGAAAAATTCAGACTGTTCGAAAGACTGTGTCTTTTTTTTATTATTTCTGGATTTTTAATTGACGAGCGAAGTGGGAAGCCAACGATTGCTGAAGGATTATTGTATATTTTGAAAGCAAGTCACCTGACTTTCATTGTAGATACTGCTTATACAAAGTTGCTGATTCAAACAATAGTAGGAGATGGTACCGAAGAGCTGGAATCAAGGTTGTGTACAAATGGGGATTCAGCCAGCAACCAGTGGCTGATTGGTCTATGAACTAGTGACCAGGTCAGAAATCACACAATGCCAGGTTGTAAACCAACAGGTTAATTTGAATCCACAAGCTTTTGGAGCACTGCTCCATCATCAGTTACCAATGCTCCAAAATCTTGTGACCATAACCTGGTGTCGCGAATGTGGGGCTGGAAAAGCACAGCAGATCAGGCAGCATCCAAGGAGCAGGAGAATCAACGTTTATGCCAGAAACGTTGATTCACCTGATCTTTGGATGCTGCCTGACCTGCTGAGCTTTTCCAGCACCACACTCTCGACTCTGATCTCCAGCATCTGCAGTCCTCACTTTTACCCTATAACCCGGTGTCGTGCGACATCTGACCTCATCCACTCCAGTCCAACATTAGCACCTCTACATCATGAATAGTGAGCAGTTACCTATGAGAAAGGCCTTCTGTCTGTCAATAACTGTGTGATTGGTTTTCACGTAGCTGAATAGCTTGAACCTGTGAACAAGATAGGAAGAAGCCGTCAGACCTCCACAGCTCAGGAACTCTCTCTGCTCTTGGCAATGACAGCCACTTTAAGCCAGAAGAAAACCAATAGAACAAACAAAGAACAAAGAAAATTTACACCCAGGAACAGGCCCATCGGCCCTCCAAGCTTGAGCTGATCCAAATCAACTGTCTAAACCTGTCACCCAATTCCTAAGCATCTGTATCTCTCTGCTCCCCACCTACTCATGCATCTGTCCAGATGCATCTTAAATGAATCTACCATGCCTGCCTCTACCACCTCTGCTGGCAACGCGTTCCAGGCACCCACCACCCTCTGTGTGAAGTACTTGCCGTGTGTATCCCCTTAAACTTTCCACCTCTCACCTTGAAAGAGTGACCTCTCATTATGGAATCCTTCACCCTGGGAAAAAGCTTTTCTCTATCCACCCTGTCTATACCCTTCATGATTTTGTAAACCTCAATCAGGTCCCCCCTCAATCTCTTTGTTACTAATGAAAATAAACCTAACCTATTCAACCTCTCTTCATAGCTAGCACCTTCTATACCAGGCAACATCCTCATAAACCTTCTCTGCACCCTCTCCAAAGCATCCACATCCTTTTGGTAATGTGGCAACCAGAACTGTACACAATATTCTAAAAGCAGCCAAACCAATGTCTTGTACAATTTTAACGTGACTTGCCAGCTCTTATACTCAATACCCCCTCCAATAAAGGCAAGCATATTATATGCCTTCTTGACCACTGTATCCACCTGTGCAGCAAACTTCAGGGTACAATGGATTTGTACTCCCAGATCTCTCTGCCCATCAACTTTTCCCAAGGCTCTTCCGTTCATTGTATTCCATTCACTCTAAAATTAGTCTTGCCTAAATGCATCACCTCACATTTGTCTGGATTGAAAACCATCTGCCACTTTTTCACTCAACTCTCCAGTCTATCAATATCCTCCTGTATTCTCTGACAGTCTCTTATGCTTTCTACTACTTCACCAATCTTCGTGTCATCTGCAAACTTGCAGATCATACCAACAGTTCCCTCTTCCAGATCATTTATGTTTATTACAAACAACAGTGGACCCAATACTGACTCCTGTGGAACACCACTCGTTACCTTTCTCCATTTCGAGAAACTCCCTTCAACTACTACTCTCCGTCTCCTGCTGCTCAACCAATTCTTTATCCACCTAGCTAAAACACCCACACACCGTGTGATTTCACTTTCTCCATTATTCTACTGTGGGGAACCTTATCAAATGCCTTACTAAAGTCTATGTATATGACATCAACAGCCGTTCCTTCATTTATTAACTTGGTCACTTCCTCGAAGAACTCTATTAAGTTAGTAAGGCACGATCTCTCCCGCACAAAACCATGTTACCTGATCACTGATAAACACATCTTCCCTATTTATGTCAACGTGATCCAGACTAATCAAACTTTTATCTCTAATCTCTACATTCATCATGTTCCTCTCCTCAGTGAACACTGATGCAAAGTAATCATTCAGAATCTCACCCATTCTCTTAGGTTCAACACATAGCCTTCCTTCGTCATCCTTTAATGGACCAATCCTTTCTCTCGGTACCCGCTTGCTTCTTATATAAGAATAAAATGCTTTGGGATTCTCCTTAATTCTGCTTGCTAAAGCTTTTTCATGACTCCTTTTAGCCTGTTTGATTCCTCGTTTAAGACTTGTCCTACTCTTCCGATATTCCTCCAGGGCCCATTATGTTCTTAGCTGCCTAGTTTAGTACTCTTTCCTTAGGACCACTCTTTTCTTTATCTACGAGTATTTAAAACTTACAGAATTGTTCCCAAAGAAATACCCACCGCAACTTCCACCACCTGTCTTGGCTCGTTCCCCAGTACCAGGCCCAATATGGCCCCTTCCCTCGTCAGACTATTGACATACTGCTCTAGAAAACTCTCCTGGACGCTTCTTACAAATTCTACCCCATCCAGACCACTGGTGCTTAGTGTATCCCAGTCAATGTTGAGAAAATTAAAATCTCCCATCACCATTACTGTATTGCCTCTACATATTTCCATAATCTGTTTACCTATTTGTTCTTCTACCCCACAGCTCACTGTTGCGAGGCCTGTAATACAGCCCCAACAATGTAACTGCACCCTTCTTATTTCTCAGCTCCATCCATAATGCCTCACTACCCAAGATCTCCATAGTGTACTCCTTTAGCACAGCCATGATATCATCCCTGACCAGCAACGCAACTCCACCCACCCCACCCCCACCTTTTACTTCCCTCCCTGTCCTGTCTGAAACGTCTATACCCTAGAACATTTAGTTGTCAATCATCATGTCCTTCCTTTAACCAAGCTCTGTGATTGCAATAACGTCATACCCCCAGGCACCAATCCAAGACCTAAGTTCATCTGCCTTACACAGTATACTCCTTGCATTAAAGTAGATGCTTTTCAGGCCACCAGCTCAATATATCTTTCCTTCGGCAGTTTCTGTGAGGTTTACTTTTAATTAATCAATCAGAGACATTTTAGAAGTGTGAACCAGCCCCCTCTACCTCCTGCAAACCCATGAAAGTATTTGAACAATAAAGACCAAAAAGTCTTTTCTGATCAGCATGTGGATCATATCAGCAAATCCCATGAGCAGAGACGACTGAACTGCCTTCCTAGTTTTCCTCCCATCCAAACACCCAGATTTTCTTGCTGCACATATGCATGCAAAGGGAAGTTTATAAGGGGTTTAGAGGTTTAACTTGTAGAGTTGAATGCCAATGGTTCATAAGTGTTGACTTGTCATCATTAGAGTTTATTTATTTGCAGTAGTCATTCTTGCTAAGTACAAATACTGATCTGTGCTGTGTCAACCTGTATCTGAAAGTCAACTAAATTGGAGATTTTTGCATACCTTTTACAAATCTTTCACATGTGCGTCAATTCCAGGAATAGCAGGACCTGATTTCTGGTGAGCTACCTCTGTGAGGTGTGGCAGTGTAGAGATAAAGACTAAAAGTTTCTATTGATATCTAAGAAGGAAAAGCATAGGTAGAGCGAGACGTTGTACTCTACAGGGTGAGAACAGAGAATTAATAGTACATAATAAAGAGATAGCAGATGTACTGAATAAATATTTAGAACTCTCTTTAAAATAGAGGAGCCAAATTAACCCTAGTAACGCCTGTAAACAAGAGGTTGAAGGAAGAGAAGGACTTGGGTAAATTATGGTCACTATAACTGTGGTATGGAGAAATATGATGGAGTTGCAGGGTTTCTGAGCTCTGAACAAATTCATCCTAGAGTCTTAGAAGACATGGCTAATGACGGAATAGATGTAATTAGTGTTAATTTCTCTTAAATTCATGATATTCTGGGAAGGCTTCTATCGATTGTATAGGAAATATCATCTCTCTATTCAAAGAGGAAGGGAGGCAGAAAACAGGAAACTATAAGCCAGTTAGCTGGCATTTTATCTAGCAGATGGAATATTATGTGAGAAAAAGTGAAGTATTTCACTTTGGCAGGAGAAAGAAAAGAAGAAGTATATTATTTAAATAGAGTTCTGAGGTACATAAGGATCTAGGTGTTCTAGTGCATGACTAAAATTGGTTTAGTATATTGGTACAAGCCCAGTGAACCTTTTTACATTTGTTTGTGGAATGTAGATGTCACTGGCTGACCAGCATTTATTGCCCATCCCTAGTTGCTCTTGAGAAGGTGGTGATGAGCTGCCTTCTTGAACCACTGCAGTCCACCTGCTGTGGGTTGGCCCAAAATGTTATTAGGGAGAGAATTCCAGGATATTGGCCCAGTGACAATAAAGGAACAGTGAAATATTTCCAAGAAGGCCAATTCATGTTATTCATTCCTACGAGAGGAATGTAACAAAACATTAAGGATTTTATGCGTAATTTGTACATGACATTGATGAGAACATAACTCATCTTTACTTTAGTGATGGAGAGGGATAATCGTGTGCCGCAGGGCAAGAGCTATAGCTGGGGGCAGGGAAATTATGATGCAGTGAGGCATGACTTAGGATGTGTGGATTGGAAAAACAGGCTTCAAGAGAAGAACACTAATGAGATGTGGGGAGTGTTCAAGGAGCAGCTACTGCGTGTCCTCGATAGGTATGTACCAGTCAGGCATGGTGTAAAGGGCCTTGTGAGGCAGCCGTGGTTTAGTAAGGAATTGGAGTCCCTTGTGAAAGGGAAGAAGGCGGCATATGTAAAGATGAGGTGTGAAGGTTCAGTAGGGGCGATTGAGTGTTATAAGGTAGCCAGGAAGGAGCTAAAGAGGGAGCTAAGAGAAGCGAGAAGGGGACATGAAAAGTCTTTAGCTGGTAGGATTAGGGAAAACCCAAAGGCTTTCTATAGGTATGTCAAGAATAAAAGGATGACTAGGGTAGGTATCGGTCCAGTCAAGGATAGTAATGGGAAGTTGTGTGTGGAGGCGGAGGAGATTGGAGAGACATTAAATCAGTACTTTTCATCAGTATTCACTCAGGAACAGGACACTGTTGCTGATGTGAATATGGAATCACAAATAATTAGAATGGATGCCCTGGAAATATGCAGGGAAGAGGTTTTGGGAATATTGGAAAGGATGAATATAGATAAGTCTCCTGGGCCTGATGGCATTTACCCCAGGATCCTATGGGAAGCTAGGGAGGAGATAGCAGAGCCATTGGCCTGGATTTTTATGTCGTCGTTGTCAACAGGAATAGTACCAGAGGACTGGAGGATAGCGAATGTGGTCCCATTGTTCAAGAAAGGGAGTAGGGATAGCCCTAGCAACTATAGGCCAGTGAGTCTGACTTCAGTGGTGGGCAAAGTCTTAGAGAGAATGGTAAGGGATAAGATTTATGAACATCTGGGTAGGAATAACGTGATCAGGGATAGCCAGCATGGTTTTGTGAAGGGCAGGTCGTGCCTCACAAACCTTATTGAGTTCTTTGAGAAGGTGACCAAGGAAGTGGATGAGGGTAAAGCAGTAGATGTTGTGTATATGGATTTTAGTAAGGCGTTCGATAAGGTTCCCCATGGTAGGCTAATGCTAAAACTTCGGAGGTATGGCATTGAGGATACATTAGAGGTTTGGATTAGGAATTGGCTGGCTGGAAGGAGACAGAGGGTAGTAGTTGATGGATTATGTTCATCTTGGAGCGCAGTTACTAGCGGTGTACCACAAGGATCTGTTTTGGGACCATTGCTTTTTGTTATCTTTATAAATGATCTAGAGGAAGGACTTGAAAGCTGGGTAAGCAAGTTTGCGGATGACACAAAAGTCGGTGGAGTTGTGGATAGTGAGGAAGGAAGTGGTAGGTTACAGCGGGATATAGATAAGTTGCAGAGCTGGGCGGAAATGTGGCAAATGGAATTCAATGTAGCTAAGTGCGAAGTCGTTCACTTTGGTAGGAATAACAAGATGATGGATTACTGGGCTAATGGTAGGCTACTTGGTAGTGTGGATGAGCAGAGGGATCTTGGTGTCCATGTACACAGATCTCTGAAAGTTGCCACCCAGGTAAATAGTGCTGTGAGGAAGGCATATGGTGTACTGGGCTTTATTGGCAGAGGAATTGAGTTCCGGAGTCCTGAGGTCATGTTGCAGTTGTATAAGACTCTGGTGCGGCCTCATCTGGAGTATTGTGTGCAGTTTTGGTCGCCATACTATAGGAAGGATGTGGAAGCTTTAGAACGAGTGCAGAGGAGGTTTACCAGGATGTTGCCTGGAATGGTAGGAAAATCTTATGAGGAAAGGCTGAGGCACTTGGGGCTGTTCTCATTGGGGAAGAGAAGGTTTAGGGGAGATCTGATAGAAGTGTATAAGATGATTAGGGGTTTAGATAGGGTAGATACTAAGAACCTTTTACCGCTAATGGAGTCAGGTGTTACTAGGGGACATAGCTTTAAATTAAGGGGTGGTAGGTATAGGACAGATGTTAGGGGTAGATTCTTCACACAGCGGGTTGTGAGTTCATGGAATGCCCTGCCCGTATCAGTGGTGAACTCTCCTTCTTTATGGTCATTTAAGCGGGCATTGGATAGGCATTTGGAAGTTATTGGGCTAGTATAGGTTAGGTAGGATTCGGTCGGCGCAACATCGAGGGCCGAAGGGCCTGTACTGCGCTGTATCCTTCTATGTTCTATGTTCTATGTTCAAAAAACTATGCAGTTTAGGTCTTCTTTAAGGATGATGTAAATGTGGTTTAGATTAAGTTTGCTAGATTGATACCTTGAATGGATGAACAGGTTGTCTTATGAGGAAAGATTGAACAAGCTGGACTTGTTTTCAATGGCATTTTAAAAGAGTGAGGGGTGATTTGATTGAATGCTAAATTCTGAATGGTCTTGTCAAGATGAATGGAGAAGAGATGTTTACACTTGTGGGTTTGTCCAGAAGAAGGGAAAACTGTTTCAAAATTTACACAAGCTCTGTTGGGACATAGATGAAGGGACATTTTTTTCCACCTGAGGATTTTGTGATTTTGGTACTTAAATATTTTTAAGGCAGAGGCAGATTCTTGTAAGACAAAAATATCAACGGTTGAGAGGAACAGATGCGACTGTGGAATTTGGAACAGCTCAGTCAGGATTGTACTGAAGGTATTTTAATCAACCTGCTCAAGGATGCTATACAAACCTTAAGAACAACTTATACTTGAACCCAGGCCTCTAGGTTCAGAAGTAGGGACATTATCCCTGCTCCACAAGAGCTCTTGCTTGAAGAAGTAGGTTATCCATTTAACTAAGACTCATATAGGCTGTTAGAAATGGCATCAATCTTGTCAACATTAAGCCTGGGAGTGATAGTCCCCTGCATCCCAAGAACCCTCTTTATTGTAATGACTAACAGAGGGTTGAATGGCCTACA
The DNA here is from genome assembly GCF_020745735.1 of Hemiscyllium ocellatum. Classification (NCBI taxonomy): domain Eukaryota; kingdom Metazoa; phylum Chordata; class Chondrichthyes; order Orectolobiformes; family Hemiscylliidae; genus Hemiscyllium; species Hemiscyllium ocellatum. The sequence goes on along the minus strand of NC_083426.1, from coordinate 34,446,498 downwards.
CCTGCTCTTAATTGAGATGTTAGTGCCTATGTATGTATGCTATGAAACCTTGTCTGTTGTCCCTCCCAGTTGGGGAACACTTCAGTGGTCCAGGACATTCAGCCTCAGACCTTCGGGTGACCATCCTCCAAGGTGGACTTCGGGACAGGCAGCAAAGGAAAGTGGTACCCATAGGGAGGGCCTCAACCGGGACCTTGGGTTCATGTTACATTATAGGTGATCACCATTGCACTGCACACACACACAGATATCCCTACACATACACACACTCTCAAATACACACGGGCACAGGTACACACAGATGCGCATACAGACACCCACACACACCCTTATAGAACACACACTCCCACACTCACACATGCACCCCGTCACAGACTTAAGACACTCTGCACCACTACACACACACACACACTTTCTCACACTCACAACCCCCACCCCAGTCGGACACATACACGCAGACAAAGAGCCACATGCACACATATATTTTGTGAGGTGAATTTGTACTTGCAGAGTTACATTGCACTTTTCTCAAAAACTGCATGCATTTATGTAGAACTCTGAGCTCAAAAACTGCATGAATTTATGTAAAACTCTATTATCTCACTTTTTAGATTAGAATCAATCTAAACATCAGGTCATAGACAGAGAACACAGGGGGCTAACACCTTCAACATATTGTCTAGCTATCACCATTGTTAACAGCTAACCCGAGAATGCAACTTTAAAAAAAAGGGTTTTGTGATTTACACATGAAAGAAGTGAAACTATCACTGTATTCTAACAGATGAAAGGCTTAACAGACAATCAATTTTTCAATGTATAATTTCAGTTACACCACACAGCAAATTTTTGCTTTAAATTCTGTGTTACGATCGAGCCATCCACTATCACCTGATGAAGGAGCGTCGCTCCGAAAGCTAGTGTGTTTCCAATTAAACCTGTTGGACTATAACCTGGTGTTGTATGAGTTTTAACTTTGTACACCCCAATCCAACACTGGCATCTCCAAATCTTGTCTGTGATTGGAGCTTTGATTCTTACTGCTCTTTACATTTATTTGTTAATAGAAATATTCTTCAACAGTTGAGTATATGGGAAGATTACTGAGACCAAGCCGACGGAATTTTACTCTCCATGCTAATTCTTCTGAGAAACTATTGTGTTTACTTTGAGATGTAAATGGTTCTATTTCCTAGCGCTGACATTCCTCACTTCATTGAAAACAAACAAAGTTACATGAAATACCCTGGTCTTAATTTAGTGTTGAGATCCATTCAAGCTCTTATCTTGGGTGGCTTTGATCCAGTGAATGTGACTTGAAGCAGGATCCATTCCTTCCTCTCCTAAATTAGCAAAAGCTGCTTTAGATTTGTGAAAGGACATAATTGAATTGTTTGAAAGGTGATAACCAAAGGAATGGGAGACTCTTCCAAAAATAAGAACAGCTGTTCTCTCTCCTTCACAATGACTGCTCCTCAGAGAATTCCAGCTTTCCCCAGCAATCATTCCACATTTCTTTTCAAACCAAATTTAGCTTTATCCTAAACATTAAAACTTTCATTATGCAGTAATTTACTTCTACAAGAAAACTAATTTGTTATAACGTATAGGTTTGTCTCATTCAAATCCTAGAAGCAGAAAAGTGCTTTTTATGATATCTGTTTATTTATAGCACAATTAGAAAGCTTATTCTTTGGATTTGTAACTTTTTTATAATCAATTTGTTTCAAAGTTTGATCATTTAGAGTTTTGTTGACTTTACGGTATTGTGCATATCAACTTCATAAGAGCTTGACATAAGGTCTGTATTGATTGACTTGTTTATTGGTGAAGCTATTGAAGGCAAAGCAAAGGAATTAATGAGTAGACTGCAGCATACTTCCTAAAGTTTTGTTTGTGGTATGGAGAAATTGTCCAAATGCATGAGCCCTTTAATTTTTTTTTAAATTTGCATAGTTGTACATGCATAATATGTTAAAGAGGGTAACTTAAAAGCCAATATGAAAACTCTGGTGATCTGTCCAAACAGCTTAGAAGGAACTTTAGTGCAATGTACCTGTGTGTAGCAATTTATAAATGATCAAAATAGTATAGATTGAATATACTTGCCTTTTTTTTCATTAATATACTGCCACAGTTGTTACTGTAGCAATGCTGGATCCCCATTGTAAAAGTATCTTTTAGGAATTAGGCCTTAGATGTTTAAATTTGGAGAAAAGTGGCTAGACTGTCTTCTGTCCCATATTGACACGCAATTTCTCAATGCTCATTTCTAGCCTCCAGAGAGTAACCAAGATGCTAAGTGTGTACAGTCTCTTGAGGTATATTTTGCTACTAGCTGACTGACTTAAATTATAATGATAAGTGACCAGCATTCGAAAATTTTATCTAGTTATTGTCTTTTATTTAAAAAAGGCAAATCTGAGCTGATGTCATTTACACATTACAAAAACTTTTCTTCTTAGTTTGATAAATTTTATAACCGTAGGGTTTCAAAGCAAAGAGAGTTCTCATCACAAATCCATTGGATTGTAGACATCAATTCATTTCCCTCATGATCACTCTACATTTCTCTTCAAACTAAATTTATCTTTACTCTACAAATCAAAATTTTAAATATGCAGTTATTTAAAATTATACTCATGAGCAAAGACACTTTTGAATAATTTTACAGAAGTGGTGTTAGCACCTGTTTAAATTCAACAAATAGGCTCCTTTGAGTTTGTGTAATAAAACCCACACTGATTCTTAGTACAGTCAAATCATTATCCAAAATGTTCACAATGTTCGTAGGAATTATCACACAAAATTCAATTTATCTGATACTATTCAATAGATTAGATTATTTTTGTGGTAGGATTTTTTATGTTTCCTGCACTTTTATCTTTGCTTCAAAGACCTATTGTCTCTTAATTGTACTAATCAGATCAATGCAGCTCAAATCAACACAGCAATTTATTATATACATGATATTGTTATGGAATCAGGAAGGCAAAAAGATGAGATTTGCATATCATAAAATTGTACAGGATATAAGAGAGCATGGAATGAAAAATTGCAATCTGATCCACTAGCTTCTGAAGATAACTCAAGAATCTCCATGAAATAGCAAAATAAGCCAATGCTTCAAACTTTTTGTTCTTCACAGGAACAATTGTTACTTGTATCTGAAACCAGATATCTCATCATAAAAATAAATTGACTTCCACAGCTGTACAGATAGGTCGGATTCCACTTCACCCCACCCCCTCCCCCTCCCCCGCCCTCTCTTTTGGTGATAAATCTAAAAATTAATCATTTTTGAGTTTTTGATCATATACTTTGCTTATACTTGCCTCCTGCATTATTATGTTTCCAGTTTCTTTCCATCCCCCAAAACACATTTATGCCTTTCCAGTGACACTCACCATACTGACATCTAAGAATAGCAAGATTCATGAGTCATGACAAAGCGATGGTCTTTTATGGATTAGTGACTCGTGCTTCTGTTCAGAACAGGCTAACCAGCATCTTTCTAAAATAGAACATTCAACCCTACCTCACCAATCAGGAAATACTCTGGTCTTGGGGTTGGACTGGATTTTAAGCACAGAATCCTGAAGTAAACTCTCAGATATTTACAAGTCAGCTGTGGTGTTTATTTGTGCTGCTTTTCTTCTGGGTAAGAAAGTATTCTTTTTTCCAAATAACTTTATTAGAGTAAGATGTGATCTTATTTGGTTACAATTTGAAATTATTTTTTTGCGGAATATTCAAGTAACGTTTTTACCAAAATAGGTCACATATTTTTATTTTGTTTACTTGATGTGAATTATAAAAGCTGGAAAATTTGAACCCATTTGATGACTTAAATGATTACATTTGTTCACACTAACATGAATAAAAGCCACACTTTTAATGTAAATGTTACTGTGATACTGGTTTGACAACTTAGAAAGATCAATGCTGCTGACATTTAGCATTTCAATTACTAGATGTTTGTTTTGTAGATATGGAATGATTAAATCCTACTAATATACAGTATGCGTATTTTCATGATAATATACTGATGAGGGAAGTCACAGGCATATATGACATTTAAATATGATTTTGAGAATCAGATTTCAACAGTATTTAAATTCAGGATCAAAAGTCTGTTTTGCACTAAGTTTTCACACCTTTGAATACTGAAATGTACTTTAATTGATGGTGTGCATAAGGTTTTAGAAAATGAGATTATGTCCTATTACTGGCTCCTCTTATCTGAAAAGATAAAATTCTTTATAAAACATTTCCCTTTAAAAGAATTTCAATGATTTCTGTTACGTAGAGATCTAAGTTGACCACTTGAAAGCAGTCATCACTGCCCAATAGCTATCAAGTGCCATGATATTACCTTTAATACTGATATAAATACATATTTCTTTGTAGTGTAAAGTACTCTAAACAGAATTTGAACTTTTACTTTGGAAAAGATTTCTACGTTGACCCTTAATTCTTTCCCTTCAATATAAACATTTCTAAACCTTAAACAAAAGTTTATATTGATTCCTTCAAAATAATTAAATTTTCAGTGTTTTGAACACTTAGCTGCCTAAAACTGCATGACAGAATTAAAGTCAATAAATTTATACTTCTGAATTTTTTCATTGTGAATTTTATTTTTCAAGAATACTCATTCTTGAATAGACTGAATGTACAGAATCACAGAATCACGCAGTTGTTACAGAATTTAAGGAGGCCATTCAGCCTGCCATGTCTCCACTAGCTCTTGAAATGTATAATTTACTTAGTTGCATTCTTCACTGCACCTCCTCAAGGGCTTCTTGCCTATTTAATTGAGTGGCAGCTGCAGTACCACCAGCAGAGCCATGGTCAGAGTAATGGTACTGTTAGAACTTCAGCAAGGCCTAACTTCAGAGAAGACAGCATCTATCCTGGAGAGAGGCATGTCTAAGGTTTTGGGATGGCAGTTAACAAAGCTTAACAAGAGGCAGGCTTTGGAGAGTGTGGTTTTCAGAGCAGATTGGTGGGAAGAAAAGACGGGTGCTACATTCAGAAAGAGTGTCCCTGATTTGCAACGAACAATCCTTGAATATAGCAACCTCAATTTCTTCCTGCCAGTTTCCAAAATTATTTTAAAAAGGCTTGCTAAGTCCTGTCCAGTTGTCCCTACTAACCATATTTTGGCATGGGCAGCATGTTATGAGGATCAAATGAACTTTCAACAAGTTTAACTAACCCATATTTATTCAGATGTGATGAACAGTTTGCCAGTTTTGACTGCCTACCCTCTGTATTATGGAAATGAGTCTAGGGATAGGTGGGAAGTTACATTGCTGGGTATCTAATATATATTACACACCACCCATCAAAAAAACAACACACCCAGTGAGGATACATCATAGGGACTGCATAAGCCAGCCAACATTTCAATTCAAGTAACCTTGACAGAGTCTTAGATAGGAATTTCCAGTAATAATTTGCTTTCTAAATATTGCCAATTAGTTTTATCACTGTACTCAACCAATTTTCATCCTTTTATATTTATTATAGTTTTGCCAACATGCATATTCTCACTGCCAGGGCAATATGCAGCACATGCTACATCATCTTGATTACAACAATAGATACTACAAATCAGTGCCCAACTTAAATCAGGATCAAAATGTCTAAATATTTTATAGATTTTCAAAATTGGTCAATTGATTGAAACTAGACAGCATTGTGAGCAAACATTCGTTTAAGCCATGCCTTATATGAGAACCAAGCTCCTCCGTTCTGTTGATCTTCTGGCAGGATCACAGTGAACCTGCATCTACCTCAAGCAAATGGTAGTGACATAGTTACCTTTGAGATTTCCAGAATCCTTTGACTGGCCTTTTAAGGCATAGCACCTTGGGAAGGAAGCTGGTGGAGGTCCATTTACTGAGAGTCTTTGTCATGACTCAATGAACCAAAGAAGGCTTAATTGAATAGCTAGGTGTAGGTCTCTATGATGGGGTCCAGCCCAGAGAAGGTCTTCCTGAAAACAAATGGTTTTGTTTTTATGAAAAATGACAGCTGGAACCTCTAGACAGAGGGCTGATGAGGACATAGACTAATGTCAAAGGACATTGACATTTCCAGCCACATGCACGTGTATTGGTGTTTTTCTGTACATATCTCAGCCATGCAATTGAAATGCAATTCACTGACTCCCCAAACTATCACCAGAGAAAAATTCTTCCCAGTTGTTTTTTGTTTCTTTTTAACAAGGGCAAATGGTTTCATATCAAAGTGATCCAAGCCTCAAATATTATGCTGATGTCCTGAAGGAAGTGCAGCAGTAGTCAGCTTAATCTAATTTGGAATTCTACGCCTTCATATTTGAATGAGAATCCTTCTGCAAACTCTTTTGCTATGAAAACATTTATCTTGTGGTTTATTTATGAAGCAACGTGGCAGAAATGCATTATGTCTATTATCTTTTCCGACCCAAGGAATCACTTTTGAGTATGTCAGACACAGAAGACTTTGTGGAGGAAGTTGAGTAAGTACAATTTTCCATTGATGCTTCTTTTTTATTCTGTTACCTTACTCATTGACTTCTCACTGCTTAAATGTTTTCAATTATTCAGTGCACAATTTGTGATATTTTCATTCCAAATTCTTTCCAAACCATTCCCTTCTTGGAGCCATTGACCCTTTACCCAATACCTCACTCAAGAATCCATTCTACATAAGAGGACCTTGACCTCCTATTTCCCGAGCTATGATGCTGGTGGATGTGTTAATTTGAAGCCCAAACCTGCCATCTCTTAACTACCATTAACTACTATTGGGAAAATTCCCATGATTAGGACTCTGGTCCAACTTTTTCTCCTTAACCCAAGGAGCCCAAATTTCAGTACTATGTTAGTATCCCAGTTGGAATCAACTGATTTAACAGAAATTTGAATGTGAATCGATGATTTCTCTGTTTTGCACACTTTACTCACTTTCACAGTCAACTTGCTCAGTATTTGAGGAGGTTTTTAATTGGTTATTATTTTATTACAGGGAACAAGAAGGTAAGAAGTCAGATATGAAAATGCTGCAGTCCCTTTTTTTTTAAGAAAGGAACACTCTAGTGATCTATAGTAAATATGTTTCTTTATGTTTCATTTGCCCATTACAACAGAAGAAGTGGCTGAAGGTAGGTATATATTTAATGTTTCTCTTGTTAATTTATTGATGATAAATACAAATTAGAAAGGCACTTCAACTCACTTTCTATAAGCCAATGATATCTTTAACACAGTATTTAACTATCTCATGCTTTAACAATATAATTTTTACTTCTCCTACTTAAAATGGCGTTCCTGGTATTAATCATTCTTTGCAAAGCAGTAAGTTCTGACATTGGCCTTACAAATATTTAAATTGTTTATTATCTCTGTCTCTTTGGTTTACATTCACAATTTAACTTGAAAGACTGAAGAGCATTAAATTAATCTTTTCTGTTTTACATTGTCTTCTATTTTTATATATATATATATATATATATATAGGAGCCCTCATATTTGTTTTTAAGTTTGAATGAATGGAAGCTTTTCTTATTTTTTTTCCTTATAATGCAGTCCTCCGGATTCTGACATGTGGTCCTTTATTTTTCACCAGCTGCAGGACATATTATGGACCCCTGAACTCAAGATTTCAGCTCAACTGCCTCTTTTAGCTTGACATTTGGTTTTGAATTGTGCTTGCTCTTACTGATTATGCCAAGATATAGCTCATTTCAAGATTACTATTGTTGTGACACAGAGACAGACAGTCCGATCAAAAATCAGCCTCCGTCTCCTCGTATGCAGAAAAATGAAAATACCCAAAATCCATCAAAATTGACCGATGGTTTATAATCAGACTTTGAAAATAACCTTTGTGAATAACCATTACTAGACACTCAGTTTATAGCTTACAAGGATTAATTATTAAATACAGTAGCATTAGCAGACAACAGTAAAAGAACAAAGCATTCTAATTAATGTCTATGATATAAAGCCAATCTTCTTTGAATCTATACTCCACTCACATAAAGATAGATAGACAAACAGACAGACGCAGTTAAGGAATAAATCAAAAGTAAAATAAATGAGATGTAACTGGCCAATTCATTTAAGTAGTGATTGGTAATATTACAGGCACATGGGATCGCATTTTGCTTGGTTCCTGAAGACACCAGTCAATGTAAATAGCTTCCAGTAGGCTCTTTAGAATATTCTCTTAATTCTTATACCTGGATTCTATTCTCTGAGCTTTCAATAAGTTGATAATGGAAGGATAACCAGGGAACAATCCTGTAGCTTACACAGCCACACTTTTTCTGGTAAAGCAAATCACAGTTCGAAACCAGTGTAAACTTTGGTTTCTTGTTCTGTTTCTTTAGCCTTCTCTTAGCATCAACCATTCTGTCAGGCCATGTTAACATGCAAATATTGAAAAATCTTGTTTGAGCATAATGTCTCTCTCATGTCACAATATTTATAAAATACTTTGAACAAGAATAAACCTGCAATGATCTTGCAGACCAGACCTCATACACAAATATCAGTATTTTTGTTCTTAAATAAAATATCAGGCTGCTGCTCACAGCTCAAGTCCTCAGCTCACAGTCCACAGCTCCAAACCAAAATGATAAAGTAAAGAAAACATTAGCATGGTTCCAACATTTTCATGACCAAAGCTTATTGGATCATCCGTTAACTAGTCTAGCTTCAGTCATTTAAGAATTTTTCCAATCATTTCTCATCATGATAAGGTTGTACCATTTCTACGTGTTAAATTTAATCTCTCATAGTTTGGCTATTTAGTGACATTTTAGCCTTGATTATTTTATCACATTCTACTGTTCTAGCTAATTTATGATTTATATATCTGAGCAATTTAGAGAGCAGCTAACCTATATTAATCAGTTTTCTCACATCTCAAATGAACCACTTTTTTTGAATGTCAAGATATTTATATAGATATATATAGAAGGATACAGCGCAGTACAGGCCCTTCGGCCCTCGATGTTGCGCCGACCGAATCCTACCTAACCTATACTAGCCCAATAACTTCCAAATACTAGCCCAATAACTTCCATATTTATGTAATAAGGCTTTCTAATAAGGACTTGAGTGTCAGTTGCTCCAGAGAAAAAACAAATCAGGGAGATCGTTCAGACACTTATTTCATAGATGTAATCTTCCAGATTATTCTTTGTATAACAACTCAGATTATTGGGTCTATGTTGGTTTATTTTTCATCCAATGAGATCTTCCTCCCCATTATTGACATCTCTAAGTATGAAAATTGTGAAATTTGTCCCTAGTTTCAATTAGCATCCATAGGGGATTATCATCTATTTCCTTAGGCTTTGCTAGGCATAAAATTGAAGCTTGCTTGATGTTGCCATAAGCAAATAGACTACTGTTTTATTCTACGACTTTGGTCCACACCTCAAAGTAAATAATTGACTACGATCTGCTTTGGGACATTTTATGAATGACAAAGAATCTACCTAACTGAAAGTGCATTTTATTTTGCAAGTGACATAGAAACCATATTTCTGTAACTTCTTCCTTTGTTGTTTGCTGACATTTAACCCTTTGCTTTTCACACTAGCAGTTTACAAAAATGCAAATTTAAACCCAGACTAGATGATAAAGTAAGGATGTGACTCTGAGGGCATGGCAATCACTTAATAACTGTTTACCATCACTGGGTCAATTTATGTTAGTTCTTAACAATGATTTTAGTTGAAACTTCTCATTGCAGTTAACATGGGATTATTAACCCAACTATTCTGATGGGGAGAATTGCAGATTGCTTCCAAATCCTATCTCTTTCTCGGAACATAGCACTGCAATTGGAAAAAGGCAATAATGCAAATGTAAGACAATAACAGAAAACATTATAGGTCATCACACTTGATATGAATTATAATCCTATATTTTGTCATGCCTTGTTTAAATATTAAGTTTTTACAAATTTGAAGGCTATACTTAAGAAAATGAACACAAAAGGTGGTTACAGCATATCGTGTGACTTTGAAGTAGTAACCTCAAAGTCTTGTTGATATTCTATGAAATATGTTTTAAATGTGGGCATTAATAGCCATCCAGGAAATTCACACATTCCTTTATTTATGGACCGACTATCAACAAGAACTATAATATGCCAGATAAACTGCTTTTCTGCTTCACAATGAATACAAGATACATCAAAACTAGATGAATGTGAAATAGATCCCATTGTCTTTTCATTGTACTGTGACAATTCTTTACCCTAACATAAATTTTCAAGGCTTGAAACGCCACAACATATTCATCTAACACACTACCATAATTGGAATAGCATGCTCGACTTGTAAGAGGTTACATGGTTAAGACAGCTATGTTTGTTGCCCACTTGTAAAGTAATAGCAGACACTGATCTGAGGCAGAGACCATGCTCAATGGTTGTCTGAACCCTGCAAGTGTAAGCACCACCATCTGGTCTCTGTTACCTCACACACCGGGGCCAGCACTCAAGTCGAACTCCACGACTGCAGATGCATATTAGCAGGGCTGATGCTCCACAGTTCTCCATATTCCATGTTATCATGTCCACTCAAGAATTTTCATCTACTTTATCCTCCCAAACTACTAATCCTTTCTGCCTTCAACCCATCCTATTCATCTCTCCTAACCATGCATGATCACTAATTATGCTTGCATCCACTGCCATCATACTCAATCCTTCTCTTTGTCTCATTACGGAATAGATTGTTCCAGCTCCCAGACTGATGTCTCAACAGAACCCTGACTGTAATCTTCGGACTGCTGATCGTAGCTGACTTCCCACAGTAATTTAAACAAGCCCATTTACCAGCAATGGTGGACAGACTATAAACTCTTCTAAGCATCCCACTAAGATGTGTCTCCTTTGGTTTGCATGCATCGTCACTTTCTTGAAGTATATGCAGTGTGTTTGCTGTATAAACTGTTGGAACAGTTTCTGTTGTGTTGTGGTGATGTATACAGTGATGTACAATGACATATTCACCTTATCTGACCTCTAGAGTGACTGACTGTTCAGTTTTCCCCACTGTCACGTGCTGCCTGTCTCTTCCTGAGTGCTGAAAAATGTATTGCTGGAAAAGCGCAGCAGGTCAGGCAGCATCAAAGGAGCAGGAGAATCAATGTTTCGGGCATAGTGCTGGCCAGCAAGCTAAACCACAGGCGGCCTGTGACTGAGCGTTCAAGACCTTGTGCATAAAAAGAAAACCAATGTTACCCAGAGGCTGGCAGCCTTTAAATAGGCATTAACACCATGAGTGCTAAGTAAACATGTTCTATGCCATAAGATACATGTTCTCATGTCAGTGGGTAGCATTCTATGCAGATGCATGAGAGGTGCACTTGTTCTTGTGTGCAGAATGACCTGGCAGAAACATGCAATCATTCGTATCTGTCAGCTCCAAAGTAGAAGTTGAAGACCTGATGTGGTGTGAGAGTTGGTCCAAGAATAGATATGCTCATGTTGTGAGGTTGATGGTTTTCTGTAGCTGACTCAAATGGGTGAAGGGTCAAGGAGGGTGGTGGAGTAGATGGGAATGTTGTGCAAAAGAAATATTGCATGATGGTTAAAATAGACATGCAGCAAGTAGCCACCAGGTATCTACTTTGTTTTTACCTGTTGGAAACCTGTACCATTTATTTTTTTTTCATTTACTTATGGGATGTGAGCATCATTGATTGGCCACTATTTCTTGCCTGTCCTTAACTGCTCTTTAGAAGTTATCTTCTTGAAACGCTGCAACCCACATGTTGCAGATTGAGTCACGATGCCCTAGGGAGGGAGTTCCAGGATGTTGAGCCGCAACAGTGAAGAAACTATGATATATTTCTGAGTCAGGATGGTGAGTGATTGGAGGGATATTTGCAGATGATGGTGTTTCTTGGTGAAGGGAGAGAATTAGAAGCCGGATGTAAATAGGATCAGCTGTGGCTTTAATGAGTTGCAAATGTTTGAAAATAAGTAAGTCATTACTTAAGGGAAACATTCTGGTCACCATTTAAGACTCAAAAAGAAAGTAATATGACTTTTTCTCAACGTTGAGAATCTGATTTCTTTCGATCTTGCCCTGCTTTGCCACCATACTCATCAGTATGCTAATCACATCACAGAAGGTAAAAGTCCATCAACTAAATTGTATTCGTGAAAATGTCCATAATGTGAAGAAAATTAACTTTTTAAGCTCAGTGACATTTGGACAGAATTGTAAGAGATATAACATGATGGCATTTATGATGATTAGGCAAGTGTGTTAGTGTTCCTTGAGCTGGGAACTGGTATTGTGAAGCTGTGGGTATTGACTGAGGTTTTATGAAACTATTAATCCTAGATTATCATTGTAAACCTCTTCTGCTGAGGTGAATGCATTAATCCTGAAAATCTATGGAACCACCTCTTTGTGTAAACATGGAAAACTCTTCACGCTGTTCCTTATCCTCTGGAGTGTATGTATGAACAGCAAGAGATCACATCCTCATAACATGGCTAACAGATAGCACTAACAACACTACATGGGAGCAAATGACTTCAGATACTGGAATGTAGACTGAAAACAACAAATGCTGGAGATCACAATGGATCAGGCAGCATCCCTCAAGAGTAAGCAAGCAATAAAACTATCTTGTGCTTACTTGACAAGAGATGAAAAATGATTCTTATGCTATGATAGTTATGATGAAGGATGTCCAATCTGAAGTTAGGAAACTAAAACTTTGTCAAGAATGCTGTACAAGTGTGACAATCATTCCCTTTTATACAAAAAAGGAAAGTTTAAAAGAAAAACGTTGAGTTTAGGACATGACCTGGGCCAGAATCTTCAGTTTCAAGTTAACTTCTTCAAATCCTATTCATCCTGAGTTCAACAGGTCTGGCATATCTGTGAAAAGAAATCAAAGTTAACGTTTCAGGTCCAGTGACTGAGGACACGAACAGAGTTGGGAGTGTGGTGCTGGAAAAGCACAGCAAGTCAGGCAGCATCCAAACAGCAGTTTCGGGCATAAGCCTCCAGCATCTGCAGTCCTCACTTTCTCTATACTAAACACTGAGTAAGGGTCACTGGGCCCGAAACATTAACTTTGATTTCTCTTCACAGATGTTGCCAGACCAGCAGAGTTGTTCCAGCAATATTTGGTCTTGTTTCTGATTTATAACATCCACAGTTCTTTAGAGTTTTATTATGTATTTTTATAACCCTGTTTTAACATGCTAGTTTACAATATTAACTGATTCAAACTTTTAATTTATGACACTGGCTCCCATGTAGAAGAGGAACATGAAGAAAATGGTAAACAAATTTTTAAACTCATTGAATTGCATGCCAAGCAACAAACCTACTAATGTTCATTGTTTGCTTCATTTCACGTTGTGCTTGTCCTCATTTGCATTGAGGTGACTTAGATTTTCCATCTCTTGTTTAAATTGTACTGGTTAAACCAGTGATTAACCAAGATTGTTTCTGCTCTGAAAGAACTGACCTTGATAAATACATAGCAACTCCTTCGGACTTGATTGTTTAACTCTGCATTAAGTAATTACAATCTCCTAATATTTAAAAGCTCAGTGAAAATGAGTCTGGCTATATGAACCCATGGTGTAAGTAGCTGATACCCTAATATTTTAAAGGAAATTTCTAACTTGCGATTATGTAGATCATTATGATGGTAAGGAATACTGTAACTGGTCTAAGAACCTTTGTTTATAAATGGACAACATAACCAGTATTCTCTATACCCAGTTTCACGGCCCATAGAAACCAATAACATTTAAAAAGAGACTTCCGCGACTGACTCAAATGATCACATGGCACGTTTTAAGACTTTTCTAAGAAACAGATAAAATCAATATCAAATAAATACTATATACAGTAGTAGATAAGAAAAAACACTTACAGGAGAGTTATCCCCCTTTGATTTGTAACGGGACTGAAGTCCCCACAGTGTGTTTATATATTGAATACTCTACAGAACTGTAGCCTTTACAGGAACCAGTCAGATTATTTCCAGCTTCCAACAGATTCACCCTTCCTGTTTTATTGAAATGAAACATTCAGTGTTTGTAGGTTCCCTCAAAGGTTGTGGTGCCATTCCATCCCACTAACAGTTTTTACTGCAATTGGGACTGCAAGATTGACCTAAAGATATTAGGAAGTGATGAGCTAGAATGCTGATGGGTCACTCTCTGGTTGAAGAGACAAGACCAATTTGAGATATAAGGACACTGTTAGTTTTTTTTCCCTGGCATAGCCAGGAAGGAATAATTGGAATGGAGTGACGCCATTTTGCCTATCTCCCTAATAATTTATCAACTGTGATTTTCCATAACTGTTTGTTTTCTCTACTGAGCCTTATCCAGTCTTGACTACAATGAACTGCTCAAAACTATAGCCACTGCCCTTTTGTAGCTTCATAGGAGAGAGTAACCCTCAACTGTGATATTATATCATTCATATGACAATCACCTTTTAGAACGGTGTTTGTAAAATCTCTGAGCCTAGAATGGTAAACTCCCTTTGGCAATTAGATAATTCTGTAAACAATAAGAAATCGAACCACAAAAGAAATAATACAAACAACACCCTGACTTAAAGGAAAACTAAATTAAACCTTACATTTTTATTGCAGAATCTTGCTCCCATATTTGTAAACCGGTAACTGTTACTTTTTTGTGTTTTTTTTAAAATGTCAATGCTGTAGAAGAAGAAATAGAAGATGAACAAGGTAAAATATTGACTCTCTAAGTACTAATGCTTGGCCGCGGTTGAATTCTAATTGAGAACTTTGTCTTACAAGTCAGGAATGAAAAGCATGCAATCTGTGTAGCTTCAGTGGAGGGTTTAACTGATAAAATATTTGCTACACACATTTTATTTTTGCCACATCCACTGCAAAACTCAGACTTCCAAAGTAGGATGTAAATCGCAGGAACACAATTAGAACTGGTCTTGCTCAGCCATTCAAAGAGAATGTTAACAAGTTGACATGAGACGCTTAAAGTGAGAAGAGTACATTGTGTAATGACCTTTAGTTAGTGTGCAATTGTGTATAACTATAATTAACATGCTTTTGATATCACTGTATTATAGCTTGAGACCTGATGTTATAAAGGTCTCTGATCTCATTTTAACTGTGGCCAGTTGACTCATGTTAAAAATCACACAAAATCAGGTTAAAGTCCAAAGATTTATTTGGAAGCACTAGCTTTTATTTGAGGTGCTGCCTCTTCATCTGGTGGTTGTGGAACATGACCTTACGACATATTTGAATCCTGACAAGCTAATAGAGGAGTGCTACTGTTTGCAACCAAATAGTTTAATGTTAGCCCAGACACCAAAGTGCCTGTGCCTGCAATAGAAACATAGAAAATAGGTGCAGGAGTAGGCCACTCAGCCCTTCAAGTCTGCACTACCATTCAATGATCATGGCTGATCATGCAATTTCTGTATCCTATTCCCATTCTCTCTCCGTACCCCTTGATCCCTTTAGCTGCAAGGACCACTTCCAGCTCCCTCTTGAATATGTGTAACAAACTGGCTCCAACAGCTTTCTGTGGGAATGAATTCTGCAGGTTCACCACTCTCTGAGTGAAGAAATTCTTCCTCATCTCAGTCCTGAATGGCTTACCCCTTATTCTTAGACTGTGACCCCCTAGTTCTGGACTTCCCCAACATCAGGAACATACTTTTCACATTTAGCCTGTCTAGTCGCATCAGGATTTTATATGTTTCTATCAGTCCCTCCTAATTCTTCTAAATTCCAGTGAGTACAAACCCAGTCCATTCAGTCTTTCCTCATATGTCAGTCCTGCCATCCCGGAAATCAGTCTGGTGAACCTTCACTGGACTCCCTCAATCGAAAGACCAAAACTGCACACAATACTCAAAGTGTAGACTCACCAAGGCCCTCTATAAGTACATCAAGGCATCCCCACTCAAATACTCAAATTTCTCACTATAAAGGTCAGCATGCTGTTAGCATTCCTCATTGCTTGTTGCACCTGCATGCCAACCTTCAGCGACTGTTCCACTATGACACCCAGGTCTTTTTGCACCTCACCTTTTCCTAAACTACAGCCATTCAGATAATCACCTGCCTTCCTGTTTTTGTGGCCACTTGGAAAACCTCACATTTATCCACATTATATTGCATTTGCCAAGTATATGCCCACTCAGCCAGTCTGTCCAACTCACCCTACAACCTCTCAGCATCCTCCTCACAGCAGACACTGCCATCCAGCTTGGTGTCATCTGCAAATTTAGAGATATGGTATTCAATTCCTTTGCCCAAATCATTTATGTATATTGTGAACAGCTTGGGTCCCAGCACTGAACCCTGCAGCATGCCCCACGTCACTGCCTGCCACTCTGAAAAGGACCCATTTACTCTAACTGTCTGCCAACCAGTTCTCTGTCCACATCAATTCATTACCTCCAATACCATGAGCTTTAATTTTCCTTACTAATCTCTTATGTGGAACCTTGCCAAAAGCCTTTTGGAAGACCAGAAACACTGCACCGACTTATTCATGCTTGCCCATTCTACTGGTCACATCCTCAAAAAACTCCAGAAGATTTGTTAAGCATTATTTCCCTTTCGCGAATCCATGCTGACTAGGACTGATTTATTTGATTGTTACCCATATCTAAGTTTCATTATAATCTAAACATTACTATATCAGATACAAATACTTTGGTGGCAGTTCAAGGCACATTATATTGAAAGCAATGTTCTTCTCTCTGGTAATATGGTAATATCTTTTCACTGAAAATTGAATTTAATTAATTCATCTGAGTTATTTTCCATGTAATATCCTGTTGTGCCATCAGGGATCTTGCCTCCCTGGAGAATCAGTGAGAGGTCTATGCTATCTCTTCTCTGCAATGTCCACCCCTGAAGCCTCATACCTCGAACCCTACAAGGATCAGGCAATGCTGAGGTTACCAGGCAACCTTCCCTTGGAATCAAGACACCAGACCAATCAGAGGCTGGCATCTTGTGCAGTCAGCAGCATCATTGAGAAGGTCATGTCAGTACAGGAGGGATATAAATCAGTGTTCCAAGGTTGCAGTGGATCTAGGCCACAGACAAATAATGTTAGGGGAGGGGCAGTAATTGATAGGATTCAGAGGGAGAGGGAGGTTGGAAACAAGGCCAGGGGCATGATCCCACTTTCCCAAAGTCCAGTCTCTCGATCAGATTGGTTGCCTCTGCTCCCTCTGCCAAGATAACAAGCAGTCAGCATGATTTTGGCTGTCATGTGCATTGAAGATTGACAGGCCTGCCTGGAGGTGTGTTAATCCCCTCAATAGCAGGCTGATGCATTTAGGAAGTCATTTATTGGTCACTTAAGGCTCCCAAATGACAATGGGTTTTCCCTCTGACTGTTTCATTTTGGGAGAGGTGGTAAGGCAGAGGGTCCATGTTCTTGTTACTCACTAAGGGATGTCACTGGCTGGCCAGCATTGATTGCCCATCCCTAGTTGCCCTTAAGGTGGTGGCGGTGAGTTGCCTTCTTGAACCACTGCAGTCCACATGCTGTAGGTTGATCCACAATCCCCTTAGACAGGGAATTCCTGAATCTTGACCCTGTGACAGTAAGGGAATGGTGATATATTTCCATGTCAGGATAATGAGTAGTTTGGAGGGGACTTGCAGATGGTGGTGTTCCTATCAATGTGCTGCTATCAGTCCTTCTAGATGGAAGTGGTTGTGGATTTGGAATGTGCTGCTAACTTAGGATCTTTGCTGAATACATCAGCATCCCACCTAATTACATGCCTTACCCATTTCCAAACTAACCAGTGGTGGGAACAGAAGATTGCTCCCATCATCTCACTATTACTACATTGCAATGTCAATCTGTTGATTCATATAGTCAAAGAGGAATGGTATTATACTGTTTTATCCCTTATGGAATAGCTACTGATATGTGCCAATTTATATTTAATGAACGTTCTTTGCTTGAATGTTTATTTCAGGTGATGAAGAAGAAGTGGAGGACACAGAAGGTAAAGTGTATGAACCAAAATGAACATTGTCCTTATGATATTTGTTTTGCTTGTCAAATTGTAAGTTCTCTTGTTTGATAATGATGAACATCATGTGTGGCTACTCTATCTTCTCTTCTCTGGATATAATGCTCACTGTACCAACACTATTTCCAAAAAAACACAACAACAATGATAGTAATTATTTTATTGTCAAAGCTGTTCTGTAAACATCATTTCTTTCTGTTAGAAATTTACTTTCTCAATTTTTTTTGGAAAAGCTAGCATCCTCAATTTCAAGACAGGCAGATCATTGCATTTTCTTAGTTTAATCGCAAAGCATGCACTTCACTGGGAAATATATGGCAAACGCCATTACTATCAGAATATTAAATTGAAGAAGGTGTAACTGGCTAAAATGAAGTGTAAATCTGGATTTTAATATTTTTGATTTTTTCTAAAGCTGTATTATTTCAAACATGAGTGATATTTCAGGGGTGGGAGCTTATACAGAAGTGGATGGGATGGTCAAGCTAATAAAGAAAGTGGTACATATGTTCTCAACAGATGCTCACGGAATCTGAAGAGTATCACATAAAGGACACACACAATATACCCTCACAGGAACTCACAATAGCCTTCAAAATTGCAAGACTTAACAATCACAAGTTAATACCATGAGCACAGATATGGAAAACAATCCATTTGGTCAAGTATGATAATCTTAGCAACATTTTCATTCAGCATGTCATAAAACATTCACTGTGATAGCAATAAAGTGCAAATTATTCTGCAATTTAATAAGGTAAAAGATTTTAAAACAGACAGTTTACCAATTAAGTTAATATAATGTTACTTCAAACCCACTTGAGCTGCACCTTTATTTTCAGCTCAGTAGTTCTACTTGAACCAAAAATGTAGGAAGTTACACATTAATCTTCTAAATATTTATGCACATAAAACACACAAGTTATAAAACTGTCAAAGATCAAAGTTAAATGTGATGACTATTATTATTCAGTTTGACAGAATGAGTTGTTGTTTTCAACTTTCTGAATCTACAACCGAACAGTTCCGGGGAGTACTTATGCTCCACTGTGAATAATGGTTCAGATTCATTTTCAGACAATGTAAAGTACCCAGTGAGTTGGCTCAAACCACAGTGCACTGAGTAAGTGGAAGGTCCTTCGTAAACTTTGGTTAAGAAATTATAAAGGAAAAACAAGACTTGAGGATAGCATTTTTTTTCTCATTTTCTCCAAATAAACATTTTAAAAAACAGTTATATGTGATGTAATATCTTAACATAAGATTTATAAAAAAAATCTTAGAGTGCCAATAAAATCCCAATTTTACATCATTCAACAAGCTGTAACCTATTTCAAGAGGGTTTACAGCGAGACTAATAGTGTGAATGGAGAAGTTCTCACCAGTTCAGTAGATTGCAATTTATGGGGTCTTCCAGGAAAGCATTTAATAGCTGTCAGCAGATTTCAGTTGTACATGTATAGACTCTAAAACTGCTGTCAATTTCAGAGGAGTAATGATACAAGGGCTGACAGTTTCACTGTCACTATCGTCTTAACACTGTATCTCATTTAAGACAAAAAATTGCTGAAAATAATTTTAGATGATTAAATAAACTTTCATTTGCAATTTTAATTCCTAGAAGATAAAATTGCTGAAGAGGCTCAAGGTATGAATTGTAAAAAAAACCTCAGAATTGTTGCTTGCAATCATTAACTGCTTTACTTGTGTCTTCAGGCTTTGGCTGATAACTGAAATGGCCAAATGATTGTTACACATCATGCACTATTTTAGCATTCACCCTTCTTCCTGTAACACACAGCTATTGGATAAACAGAATCAGAGATGCTATGTATTGTCGCACAGCTTGACAAATAGATAGGAGACTCAGGAAATAAACTGTTAATTTCCATGTATACGCAAGGAGAGCTAATCTTATCACCATGAAGTATAAAACCATCTCTGCGTGAATTGTGATACCTCCCAGCTTTATTAAAAATACTAAATCATTACATGGTACAATCCCCAAACTTCAACTGTTTCTCGCCATTTATAAAGTTATTATCTGTCTTTCACTCAAGGCCAGCACTATCTTGTGCATAGTGCAGCTCCTGCACTTCTAGCCCACATTTGTACATATGGGGTTCTTATTTGCTTTTTCTTAAAAATGTAACCCCAACCAACTATAATTTATGGTCCAGATTTTTATTTTTCATTGGAAGATAATCTGAAAGATAATGTTGTTGTATACAAAACCACATAACCCACCATCTCACTATGGCAACCTCAGAAATGTGTTTCTTCCTGAAGTTGTCTCTGAGCTTTTATGAAACAGTTTTACTGAGATTGTATCCCTGAAAGTAAGTATTAGTTATTATGTTTGACTATTGCATTTGAATCACCATACATATCAGAAGTTTCTCGAATTGAGCCTGCCAAAATTTAATATTTTATTTTCCATGAACAATTCTTTGAAATGTTGCACATGTTAAAACTGACAGGCTTGAAATGATTTAGTCAAATCATTTAGTGCACAGCAGCTAATAGAAATTTAATCAACATCAAGCATTCTGAGCAATAGTAATAATTTAATGAAACTTGCAATGCGGGATTATATGCTTTCCCATATGGATAGTTAAGCTAAAATGGGCTCAATGATGCTCAGCATAAAATTATGTGATTTTGTGGCCATCAAGCAGCCTATTGCATTGCTGTGTATGTGCCAAAATGTTTGAAAACTTGTTGATATTCAATGGTGGACATCTTACAGATTACAACTGCATCTCAAGTGCTCATCTCTTTGGTAAATTTAAAATAAAAGGAACTTATAGTTAACCAGGAAGGAATTTCAATGATTAATTGATTCATTCAGCACTGAAATCCTTCAATGTGGGATTGGAATGGAAAGTTGAAGATGCTAACGACTTATCTATAATCAAATGCAAATATGCAAACGTTCTCTCTCATTCTGACGTACACAGATTTATAGTAAAAAATGAGGTCTGCAGATGCTGGAGATCACAGCTGCAAATGTGTTGCTGGTCAAAGCACAGCAGGCCAGGCAGCATCTCAGGAATAGAGAATTCGACGTTTCGAGCATAAGCCCTTCATCAGGAATCTTCCTGATGAAGGGCTTATGCTCGAAACGTCGAATTCTCTATTCCTGAGATGCTGCCTGGCCTGCTGTGCTTTGACCAGCAACACATTTGCAGTACACAGATTTATGCCTATCTATTGGACTGCTAGGGCACATTAGTAATGCTCCAATTTTAACGAAGTAGGGGTGGGGGTGTGGTAAGAATGTGTGGAATGTTGTTTTACATTTCAGAATCAAACTCTCACTTTGAAACAACAAAAATGACAACAGACAGGAGCATTAAATCGAGTGACAACTGTTAGATGCTCAAGAAATGACACCAAAAAAGATGAGAGGTGCGGGCAAGAAGGGAAATTGAAAGAATCCCAATGCTGAGGAAGGCTGAAGTTTAATTGTAGGACCTGCTGGAGCCCTCCTGTTACCCATAGACCACAAGAAATGAATTTAAAAATGGTAAAAACATTTATCTAGGCTAGGATACAATTCACTACTGTCTTCCCTGCAATGGTTGGCAATGCAAATGAGTCAGGGAATCCAAGGTTCAAATCATTTTGAGGTTTGAATGGTGTCATAACCCTTTTAGGTATTTAATAAAGACCTTTGCCTGTGGAGGAAGCCTCATATACCTGCTGAAGCTTGGGACTAGACAGTATAGAGTCATAGAGATGTTCAGATCCTCCAGTCCAACTCGTCCATACCAACCAGTTATCCTAAATTAACCTAGTCGCAGTTGCCAGCATTTAGTGCATATCCCTCTAAAACCTTCCTATTCATATGCCCATCCAGATGCCTCTTAAATATTGTAATTATATGAGTCTCCACCACTTCCTCTGGCAACTCCTTCCATACATACACTAATCTCCGTGTGAAAACGTTGCCCCTTAGTTCCCTTTTATATTTTCCCCCTCTCACCTTAAACCTTTGCCCTCTAGTTTTGGACTCCACCACCCCAGGGAAAAGACCTTGTCAATTTATCCTTTCCAAGTCCCTCACGATTTTATAAGCCTCTTTAAGGTCACCCTTCAGGTTCTGACATTCTAGGGAAAATAGTCCCAGTCTATTCAGCCTCACCCTGTACCTCAAACCCTCCAATGTTGGCAACATCCTTGTAACCTTTTCTGAACCCTTTCATGTTTCATAATATTCTCTCTATGACCAAAATTTTGTGCAGTATTCCAAAAGTGGCCAAACCAATGTCCTGTACAGCTGCACCATTACCTACCAACTCCTATACTCAATGCCCTGACTAATAAAGGCAAGCGTACCAAACATTTTCTTCACTATCCTATCTACCTGCAACTCCACTTTCAATGAACTATGAACATGCACTCCAAGATCTCTTTATTCAGTAACACTCCTCAGGACCTTACCATTAAGTGTATAACTCCTGCCCTATTTTGCCTTCCTAAAATGCAGCACCAGTTACATTTATCTAAATTAAACTCCATCTGCCACTCCTTGGCCCATTGGCCCATCTGATCAAGATTCTTTTGTACTGAGGTAACCTTCTTCACTGTCCACTACACCACCAATTTTGGTGTAATCTGCAAACTTACTAACCGTACCTCCTATTTTCACACCAAAATCATTTATGTAAAGCAAACCTCCACCATCACCCTCTATCTTCTTCCTCTAGCCAGTTCTGTACCATATGACTAGTTCTCCCTGTATTCCATGTGATCTGATCTTTCTAACCAGTCTACCGTGAGGAACCTCGTTGAATGCCTTACTAAAGCCCATATAGATCACATCCACCACTCTGCCTCAACAATACTCTTTGTTACATGTGACACTGACTGATGGGATGTTGGTGAGTAACTTGCTCATATTATAGCCTTCATTCCCAAGCTTCCACAGCCCATTATTCACAAGAGGTCAAAACTGAAACATGGATGAACAGAGGAAAAGAACATTTATGAAAACTTTAAAGATTTTCCGTGTTATCATTATTTCAATATTCTGTGTCACATGCTGACAATAAACATTGTGGCAATCATAATTCCCCAACACAATCAATTGCCAGTATCAGCTACACTTATGTACCAAGAAGCAGAATGGATTCTAGGCAGTTTACCAGATGGAGGAAACAAATAATGGATGATCTGTGGCCCCAGGTAACTCTCGTTCTCTCGAATATAAGTGAATTATAGTTTGTT
The DNA here is from genome assembly GCF_020745735.1 of Hemiscyllium ocellatum. Classification (NCBI taxonomy): domain Eukaryota; kingdom Metazoa; phylum Chordata; class Chondrichthyes; order Orectolobiformes; family Hemiscylliidae; genus Hemiscyllium; species Hemiscyllium ocellatum. Next base: position 34,423,196 of record NC_083426.1, on the reverse strand, counting down.
TTTGAGAGACATATGGGAGTGGAAGAAGGTTACCAAGCTTGGTCAGGGAGAGGATCAGGGCTAAATAACTGGGGCCTGGGGCTCGAGGGACTCTGCTGTGCACAGTCGCGATCATAGCTGCCCTGCATGGGTCAGAGGCCAGGGACTCAGTTTCTGTCCTTGCTTCTGAGTTTGAGATGGCGCAGCAGTAGATACTACAAAGTCAAAATATTAAAAAGGAACAAATAATTGCTGTATCGACAGATTTCTATGGAACGTTGACAAAAGCATCAATGCTGAATTAAAAAAGACATTCACAAAAGGAACAGACAGAAAGGTGCTTAGTACAGAGAACTCTGCCATGAACTCCACTAGTGACATCTATTTTATTTTCGTTATTTCCACAAATAATACAAATGATCAGGTTGCTGCTCATTTACTACTGAATACAATTTCACTGCATTGATTCTAAAGCCTTTACCAGATAATTATTGCTAAACTCAGCCATTTCTGAAGCTTATACTTCATCTTGAGGTTTATTAAGGATTCAATGTCAAAATGTTAATATTTTTCTGAGCTGGGGCAAACAAATGTTTGAATATAATGCAAAGAAAAGTACAGTAGCAACTTTTAATCTTGTTTACTGTCAACACAGGTGATTGAAAATATCAATTCAGCTTTGCTTTCACATCTCTAATATATGTTTTAATGCACTGGCACCTGCTATTGAAACCACAAACATTTATTAATGTACATTTTATTCTAACTTTATGTCTTCAGAATTATGATACACTGGAATATTTAATGATCTTGGTATTTGTCTGAATGGTATGTTTTTATTCATTCATGGGATATTGGCATCATGGTCACTTATTGTCCATCCTTAATTTTTTCTCAGAAGTGTTGGTGCGCTGTTTTCTTGGCTGCTTCAGTCCATGTGACATTTTTACTGAAACAGTTCAAACCTTTATTAGCTCAATGTCCTGCAGCTGATGCTGCATAGTGGCACTTTTCTCCTATGTGTGGCATTTCATCTGTGTGCTAACTTACCTAATACAAACGTCTTTAAACTACAGAAAATGCTTCTATGGAATATATGCTCTACACTTGATATAAAATTCTGCTTTGTGACATTTGAAATTGCTCTCTGGCACTTCCATGATTACATTACAAAAGTGTAGCTCCACTCATTTTCTTAATGCAGCCATTTCACAGCAATCAACATTCTCCTGTTCTTTCCACAGAGCCCTGGAAGTTTATTTTACCCAAGGGCTGATCCAATTGCCTTGTAAAATTGTTAAACATCTCAATTTCTACCACACTTACAGGCTGTAGGTCATTGCCAGTTACTGCATAAAATGTTCTTCCTCACATTCTCCTTGTATTCTCGCCCCCAAAACCACATATCCATGTCCTGTAGTCCTTGAACCTTTAGATAACGGGAATGAAATTTTAATGTAAAACTTAGAAATTAAACAATTATATTTTATGACTCCCCTTTAATTTCTTTCACTCCAAGGAGAATAATCCCAGTTTCTTCAAACTAACCTTACTACTAAAACTCCCCATCCTGAAATTAAAAAAAAACTTCTTCATACCCTCAAGCATTCTCACATCCTTTCTAAGGTCTGAGTACTTGGATTAGAAGCAATGCTGTGACTAACTAGAATGATATACTGGCTCAGTATTCCCTGCTTTTGGATTCAATATCTCCAATTCATGAAGTCCAATATCCCATATGTTTGTCTAACTGCTGTCTGTATAACCTGCCAGATTCAAAATTTACAAACATTGATATTAAGGTCTTTTAGCCCTTTTGCACTTTTTAGAACTTCTTAGTCTACATTGTATCTCCCTATTCCTTCTGCAAAGATACATAATCTTACATTTTTCTGCATTAAATTTTGTCTGCGCATTCTACTAGCTATCTTTGTCATCCTGTAATTGATTGATATTATCCTTACCAGATCAAGATGGTGTCAGAGTAGAATGCTTGACATGGAGCTCATCCACTTTGTCAGTTTCTTTCTTTTTTACTCTTTCGCTCTTGCATACTTTTTTTTCCTTCCCACTCTCTGTGTGGACCCGACGAGGTGGCCTTGGTAGTGCCTTGGCCTGCTATCTTGGTGGCTCATGGCGGGTCTCAACATGTGAGTGAGTCCTGCTCGGGCATGTTCCAGAGGCATCAGGAGGAGATTGGGAAGGCACCAGCTTCAACAACGATGGCACTGTGGCCCAGTGTGAGTGGAGTGAGCAGAGAGGGAGGTCATCAGGTATCTGTGGAGGTGTCGTTAAGAACAGGCAGCTGACATCTCCTGGAGAGCGAGCTAAACAGAGGGTTCATCAAATATGGCTGAACTTTTAACTTAATTCCGTTATTATTCTGGTTTAATAAGATGGATTTTAACATTAACTATTACTTTATTTCTTTATTTTTCTCCTTATTCTATGAAGATAATGCTTAACTTTTTAACTCAGTTTCTCTTACTACTTTGCGCCTAAGTTTTTTGCACCGAGGTATCTTTGAACCTAAGATGGCTTTGTGTGTGTTGACTTCTACATTTTTTACTGTACTCTTATACTTCTCTATAGTTCTCTATTTGAGGACACATGACAACAGAATCTAAGTGTAAAATCACCATCAGTCATACTCACAATTAATTATCAGCATTTGAAATTGTACTTTGCATCCAATTTCATTTATATGTAAAAAAAAATCAATAATCCTGACAATAGCGAGATAATCTAAATAGTGCCACAATTTTACAGTCAGAGAACCAAAGACTACTCTTTTCTGTCCTTAAGTCAATTTCTTTCTTAGCTGATACTGGCCCCCACCAGTACAAACCATGTAAAGCATTCGATATAACAAATCACCTCAATATTTCTGAAGTAGAAATGAACACAAGTCTTAATACATTTGAAGTAAATGGACTGAGGACTGTGATATGATTGCATTGGGTATGGTATTTTCTATTACTCACAATGATAAATATTACCATTATGTATGGACACAGTGGGAGAAAAAAGAAAAACAAATGGAACATTTCATACTACACCCCAATGTGTAAAACTTAATTCATTTTCTTCCTGAAGAAATTATCATTTGCTTAAAATTGTCATTGGCTCTTTAGATTTAATAATATATTATTGTCTCAATAAATGTCTAGCTCTGTTACGAGTCAATTCTAAAACTGAGTGAATTCTGTTAATAAGGTAAGGAGGTTTTCTATGCTATTTTTGCAGTCTATCCAGACTACTAGCTTACAAATAAAATAAAAGAATCATATTTGAAAGAATGATGGTTGAAGCTAACAGGTCTGTAATTGTCACAAGGAGGGTGTGAGGGTCTTTTAAAAAAAAATTAATGAAGTCTTACCTACTTTTTTTTACAGAAACAGATACAAGAGATGGAGGTACAATTTTTTTTTCACCTTCTTAAAGAACATTGAGATTTTTTGGACAAAGTCCTATCATTAATAGAAGTCACTTGGCTTTTGGTTCATTTTTTGTTTTATAATAGCCTGCAAAGTGCTTCAGGAAATTTTAGTTGATTAATGGTGCTATATAAATAAACATTGTGATTTCTTGCAAAAGTACCAGTTGGCTTTATTATAACCTCTTATTCAGACAACTTACATGGTGGAATTAATAACTGATGTCACAATTTTATAATTTATTATCTCTGATACAACTACTGAATTCATACACAGGAAACTGTTAAGTCAATAATTATTTTGCTAAGAAAGCTTATATATTTAATTGTTTTATTCTTTCATCCATCTGTTTTTGCCAAGTTCGGCCAGAAACTAGCAATGGAATGAAAATTATTCCAATTAATGTTATGGGTATCTGTTACTTTCATACACTTCATCACAATAAACACTTTACAATGCATCAGAATAATTATTTAAAAGAAATTAGAGATATATAAACCGATATAAAATTTATCCCTGACAAGCTGGAAAAATATCAGTCCATTCAACATCACAATAACTTCCACGTTCAGCAAAGAGAAATATCTCCTCCCTTGATATAACATTTGTGGCATTTGTAAAGAAAGATATGATCACAGTTTGTAGCCAAAGAATTAGCACTTCAACATGCACAATGAATAATCATCATAAAGCTTGACAATTAACATCTGTTGAGCTTGTTTTCACATTAACATAGCTTGTCACACTATTTGTTAAAGCATTTGAAACCCTCCAGCTGATGAGATTTGGGGAGGTGAGAGGATAGGGAAACAGGGTAGGAATGTGAGTGAGGAGTTGAAAGAGAGAAGTGTGGGGTGGATATAGGAGGGATAAAATATCAGGGGATAGGAGACTGGTTTCTCTAGACTTCCTGTTGTTTTTATTTCAGATCCGTGGTACTTTGTTTTATTTAAATTTTTTATATATTTTCTTCACTTAATAGATAGCTATGACTGGAAACGGTTGCAAATAGAAATGTATATGTATAGAATCAGGGTGTGGCTCAGGTGTCAGTTTATTTTCCATGTAGGCTCACCTTAGTCCTCACATTGCCAACTTCCCAAACATTTTTTTCTAACTGCTCTTTTAAATACTTTCTGTGATCTAGCCTTCACAACTCTCTGGGGTAGAAAATTCAAAATGTTCATTAGTTTCTGAGAGAAGAATTTCCTTTGCTTTTCAGTCATAAATGAATGTTGCCCCCATTCTGCAAGCATGTCTGTGAGTTCAAGATTTCCCCATTAATGGAGACAACTTAACATCTACCCTGTCAAAAAAAGAAGTCAAAGGACTGCAGGTGCTGGAAATCAGAAGGAAAAACAAAAATTGCTGGAAAAATTCAGCAGACCTGGCAGCATCTGTAGAGAAAAAGCAGAGTTAATGTTTTTCGTCCATGATGTTTCTTCAGGATGGAAAAAGGAAAGGTCTGAAGAAGGGTCACTGGACCCAAAATATTAACAATTGTTTCTTTTTATCAGATGTTGATTTTAAATAGACTTAGCCTTAACATATTTGGAAGTATCAAGTGGAGACAATCATAATAAATTCGCTACATAACATTGAGCAACCTAATCTAAGTTGAACAACACTTTTTGGCTTGATCTTCAGGCAATGTTCTGGCTGACTAATTCAATAGACATTTTATGTAGCTGGTTGTTTTTTTTTCTCAATGCTAAGTTTGAACATTATTCACCATTTATAAGCATTTAATGCATCACTTTACAATACAAATTCTTCATATTGCAAGCATTGGCAATGATTATCATCCAACAGAAGTAATTTAGACCTGGTTAATGTTTTCATTCTGACTTTCATAAAATTTGACTAATTGATGTCTCATTTTCTCCCACTGTTCCATGTGAAGGAAGACCCAAGCCAAAGTAAGTGCAGCTAATTTCGTCAGGCATTTTTGAAGCTAATTGCTATTGTATCATGACTACTTGTTGACATTTTGATACTTGTGAGGTTACACACACACACACACACACACACACACACACACACACACACACACACACACACACACACACACACACACACACACACACCATTCCAGAAATTTGACTGAAATTTCAGTGCAGTATTTGATGGTGAGCTGCATTGTATGTTAAACTCTGTGCGCACTCTCAAGTGGGCATGAATAGCAGAGTCATTCCCTTGATTACATGGCCAATATGAAAATCACCTTGTCACAATCTCATTGCAGTTTATGGTTCCCTGATGTCCTCAGTTGGCTGCTGCATTTCCCTATGTTGCTACCGCAATGAATCTGTTTTATAATGGAGTAAGGATGTCTAAAAAAGTTAATGCTGAAGTGTGTCGCATTGATTTTGGTGGGGGGGTAGGAACAATTTAGGATTTTAAAGGAGTGTGACCTACCATCTGAGTCTTTCTCATGGTCTCTCTAACAATGTTAATTGCATAGAAACATTCAGAACAGAGGAAACCCTTTGGTCAATACAGTCTTCACTGACAAAAACAATCCCAAATGTACACGAATCCCACCTTCCAGTCCTTGGCCCATAACTATCAGTGTAATTGCATCAAAGTTTCCTGGTTGAGCTCAGTAAACATGTGAACAGCGAAATGATCTAATGCATTCTTTGTTTTATCTTCATAGACTCTTTATGACCAACCTTGTACCACCTAAAATTCCAGATGGAGACAGAGTTGACTTTGATGTAAGTACCTAAACTGTCAATTTCTTTGTTTGAAACTATTTTCCTGAGCTAAATGCTTACTTGATTTTTAAAGATTTCTATCTTGCCCCTTGTATCACATTCTGTCTTGAACATATCTTCTTGTGTATCCTTTGCTCTCTTGCACGATGTTGATCAGTCCTTATTTAGGTTAACAAAGGAAAGGGTGTAGGTAGGTTAATCCTTCAAGCAAGTTCTGAGATTCAAACAGATCATTGCTGATCTGTAGCTCAACTTCAATTAGTCCCTTGCTCTAAACCTCCTGATCTTCTTGTTTTTCTTGTTTCCCTCACCTAATTTTTGGAGATCCTGATAAGTGCATACCAATTCCATGGCCATCAGGATCTGAAAGGGAATTTTAACATGGAATTTCTGCTTCAGAGATAGGCACACTGTCACTATCCATTTTCTGGATACCCTGTATCTCTCAAAATCAATTATTTTCAGTTTTGATGGTAACAGTTGAGCAACATCCTTTGGAAAAGTGTTTTTATGATTTTACACTGTATTTTATGGGGAACGATCTTTCCTGATTTCACCCCTTAATATCCTAGGTCTATTTTTGATAATGTCAGTTTTATTCAGGATTCTTGTCCCAGAAGATATAATTTGTCCTTCTTACCCTCCAGACTGTTTTTGAGTGGTTTCCTGTTATTTAGTGTTTGGACCATAACACCCAAGCTCAATATTTTTTCCTTCCCAGCATACAGACGTGGAAGCCCTCTTAGCTAACCTAATATCCTAAGGTCAGTTATGACATCTGTAATTTAACCCTGTATATGACTAGCCAATTTAAAACTGTGTAATAAATTAACCCAGACTTTCCTTTATCACTCAACTTGCCATGCAGATAGCTAATTTCTGCTGCATTCCCATGGTAGCACCCTGACTAATTGGAGTCTACCTGTCCAATCTGAGAACTAAGATTGACAGAAATCTGTTTCTCCATGACAACAATAACCCAACCACTCGACTCCCCTCTTTCAAGCAATATAAATTGATGTCCCTTTCCTCTTTTTTGCATTAGTCCTGATGGATGTAAGACAAAAAAGCTTCAATTTGTATTTTCTTTTAGCAATGCTTATCTGCCTGTCCAATCATGAAAAATTTGGGAGATTTTCAAATGTGTTGATGTTCGCTTTTATGACCATCAATTTTTTAGGACATCCACCGGAAACGGATGGAGAAGGATCTTCTGGAGTTACAGACCTTAATTGAGGTGCATTTTGAGAACAGAAAGAAAGAAGAGGAGGAAATCATTGCTTTGAAAGAAAGAATTGTGAGTTGTTTCTTTTTAGGGATATATTCTAAGTTGTGAAATGTGAGTCTGGAACTTTTAGTACTGATTCTGCTGCATTTTCAGGATTTGAGTGTTTTCATTGTTTGTATACCAACAACCATAAATAGATAATAACTTAGGGTGCCAAGGGCAAATTAGGCACCAATACAAGCAGAAAGCTAAGTTAGAAGAGATCCTTTTAAATAAAACACCAGTGCCTCCTCATTCACCTTTGCAAAGATGATTACTAGAAAACATTCAACTATATGCCTCTAAACTACAGGCCCTGAGATTAGTCTGGACTACTTTGGACTCCAATATCATTATTCAACAATCCACACCACCTGAATTCATATGAAAAATTAACCAGCAGTGCACAAACCAACCAAAGGCTGATGATGTCTACACTTGCTAAATAGGGACCCCTCTCTTGATTGTTGTTCCTCTCTCAATAGTTGTGTGAGCTTAATGGAGTAAAGCCTGAAATATCATCTTAGGTCTTTGCAAGAAGAATCCAAAAGAAAGCTCATTGTCCAAACTTCTTCAAATTTGCCACCAAACCACATTTTTTTCCCTGGTAACTAAATATTTCAAATGATTATTGGAAATTATAGTTTTTGTTGTTATAGAATTTCTAGTTGATTTTTGGAGCTTGAGTGACATCTGGTTTCACTACAATGCATCGGCAAGGTTGAGAATTTTGTTCACAGCACATTTTATTGATGTGCTCGCCCTGCAGCTTAAGAGTTTGTAGGAAGAGAGGGAATGAATGAATACCAGGTGATCATTGAGAAATGAGCAGGTAGTGTAGGAGCCTTCCACTTGCACCTCATTTTCCGAACAGGGTTCAATTTTGAATACCTATGAAAGTAACGGCTCATCTGACATGTTGCATTAGGTAGTAGTTCTAAAAGAATTAATGTTAGAGACAGTGTGTAGTGATTGGTAAAAGGGTCAGGTGGAGCTCATTGACTGAGATCCCTGATTGTGGTTGTTGACCGCCAATCAGATATATACAGGAGGTTCAGAAGGTCTCCTCAGTCTCAGAGCCCACATATTGCACAGATTTAAATAGAGGGTGACTTGATGACTGGCTACCAGTCTCTGTGCAGTTATTTCACAGCACTAAGATCTACCTGATCTATTGATGCCATACAGTATTAGACAGGGAAAAGTCTACTTCTTGGTCCCAGTTGAGCCAGATGTGTCATTGCTGTATGGCTAGACATCATAACCAAAACTGAATAATATATTTTGCCTCATTAAGATCCATTATTGATCTATCCGCTACCACTGTAAGTCAAGTAAGCCCTTGGGTCTAGTATTGAAAGGGGGGTGGCATACAGCATGCTATCCCAATCATTAGCTGTTAGAGGTAAGCACATGTGAGTTCAACCTGAGCTAAGTCCTTAGTGCCATGGTTGGTTCAGCTTTCTAGAGTGCTGTGAAGAGGACTAAAAGACCAAGCATTATAGGTCACTCCATAGTTCGGGGAATGGAGAGGTGTTTAGCAGCTGTGGATGTGAATCTAGAATGATACATTGACCCCCCAGTTGCCAGATTCAAGAATGTCAATGAATGACTGCAGAACATGACAGGAAAAGGTCAACGCCCAGTGGCCATCATCCACATCAATACAAATGACATAGCTGGAAAGAGGGATGTGGTACAGCAGTTGGAATTCAGGGAGCTAAGAAGTGAATTAGCAAGTAGAACCTCAAAAGTTGTAATCTGCAGATTATACTTAGTGTCACATTCAAGTGAATGTGGCAAAAGAAAGATATAGCAGATGAATGTCTGGCTGGATGGATGAACAAGACTCAGGGATTTAAATCTTGGGACGTTGAGGTCAGTTCAGTTCTGGGGATATAGCACATGACAGATGGGTCACACCTTACAGAGCCAGAGCCAATTTTTAAAAAAATTAGAATATAGTTTGGAAATAATAAATCCACACTGATTCTCAAAAGGGTAACCCACCCAATTATCCTATATTTACCCCGACGGATGCACCTAACCTACATATAGCTAAATATTATGGGCAATTTAGCATGGCCAATTCACCTAAGCTGCACATTTTTGTGGGAGGAAACTGAAGCAAACCCACACAGACAGGGGGAGAATGTGCAACCTCCACACAGATAGTTGCCCGAGGCTGGAGTAGAACTCGGGTCCCTGACACTGTGAGACAGCAGTGCTAACCACTGAGCCACCATGTTGCCCATTTCCTTGCAGGGGTGACCTGTTTGTGCTTTTTGGACATTTTAAACTAACTGGAAAACTGTGCAGGGATCAGGAGGTAGTGTTAGAGAGAAATAAAAATGTGGAGAAAGTGAGGACTGCAGTTGCTGGAGAGATCAAGAGTGTGTTGATGGAAAAGCACAGCAAGTCAGGCAGCATCCGAGGAGCAGGAGAGTCAACATTTCGGGCATAAGCCCTTCATTAGGAAATAAAAATGTGCAAAGGATATCAGGTGATACAGGTAGTGCTGCAGTAGGAAATAGTATAGTATTAGGTGGATTCAGTTTAAATAAAAATGCTCAAAAATATATGTTGTAAAGCCCTAATATGCTATTCTGTGGAACATGTAAATTAGACTGGCAAATTTCAGACAGCTATTAGGAAATATGTTTTGGGAGTAACAAAGACCTGAGTCAAAGAAAGTCAGGACTGGCATTCAGGTAAGGGGAAGGGATGGCAGTCATGCTTAAAGAGAAGATCGCAGTGCTGGAAAGAGAGGATATTCCAGATTGTTAAGGACAAATCTGTTTGACCAGACCTGAGGAATGCAAAAAGTCAATTACATTTCTCAGTATATTCAAGTGGGAATATTGAGGAGGAACAAATTTACAAGGAACTTGCATGGAAGTGCAAAACTTATAGTGTAGTCATCATGGAGAATGTATTATCCTGATGTAGACTGGGCTAAGAGTAGTGTTAAGGACAAAAAGTATAAGAAGAGGCTAATGCTAACATATAAGGAAATAAAAAGCTGGCAAAAAGTGGAATGGGGTGATTAGGGACAAAAAATAAGATTTGCACATAACAAAGGAGTAAGTGAATATTCGGCATCTGCCTTCCTTAAGAACAGAGATCATAGAACATTTCAGCGCAGTACAGGCTCTTTGGTCCTCAATGTTGCGCCAACCTGTGAAACCAATCTGATTACCATCTATCCTACATTATTCTGTTATCATCCATATGCCTATCCAATGACCATTTAACTACCCTTAAAGTTGGTGAGTCTACTACTGTTGCAGGCAATGCATTCCATGTAGCTACGACTCTCTGAGTAAAGAAACTATCTCTAACATCTGTCCTATATCTATCACCCCTCAATTTAAAACTATGTCCCCTTGTGTAAGCCACCACCATCTGAGGGAAAAGGCTCTCACTGTCCATCCTATCTAATCATCTGATCATCTTAGTTGTCTCAACTAAGTCACTTCTCAACCTTCTCTCCAATGAAAACAGCCTCAAGTCCCTCAGCCTTTTCACATAAGATCTTCCTTCCATACCAGGCAACATCCCAGTAAATCTCCTCTGCACCCTTTCCGATGCTTCTACATCTTTCCACTCATGCAGTGACCAGAACTGTACATAATACTCTTAAGTGCGGCCGCACCAGAGTTTTGTACAGCTGCAGCATGATCTCCTGGTTCCGAAACTCAATCCCTCTACTAATAAAAGCTAACACACTGTATGCCTTCTAAACATTCCTATAAACCTGGGCAGCAACTTTCAGGGATCTACGCACATGGACACCAAGATCTCTCTGCTCATCACACTACCAAGAATCTTACCATTAGCCCAGTACTTTGTATTCCTGTTACTCCTTCCAAAGGGAATCACCTCACATTTTTCTGAATTAAACTCCATTTGCCACTTCTCAGCCCAGCTCTGCAGCTTGTCTATAACCCTATGTAACATGAAACATCTTCCCGCACTGTTCACAACTCCACCAACCTTAGTGTCATCTGCAAATTTACTAATCCATCTTTCTATGCTCTCATCCAGATCATTTATAAAAATGACAAACAGCAGTGGGCCCAAAAAGGATCCTTGCAGTACACCACTAGAAACTGAACTCCTGGATGAACATTTCCCATCAACCACCACACTGTCTTCTTTCAGCTAGCCAATTTCTGATCCAAACTGCGAAATCACCCTCAATTCAATGCCTCTGTATTTTCTGCAACAGCTTACTGTGGGGAAGCTTATCAAATGCTTTACTGAAATCCATATACACCACATTAACTAATTTGCCCTCATCCACCTGTTTGGTCATCTTCTCAAAGAACTCAATAAGGTTTGTGAGGCATGACTTACATTTCACAAAACTGGGTTGATTATCCCTAATCAAATTATTCCTTTCTAGATGATTATAAATCCTATTCCTTATTATCTTTTCCAACACTTTTCCCACAACCAAAGTAAGGCTCACAGGTCTATAATTATCAATATTGTCTCTACTCCCCTTCTTGAACAAGGGGACATTTGCTATCCTCCAGTCTTCTGGCACTGTTCTTGTAGATAATAATGACATAAAGATCAAACCCAAAGGCTCTGCAATCTCCTCCCTAGCTTCCCAGAGAATTCTAGGAAAAATCTCATCCGACCCAGGGGACTTATGTATTTTCACACTCTCCTGAATTACTAACACCTCCTCCTTATGAACCTCAATCCATCCAATCTAGTAGCCTGTATTTCAGTATTCTCCTAAACAACATTGTCTTTTTCCTGTGTGAATACTGATGAAAAATATTAATTTAGAGCCTCTCCTATCTCCTTGGACTTCACGTGCAACTTTCTACTACTATCCTTGATTGGCCCTAACCTTACTTTAGTCTCTCTTTTATTCCTGACATACCTATGGAAAGCTTTTAGGTTTTCCTTGATCCTACCTGTCAAAGCTTTCTCTTGTCTCCTCCTGGCTCTTCTTCGCTCTCTCTTTAGGCCCTCTCTGGCTAACTTGTAACTCTCAAGCACCTGAACTGAGCCTTCACTTCTCATCTTTACATAAGCCTCCTTCTTCCTCTTGACAAGTTATTCAACTTCTTTAGTAAACCATGGCTCCCTTGCTCGACTACTTCTTCCCTACCTGACAGATACATACTTACCAAGGATAAGCAGTAGCTGTTCCTTGAACACGCTCCATATTTCAATTGTGCCCATCCCCTGCAGTGTCTTTCCCCCATCCTATGCATCCTAAATCTTGCCGAATTGCGTCATAATTGCCTTTCCCTCAGCTACAACTCTTGCCCTGTGGTATATACCTATCCCTTTCCATCGCTAATGTAGACGTAACCGAATTGTGGTCACTATCACCAAAGTGCTCACCTACCTCCATATCTAACACCTGGCCAGGTTCATTACTCAGTACCAAATCCAAAGTGGCCTCGCCACATGTTTGCCTATCTACATACTGTGCCAGGAAACCCTCCTGCACACATTGGACAAAAACCAACCCATTCTAAAGTACTCAAACTATATCATTTCCAGTCAATATTTGGAAAGTTAAAGATCCCCATAATAACTACCCTGTTTCTTTTGCACCTATCCAGAATCATCTTTGCAGTCCTTTCCTCTGCATCTCTGGAACTATTTTGAGGCCTATAGAAAATTCCCAACATGGTGACCTCTCCTTTCCTGTTTCTAACCTCAGCCCATTCTACCTCAGTAGACAAAGTCCTCATCAAACGTCCTTTCTGCCACCATAATACCATCCTTGACTAACAATGACACCCCCTTCCCTTTTGACCACCTTCCCTGTGGAGGGTGTTCAAGGAACAGCTACTGCTTGTCCTTGGTAAGTATGTACCTGTCAGGCAGGGAGGAAGTGGCCGAGCGAGGGAGCCATGGTTTACTAAAGAATTTGAATCACTTGTCAAGAGGAAGGAAGATGCTTATGTAAAGATGAAACATCTAAACCCTGGAACCTCAACAACTATTCCTGTCCCTGCTTTATCCATGTCTCTGAAATGACAACAACATTGAAGTCCCAGGTATCAACCCATGCTGCAAGTTCACCTTCCTTATTCTGAATGCTCCTGGCATTGAGGTAGACACATTACAAACCACCTTCCTGCTTGCCGGTACACTCCTGCAACCTTGAACACCTGTGAAGACACTGGCCAAGTCATTGTGAAAGAGAAAGTAGTTCAGACACTTAGAGAATTTTAAATTGATAAAGGGGATGCTTTGGATAGGCTGTCTATATTAAGTTGACAAAAATGAGAACTGCAGATGCTGAAGATTAGAGTCGAGAGTGTGGAGCCGGAAAAACACAGCAGGTCAGGCAGCATCCGAGAAGCAGGAGAATCGACGTTTCGGGCAAAAGCCCTTCAGACTCTTGTCTGTATAAAGTTGCCAGGACACCAGGACTGAATGTGATTCATGCAAGGATATTGAAGAAAGTGTGAGTGGAAATTGTGGAGACACTGGCCATTGTTTTTCAAACTTGCTTCAACTAGTGTGGCATCAGTGGACTAAAGAATTGCAAATGTTACACCAATCTTTAAAAACAGGGGAAAGATAAATCCAGCAGGATAGGCCAGTCAGTTTAACTTCAACAGTGGGGAAGCTTTTGGAAACAATAAATCGGGACAGTTAATAGTAACTGGGTTTAATACTGGTTGATTTAGAATAGTAAAAAATGAGGTCTGCAGATGCTGGAGATCACAGCTGCAAATGTGTTGCTGGTCAAGGCACAGCAGGCCAGGCAGCATCTCAGGAATAGAGAATTCGACGTTTCGAGCATAAGCCCTTCATCAGATTAATGCCTAACTTGCTGGAGTAACTTTTTTTGTGGTAATAGAGAGGGTTGTTGAAGATAATATGGTTTGTGTTTGGACACAGATTTATGCTACTTAATAAAGTGCACACACTGCTAAGCAAAGTTAGAGTTAATTCAACAAAAGTGATAACAACAACAGAGATATTAAACTACCTGAGTGACAGGAAACTGAGAGCAGTGGTGAATGGTCATTCTTTTTGGACAGGAGAAATATTTTGTAACATTTGGAATCTTGTTATTGTGATTTATATTAATGACCTAGGCTTTAGTGTTCACGGATGCAAAAGTATTGGAGAGATTGTGGAACAGATTCATAAGAATTGTTACAAGGATGAGAAATATAATTAGGTTAAAAAAAAAAGAGAGAAATGGTTGTATTTCCTTAGTGAGGTAGAGAGGAAATTTGATAGAGATACTCAAAATCATGAGGTGTCTGGACAGAATAGATAATTAGAAATTGTTCCCATTTGTGGAAGGAATTAAAACCAGAAGGAAAGCTTTATACTAATAAACAAATAAGGTGAGTAAAATATTTTTTCACACAATGTCTGATTGGAAGTGATAAACAAAGCACTGCCTGAGACTATGCTGCAAGCATAGCCATCTGAGGATTTCAAAAGGAAGTTGGATCATTATCTAAAGAGGAAAGATATCACGGGCATTGGAAAAATCAGGAAAGTGGCACTAGGTATGTTGTTTCTTCAGAGGTCTAGCACCTCCTTCTGTGCTATAATCATTCCATGTTTCTATTACTTCGCATGCCAAAAATTTCTGATTAAATTAATTTCTATCTCTACAGGAGAACCGCCGAGCAGAAAGAGCAGAACAGCATAGGATTCAGGCTGAGAAAGAAAAGGAGCGACAATCCAGGATTGCAGTAAGCAATGATCTTTGTTAAAATATCTTCAGGATATATTTTAAGAGCTGCAGAAGGAATTGATATTTGTGTACTTATATTACGATAGGAGGAAAGAGCCAGGAAAGAAGAGGAAGAATCAAGAAGGAGAGCAGAAGAAGATGCAAAAAAGAAAAAGACTATGTCAAATATGTCCATGCACTTTGGAGGTTACATGCAAAAGGTAACTATTACATCTATACTATTACTTAAACTGCTAATTCAAGATATCTTAGTTAGTCTGAACAAGCATTGTTGTTCTTATTATTGTCTATAAATGAATTGTATTGAAGACATTTGCCTTTATGAGATAGTCTACACATACCGTTGCATAATTTAAGCTATCTTTGGTTAAGTCTTCCATTTCAGCATTAACATAGATGATTTGTTCAGTAATTAAAATTCAACACTCTAATTCCAATGGAATTTGGCAAATGGAAATTAAGTTTGTACTACAGAGCTGGTTCAATTTAAGATGATCCAGAATAATTGGTGTCTGTTTAAGCAGCTGGGGGCTAAACTAAAAGTAATCTTTGGATTATTATCTGAATCACAAGCAATTTGATGCAGGATAAATAACATTAGAGATTTGAATGTGTGGCTCGAGTATTGGTGGGGCAGAATTGGGAGTTGATTTATGGAGTTGTGGTGCCAGTACTGGGGAAAAAGAGAGCTGTATCATTGGAATGACCTTCACAAGAATCATTACACTGGCAAGACAATTAAGAGGGTTAGCGAGAGGAGGCAAGGGTATTAGCCTACGCATTGGGGCAGAAGTCTTGTGAGGAGAGATTTGGAAACTTGAAGAGAAATGACAAAGCAATGATGCAAGTTAACAAAGTAAAAAGGGAAAGTTCTGGAGAAACTGAATTGATCTGGTAACATCTGCAAAAAGAGAAACAAAGTTAATATTTTAAGTCCAACATGATTCCTTTTTTTTCAGTACTTTGCCTTTATTTTAGTGCAGAGTATTGATACAAGTAGATAATAACCAGATTGTGCCAAGAAGGCATAGTGTACAAGGATGAGTGCACCAGTAAATAAGGTCAGATTTGGTAAACAAAACAGATTAAAGGCTTTTTATCTGAATGCACGTGGCATTCGTAATAAGATGGATAAACTGATAGCACAAATAGAAATCAAAGTATGATATATAATATTTCTTACTAAGACATGGTGACTAAAGAGTGAATATTCAATTCCCAGCTTCAGTCACCTCTTTGAATTAACTTATGAAGCTGATACCTCAAATCTTCAAAACCCAAAGGCACAAGCGATAGATTGTATTTCTGCTTCATTTCCGAGGTCTGGTTGGTCCATAAATTGGACCTCTGACACAGTAAGAAATTTTTCAAATGACCTGAACTTTGAATAGATATTAGCAGAGCAAGGTATATTAATTCCCACTCAGCAGAATGCCACTCTGCACGCGATAGTCAGCAAAAGGCCCAAACCATTCTCATTTGGGACTTATGTCAGATGCCAATATTCAATGAATACTGAAGGTAACATCAGAGGTATGAGATGGAAAGGGGTTGGAATGAATCCAGCTGATCCTTCATGGACCAGTGACAGATGTAAACAGATAAAAGGGTAGAATCTTTTTTTTAGCTCAAGTGTGGTGCCAGCCTGTGTGAGGTTCAGTGGTGAATCAGTTTAATAATTAGCCAGGAATTGGAGTAGAATGTTTAAATTCTTTAAATTTTCATGGGTAACTGTTAAGCTTTGTCAAGGTAGAACCTTCTTAAGTTTCCAACTTTAAGGGTTCCAGAAGCAAAAGAATTGCCTATCAGACATTTCAATTTTCCAGGCAGTTCCACAGGAGTCTGCTGAATCACGCATTTTGTCAGGTCCTGATATGCAACTCCAGACTTTGCTGATCCAATGACCCTTTGGCCATGAGAAAGCCCAAGTCCTTTTATTTAAAGTTAACAATGATTATTTCCAACAAAGTTTATTGAATTTTTTTTGTGTAGAACTACGAATTTTGAAGTACTAGAAGTTGGGCAATATCTCAAACTAGAATGAAGGATAAAACACTTTTATTCCAGACAATAAGTTGTAGGCCATTCAGTCCATCAAGTTTGCTGCATCATTAAGTTGGCTGATCTGAGTAAGCTCAACTTCACTTTGCTGCTTTTTCTCCATAACTCTTGGTTCCCTTTGCTCATGAAAAATCTATCTTTCTCAGAGTTGAACATACTTGCAAATTGACCTAGCCTCTATAGTTCTCAGAAGTCAAAAATTCCATAGGCTTGCTACCATTTGAGAGAAGAAATTCCTCCTCATCTCTGTCTTAAATGGGTGAGCCCTTACTCTGAAATTATGACCTCTGGTCTTAGACTCTCCAACAACTTCTCAACATCTATCCTGTCAAATTCCCTAACAATTTTTCCCAAGGTTGCTTCTCATTCTTCGAAATTCCAGAGAATACAACCCCAATCTATTTAACATTTCCACATAAAGAAAACCACACATGTCCAGATCAACTTAGTGAACCTTCCCCAAAACGCCTCCAAGGCTGGTCTCACTTTCCTTAGATACAGGCCCAAAACAGCTGTGGTCTGACTAGCATCTTATATAGTTTTAGGAAAACCTCCTACTTTTAAACTTGATTCCCTCTGAACATTCCCTCTTTGCCTCCCCTATTACCTCTGGAACTTGTAAGGTAGGTTTTTGTGATTTATGCATGAGGAGCCTCCAAAACACTGTCTGCTGCAGTTTTCCATAGTCTTTCCCCATTCAAGTAACATTCAGTTCCTTTATTCTCCCTGCCAAATGCATAGCCTTGCATTCCATCTGGCAAGTCTTTGCCCACTGACATAACCTGTCTAAGTCCTTCTGCAGACACATGCATTATCCTCAACACTTGCCTTCACATTTATTTTTGTGTAATCTGTGAAGTTGGTGATTGTACAATCATGTTCCTCATTCAGGTTATTAATATATTATTTGTACAATATGTATGCATTTTATTAGCATGAGTCATTTACATATAGTTGTCTGTTGAAGCATTAAACTAAATTACTGGTAAATTCTTCAGAGTTGTTGAAAAGTCAACTATTTTTTTGGAAAGTCCTTCACTCCTTCAATTTCATTCTTCCACCAAATACTTTTTAATTGAAAATGTTTTCTTAGTCTCAGAAAAACTAGAATGCCATTTTGTGAGTGACATTCCAATTTGATTAAAACAGCAATGAATTATAGGATTAAGTCAAACTAATCACTGTCCTTCCATCAGATTGAAAGTCGCCGAGGAGGGAAAAGACAAACGGAGAGAGAAAAGAAGAAGAAAATCCTGGCAGAAAGACGCAAATCTTTAGATATTGATGACCTGAATGAAGATGAACTGAAGTAAGGATGAACTTGCTTTGTTGTTTCTTTATACATCTGTTTCCCTGAGTCTGTTTGAGAAATATTGTAGTCTTAAATAGTTATTCTATTTTTACACTGATTTGCTTCATAGTGTCACCAGGATTCCAATAGGAAAACAGGGGAATTCATAATATTTTAGGCACATACAACAGAGTTCATCTGCTTTTCATGTCATTGCTAACTTAGAATTTTCAGAAAGGACTCCAATCAAAATTAGAATAATATTTCAAGCATTCTGCAATGTTTATTTTACTGTGTGAACAGGGAGAAAGGCAGGGAGCTGTGGAAGTGGCTGTACCAACTGGAAGCAGAAAAATTTGACTTACAGGAGAAAATGAAACAACAGAAATATGAGGTACGTAGAAGTATGAATATTGTTGCTAGATTAAAATTTTACATGTTTTTAACCAACTACGTACATTCAGTTTGCTTTTTGACAAATACATCACAGTGTTGCACCCAAAGCTAGAAAGTGAACCACTTTTTCGTGAACCAGTTACATCCTGTGCATCAATGTGACTTAACTCCAGAATTTTCTATTAACTCCAGAAAATCTTTATAATGTAAGAGGAGATATAAACACATGCACTATGAAAAGATTATGAAATAGAGATTATTTATTCCACTGGCAAGGAATCTTGGAGATATTAATCAAACTGTGAACCTACAACCCTCCATTTTGATGATAATTGGTTCTGAAAACAGTCAAGCAGTAATAATATTATACTGATCACCCTTGAAATTATGTCAAAAATAGCTATGGATGATGCTGAATCAGTTTTGTTTTTAAGAAAGTAGCCTTTTGCAATCAAAGGACAAAATATTTATGTGTATTCATATCTACTCTTAAAAATTGTAAGTTGTATATGTGGTGGAAATGGGCTTTAATCTAGCACTGAGTTCCAATGGTCCGCTGTTCCCAGCATTGAAATAGTTGACCCTTCCTTTTATGTAGCTATGATATTTCAGCTATTCTGAAGCACTAGACCTTACCCCAACCCTGAACTGACCTCTAAAGACTCAATAATACTGGGTGTTTCAATTGAATATGGCAATAAACTAGAAAAAAACGTACAGTGGTTCAGAGTTAAGTGAATACACCCTCTTAAGCATACCTAAGTGGAAATACCATAACAGAAAAATGTAGATTTCATTGACAACATACTTTCTATGCTATATATTTCATTTCAATTAATGTTCATTGGAGATGATTAAAAATAACAAAATGCTACAGGAATTAGGACAGCAATATTCATTAAATGAAATTGTTTTTTCTCACTCGTGGGATTGCTCACTTATTTGACCTGTTTAAGTATTTCTTGAACTTCTTATTGTCTTGCAGATTAATGTACTTCGAAACCGAGTCAATGATCATCAGAAGGTGTAAGTTTTGAACACTCAATATCACTTTTATGATGTTGGCACGATCAATACCACTCCTTACTGGACCATTCAAATCACAGTTTAGTGTTCTGTAAAAGCTGGATTTTTTTTTAACTTGTTCCATCATAATGTTCCAAGTTATGGCATTGTGTAATGTAGAGGGAAAATGAGGGGTGATGATGCACCCATGGATCTGATGTGTTGTTCTTGTAGATGGTGCAAGCTGTGGGGTTGAATGATATGGCCTAAAAAGCTGTGGCAAGTTGCTGTAGTGCATCTTCTTGATGGAACACACAGCCGCCACAGTGCATCGGTGATATAAGTGGTGACTGTTGAAGGTGTTAGATGTGTACGCAGTCAAGTGGATTGTTTTCTCCTGGATGATGTCAAGCTTCTTATATGTTATTGGAGCTGCTTTCATCAGGGCAAGTGGAGACTATTTCATCTCATTTTTGACTTGTTAACTTGAATTTGAATTTAAATTCCTCTAAGTGTGGTGATGGGATTTAAACTCATGTCCCCATGAGTTTCTGAATTACTATTCCAGTGATAATATGACAATATCACTACCTCTTCCATCAATTAGCAATAATTGATTGACAATTGCCAAGACTATTATTATCTGATTTTGTTCTATAAATTCTGATTTCTTAAATCAACCCATACTGAAATAATCTCTTAGATTATTACTTCATTATAATTCCCCCATTTTCATCACATGTAATACTTGTTATTCTCTTAGGTTCTCTTTAACCTCTTGCTAAATAATTAATTGTGACATGCATACCCAGATTTGAAAAGCAAAGACCCATTTAAGGAGAACTTGGACAAATACATGAAGGTCAAAGAAATAGAAAAAATAAGCTAATAAAGTAGATGGAATCAAGTGAGAGGAGAATATTATGGAGCATAATTATCAGCTTAAAAGACTTGTTTCTTTCTTGCAAATTCTATGTAATGTGAGGTTGAAAAAAACTGCAATAATTCGTTGCTATTTTTTCCCCTTTTAGCTCAAAGCGTGGCAAGGGGAAAGTTTCAGGTCGTTGGAAATGAGGGAAATATGGAATCACGTCTGATATTTGGCAGAAGCATTTGTCAAATGATCCCATAATCTCAATTGCAACTGTTCTACTACTCTCATTCAACTCCTATCACGTCCTGTCTAATTCTTCTCCTTTAGTTTCTTTGAAAGAACATTCTAATTTGACTATTGTAGTTATCATGTCATTCAATGTTTTAGTATCTATGATGACAAAACCCTTGTTATATTTTAAGTATTTCATTTTTTTTGTGGTTCAAAGTGGTCAATGTTTTGCATAATAGTTGTTCTTTGTCATGAATGAAATCTGACCATTTATTTAAATAATAATGAAAGCAAATCACTGCAAACCACAGTTAAACTTTTTTTTTATTTGCTGATGGGCAAATTATTTCAGGATGACTATTTTCTGCTCGACTGTCAAGTGGATAAAGCTGATGACTTGAGGCATTTGAACATTTCCAACTAATTTGTAGAGAATGTTTCATGAAAATGCCTAATTATTTTATTTCTGAGCTAATGTTTCTCCAGAAAAGAAACTGCAATTGCAGAGACAGTGAAGATTTGAGCCTTGTTCGTTCTCTGAATTCTAGTTTATGATGACTCAGCATATGTATTGAACCAAAATGCCAAATGTTGGGGACATAACAATGCACAGTCAAAACAGTGAGCATTTTGAATTTCAAGAGAATATTCATGAGCCAAAACCGTTGTTCGAGTTTTAATGTGTAAAATAACTGCCGTGAACAAAAGTCACTGTTAATCACACAATATGATGAACATCTGCACAAAGTCAAATGAATTATGTGCATGTGTTTATTAATATGCCCAATTCTGGCTTCTTTAATTATGGCAAATGCTCTAATTGGCTCACAGTCATCGAAAATGAGCTAGAGCTGATTTATGATGCAACTTTGTTACTGATATCCTAGCTGTGAAATAGAATTTTTGATGTTTGCCGCATATGAGTATTATCTATTAGATTCAGTTCATAACTATTTAAGAATTGTTTAAGTTACCTTTCCATTGTATCATTAAAGCTGCAATAGAGAAATGTTTAATTATTAACATTTCTTTGTTTTATTTTCATGAAATCCCAGTTTGAATGCACAAAGTTTCTCCTTACAGAATACCTGTTTGATTAGGTCTATTTAATACATCAACATGCCAGTCAAGTTAAATCCATTGAAAATGCAATTATCCCTGGTATCAACGGAAATATATGTCCAACTGTGGAACACAATACTTCCAAATAGTTTGTTTCCTTATACAACATAATAAATACTCCTTAGTGTACAGGTCTGAGGAGACCACAAACATAGTTGCATTTAATACACTGGTCTTGTAATAAAACAAAATGCCTGTGGTCATACTAGATTACTGTGTGATGTGTAATCACATTTTACATTTTTTTTCCAAATCTGCATATTCATAACCTTAACTCAGTTAAAATATAAACCATGCGAAACATTTGTTCTTGCATGCACACACTAAAGGCTGCCATCTCATTAGCACTGCACCATACACTGTGACAGATTAGACTGGCAGTCTTCTGCTTTTGGTCTCCTTCTCATCTTGAAGAGAAGTATCATATTAAAAGGTTTTCTAATCGGTTAGAATCTTCCCAGAAACAAATGAGCTCTGGAATATTTTGACAAATGCCTCCATGATCTCAGTAGCCATTTTCTTTAAAATCTCTTGGGTTCATGTCATCAGGTTTTTGCAATTTTTCTGACATTAGTCCTATTAATGAACTATTAAACAGAAAAGAGGCTTCAAAAGTCAGATCACAGCTTTGTTGACAGTGGTGCCCGCATTACACATTAAAGTGGAAAGGGTGATGGGACAAAGGTAATCGCCAAGATTGCAATTGAGGAAACTGCTGACAACAGCCAGATCTTTTAATGTAAGTTAATAAATTGTTTCTGGTCCTGATGTTTTTACTGCCATATCCCAACATGCACCATCAACTTTTATTCCTGCTCAGATACTACCATTTCTGCCATCTTCCTCTACTCTAATTCTCTTCTATTCATGTATGATAAGAAAAAGAGTTGCTAAAGTAAGTGTGTGACCTTTGGAGGATGCAAGTTGGGAATTAATATTGGAGAACAGGGAAATGGCAGATAGTTAAACCAATATATTACACTAGTCTTCGCAATAGAGGTCACAAACATCCCAATGATAAACAGAAGCAAGGTGCTCCTGGAAGAAAGATTTTATAACAGACTCTATTGTGAGGAGTAAAATATTCATAAAATTAATGGGACTAATGTCAGAAAAATTGAAGGACCTGATGGCCTGCATTCAAGAGATTTAAAGGAAATGGCTACTGAGATCGAGGAGGCATTGGTCAAAATATCCCAGAACTCACTGGATTCTGGGAAGATTCCAAACAATTTGAAAACCTTTTAATGTGATGCTTCTCTTCAAGACGATAAGGAAACCAATAGCAGGAGACTGCCAAACTGGTTTGCCAGTAGGATAATGCTGGAGTTTGTTATTAGGGGAAAGAAAAAATAAAATATTTAAAAAACGCTTAACACAATTGATTATAAGCAACATGATTTTTTGAAAGGGAAACTATGTATGACAAATTTGCTGAAGTTCTTTGAGAATCTAACAAACAGAATTGAGAAAGGGGAACCGGTAGATATATTTGGATTTCCGGAAGGCATTTGATAAGGTGTTACATAAAAGGTTATTGCACAAGATAGGAGCTCATGGTATTGGTGGCAATGAGTTAGTATTAATTGAGACAAAAACAGAATTTGCCAGAAGAGCACTGCAGGTCTGGCAGCATCTGTGAGAAGAGAAATCAAACTTTGATTAAAACAGTTGAAATCAAACACTACTAGTGGAGTACCAAGAGGAACAGTCCTAGAGTTTCAAATTACTCAATACGTATTGCCTGCTTCAAGTTATTAATGTAGATAATGCATCCACATTAGTTGACAATACAAAAATAGGTGGAAGGATATTTAGCAATGAGGACATAAGGAACAGGATGTTGGTGAGGCTACACCTGAAATACTGTGAATGGTTTTGGTCAAATATTTAAGGAAGTTTATACTGGCATTGGGGGCCATTCAAAAGATATTCATGAAGCTGGCTCCTGAGATGAAAGGGTTGGAGGAATTTCTTCCCTCAGAAAACAGTAAATGTCTATTAAGCATACCCTAGAGAGTTGTGGATAGATCACTAAGCATTTAAAAAGGTAGATAGATAGTTGAAAATTTGGGGATTTGAAGATTGTGATGAGTTGATTCCAAAGAGGATTTGAGAATGGGACTTGTCCTTTCTATTTCAAGGTTAAGGGGCACAGTTTTAAGGTGAGAGGAGCGAGATTTTAAAAAAGACATGAGGGGGCAAGTGTTTTACACAAAGAGTGGTTAGCGTGAGAAATGAACTTCCTGAACAACTGATAGATGCGGGTGAAATTACAACGCTAAAGAGACATTTGGATAGGTACGTTAATAGGAAAGATTAGAAGGGATGCGTGCCAGGAGCAGGTAAGTGAGACTAATTGGACGTAGACTGGTTGGACTGTGCTGTATGACTCCGTGAAACCTTTGATAGATCATACATGATTTTGCTACATTCCAGAGCAGGCTTTATAGGTGCTGAATGGTCTATTTCAATTTCTTATGTGCCTATAATTCTGTTGCTGACCCAAATCTCCAATTATCTTCAAGATCTAATTTCAAAGCCATTGTCTAATGTTCCTCTGGTGACATTTCATACACTATAGCTTAAATATAATCTAATTGAGTGATGTGTCAGCTTCTAGGTATCCCCAGTTGTCATCAGTATCTATTCAGACTGGTATTTTAGATTGTTATGAAGAATAGCTGGGACAATGGGTGAGGTGAAAAGCAGAATGGGATGATGATTGTGTTTCCTCTAATGTGTGTCCTGCATGAAATGGGTCAATAGCTATTGAAGGAAGGTTGTTTACAACAGAGGTGAATTAGTATTGCAAAGTGAAAACAATAGCATCACTGTCTGAGAAGAGATGAGGCATAGACAGAAGCATATCACTCAATGAGGTGGGAGGAGAGTGTCAGAGTTGGGAGGCATGGGCAATGTGGCCATGTGGTATTGAAGGAAGGCTGTTTGTTGGAGGGAGCTGGATCGCATTTACAGGAGTATTGGGTGTTCAAATTGTTGGATCAGGTGTTTGGGTAGGGGAGGTTAAATCTGGGTAAATGATTGGCGATCCATCTTGTGGTGAGTTGGAAGCGAGAGTCTGTTTTACAGATTTCCAGGAGTTAGAGCAGATTTAAATCATAGAGTCATAGAGATGTACAGCATGGAAACAGACCCTTCGGTCTAACTCATCCATGCCAACCAGATATCCCAAACTAATCTCGTCCCATTTGCCAGACCTTGGCCCATAGCCCTCTAAAGGCTTCCTATTCAAATACCCATCCAGATGCTTTTTAAACTGTTGCAATTGTACCAGCCTCCACTACTTCTTCTGACATGAACCACCCTCTGCGTTAAAAAGTTGCCCCTTAGATACCTTTGATATCTTTCCCCTCTCACTTTAAGCATATGCCCTCTCGTTCTGGACTTCCTCACCCCAGGGAAAAGACTTTACCTGTTTATCCTATCCATGCCCCTCATGATTTTATAAACTTAATAAGGTCACGCCTCAGCCTTTGCCGCTCCAGGGAAAATAGCCCCAGCCTATTCAGCCTCTCCCTATAGCTCAAATCCTCCAACCCTGGCAACATCCTTGTAAATTTTTTCTGAACATTTTCAAGTTTAACCACATCCTTCCGATAGGAAGGAGACCAGACTTGCACACAATATACCAAAAGTGGCCTAAGCAACATCCTGTCGAGCTGCAACATGGCCTCCCAACTCCTATACTCAAAGCTCTGACCAATAAAGGAATGCATACCAAACACCACCTTCACTATACTATCTACCTGTGACCCTACTTTCAAGGAGCCTTGAACCTGCACTTCAAGGTCTCTTTGTTCAGCAACACTTATGCATTTTTCAAAACATCCAGCACTTCCTCCTCTGTAATATGGACATTTTTCAAGATGTCACATTTATTTCCCCACATTCTATATCTTCCATGTCCTTTACCACAGTAAACACTGATGAAAAATACTCGTTTAGTATCTCCCCCATCTCCTACGACTCCACACAAAGGTTGTTTTGCTGATCTTTGAGGGACCCTATTCACTCCCTAATAACCCTTTTATCCTTAATGTATTCAAAAAAACTCTTTGAATTCTCTTTAACCCTATTTGCCAAAGTTATCTCATAACCCCTTTTTGCCCTCCTCTTAAGTATACTCCTACTGTCTTAATACTCTTCTAAGGATTCATTTGATCTCTTCTGTCTATATCTGACATACGCTTCCTTTGTTTCCTTAACCAAACCCTCAATTTCTCTAGTCATCCAGCTCTCCCAACACCTACCACCCTTTCCTTTCACCCTAACAGGAATATACTGTTTCTGGATTCTTATTATCTCATTTCTGAAGGCTTCCCATTTTCCAGCCACCCCTTTACCCCCAAATATCTGCCCCCAATCAGATTTTGAAAATTCTTGCCTCTTACTGTCAAAATTGGCCTTCCTCCAATTTAGAACTTCAACTGTTAGATCTGTTCTATCCTTTTCCTTCATGATTTTAAACCTACTGGACTTATGGTCGCTGGCCCCACAGTGCTCCCCCACTGTCACCTCCCCTGCCTTATTTCCCAAGAGTAGGTCAAGTGTTTGCACTTTCTCTTGTCGGTCCATCCACATACTGACTCAGAAAATTTTCTTGTACACTCTTAACAAATTCCTCTCCATCTAAGCCCTTAACACTATGGCAGTCCCAGTCTATGTTTGGAAAGTTAAAATCCCCTACCATAACCACTCTATTATTCTTACAGATAACTGAGATCTCTTTACAAATTTGTTTGAAGTCCTGCTAACATTTACTGGCCAACTAATCTAGAACCCTCCAAAATCCCTCTCTGCAATTCAGAATTAGGGACTTTTTTGAAGGTTCCAAATGAAAGGTAATTATCCTTTGGGACATGAAAATTCCTGGATAACTATTACGTAGTGTATCTGAGGATTCCCATAATGCACCAGTCAGGGTATATCTGATTTCTGACAGTCTGGAGACTGGGAAATTTGAACTTATGTCCAACTCTATTCTGTGAAGAACCAGAGTTCATAAGACAATAGCTACCCAACACTAATTGATTTGCTGGTTACTTAAAACCATTCTAAATAAAATCTCTTGAAAATTCACAGGGAACAGTGAAAACTAAACCTGCAACAGTATATGGTAGCGATTATCAAAATTGACTTCACATCTTCAACTATTAGTCCCTGAACTTTGTGCTTTGAATCAGAGTTACATGCTGTGGCTTATATATATGAACTGTTACCCTTCAAACATTGCCTCCCTGCTGGGAATTCATGATCACTATTTATTCATGTTTAACGAGTTGCACCCTTTGGCTACAGTCTCTGACAATGTTTTCACAAGCAATTGACTTTGTCATTATGACCTGAGGAGAAACAGATACTGGGTTGGAGGCGGGCCTAATTAAGCAAGAACCTGTTGACATCAACTGAATGATATTTTGCTGCAGGGAAAGTCAAATATAAACCTAAGTATAATAAACTTATAAATAACACTGCCAAGTGCCAATTAGTACACACGTGAGCACGTTCAAATTTGTGGCCTCATTCATTCTGGCAAAATATTCAAAAATGATATTTCTTGTTTAAATAAGTGAAAGTCATGCTTCTTTGTGATGAATTGAAAGAAGTGCTGAGACAGCGATGGTGATTCTACCACTTACTGACCTCCTGAGTGAGTTCAGGTAAGAACAGGGCAAAACTTGATTGTGTATAACAGCAGGAAATGCAGCGTGGCAAGCATCATTGTGTCCAAAACCATTCACCAGCAATATTGCTTTCTTACATTGCCTACATGCAGATGAACATCTACATGCATTCCAGTTAACACTTTCAGACCCTGTTCATTCCTGTGTGCAATTTGACTGCCAATTTGGAACCCAATTCCATTACATCCATTTTCCCTTCAGTATTTTCATCCTTTTTACTTCTTCACTCTATCCATCCTTGATCTTTTTCTCCTGTCATTAAGACTTTTTAAAAAGACTTTCCCTCTTGCGTTTGTTTTCCCCACCCTCTACTCTGTTAAATTCTCCTCATCTTCCTACTTTCCTGTCACAATTGTAGGGTGAACTTCCTCTTAAATAAACTTCTCCATCTCTCTCTCAGCATGCTATTAAGGGCTCATCAAATAGCCCAATGCCTCTCCAATTTCAACTGCCCCTATCCTAATCACTCAGCAATCATCCCAAACAATACAATAACTGGGGACTAATTAACTCCTAGACCAATTTATCCTTCTTTTTGAATCTGTCTTGAGCTTAGTTCTCCTCACTCCTCTCTTCATGCTTCCAAAATGGCTATTCATTTATATTAAAGGAGCCCTTGCAGTCCATGAATGACTTAGAGACATTTGCACCAATATCTTGACCCTGATAGAAAACTGGTTACGGATTGTTGACACCCTCCCTTTATTGAAGCCACCATCCTGGCCATACCTCTCTTTACTTGCCTCGCTCAGACTGTCACAATGATCATGCAGCACTTTTCTCTAAATCATGCCTTGGTCTGGCTTTTATTCTCAAGCACATTTACCATTTAAGCAATTTAACTTGTTCCACTCACCTCTCACTGGAAAACCTCATTCTCTCTTGCTCATCCAAGTATTGTGCCAGATTTCCCACTGGGGAGATATCTTTACTGCTTACCTTCCTCAATTTCCTGAGCACCTTCTCATTCTCAATGATTTGGTCATTCATCGTAGTTCTTCATACGTTCTGTCCTCACAGCTCTTCTGCATTTCCTTAATCTTTCCTTCCAAACAAACTTCCAACTCATTCTTTGTTTTTGACCTTGCATTTCATATGGTCTTGCTGCCCCTCCAGAATTAGTTAAAGATAAAGTCATCTCTGCTCTCTTTCTTGTAATGTTCCACCCACACTCCCATTCTCCTCCAAACCTTACTTCACTTTGAATCAGTCCCTGGAAAAATCTCTTGCCAATTCACCTACACCCTAGTTGTCTAGTTTTTTTTATCCTCCATTCACCACACAATGTAAACCACACCCTCACCTTTGGAAGCTTTAGTCCCCATTAAAGCCAATACTCTCTCTCTCCTCCTAATGTTCCTCCAGTACAGCCCTCATCTCCACTCGCTTAAGTGTGACATTTAAGTGTGAAATAGATGTGGTGGACAATTGATGTAGCCATTCACTGCCAAATCTGAGTGAACTGAATAAAATACTATCAGGTTGTTGTTTTTATCTGGTAAAACCATTCACTATTCCAAGATCATCCTGTAACAAAAGGGTAAACCCCAGATTTTTTTGTTGACTACAAACTTTTTTTTAACTCGTCTCCTCCTCCTTTCTCTCCAACAAATTGCGCAAGTTGGTCATGAATTTCTTTGTCATTATGATTGAGATCATCTAATTAGCTGAAATGAATTAAAAATAATTCAACAGCCTGACCAAACCCAACAGAAGCCCTGCCTGCTCTGGCACTTAGTTTTTGAAGCACTGGTGACTGGCTTGGCAGGGTGACCAATGGATACCATCCGAAAGCCATTGCCTATTTGTTGTCTTCTGCCCAAATTGTGATGCACCAAATACACAAATAGACTTCTGGTGAAATTTTGTGCCATTGATAATTTGAAAATCCAGTGACATTGGATTCAGGACCATTTTCTGCCCTTCATCCCAGATTGCGCTGCTGTAAGACACTTTGGCTGCTAGGAATTTCAGCACCCTGGTGTTCAGTCTAGTTTACAGTTCATCACAGTAAATACAAGCTGAAGAAGGCCAGAGGTACAAGCTTGGTAGAAGGTAAAATCTAGGCTATGGTAGATGGAAACCAATGAGTAACTTCAGCAAG
The DNA here is from genome assembly GCF_020745735.1 of Hemiscyllium ocellatum. Classification (NCBI taxonomy): domain Eukaryota; kingdom Metazoa; phylum Chordata; class Chondrichthyes; order Orectolobiformes; family Hemiscylliidae; genus Hemiscyllium; species Hemiscyllium ocellatum. Next base: position 34,393,296 of record NC_083426.1, on the reverse strand, counting down.
CAATGCGCTGAGGTAGGGAAATGACCAAGGCATTGTAGACAGATTAACCCAATACTTTAAGCAAGGACAGTCAGTAGTTTCTAAGGGTTTAGAGGCAATGAAGCCTGGTGTGGCTGCCTCCCAGCCTGGTATAGTGGCCTCCCGCTGTGCAGGGGGGAGGGGGAGGCCCCTGGCCTGGCATTCTCTGGAGTGATCCCTCAGCCTTATGAGCTTCAAGGTGAAGTTGGTGTGGCCTGGAGCCAGGACCCAGGTGCAGACTCGAGTCAAGGTGCCAGCATGGTCTGGCCTGGAAGGCCACTCTTCTGGACTTTTATATCTGTAATGCTGAACATTTCATTTCTCCATTTTCTTCAGATCTTGTAACTATAGGATCTGAATGGAGGTGCCTTAGTACCTAAGATGGCGCTGTAAGGGTGACATATAAATGTTTCACTGTACTCATTGAATATATGTGAAAACAAAGCCGAAGTAAATCTAGATAATCACACAGTATCACTCGCACAAAAAGGTCCAGGGTACGGATAAGAGATGGTGCAAATAGATAGCATGGTAGAGTGCACACAAATGTAGAAGTTCTGATAAAATTGGAAGGATGACAGCACAAACCGTAAGCAACCACACTTTGACTTGCATGAAATAGCTAACTTGGAGATTTATTTTTAATCAATGTTGCATGTAACCATTGTAATGTGAAAATGCATAAATATGTTATTTTGAGCTGTGGCTGATTCTGAGGTCTGTCCTGTGTTACGTTGGTGCAAACTTGAATAAAGTTCTCCTTGTTACAATTTATTCAGACTGAAGAGTCAATTTGTGCAATTTAGTCACTTTCTATTCTCCAAAACAAGCTTAAAGCTACAACCGCCGAACATCAATACTGTGTTGTAGTTTCTGTTGATGTATCATTTGCTGTCTAATTTATCTATTTAGCAGTTTATAATTTAAGTTACAGTTTAGAAGAGTAATTATTTGCTGAGGGTGATTACATGAGGCTGTTTGATATATCCAGTAGAGGAGTCAAAATTCATTAACATTAAGCACCTGCTCAACTGTAAAGGAAGCATAAATTTCCTGTTCAGCACTGAGTATAATTTTGGTAGTGAGACAGGCTGAGGACATAGAAAATGAGAAAGACATCTAACATCAAAACTACAATCAGGAATAGTACTAATTAATAATGGCAATAATTAAAAGTGAAGTATATCTGTTCTGGTGGGAACACATTTCTGTCTTTGTTACGAAATCTGACTAAACACATCATTTTGTGCAGGTGGAGACGTGATTTGACTTGTATCAGACTGGGAAACAATGGTTCCAAATAACTTCTAATTTAAATCATGCAGTTACTCACTTAAAAACATCAAGAGGGTGTGTTAAAAATGATTTATCTATTATACTCAGAAAAAAGCTTAATGCAGCAGTTTTATATGTTTTACTTATAATTAATTCATGCTTAGGACACCCATGCTGATTGGCACAATAGCATTGATTCGTGCCCTGAGGTATCATTATAGGCCTGGGAGAGACGCACAACAGTAACGTTTAACTCTTAAAGGAATTAATATTTTTCCTTACTTCTTTGATCAAACATATTTTCATTTTATTTTTAAAGTGCATATATGATTTATGAATTATGGCTTTTTTAAAATAAACCTGCCTTTATAATCTTTGTTTGAACATGACACTGAATAAACCTTGTTGTGGCCAAGTGAGGAGATGGAAAGGTGAGAGATGATTTAACCCTCCTCACATAGTCATAACAAAATGTGCAGTAGTTCTAATCAATGAATCGAAAATGAGGCAAAATATATTTCTAGTATTCATTTTTACAAATCTTGATGTCTGTTTCCATTGCTCATTTTTCATGGAACAGATTACTAAACTAAAACCTCGAGCTTGGGAGGCATTGATCTCCATCAAGTTGAAAAGGTTTAGAAAAGATTTACAAAGATGTTGCCAGAGTTGGAGGATTTAAGCTATAGGGGCAGGTTGAATAGGCTGGGGCTGCTTTCCCTGAAGCATCGGAGGCTAAGGGGTGACCTTATCGAGGCTTATAAAATTATAAGGGGCACGGATAGGGTAAATAAACAAAGTCTCTTCCCTGGGGTGGGGAAGTCCAGAACTAGAGGACATAGGCTTAGGGTGAGAGGGGAAAGATATAAAAAAGACCTAAGGGCCAACTTTTTCATGCAGAGTGTGGTACTTGTATGGAATGAGCTGCCAGAGGAAGTGGTGGAGGCTAGTACAATTGCAACATTGAAAAGGCATCTGGATGGGTATATGAATAGGGTTTGGAGGGATATGGACCTGGTGCTGGTAGGTGGAAGTAGATTAGGCTGGGATATCTGGTCGGCATGGACAAGTTGGACTGAAGGGTCTGTTTCCGTGCTGTACATCTCTGTGACTCTAAATATAGCTAACCAGGAGACTCCAGTGCTCTTATCTCCTGCTATAGATATATTGAAAGATTTACAGTGGTAATCAGTCTGTTTGGCCTGATTATGAAATCATTTTTCACTGTTATCAGATCCTGGATTTGCACTTAAATGATGCTTTTGAGCTCAGACGTAGGCATGCTTCCCATTGTGACACACACCCTCCCCTGGAATTCCTGGATTAACATTAAAATGTAAATAATTTTTGATGCTTTAATGCCTGCATGCTGTAACATATGGCTTTCTGAATTTTACAGTGCTACATAAATGAACTGGTTTCTGTAGCACCAAGCCTCTTTGTGGATATTTTCGTATCAACCTAATCAGAGATGGTATTACATAACCCTGGAGCAAGTGGGACCTGAACCAAGGTCTCCTCGCCCATACCTTAGATTTTCCAGAGAGACACGAATATATTTATATAGTCAACAACTATAAAGAGTTTATTTTTAAAAATTATTCTATTCAGAGGTGATATACAGTAAGTCATTACTGGAGTAAGTGTGCCTGGAACTCAGGTGTTTCAGCTCAGAGGTAGGGACATTACCATTGCACCTGAAGGACCCCTAAAATCCAGGAACTGCAGTAAGACTCCATTTGCCTGACATAACTTGAACATGCAACTTGCTGATCTATAGTGTCACAGGTCTACCACAAGCTCCTTTGTATGCTAAGAGATTGGGTGAAATGAATTCAAGAAGTTCAAGAAGCTACAATTGAAATTGAAGATTAGCCATAATATACTCCTATTTTCTGTTCTTATGACTTGTATGTGCCTTCAGTAGTTGTATCTTTTCTGATCTTATACTGTGAATAACGTGAAACTAAAATATATGAGCTTATTGCAATATTATTTGCTTTAGATTCAGATTGAAGTGCATAATATCAGCTGCATATTTGTTTTAGTTATCTCCACCCTGCCTATGGGCGTGTTTGAGGCTACAAGTCTGGAAATGTTTCATTCCTTGCAGTGCTTTGACCTGTAACAACATACTAATACATCACCATTATTCGCCGAGCTTCCAAAGTTTGAAATCTTCCCTTGGACTATGTGGTTGTTTTGATGCATTCTACTCACTTGTCAATTAACAGAGGATACTTCCATTATTATCTCTGTTAAAGATACAGAAATAGAAAGAAATACACTGCCATCAAAAGACAGATATTTGAGACTGAATTTTCTCATTAGAGGCTTGTATCAGACTGGGAAACAATGGTTCCAAATAACTTCTAATTTAAATCATGCAGTTACTCACTTAGTGGTGGTGGGTGGGGGGGCGGAGTTTGCCATCATAGCTCACCATGACATTTGTCACACAATCTGTCACTATGATACAATGACAACACTTAAAAGGCTTATGGATGGGTATATAGGAAGGGTTTAGAGGGATATGGTACAAATACTAGCAAATGGGACTAGATTAATTTTGGATATCTGGTCAGCATGGATGAGCTGGACTGAAAGGTCTGTTTCCATGCTGTACAGCTCTACGACTCTATTCACCACCCAGGCTAGACAGTGTGCTTCTCATGCAGCGACAAGTCAACTGGGAACGCTTGCTGCTGCTAGGATTTCACCTCATTCACCGGCCTCACATTTAAACCTGAGTTACACACTAATTTTAACAAGCCAGAAACTTGATATTCCTCTGCTGGACCATTTCAGGAAAGGGCAGGTTTCTGAATGGGATGCTGGCTCCTGGCCTCAGTGAATGGGACCTGTAGGTGCTAGTGGGTGGAGTGGTGAAGAATGGGCCCATTCTTTTCCTGTCAACCAGCGAAGGAGATCCCAGTGAGCCGAGGCTCCGGTGGCAGCCCAGGTCAGTGTTTTTTCATGCACCAAAAGACATGTCCATCTGTGCTCGAAGAAGGTGAATAATCAAAGTTTGTGCGAAGATTTGTAGCTCGGGTGCTTGTTGTAGTGGTTCTGTTCGCCGAGCTGGAAGTTTTTGTTGCAAACGTTTCGTCCCCTGGCTAGGAGACATCATCAGTGCTCTGGAGCCTCCTGCGAAGCGCTTCTTTGATGTTTCTTCCGGCATTTATAGTGGTTTGTCCTTGCCGCTTCCGGGTGTCAGTTTCAGCTGTCCGCTGTAGTGATTGGTATATTGGGTCCAGGTCGATGTGTCTGTTGATGGAGTTTGTGGATGAATGCCATGCCTCTAGGAATTCCCTGGCTGTTCTCTGTCTGGCTTGCCCTATGATAGTAGTGTTTTCCCAGTCGAATTCATGTTGCTTGTTGTCTGAGTGTGTGGATACTAGTGATAGCTGGTCGTGTCGTTTCGTGGCTAGTTGGTGTTCATGTATGCGGATTGTTAGCTGTCTTCCTGTTTGTCCTATATAGTGTTTTGTGCAGTCCTTGCATGGTATTTTACAAACTACATTAGTTTTGCTCATGTTGGGTATTGGCTCCTTTGTTCTAGTAAGTTGTTGTCTGAGCGTGGCTGTTGGTTTGTGTGCCGTTATGAGTCCTAGCGGTCGCAGTAGTCTGGCTGTCAGTTCTGAAACGCTCCTGACGTCAGGAGCGTTTCAGAACTGACAGCCAGACTACTGCGACCGCTAGGACTCATAACGGCACACAAACCAACAGCCACGCTCAGACAACAACTTACTAGAACAAAGGAGCCAATACCCAACATGAGCAAAACTAATGTAGTTTATAAAATACCATGCAAGGACTGCACAAAACACTATATAGGACAAACAGGAAGACAGCTAACAATCCGCATACATGAACACCAACTAGCCACGAAACGACACGACCAGCTATCACTAGTATCCACACACTCAGACAACAAGCAACATGAATTCGACTGGGAAAACACTACTATCATAGGGCAAGCCAGACAGAGAACAGCCAGGGAATTCCTAGAGGCATGGCATTCATCCACAAACTGGACATCGACCTGGACCCAATATACCAATCACTACAGCGGACAGCTGAAACTGACACCCGGAAGCGGCAAGGACAGACCACTATAAATGTCGGAAGAAACATCAAAGAAGCGCTTCGCAGACGCTCCAGAGCACTGATGATGTCTCCTAGCCAGGGGACGAAACGTTTGCAACAAAAACTTCCAGCTTGGCGAACAGAACCACTACAAGGTGAATAATCATCTGAATTTGGTAAGTGTCATAATCGTCTCCCTGCTTCCTCATGCTCAGTCTAATTTTGCCACTAGACTGTAACATCAGCAAGGTTAATGGTCCTTTCTCATCATTATGTCCATCATCTACACTCAACAGGTGTCACCCATCTCATCCTTCTCGACAACAAACCCTTCTTGACCTCTGCACTTCCTACTCACTCAGTCAGGATACTTCACCATCTCTATTGCTCCTATACTTTGAGCTTGAGAGGCCTCACTCTCCTGAAAATGTGTTGCTGGTTAAAGCACAGCAGGTTAGGCAGCATCCAAGGAATAGGAAATTCGACGTTTCGGGCATAAGCCCTTCATCACTCTCCGTTAAGCATAGCTATCCCTATCTCTGAGCTCAAAATTCTCTTTTCAGGTGTAAAGCAGGACTTTAGAATAGTGAGTAACAATTTCATGACCTGCCAAACAGACCAATTATCACTATAATTGCTCTTCCATCCATTTTCTTCTCACTCAAAGATTCATTTTGACTGATTGCGGTAGAAAAGTTCTCATATCCAGGCAGAGAGGTGGGGTATGATTGACATTTGGTTTCTCACACCATGGAAAAAGATTTTCAAGATGTTTAGAGAGGATCAGGATTGCCAAAATCTATGCCATGGTGAACCAGTCAGTTTTCTTGCACTATCCTATGCTGTCCTCCCATTGCTGTTAACTTACTCTAAAGATGATCAAAATAACTCTACAACATAACCAAGAGCCGCTGTTCCCTTATTCATGCACCAGTGGCACCCATATAACCTTTGACTCAAGAAAGAACAACATCTCAAATCATTAACCCCTCCTCCATCTCTGAAAAGAAGTAGCTACAGATTCCTCTGAGAATCCACTGACAAGGTTTTCTCCTGCATTCTCCTCCAGCTCAGCCACTTTCATATCAGAGGGTGCTCTATCCAGGTTGGATTTGGTAGCACAACCTGGTCAGCCCATCACTGGCATGTCCCTGAAGCTAGCCGAGGAAGAAATACCCCGTGTCGCTGGGTTTCAGAGGGTTGTCTGAGACCAGGCACCTGCTCATTCCCCGACAGACGTGATCTCTTGATGTTGGTCATTAATGGCTTTGTACAAATGTTGTTATAGTCAAGGATGCAGTAGGCAGTTTGTCAAAGACATCTCGATAAAGTTTCAAAAGAGACAGAAGCTCAGCCATAACCCCTCCCAGAAATTCAAGACCAATATTATGAGGAGATGGTTATGTTGTGGTAATATCACTGGATGAAGAATCCAAAGCCATCCAAAGTTCTGGGACACCAGATCAAATTCCACCAGTCAAATTTAAATTCAATTCATAGAAGTTAGCCTCAGTTCTGGTTCCATGAAAATACCACTAATTCCTGTAAAAAAAAGTACTTGGTACACTAATTTCCTTTAGGGGAGGAAACTTTTCATCCTTACCTGGCCTGGTCCACATGTGACTCCACACTCACTTAACTGTTCTCTGAAATGGCCTCAAAAGCCATTCAGTTCAAGGGGTAACCAACAAATGCTGAACCTGTTTGCAATACCCACATCTTATGGAAAATTATAGCACAGAATCCTACATTTTTCACCAAAAAATACAATTTTATTTCCAATTTCACCTCATCTACATTGTAACATTTCCTTTTACTTGCTTGCTAGCATATCTCAGAACTTGGAACGGTTTTATCTTGTCAATAATGCTTACTTTTTATTTTACTGAATGAGTTTACAATAAAACTAACTCTTCTTTTTATGAACTCAAGATATCTGGCAGGCCTGTTTCTTCCTCGTTACATATTTGGTCAAATATACATTGAACTGATTAAAAAACATACTTTTTAAAAATAAAATTGAAATCCTGTGAGTTGAAGCTTACCATAAATTTTCATTGGGTTTCTTGGAGGAAATTTCTGCATCAGGACAAGTGAAGTTTTCTTGTTATCATTCCAAACATGCCTTATTAATTATCTATCTCACCTCTATGCCCCACCCACCCACTCATCTAATGCTAGCCCAATTCCATCACTTGCTGGAAATATTTGTTACTGGTTGGCATTCCCAGGGCAGACCAACATCGCTGGCAATGGCACCATATTCAAAAGAGCGTTGTGCACCTGGTCAACCAAAGCCCTGCATGGTTTGTGATATTCACCTGGGACATGGCAGAGAATGAAAACTTTGCACATTACGTTGTGGTCATGAACCTGGAGGTTTTGGTGGATACGATGGAGCAGAGGAGAACATGTGACATTTTTGGTGTGAGATTGTTGGAGCAATGAGCTGTACAGCAAGATGTCCACTCCCTGGCCTAAAGACTGCTGCTCATGATGACAAATTGTTCCAGGTACCAAAGTCTTTTTCTGGCAGACTCACACACACTGACAGGCTGACTGACTGATTTTTCCATTTTCTTGCATGTCCCTAGACCCCTGTAACTAAGAATCAGCACAATTATTCTTCCTCCATTGTCCATGTATTAAATTACTAACCTTCATTTTTTCACTACAAGGTTTGGAAGACCCTAATAAAAATCCAGTACAAAGCCCACAAAACCACTTCCAAAAAAACGGCTTTCCCTTCTTAACAAACAAAATACAAATACAAAAGGCTACCTTTTTCTGTATGTTAACCAATTTTAAATCCACACCTTTTACTACCCTTTTCTAATGATATATCACCCCCATCCCACATGCTCTGACCTTGCTTGTTAATATTTTATGAGGAACATATCAAAAGCCTTCCGAAAAATCAAACACAGCACTTTTACTGGTTTCTTCCTATCCAGTCTATTGACTACATCCTCAAAAAAAACTCCAACAGCTTTATCAAACATGATTTCACTTTCATAAATCCATGATAGTTCTGCCCAATCCTATCATTATTTGCTAAATGTTCAGCTAGCAAATTATTTGTAGTAGTTTATAGCACTTTTATTACTGCTTATGCCTGGCTGAGAGATCTGGAATTCCCCACTATCCCTCTCCTTCCTTTTTTTAATAGTGAGGTTACAATTATTATCTTCTGAGCTGTGGGAACCATGCTGGAATTTAGAAGACATTGTCCTGATTTTAAAATACTTTGAGTTTGGGTTCAGATCTTATTTCATAAAATATTATTTTTGAAGTATATGTCCAGAGGCACTCTTGGTAAAAGTGCATCACGTTTCTCCCTGAAGCAGTCAGCCTGATAATTTATCATCTTAGTTCTCACATTACATGACAATGTTTTTATAGCTCACTCGTTAATGACTATCTTTGCGTTGACATCACATATCCTTTTCAATAAACAGGCTCAGCAGATATCTCTTTCCGGTCCACATTATATCTCTTGATAGCACCTTATCATCCTGACACTGTTGATTAAGGTGTGAAGATCATTCAGTTTTACAACTTACTTTCTTAGCTAAGCTCCCATGGAACTGTCTTCATTTCACAACATGCTAACAGTATTGGCTACAGTTCTTATCATGCCTAGGAAGGGGGCTCATAGCTGCATTTGTGTATTCTAAGGAGAAAGGAGAGACATACTTTTAAGTATCAATCATATCAATCTTGGTCAATGGTCTCACTTCAACAACCATTGCATCCAGTTGGAGGAATTGGAGATACCAAAAAAATACATGAAGTCAGATAATGGATTCCAGATGGGCACATGTTGTGCCCTGTTCAATTGATGCACTGCTGGGTGTTTGCACATAGAAACATAGAGGTATATCCCCTCCCAGCATGGGAGGAAGATACTTGAAGAAAATGTGGCTAAAGGTTGCTAAAGTGGGGATCACAGAGTGTATATATTGTCATTTGCTTGCTTAAGTGCTGGAAATGCTTTTATGATCTAACCAAGTCAAGAAAGGTGAATACAATTGTTGATTGCATTAACCCACTTGCATTTTGATTTGTTAAACCCCTGTCAACACAGCATCCCTCACATTCATTTTCATGCACAGTCACCATTTTCCTTCTATGTACTTCCTCAGACGTGAGGTTATCCATCCACAACTACCATATGTGGGAGACAATGGCCAATGGTATTATCATTGGACTGTTAAGCCAGAGACCCAGGTTACCCAGGTTTGAATCCTGCCATGGCAGATGGTGGAATTTGAATTCAATAAAAATCTGGAATTTAGAGTCTAATGATAACCATGAATCCTTTGCTGATTGTTGGAAAAACTATTTGATTCATTTACATCCTTGAGAGAAGGAAACTGCCATCCCCACCTGGTCTGGCCTGCATGGGACTCCAGAACCACAGCAATGTGGTTGTCTCTTAACAGTCCCCTAAGATGAGTAATAAATGCTGGCTGAGCCATCAGTGCCTTCATTGCATGAATGAATAATAAAAACCTACCCTCATCATTGTGTAAATTAATGCCTCCTCTATGCCATAATTACACTCATCAAGTGCGCTCCAGATCTTGGCAAAACACATGTTCATTGGTCTGTTCTATCTTTTTGAAAGACCAGAGGTGAATTTACACATGCTCAGTCAATATGCAGAGGAAGAAGCCTGGAGGTAAATAAAATTTCTGGCAGTCAGAGATGAGGAGACAGGGACTTCAATCAATCTATGACTGACTTAAAAACCAGCAATCATATTGATTTGATTTCAACACGAAGTTGTTGTGAAGCTGTGGGAGTGGTATATCTTTAAGAGGATTAGAAGCTAGCTACGTGGGAGTACCAAGTGTTCTCAATAAAGGTAACAATATAACATTTGGTTAAAAGCTAGATTAGGCAAAAGCAAGATTAGCTGAGTTGTCTGGAAATGACAAAACAGATTCGAATTAGGCCAATCAGTTTAAACTATACCCCGAAAAATATCAAATTGCAATCCAGTTTGAATTCAGTATATTGACAATCTTAAAAGCCAGTGGCACAAACCATTGCTTTGGGAGCTTGTGGTCAGGATTTGAACTGGTTTAGACAGATTTGAATAGATTTGGGGTTACGAAAAGTCCCAACAGAGTTAAACACTTGCAGGTTAGAGTCCGAGATCTTTAAATAAAACGTTAAGTGAGACAATTTGTTTTGTTTCAATGACTTGTGATTGATTAAATTAAAAGTGAGAGAAATGGCTCTGAAAATTGCTAAAGAGGTTCTGGGATTTGCAGATGATACTCAAATTTGCCAAGAAAGTTTAGAAGGAAAGAAAAGGGCTATACTTTTAAAAGTAGCAAATAAATTACATTTGGGTTTAACCAAGGGCAAAAGTAATGCTGAAATTTTAAGGGAATTACTCAAACACTTAGGTGTGTCAGAGAAACAGACAAATGCAGTAGGGGTAGGAAAACTTTAATTATACCTGAGGAAAATGGAGCTAGAAGATAAAAGAAGAAGAGTGAGGGAGAGAGAGAAAAAAAAGAGAGAAGGAGAGAGAAAGGAAAAAGAGAGAGAAGGCTTTCAGCTGAGCAAAGAGAGAGAGAAGAAAGGGAGAGAGAAAGAGAGAGAGAGAATTTGAAATTGAGAAGTTGCAACTGAGTCAGCAAAGTCAAGTTAACAGGATGGAGTTTAAAAGAGAAGGTAGTGATATATGCAAAAATGTCAAAACTCTGCCACATTTTGACGAGAAAGATGTTGAAGCCTTCTCTATTTCATTTGAAAAACTGGCGAGGCAGATGGAGTGGTCTGAGGATTTATGGGCAATGCTAGTTCAGACTGAACTGGTAGGCAGAGCTAGTGAGATATTTGCTGCATTGTCAGATGAGGGTCAAGAGATTATGAAGAGGTTAAACAGGCTATTTTATGTATTTTTTTTGGTACCAGAAGCATATAGACAGCGGTTCAAAAACACAAAGAAGAAACCAGGTCAGACTTATGTTGAGTTCAAAAGAATTAAACATAGACATTTTGATCGATGGGTACGTGCTTTGAAAATAGGTAAGACTTTTGAGCAAAGATTATTTTGCTGGAAGAGTTTAAAAACTCACTTCCAGAGATGATAGGAATTCATGTGGAGAAACAGAAAGTTCAGGAAGTGAGAAGGGCAGCAGAATTAGCAGATGAGTACATGCTGGTGCATAAGACAAGCTTCTGGCCAGAATTTTGTCCTGTGAGGGATTGAAGTTGCGAGAAGGGGAGATCCTACACTACGAAACCATGAGTAGAGAGGGTAAAGTGGGCCACGAAAAGTCACAGTGCTGGTCGTGAAAGAAAGGCACTGTGGGAAAAGAAGCTAAGCCATGGCATTAGTGAAGGTAGTAAAGGAGACCCCAAGAAGAGCTGAGGAGCTGCAGAAGAGTGCACAACCTAGGCAGGGGCTGGGTATGGAGTTAGTACCTGATCTCTACAAAGAAATTGCCTCTGTGGGCAAAGTTTACTCAAAAACAATAGTGGGAGAAGGACAAGATGTTATAAATTTGAGAGATACAGGATCTAACCAGTTGCTGATAGTAAGGGATGAGCGAATATGCACTCTTTCTGATCTGTTACCTAAGAATGTGATAATTTGTGGGATAGATGGACAGAAATTTAGTGTTCCCTTATGTAAGATCAAGTTGGAGTGCCAACTCAAGACTGGGGAAGTTACAGTGGGAGTAATTGACAAGTGCCAGTTCCAGGAATTCTGTTCTTAGGAATGATTTGGCAGGATCCAAGGTGGGAGTGACTATCCCTTGTTGTGGAGAAGCCAAGGAATTTCAAAAAAACTTGGGGGTTAAAACAGAGATATCCTGGTATTTTCCCAGACTGTGTGGTAACCAGATCCCACTATCATAAGTCACAGCATGAATCAAAAAGTAAAGAGAAAGATGAAGAAGTTGAGGTTCAGTTAGCGGATACCTTGTTTGACGTAATGGTGCAGGAAAAACCTGAACAGACAGAGGGTCTGACAGAAGTGTTTAACCCTAAAAGGCTAAGAGACTTGCAACAGCAAGTTAGGACGTCAAAAGATATACATGTGGATGCATACTCCGAAAAGGAGACAAAGAATTCTAGAGGATTATTATCTGAAAGACAGAATCCTCAGATGGAAATGGCGACTACGGCAGGTTAGTGCAGAGGAGAAGTGGGCCAAAGTGCACCAGATTGTGTTGCTGGTAGCATTCAGACAGGAGGTGTTACCGATAACACATGAACGACCTGTAGGAGGTTGCCTAGAGGTATGAAAGACTCAGAGTGATTAACTTTTGCCGTGCATGTCATAGATGCCAAATGGTAGGTAAGCCACAGGCGGTAATAAAACCAGCACCTTTGTTGCCAATTCCTACATTTGCAGAACCTTCCATGCGGGTTAGCTTTCCCAAGAACTAAAAGTGGGAACCAGTACTTGCTAACCATAATGGATGTATCTACCAGATTTCCAGAGGCAATTCCATTACGGAATATGAAGGGGAAAACGGTGGTAGAGATGTTAGTAGTTTTCTTCACATGGTATGGGCTACCCAGAGAAATTCAGTCAAACCAAGGGTCACGTTTCACTGTTAGGCCTTTTAAAGAGGTTATGGATAGCTTAGGTATACAGCACTTTAAATCCAGTGTGTGTCATCCTGAATCCCAGGGAGCTTTAGAAAGATGGCATCAGACCTTGAAGACCATGTTAAGAACATATTGTCAAAACTACTCGAATGCTTGGGATAAAGGTATCCCATTTGCATTGTTTGCCATTAGAGATGCCCCAAATGAATTTACTCAGTTTACTCCCTTCAAGTTAATATTCGGGCATGAAGTGAGAGGTTCTTTGATATTAATTAAAGAAAAATTTACAGGACCAAAGTTGGAGATCTCACATTTAGATTATGTATCGGAGGTGAGGGAGAGATTAAATCGAGTAGGTGAGTTAGCTAAACAGCACCTAAGTAGGGGATAATGTAAAAAGAAGCAGGTGCAGATAAAAGCTAAGACCTGAACATTTTCCCAAGCAGATGACATGTTAGTACTGTTACCAGTGATAGGAGGTCCCTTCAAAGCCAGGTTTAGTGGTCGCTATCAAATTGAGAAAAAAATTGAGGCAAGTGAACTATCTAGTAAAGATGCCAGACAGAAAAAAAATACCAATTCTGTCATGTGAACATGTTGAAACCGTATTATACAAGAAAGAAAAAACTGGAGAAACAGGTATTAGTTACTGCCTGCAGAGTGAGTCAAATCCAGATTAAGTGGAGTTTGATATGCCTCAAAATAGATTTTAAAATGAAGAAGTCCTTGAGGAGTGGGATAGGTTAGTAAAATATCTGTCTCAGGAGCATTGAACACAGTTGAAAGATTTGTTACTTCAGTATAAGGACATATGTAAGAATAGGTTGGGGAAGACAAATGCTATTGTACATGAAGTAGATACAGGGAAATCTGCTCCGATAAAACCACACCCCTATCAGCTTAATTCTTTCAAAACCAGACTGGTCCAGATAGAAGTGGAAGCTATGCTCAACGAGGACATCATCAAACTAAGCCAGGGCAAATGGAGCTTGCCAATCGTCTTAGTTTCCAAACCGAACGGGACTCAACGATTCTGTGTGGATAATGGGAAAGTCAACACTATTACAAAATCGGACTCACATCCAATTGCTAGATTGGAGGACTGTATTGAGAAAGTTGGACAAGCCAGTTACATCACCAATTTGGACTTAATGCGTGGTTACTGGCAGATACCTTTATTAGAGAAGGCAAAATAAATTTCTACATTTGTAACCCCAAATGGGCTATATCAGTTTAAAGTGATGCTCTTTGGAATGAAAAATGCACCTGCCATATTCCAAAGACTCATGAACACAGGTGTCACTGGGTTACCAAACTGTGCAGTTTATTTGGACTATGAAATGATCTTTAGCAAGCTCTGGAAAGATCACATGGTACAGTTGGCAAAGCTTTTTGAATGACTATGAGAAGCAAATCTGGTGATAAACTTAAATAAAACAGAATTTGCAAAAGCAGTAGTGACGTTCTTGGGACATAACATCGGCCATGGTAGGTTGACCCCATGGAAGGCTAAGACAAAGGCCATCGAGGAATTTCCATGACCAACCTCGAATAAAGAGGTGCTTTGATTCTGAGGACTCAGCAGATTCTATCAGAAGTTTGTTCCAAACATCAGCAGTGTAGTGGCACCGTTAACCAATTTGCTGATGAAGAACAAAGTTTCGGTGGACAGAACTATGCTAGGAGGCATTTGGCCATTTGAAAGTCATATTAACCACCAAACCAGTTTTAGCTACACCAAACCTTTCAAAACCACCATCGATGCTAGTGACATTGGAGCTGGAGCTGTACTCTTCCAGGAAGATGAGAATAGGATTGAACTGCTGGTTGGTTACTTTCTGAAGAAGACCAACATCCACCAGAGGAAATACTCCACAATCGACAAAGAACAATTGAGATTGGTACTGGCCTAACCACATTTGAATACGTATGTCACAAACAATGTGTCAGAGCTGGTTGTGTACACGAATCACAATCCAGTTCCATTCTTATATCCTTAACTCTAAAGTGTTCTAAGACTATTTAATTAGAAACTTATGTTCACGATTTTTAATTTAAAAATCATATCTGTTGTGGGTTGTACAAATGCAATCAAAATGCATTATCACAGATTTTACTGATAAAGTTTAGATGATATTTATATTTATTTATTTTTTTATATATAGGTATGTGGGAAGAAATTAATGTGAACGTATATTAAAGTTATCTGTATGTTAGGGTAATGTGTTTAAAGAATAGAGAAAAAAATGAAGCCATCTTTTTATTATGAAGGTTCATTTTTTTCTTAATGGGAGAAATGTTCTGAAGATGTAGGTGTACTATATCTTTAAGAGAGTTAGAAGCTTGCAGAACTATGTGACAGCCCCAAGTGTTCTCAATAAGTTAACAATGTAACATTTGGTTGAAAGCTAGATTGGCTGGGTTGCCTGGAAAGATTAGTTCAGATTCCCTACAGTGTGGAAACAGGTCCTGCAGCCTAACAAGTCCACAACGACCCTCCGAAGAGTAATCCACCCAGACCAATTCCCCTATATTTACCCCTGACTATTGCATCTAACAATATGGGCAATTTAGCATGGCCAATTCACCTGACCTGCACATCTTTGGATTGTGAGAGGAAACCGGAGCACCCAGAGGAAATCTTCATAGGCACGGGGAGAATGTGCAAACCCCATACAGACAGTCACCCAAGGTTGGAATTTGCGCTGTGAGGCAGCAGTGTTAACTACTGAGCCACCGTGCCACCGTGCCACCCAAAACAACAAAACAGATTCAAATTAGGCCAATCAGCTTAAATTATGCCCCCAAAAATACCAAATTCCAATCAAGTTTGAATTTAGTACCTTGACGATCTTAAATGCCAATGACAGAATCCAATGCTTTAGGGATGTAAGATGGGGGGAAATTGAACAGTTGGGAGGAGAACAGCCAAGCAGCCAGCATGTAAAGATTGCCAGAAAAATAGCTCTCTTAAAAGGTACCTTTATCGATCGGTAACCTGTGAAGCAGAATGGCCAAGAAGAAAAAAAGACAGGAATACAGAGAAGAACCAAAAGCTACCTGGTCTTATGCTAAGAAGTTTTGTTTTGTAAATCTTAACTGGGATTTATATCAGACCAGTACTGTAGAGGGGACAATAAAAGATAGGTTAGAGGAAGGAGTTGTAAATAGTTGTTAGTTAATTATTCTCTGTTATACTTTAAGATATAAAGTTGTTGATTTTTACTTTAAATAGTTCTTGGCCTCTGGAATTTTCACAGATTACTGCATGGGATAAATCTTTTCTGTATTGCTGGTCTAAATTAAGCAGGAGGCTTTACCCCATGTCATAAAGTAAAAAGTGATGCAGTACATTTTGCACCATTGTGTTCCCTGCACCATCCTTACCTCATTAAAATAAATTCACCTGGATAGCACTTCTACAGTATCATTTTTAAGTGATGAATTAATTTTGAGGGCACAAAGCCACAGGACTAATCCTTGCCTTGCATCGGGTATGTTCATACTTTGATTGTTTATTTGGAAGCACTAGCTTTCAGAGTGCTGCTCCTTCACCAGCTGGTTGTGGAGTTTAAGATCATAAGACACAGAATTTATAGCAAAAGTTTACAGTGTGATGTAATTGAAATTATATATTGAAAAAGACCTGGACTGTTCGTTAAATCTCTCATCTTTTAGAATGGGCATGCTGGTGTCAGTTCTTTCATATGTAAATCCCAGAACTTCTTTTTAAAATAACATTAACAATAGGTGCCATGTTGTCTCAGATAAATCATTGAAGGTGTGAGGTGCCCTGTGTGAGGCTGTCTGTACCCCAATGTTCAGACTGGTTCTATTTCTAAGTCAGGGTTATACAGAATCTTACAAGGATTCATGCAGTTTTTGAGCAAAATAAAACATAATTCTCCAAGTACAAAACCACCCCACAAATTTGTGTGTGTGTGTGTGTGTGTGTGTGTGTGTGTGTGCGCGCGCGCATGAGGATGGTATGAGTTAAAAAGGTAAAAACAATGACTGCAGATGCTGGAAACCAGATTCTGGATTAGTGGTGCTGGAAGAGCACAGCAGTTCAGACAGCATCCAAAGTGCAGCGAAATCGATGTTTCGGGCAAAAGCCCTTCATCAGGAATAAAGGCAGTGTGCCTGAAGCGTGGAGGGTTAAGCTAGAGGAGTGTGGGGGTGGGGAGAAAGTAGCTGGGAGAGTGTGTGTATGTATGTGCATGTGTGTGAGTGTGAGAGTAAAGGAGTATAAGTCTGTGAGAGGGGTGCATGTGAGAGTGTGGAAGTGTATGTCATAGAGTCATAGAGATGTACAGCATGGAAACAGACCCTTCGGTCCAACTTGTCTAAGACGACCAGATATCGCAACCCAATCTAGTCCCACCTGCAGCACCTGGCCATATCTCTCCAAACCTTTCTTATTCATATACCCATCCAAGCACCTTTTAAATGTTGCAATTGTACCAGCCTCCACCACTTCCTCTGGCAGCTCATTCCATATACGTACCACCCTCTGCATGAAAAAGTTGCCCCTTAGGTCTTTTTTTATATCTTTCCCCTCTCACTCTAAACCTATGCCATCTAGTTCTGGAGACCTCCACACCAGGGAAAAGACCTGATCTATTTATCTTATCCATGCCCCTCATTATTTTTTAAACCTCTATAAGGTCACCCCTTGGCCTCCAAAGCTCCAGGGACAACAAGCCCAGCCTATTCAACCTCTCCCTATAGATCAAATACTCCAACCCTGTCAACATCCTTGTAAATCTCTTCTGAACTCTTTCACGTTTCACATCACCTTTCCGATAGGAAAGAGACCAGAATTGTACATAACATTCCAAAAGTGGCCTAAACAATGTCCTGCACAGCTGCAACATGACCTCTCTACTCTTGATAGAATTTCCTGTTCCTTGGATGCTGCCTAACCTGCTGTGCTTTAACCAGCAACACATTTTCTACTCAATATTCTGACCAATAAAGGAAAGAATATCAAAACACCTTCTTCACTATCCTATCTACCAGCGACTCTACTTTCAAGGAGCTGTGAACCTGCACTCCATGGTCTCTTTGTTCAGCAACATTCCCTAGGACCTTAACATTAAATGTGTAAGTATATGTGTGAGTCTGTGTGTACGTATGTGAATGTGTGTGAGTGTAAAGGTGTGTGTGAGTGTAAAGGTGTGTGTGTGTGTGTGTGTGTGTGTGTGTGTGTGTGAGTGAGAGAGAGAGATAAAGGAGCAGTGCTCCGAAACCTAGTGCTTCCAAATAAACCTGTTGGACTACAACCTGGTGTTGTGTGATTTTTGTACACCCTAGTCCAATACCAGCATCTCTAAATTATACTTTGATGGCACTTTGTAAACAATAGGAGAGGTTTCATTGTCAAACTTCACAAGTGAGGATTGTGGCAGAGGCAACAGTACAGTGCCTGTCTGGGAGGATGCAGCCCTCCTCATGATGTGCTAAATGGACACAAACGCTGTATATTAGACACTATCAATGAAAAAGATAATCAAGCAGCAGAGTATGTGTAATGAACTGACAGGTCTTCTGAACACCTGAACCTTTCTCCTGCCAGAAATACATCACTACATTAGGGGGAGGTGATGATCTGGTGATATTATTGCTAGACTATTCATCTAAACATGAAAAAAGAAGTGCTGGAAAAGCACAGCAAGTCAGGCAATATCCAAGGAGCAGGAGAGTCAACATTTGAGGCATAAGCATTTCATCAGGAATGTGGTGTGGGTGCGGGGGGTGTTGGTAAAGAAAGGGCACTGAGAGACAAATAGGAGGGTGAGTGGGGCTGAGGTCAGGTAGCTGGGAAGGCAATAGGTAAATACAGGTGGGGAGGTGATGGTGAAAGGTTGGAGAGAAGGGTGGAGCTGTTAGGCAGGAACAAAGATGGACAGGTAGGACAGTTCAAGAGGACAGATGCCAAGTTGAAGGGTTGGATCTGGGATGAGGTTGGGAGAGGGGAGATTTGGAAACTAGTGAGTCGACATTGATGCGGTTGAAGGGTCCCAAGGTGTTCTTCCCCCAGTCAATGAGTGGCTAGGATTTGGCAGTGGGATGATTTGACTTGCATGTCCTTGGTAGAGTGGGAGGGGGAGTCAAAGTGTCTTCCACAGGGCGGGGGGGTTGTTTGGCGCATGTGTCCCAGAGATGTTGGAAGAAACATTCCACGACTTAGTGTCCTGCCTCCCCAATGTAGAGGAGACCACATTGAGAGCAACTGACACAGTAGATGCGGTATTTGGATGAGCAGGAAAATCTCTGCTTTGGGGGAAGGATGCTTTGGGGCCTTGGATGGAGGTGATGGGAGAGGTGTAGACACATATTTTGCATCTCTTGCAATGGCAAGAGATGGTGCCAGGAATGGAGGGTGGGTTGGTGGGGGGAGTGGATCTAACAAGTTGTTGAGGGAATGGTCTCTGCGGAATGCTAATTGGGGTGGGGAGGGAAATTTACTTCTTGCAGTGGGGTCTGACTGTAGGAGGGGGAAATGGCAGACTACTTCAACTGCCCCTCCCACCCCCTGCCAATGACATGCAAATACTGGGCCTCCTCCACTGCCAAATCCCAGCCATCCGATGCCTGGAGGAAGAGCGCGTCATCTTTCACCTTGAGACCCTCCAACCACACGGAATCAATGTCGATTTCACCAGTTTCCTCATCCCCCTAGCTCCTCCCCCCAACTTTATCCCAAATCCAACCCTCCAACTTGGCATCCGCCCTCTTGAACTGTTCTACCTGTCCATCTTATTCCTGCCTATTTGCTCCATTGTCTGCTCCAACTTATCACAATCACCCCTCCACCTGCATCTACCTATCGCCTTCCAAGCTACCTTCCTCCCAGCCTCACCCCGCCCTTATTTATCTCTCAGTCCCCTTCCCCCTCCCCCACCCCACATTCCTGATGAAGTTCTTATACCTGAAACATCAACTCTTCTGCTCCTCGGATGCTGCACTTTTCCAGCGGCACATGTTTTGACTCTGATCTCCAGCTTCTGCAGTCCTCACTTTCTCCTATTAATGCAGAGACCCAGGTAATGTTTTGGGGGCCTGATTTTGAATCCCACCATGACAGCTTGTGGAACTTGAATTCAATAAAAATCTTATAATTGAGTCTAATTAAACTGCTACAAAAACACAAATTGCTGGAGAAAATCAATAGCTTTGGCAGCATCCGTGGGGACAAAACAGAGCTATCAATCGGAGTCTGGAGATTGAGTTCTGATGTACAAGGATTTTGAAATCAGTGTAAAGCATCAAAAGAATTACAGATCCAAGTGGGGAGAAACTGGAAAAGGGGAAGGTCAAAAAATTGCATCAAGGTTGAAAAGCAAAGTTCCTTGGGGCAAGAACAGGAACAAACAATGGGTCAGCTGAGGCATTCCGCTGACAAGGGTGTTGCTGTTGTTGTCTAGCAGGCCAACCTCTACAGTGCAGAGGCTGAGTGCCAGCTCTCAGATACTTCCTCCTATCTCCCCTGGACGATCACCCCACAATAGAACATCAGGCCCTTGTGCTCACAATGGTCAATAATCTCATTTCATCTGGTGATCTCACCCCCTACTCTGCCTCCAAGCTGATTGATCCCAACTCCACATATCTCCCTTCCACATCCTTCCCAAAATCCACAAATAGGTGGACCAATGGTTCCAGCCTACTCCAGCTCTACTGAACTCATCTCTTCCTACCTTGATTTGTTTTTTTTTTCTCACTGGTCCAGTCCCTACCCAATTGCAGCCAGGATTCCTC
The DNA here is from genome assembly GCF_020745735.1 of Hemiscyllium ocellatum. Classification (NCBI taxonomy): domain Eukaryota; kingdom Metazoa; phylum Chordata; class Chondrichthyes; order Orectolobiformes; family Hemiscylliidae; genus Hemiscyllium; species Hemiscyllium ocellatum. Next base: position 34,372,566 of record NC_083426.1, on the reverse strand, counting down.
TGATGCTTTACGCCGGTTTCGTAATTTCCAGTTTGTGGGCTCCAGCTGCCTCCATTCCTTTGTGCATCCATTCCCACCAGGACTGTCTCAGGGCTGTCTGTTTCTTACTGGAACAAAGGCCTGAACAGTCCTCAACTATCACCACCGTCCTCTGTTTGGACAAACTTGTCCTCACCCTGAACAGCTTTTCTTTTAGCTCCTTTCATTTTCTTCAGTGGGGTGGCCATGGGTACCAGTTAAGCCTGTCTCTTTGTGGGGTACATGGAACAGTCCTTGTTCCAGTCCTATTTCCCACCCACAACTCTTTCTTTGATACATATCGATGCTGCTTTCCTCTCTCATCTGGAATCGGAACAATTTATCCATTTCTCTTCCAATTTCCACCCGCCCTCACTTTCACCTGGTCCACCTCTGACTCCTCTCCCCCTTCCCTCCCCTCTGCATCTGTGTTTCCATTTCTGGGGACAGGCTGGCCACCAATATCCATGAAAAACCCACCAACTCCCATCTTGACTACACATCCTTACTCTTTGCATCCTGTAAAGAGTCTATCCCATTTTCCCAGTTCCTCTGTCTGCCTCACATCTGTTCTGATGATGCCAACTTTCGACAATGGAGTCTCTGAAATCTCCACCTTCTTTCCCAACCGAGGATTTCCCAACACTAGTGTTGACAGGGTCCGAGTCATCCCTGCACTTCTGCCCTCACCTTCTCTCTTCCCTCCCGCAACAGCAATAGGGTCCTGACTGTCCTTACCTACCATCCCACCAGCATTCACATCCAGAGGAGCATTAACCGCCATTTCTGCCACCTCCAGTGGGATACCACCACCAGACACACATCCCCCTCCCTTCCTTTGTCTGTCTTCTATAGAGTCCATTCTCTTCTGGACACCCTTGTCCACTCTTCCTTCACTCCCAACACACCCACACAGCCCACCACACCTACCTTTGTAACTGCAGAAGGTTTGACCCATGCCTGTTTACTTCCTCCCTCCTCAGTATCCAAGGCCCCTAACACAACTTCCAGCTGAAGCACTTGCACTTCACATAATCGAGTCTACTACATTCATTGCTCACAACATGGTCTCATCTACACTGGAGAAACAAAGCGTAGACAGGATGACCGCTTCACAGAACATTTGTGTTCTGCCCACACAAAAAAGAGACTCTGAGCTTCCAGTTGCCGACCACTTCAAAACACCACCCTATTCCCTGGCTAACACTTCTGTCTCAGGCTTGCTGCAGTGCTCATGTGAAGCTCAGTGCAAGCTGGAAGAACAGCTCCTCATTTTCCACTTGGGGATCCTGCAATCTTTCAGACTCAATATTGAGTTCAACAACTTTAAGGCTTGAGTTATCCCATGTTCTCGCTCCTACTCTCACACTTGGTCTTCGTATCACATAACCTGTTGTTAGCCACTAAAATCCCCATTAACAGCTATTCGCCCTTCTAGCCCAATTGTTATCCACACTTTTGTCTGCCCAACCATTCATCTCTCTCTTTGGGCTCTGTCCCCATCTATCATTTACCTCTTATCCATCCCCCCACCCCCTACTTTCTGCCAATAAAGCAACATTTTCCTTGCTACCATCTGTTCTGAGGAAGGGTTACTGTACCCAAAACGTTAACTCTGATTTCTCTCCACAGATGCTGTCAGACCTGCTGAGCTTTACCAGACATTTCTGTTTTTATTCCCATTCGTGAATTTTGGGAAGCAGTACGAAGCAGGTTATATGGGATAGAGAGGACTGTTAGGTCAGAGGCTGCGCAGGAGAGATTCCCAGATGAGATGAAACTGGTAACAGTCATCGTCATAACAGCTTGATATTCAATAGTGGGGTCATTACCAAAGGACAGATAGGAAGCGGTGCCTGAGAGCTGACACTCAGCCCATGTAATGTCGAGTCAGTATGTCAGACAACAGCATCGTCCTTAGTATCAGGTTTGACAAATTCAGGATTGAATTGAGAGCAAGGAATGCAGTCAGTTCAGAGGAAGATAGGTTTAAATGGATCAGGGGAGCAGAGACATTAAGGTGACCTCTGCCACATAAACTGTTCTCAATGAATATCTGAGTGCAGGTAAAAGGCCAAAGGGTGGTGTCCAGGTGGAAGGAGAGTGTTGGAGCTGGGTGAAGGGGTCTGTGGGATGGGGAGAGGACTCTTGTCCAAAGAAATGGGCACAGAGGTCATGAAAAAAAGAGCCCAACATCATGTTGTGTCTGAAATTCATTTGAGTCAAGGGCACAGAGGGATAAAACTGAGACCTTTGCTGAGTACAAAATGTTCAGCATCAGGCAGCAGAAAATCAGAAGGGATTGTAAATACTTGACAAGAGATGGGATTAGAAGAAAGCATGGAGTTAGAGGGAATGGGAATGGAGGAAATGAAACGGTTGTCAATTATAGAGGGGGAAAACAATCTAGCCCATAAAGAAAGGAAACCTGCTGACCTTACCTGATGTGACTGCAGGCCCACACCAATGTGGTTGACTCATAACTGCCCTCTGGGCAATGAAGGATGGGCAATAAATTCTGGTCTCGCCAGCAACACCCATACCCTGTCAGTAAATTTTTAAATGTTGACACATGAATGCACATGAGGCATGCCAAACAGAGTAGCAGAGGAATCTTTTACAGCCATATGATGATCCATCCAGATTGTGGCTAAAAAATAACAACAGACCTATTCACAGTGCATGGGGAAAACTACATACTCGTGACACACTACTTCGCCAAATTTCCCATTGCTTAGTAACTTCACAACACAATGACGTGCAATCAGGGTAACTACTGTGTTCAATTTGTTCAGTATACTGGAACAAACAGTGTCTGACAATGGACTGCAATTCACTAGCAAACCATTTTAAAACATACAGCAAGTGATGAGGGGCCAATACCACACTGTTTCAGAAAGCATTGTTCGGTGACAATCTTGCAGAATGTATGAAATGAACTCTCAACTTCCTGCACATCAATAATTGTGCAACAAAATTTTAGCATTGCATTGCTGCATCCTGAAATACCAGTGAATTACCATCCCCAGCACAATGTAGGCTTGGAGGTTGAGTACAAGTAACCTCACACAGCCCAGCATTGTCCAAGTGTCTGAAACACGGAATATTCTTCTTCAAAGACAGAGGAGAATGAAAGAGATACATGACCAGGGGACAGTTAGAAACTACTACAATTGTGCAGTGGGCACAGAGTGAGAGTCAGAAATACAAGTGTGAACATCTGGATACCATCAAAGGTTTCTAGAATATGCAACCAACCCAACTTGTATCAAATCATTTCTAATCATAGTGTGACATAGTTGAAGGAACAGAAGTTAAATTAAGCTACTGGTACAACCTGCCATTCATGTACAAAACTCTGATGATGATAATTGTGCAGTGATATTATGTGACAGCAATTAACAGCAAGACAACCAAGTTATCAACTAAAAACAACGATCATGACAAATATATCTTCAGCTGGGTATGTGATCATCAGATCAGGATGAGTTATCAAACTTCCAGGTTGTTATTACTGATGTTTGAATTGTTAATTTTGCAATTTGTTTTTACTTGTTTATCCAGTTAATGAATCAACAACACATGCCGATGTACAACCATGTACACCTGTTTGTGATTGTCATTTTAATCTTTGGAAAACAGGGTGTTGGTTTCTGTCTCACAGCTAGTACGCAATATACTTTTAAGAGACATGCTCACAATATCATCATCGTATCTTGGCAAATGAGCTGATGACATAAAAGGTTCAGTCTCCACCTTAATTGGGTCCCCCTAAAACATGACACGTTGATAAGAGCATGTTACTATTTCTAACTAAATAGCTTAATATTAGCTCAGACATGGCAGTGCCTACGACTATAACACATACATATATCACAAGCTGTAATAAACATTGATTGAATCTCTCAATACCACATTTCCCGTATCCAATTCCTCAGTTACTGGAACTAACATAAGCGTTGCCTATTCAGTGACAAATATCTGCTCAAGGCAAATCCCACAATACAGTGGCAACCAAAACTAAAAAGAATATTAAAGCAGAAACTTTAGGGAGCAACAGTATTGGTTGGTGAAGAAGTGAGTGATATTTTGAGTGGGACTTCTACAGCAGAGATGTAGATGTCAACCAGGAGAGCAACTGATAAGTTGAGTCAGCTGGTGCCAAATGGTGCCAAAAGATTTTAGTGACAGATGCGCTGAGGTTGGGATGGATATGTCTGATGTTATGAACCGGGAAACAGGAGGTCCTTATGCTGGATAGAATATTGGGAGTAGAATCTTAGATTAGGTTGACAAGAAATCCAATATTGAAATGAGGCCAGTTCAGCTGGAAAAATAACCTAGGATGGCAAAGGTACAAAGTTTACAGAAGGAATGAAAATGATGACTTCAATCTTTCCCACCTTTAGCTGGATGAGATTGAAACTGGGAGTTGATCAACAGGTAGAGTGTTGTCAACGCAAGTTATGGTAAGAATGACAAAGAGGAGGAATGAAGGAGAATAAAAATATAATGGTAGGGATTGAATTAATCAATCAGGCTGAAAAGTTAATTTGGGTTTTATGTTCATGCTATTCACTCACTTCCCGATCAACATGATGACTGACACTTACAAATCTAGCTGGATTTCATGGTTTAACAGTTCTTAATGAGTTTACAAGTCCTGTAATGTTCCTGTAGTTGTTGTGGTTGTATTTTGGTTCTTTTCCAGTCACAATTGAGAAATAGCCTGCAGTAGTCAGAACTTTTGTTAGCTGATTGCTGTCTGACAGCCCATGATATCTTTCCATGGTCAAAACAATCTGCATACAGTCAATTGTTGTTTGACCAGTATGGCGGGAAGGTATTATCATTTCTCACAGCTCATACAATGCAACTAATCAAAGGAGTGCTTTATTTCCACTTGTGAACACTTGTTCTAAAATATATAATTTACTTAATTGGAAATGGTCAGGTCCTTGCCAACTTCAACTGAACATGAGATTATTTTGGAGGTTAAAGGTAATTCAATCCACTTTAATTAACGCATTCAGATTTACACAAATTTCCCTCACTGGAACATTCATTATTTATTCACCATTTCAGGAGGTTGCACTGCCTTAAAATCCATGGATTGATTGCTTTGAAGATGAACTCCTTGGTAACTGTTCTAAGTTTATGTTTTGCTAGTTGAACTTGTGTGACCTTATTCTACACCCTGTTAGTGTTGCAGCTGTATTTTTATTAACCATTTCAATGCCAAATATGATCCTAAGTACACTCCTAAGATGACTTGCGGGATGATGAAGGATAAGGATAATAGACGGGTGGTGGTGTAATCAGGATGAGGTCCACAGTTAACTTAGGTCACTTGCATGCGGACCTGATTAATATCAACACCACAGGGTCCACTTGCCATTTCAAACGAGGTCCACTTGGGGCCTGCTTCCTCACCGTATTTGCACTTGGCCATGTTTCAGTGAATAATCCCCAAGATCCTTCCTTCACACAGAGAATTTGGGTAAAAGAAAATGATGACCATTGAGAGGTCTCCTTTTTAAGCTGAAAAGCTCGAATTTCTTCAACATTATCGCATAATTCAGAGGCGTGTTATTAGAATTAGCCTTGTGGTTATTCCCTGAACGTCCTCCAGATTTTCGGTGTCTCCCTTGTTTCTTGGCAAGAATTTGGCAGGTACTCATTGTGTAGGTCTTACCAAACAATGCACAGTTTAATCATACCTTATTGGGATAAGTATTGTATTGTTTAGCCCACACTGTTAACAGACTATTCGAGTTTTTTTAGATGTGATCTGTTTTGGTTTGTTCTGTTTACTGTTGAATTCCACAGTCTCATTCAATCTCATCCTCAGTAGTTCAATAACAGTCATCAAGTACATCTCATTGTCATCAATATTTGGAGATCAACCCTGCATTTGTTTACCTATCTTTGCAGCAAGCCACATTAAGTATGCCAATATTCAAATTCCTTTCCTCCCACTGCATTAATTGGCTTTAACATTATTCAATTTTTATTACCATTTTCTGTTGAATCTTGGGATTTTCCGAGCTTTCCTTTTTCATGGAATTAAATGTTGCTATTTTGAATGCTGGTGCTTGAATATTTTGAATAGTTCAATAACATGGTTGAGTGGCAGATGTGGCCTTTCCCTGGTGCTTTCCTAACTAGGGGAAGTTCCAAACCTATCTATGAGGTCAGATATTTATTGATTTCCCACGGAACTTTGAAAGATGAAACCTGATAGCCGACTATAGGAATTTCCTTTCTGTCAGGAATATATAACATTCATTCGAATTTTATGGAAAAGGCATGGTTTCCTTACCAGAAATTGAAAAAAAAATCAATCCTGCAACTGTCATAATTATTTATGATTTCTCAAGGAGGTACCTTCTTTTACAATATTCCTTCTTGCAACATAAGTATCACTTACCCTTGAACATGCCTTAAGTGGCTTGCCATGTCATTTCAGAGGACAGTAAAAAGTCAGTCAACTTACTGTAGATCAGGGTCACATGTAGGTCAGACTAGCTACAGATGACAGGTTTTCTTCCCTAAAGGATATTGGTGAACAATATGGTATTTTGCAATAACTAACAATAGTTTAATAGCCACCGTTACCTAGAATATTTTTCAATTCCCAATTTTTGTTCACTTGAATTTTGTTAGTGGCCATGGTGGCATTTGAACCAATACCCATATGTCATTAGTCTAGATTACGAGGCCAGTGACATTACCATAAGGCAAGGGAAGAAATCCTTTTGTGAAATGGCTACATGACAAAATTTTAGATCTTCCCTTTGTCTTAGAGTGGACATAATGAGAAATTGTCCAAAGAACACCTTAACAGGAAGATGCCCTATCCCAATAAAAATATAGAGCCAAGCTGCTGTAAGAAACACATCAACATACAAACTCAATTAACACTTAGAGATTCTGGAAGAAGGCCTGAATAAAATCACTTCACTCAAAAAGAGCACTAAAGAGAGGAAAAGACCTATAAAAGATATATGGGGCTGTTAAGATATATTCAAGATCCAATGCCGATATCGAGAATAATTAGTAAACACATAGTTAATCTAGGGACTGATTTAATGGAAGTGATTCAGGCAGAGGTCCATAAAATACTGCATCATTATGTTGGCAACCTGATGTCATGCTGCCAATCTCTGATATTACAAAGCCTAATGGGGCTTGAAATTGGAAGCCCATCTGCCTTCAATAAATGAACAATTAGAGACAATTCAAGTCATTAACTGAGAAATTGAATGAAATTTTCGATTTCCCGCTCCATTGCACATAGCCCATAGTTGGTAGAACAGGCCCAAACTGCATTTATTCCAAGAGGGTAAATATAGCATCAAAATCTATTGCATAAATTGACAGTGTGAACCTATGGATCTTTGGATATCTTTGTAAGGTACCCCAGTTTAAAAGGGACCTATAGAATGAAGTGAGAAGTCAGGGATCCTGGACCCTGACAAGGAGAAGCTTTCAACAAGGTATCTGGAGGTTGCTTCTTCGATGGCAACTGTAAATTCTGGAAAAGGCTCTTCCAACAAAGAGGAGATCAGGAGAAGGAGTCTCAGGAGAACCAGGTACATCATGCTAACCATGTATGATAGGGACTTGGTGATACTCAAGTAGAAGAAGGGCACACGATTAACAGCAGCCAGAGATGTCCGCATTATTTTCCAAGCTGCAACACATCATCCATCAAGATGGTGAGAAGTCCATTTTTCAGTAGAGTGAATAACTTCATCACCCATGTAGTTCACACATGACACCCAGACACCTCTCATCTGTCACTGCTTCAAACCCCCTGTGTTTCATTGCCTGACCTCATTGCCATAGGGTGTCATATCTTAGGTCTCATTGACTAAGCCTTAATAAGGTGGCTGGCACTTAATCATTTTTTAACATTGAAGTGCATAGACATATGTGCACTCCTGAATTCACTCTTGACTCCTCCAGGAAATATAACATCTTGCTCCAGGGGTTATTTCTCAAACTTTCTCACCACTCTGCAGTTTTGTACTTTGAATCAGGGAGCTGGTCATCATAGGGTTGAGATCAGTTTCTTTTTGTCTGGTATCTGTCTAATTTCTGACTCAATAATAGCAGATTAAACTCAACCTTTCAGACAAAAAATATTAGTCAGCAAACATATAGTTTGCCTGAAGCACAGGAAAAGAACAACTTATCATTTTCATTTAATGGCATTATCATATTAATCCTTCACGTGTGTGTGATTTGTAAGTAAGCAGAGAAAATGGGTACTTTGTTTTTCTGAAGATGATATCCCTTAAATGGGAACAGAAATTGCTGGAAAACCTCAGCATCTGTGAACACAAAGCAGGGTTAACATTTTGGGTCCAGTGACGGATGGGTAAACAATTGGTGGAGAGGGAGTCCAGAGAGAGAGAATACATTGGTTAAGCAAACAAAAAAAAATGGGTGAAGGTCAACCTTTGAGAATAAATAACGGCTAATGGGGACCATTAATAGTTGGCAATGGGTTACTTATGATATTAGCACAAGGCCTGGTGCAGAAGGGTCACTGAACCCAAAATGTTAACTCTGACTTGTTTCCACTGATGCTGACAGACATGCTGAATTTTTCCAGCAATTTCCGTTCATGTTTCTGATTTCCAGCATCAATAGTTCTTCTTTTTAAATGGGGGCCAGTAGGCTCATTTGGCCAGATTACTAGACTTTGACTCAGATCTGATTTCCATTCTGGCTGAATGAAGCCTGACTCATCACCCCAGCCCTGAGAGTGGGCGGCAATAACAAACGACTACTGTCAAAAACTGCCGAGGGAAGCAGGTTGGGATGAGGAATCGGCAGCCAATCAAAGACCCAAGGACCAGCCTTCAGGTAGATCACTCATACCACACAGCCAGGGAGCATGAAATAATCAACACTCACTGTGCAGCCAACCAGGTAAAAGTGAATGCTTAGAGGCAGATAACACTAATAACTGCAATAGTAAAGGAAGTAAACAGAAATCGATGAGCTGGGGTGGTGGGTGAACTTATAAAAATGATCACCATTAATGGCTTATTGTTTTGATGAATGTCTGAACATACATAACACACCAAAATATCTGTCTGTCATGGGTGATCATTTTGTTGAGAGCATTGTTGTCTAGCTGGTGATCAATGACACAACACCCACTGCCAAGTTACAGTAATGCTTGTAGAGCAGATGATGTGTAATTTATTTTTGATTTTGTCACTTGTGCTGCAAATAGATGAATACAATCACAGCTACAGCAACAGTGATTTTGTTTGAAAGCATTCCAGACTCCACATGTAGGAACATAAGGAAACGGAGTAGGCCACTCAGCCTCTTCAGCCTGTTCCATCATTCAATGAGATCATGGCTGATCTGTGGCCTAACTCCACAATATCTGCCTTTGGCCCAAATTCCTTAATAAATTTGCTTAATAAAAAATTATCTAAGTGAGATTATACCAGCCTCCACCATTTCCTCTGGCAGCTCATTCCATACACAGACCACCTTCTGCATGTAAAAGTTACTCCTTAGGTCCCTTTTAATTTTTTTCCCCTCTCACCTTAAACCTATGCCCTGTTATAGGACTCCCCTGCCCTGATAGAGAGACCTTGGCTATTCACCCTATAATTGCCCCTCATGATTTTGCAAACCTCCATAATGTTACTCCTCAGCTAAAACACTGGTTTAGAAACACAGTCTCATCATGCTCATGTGTTGTCACCAAATTTGGATATACAACATTCTATGCAATTATTCAAGTCAATAACAAATAATGTGAATAATTGAGGCCTTAACACAAATCGATGTGGGACACCACAAGTCACATCCTGCCAATTTAAATATGCTGGTGATACATGGTTCTCTCTCTCATGATCCTTCTATGTCTCTAAATAGTCAAACTGCTGACAAGAAATATTTGAGCAGAGATATTCAAAGACTAAACATTGAAAAGACTAAAGCTATTACCTTCACTTCCATCACAAACTTTGATCTTAGCCACCAACTCCAACTCTGTCACTGACAACTTCTTGATGTTGAACAAGACCATTTGCAGCATTGATATTGTATTCATGTAAATAAGCTTCTGAATACAAAGACAGCTTGGTTTCACTTTTTATCATTACCAATGTCATAATTTTCTTAGTTCATTTTCTGAAAGCCCTCATCACTACCTCTGTTTTTTTTCCAAACTTTGCTATACCAATGCTCTCCTGGCTAGCTTCCTGACCTTTATCATAAACTGAAACTCATCCAAATATCTATGCTGCCTGCATCGTAATTCATATCAGGATTCAATGTCATCCTGTGCTTACTGATTATACTGGTTCCTGGTCTGGTAATGCCTAAACATTAATTTCTCTTTTTGTTTTTAATTTCTTCCATAGTTTTGCCTTTCTGTATCCCTCTATCCTCCTTCAAACCTACAATCCTTTGAAATCCTCTGGCTTTATGTGAGTAAAGTATATTTTTATAATTAAAAGCACTAGGTAAACTCTAATGATTATTATATTGTACTTGTTATGTTGTATATCGCAGCATGCCTCAAATTATAGAAGGGACATTTGCTTGGTGGAGCACTGACAACTCCTGAAGTTACAGTGATATCACAGCTTACTTCATAGGCTTATATTTATATGCATCAAAGACAGTCCCTGCTTTTTTTGTACATAATTCCAAACACAATGGAGGACATTATAAAATAGCTGTTCATAAGTACAGGAAATGTTTGTATCTCAGGTCTTCAAAATTACATAAATCAAAATTAGAATCAGATGCGTAAGTATGAGCATTCATAAGTTGCATGTTCATAAGTCAGGGCCCCTCTATGCTATATTTAAACTCTCCTATGTAGCTCAATATGAACTTTTGTTTGATAATTGCTTCTGTAAACTCCCTCACGATAACTTTGTGTGAACACAAATTGTGTTAAATAGTGAAAAGTGCTTCTTTTCTCTCAGAAAGTAGCATATCGTAATGCAATTTGGATACAGCAACCACAAGTTTGATAGAGCTGATTCCTCATCATGTCATTATCAACCACATGCCAAATGTTCAGTCTTGAATCTTAACAGCAAGCAGCCTTAATGATTCATGCACAGCTACCATCTGTTTCATACAAATGCATTTGGGTTTATTTGGATTTCTAGCTAATATATTGTTTTATCTTCATTTTTAAAGAAGAGAAAATAACATTTTACCAACATTTGTCTGAGGATGGATTAAATTGTTATATGTAACAGATTAAACTGGGTCAACTGTTCCCATATCAACACATCTGGGAAACCAACTCAAGTTGCCTACAGCTCCATTAAGTTCATTGTCAAACAAAATTGCACATATTTAAATTAAAATCCATGGTTCAAAAGTCATACTTTGTTGGGTGTTGTGTAAATTTATCATTCCAGTCATTCCAATGATGAGAGTGAAAACATTAAATGAAGATAGTTCTTGTCTGCCTCACACTCATGGACCAGGAGCACAGTGAGTGGAATTAGTATCAACCAGTAGCCTGAGATTGGCCGATAGCTAAGCCACAAATGTCAAATTAGAAGCTTAAGTAAATGAGGTCAGTGTAAAGGAGGCTGCCAATTCTTTATGAGCTCCTTTCACAGAGTTAATTTAAACTAATTTCATCACCATCATTAGAACGCTGTAATACTCAGTCCACAACTGTCAATGCAGTCATTTTAATACCTAGCTTAAAGTATTGTTAACCATTAAACTCTGATATTTTTTATTTTATTGCCTTGTTTTGGAAATTTGATAAAGTTTACTGAAATAATAGTTCTAATAACACTGTGAAAGGGCAAGTATTTATACAGTTCTGAATATACCTCTAATGAAATTCCATAACTTGACATCAATATGTATGATGCAAGTTAAAATATTCTAAGATTTATGATTAGATTCCCTACAGTGTTGAAACAGGTCCTTCGGCCCAACAAGTCCACACCGACCCTCCGAAGAGTAACCCACCCACACCCATTTTCCTCTGACTAATGCACCTAATGCTATGTCAATTTATCATAGCCAATTCACCTGGTCTGCACATATTTGGACTGCGGGAAGAAACCCATGCAGACATGGGGAGAATGTGCAAACTCCACACAGACAGTCACCCGATACTGGAATCGAACCTGGGACCGTAATGCTGTGAGGCAGCAGTGCTGACCACTCAGCCACCATACTGCCCAGTATATAGATTCATAGGTGTGTCTGGTTGGAATTTGGAGTATCCTGTTGGGAGGAGCACTCAGGTAAGTTCAAGGCAGGGAAGGGAAATTCAACAGCAGGACACTAACGTGAGATTTAACACCAGATGAGGTTATTACAGTCCAGCAATGGCCAACAAAGTAGCTCAATGGACAAATCCTACATATCCAATAACACTTTAAAAATCTGACCTGTTTATTGATGGGTGCTGCTCAGTCTGCAATAAATCCCCAAAAAGTCTGAGTGGACTTGTCTTGATGCCTGCTTTTGTTAGTACAGGTAGTTCTTCTGTAATGCGATAGTTGCATTCTTGTGCAATCCCCCATTATAAGAAAAATTGCAAATTTAGAAACAACACTTAAACCATTGGTGATGTAATCGTATTATAGTCAACACACATTTAAAAGTTCGGACTTTAGAAGCAGTGTCCCCAGTTCATCAATCATGCTACAACGAATTCACATTAACAAATTGCACTTTAAAGCAGAACAACCTGTGGTTAATTTCTCCATGCGGGTCCCTTAAATAGGCGAATCACCATTCAAATGTATTTCTAGGGCTGAGAACCTGTTTTAGGAAGAGTTTTGCAGTCAGATGAATGTAGAATCAAATAGGGAAGAGATTTTATCACTTCTAAATTCATCATTGTTACATCCCATTCATACCCATAAAGTGGGTGCACAGGAAATCCCTGATTTATGAACATCCGACTTACAAATGCTCATACTTATGAATGCAATCCCATACAAGGGGATTTTAAGGCAGCATTTGCTGATACTGACAACTGTGAACAATTATGCATAAATGTTCATTCCAGAATGTGCTGTTCCAAACACTAATGTCAAAATGTAGACTTTATGTTTGACAATATGAACAAATGCATTTCTGCCATACACTGGGAAGCATGTGTGGTTTTGAACCAGGCTTCAATGGTGAACTTGGGAGAGAGAAATCCCAAGGGACTGAGAAGGGTAGAGATGGAGAGCATGGGAGTGGGTGCAGGAGTTGGGGGGAGACAAGGAGAGTGCAGATGTTGGGAGGCCCTCCCCAACCCCCCCCCTTGCAAATCTCCTTCCAAAGTCCCCGGGCTATCTCCCCATTCCCTTCCCCTCCAGTTTTCTCCTGGATCCCAATTCTCACCTTCCTCAAAATGGCTGGATTCCTGTGCCTTCATGATCTCCAACCCACATCCCCACCAACCTTACCCCAACATTGGTCTTGATTTCTTAATCCCACTCCCTGTCCTGATCTCTCAACATAGAGTTTTACAAAATCATGAGAGGAATAGATAAGGTGAAAAGCAAAAGTCTTTTTTCCCTAGGGTAAGGGAGTTCAAAACTAAAGGGCATATTTTTAAGCGAGAAGAAAAGGTATAAAAGGGACCTGAGGAACAACTTATTCACACAGAGGGTGGTTTGTATGTGGAATGAGCTGTCAGAGGAATTGGTGGATGGAGGTACAGGTCAACATTTAAGAGACTTGTAGACAGGTACATGAATAAGATAGATTTAGAGGGATTTGGGCCAAATGCAGGCAAATGGAACTGGTTTAGTTTGGGGAACTTGGTCAATTTGGAGGAGTTGGACTGAAGGGTTTGTTTTCATGCTGTATAACTCTATGACTCTAACCTTCTGCCAATCTCTTACCCTCCCCCCTGCCATGTCCCGCAAAATCTTCACACGCACGATTTAAAGTGGTGCTCAGCATGCATGCATCAGTGTCAGCAAACACAGCCTAATTTCAAAGATACAACATACAAATATTTCCTGTACTTACAGACGGATGCTTTCTGTTGTCCTGCAGTGTTTCAGCTTGTGTGCAAATCAACATTTGAAACCTGGGGACTGCTTGTAATTTATTCTGCCACCTTCAATCTTCAACTCTGTTTTCATTGCTTGCAGCAATTGAGGAAACCTTATTCAAATTTCCATTGAACTTCACCTGACCCTCAATTCAAAGATATTGGGACTCATTGAGACTAACAAGTTTGGATCATCTTTTGTTTTGCAACAGTCTATAAAATTGTGTAAATCCATGAGTCAACATTTCATATCTTTATGTGAGCTACTGCTGTTGTATATTAACATACAGCAAACATTAAAATTTGTTTTACATTATTACAATCAGTCTCATTTCTACTCCATTTCAGAGAAAGCACGTGTGCTGAGAAACCCAAGAGATCTTTTAGTATTCATTCTGATATATCTTTATGTCAATCTATTCAAAGATGTTCTTAAGCACGTCTGTACCAGGTGGGAGTCGTAACCTGGACTCCTAGCTCAGAGGTAGAGTACTATCACTTTGCCACAAGAGCCATCAGCTGTTTCTAGAAGATCACCTGAGACAGAAACATGGGCAGCCAGCATACATATGGCCATAAGCAAGATTCAATAGGCACTCACATACCCTCTCTGCAACACCAAAACATAAAGTTTAACTTGTAATCAGAGTAACAAGTTTCTCCATAATGGCCAAATATCAGTATGCATCCTGTTCCAGAGGTAATGGCAGAGAATCAGGTGATAGATTTCTCAATAGCTATGATCTGTGTTCCACCTTTTAAATTGGCATGATGAAGTATATTATTATTTAAGAAACAAAAAGCAGAGCAATCTTAATAATGCATGAAACAGCAGGTACTGATTCACTATAAAGTAAAGTAATGAATTAGGGGTGCAAAATAATGATGCATAAATTAGGAATACTTTAGTAATGTAGACCACCAAGATATATTAATTCTTCTACAGGAAGGTGGAAGAATTTCAGTAGTCAACAATTTATGTGCTGTTCATTTTTGTTTTCCTGTGTTTTTGCGATCAATTTGACCTAAAAGTAGATTGAAACCATGCTTTCACATTGTTTTCAGAACATGGGTGGTAATATCAAGGTCACATGATTGTATCGCTCAAATTCTCATGAAAATCAAAATTTTTCCACAATTCCAAGACAAGAGAAGTTGGAAAATACCAAAATAATTACTGTAGATAAGTTACAATGGAATTTGACTTTAGATTTCAAAAATACTTTGTTTATTTTGACTTATGAATAATATATGACTTTTCAGAATGTAATACATCCAGTTCCTCACATAATATGACAGAAAATGCATTCAATTGTCTAAGTTATTAATTATGCAAAGACCATGTACTTGAAATAAGACCCCATGTAAGAACCAGCCACCAGCAAAACTAACCAGAAATAAAGACAGAACATTTAATTAATCAAAAAATGAAAGTTAAATCCCAACAGAAAATAAGGTTAAAATATCAGATTGAAAGCTAGTTTCTGCCTAACTTGCTATAAATGTAAAGCAAATTGCATAAAATTTTGTCCAGAACAGGATTTATATGACAAAATAAGATTTAAAATGGGCCATTGCATTTATTGGAAACTGAAAACTACCCACAGCAAAGGGTGTGGATGCATTATCATGGTTTAATATTACTGCTCATTTACGGACTTCAAAACGAGCATCAATGAAAGCAGTTCTCAACAAGCAAACTTCTACAACAAGTAGTAAAGGAATGAAATATAATATGAATGGAAGCTTGAGAAAAAAACCCTGATGGCTTTTCATTAAAGTACTTATTTCATGCCAAGTAGTAAGATGAGGTTGGGTGTGATAGGCCATAAAAACTGGGGAGTACTGATATGAATAAACTTGCACAGTGAGGATGTGGATTGTTACAGACCAGACCAGACCCCTTCAAAATATTTTAATAAAGTAGCCTAGAGCCTAACTTTTTTTCTGATTTTAAAGGCAGATGTGAAGTGGGTGTTCAAGTTGTGATGTACAACAACTTAACAAAGGAGCTGTTCCAATCCAGTAACATCCCATAAACACACCCCTTGGCAAAAAGGTAAATTGGAAACAGATTTGTGCAGGCAGGGGGGAACAACATCCAAAGAGATTTCAGACAGAAAGTCAATCAGAAAACATCTGCTGAAGCAGCAACCTTTCCTGGACTCCCACATCTTGTAACTGCCACATCTAAACCAAACTCGAAATAACCTTAAGTGGAAGAACTAGCCACTCCCCTGCCATTATTAAACTAGACTCTTCCTCGATCCCTCGGCACCTCTGCCTCTATGACTTCAAGGACAAAATAACTTTGTTAAAGAGACAGTGTAATTACAAGATGTTTCTGGAGGATGAATTAGCCATAATTATTAAGATTTTTGTTCTTCTTAATGTTGTTACTCTTCTCACCCACTCATTTCAATGTTGTCAGGGCAAAGGAAGATTAAGACTAAAACATTTTATGCCTGATCTTTGGTTGCAGTTAGGCTGTTCCTTTGGTTCCTGGCTTCTGATCAGATTCCAAAGAGCAGAACAGTATGATATCCCTTGAGAAAGCCACTTTGTGATAATGTGTGGAGAATAGGTCCAGTATGGTATTAGAATAGACTTACAGTATGGAAACAGGCCCTTCGGCCCAACAAGTCCACACCGACCCGCCGAAGCGCAACCCACCCATATCCCTACATTTATCCCTTACCTAACACTACGGGCAATTTAGCATGGCCAATTCACCTGACCCACACATCTTTGGACTGTGGGAGGAAACCGGAGCACCCGGAGGAAACCCACGCAGACACGGGGAGAACGTGCAAACTCCACACAGTCTGTCGCCTGAGTCGGGAATTGAACCCTGGTCTCAGGCGCTGTGAGGCAGCAGTGCTAACCACTGTGCCACCGTGCCGCCCGTAATTGGTGTGAACTAATTAAATAAATTCTGCAGAATGTGTAATTGCTTCTTAAATGTTTTGTGGGTTTGTTAGTCCTCTCTCTGCTCTTAAAACAACTGGCACCAAAGGATGTAGATATCTTGTGTCTCAAATATGGAGGACTTGAATTTAACTTTAGGTAGGATTAGTGCTTTGGAGAGGCCAGGGTGAGTGACATGCTTGCATGCTGAGAGCTGAAGAGATTTAACTTCTGGGCATGCAAGATAGTGATTCTACCCTATCCATCCAAGCTACAGTCACTGTCTAGTTGGCCAACAGGATCATGCTTTCAAATAGCAGGAAGCTGCTACATGAAATATTGACTCCAAGCAGAAGTACATTAAGGATAGGAAAGGTTTAGAAGGATATGGGCCAAATGGGGTTAGCATAGGTGGACATTTTGATCAGTATGGACCAGTTTGGGCCAAAGGGCCTGTCTCTGTGCTGTAGGACTCTTGTGACTATGACATTCAGCAAGTAGCTTTGGGTGGGATATTAAGGGATTTTGGGAGGAATCTGATTGTGTGGAGGAGGTATGGGGTGTATGTTAACAATTCATTTTGGAGGCAATCGGAACTCTTCTACTTTGGATCGACAAAGAAACAAAATATATTTTTAGAACACTCTTCGCTGGCTCTATCTTGGAACTGGGTGCAGTTAGTGATAAGCTCAGCAGTGCAGCACTAAAACAGTAGGCATGCCAATACTTTTTGTATGAACAATGCCTTTGGCTCGATCTTCAAATATTTCTGTCATAAGTTCTGGAATATCCTCCCTAAAATTTTTGTACTTTCACATCTCTTTGTCCTCCATAAACTCACTTATTAAAAAAAATACTTATCGGATTACTTTCCTTGGGTCATTTTACTATGTTAAAGGTGCCATTTCTTGGCTTTATAGGGAAAGTGACAGTTGTTGCTGCACTCAGGATCAGAGTCGAGAGTGTGGTGCTGGAAAAGCACAGCAGGTCAGGGAGCATCCAAGGAGCAGGAGAAGTGACATTTTGGGCAAAAGCTGTTCATCAGGAATGAGGCTTGTGAGCCAAGGGAGTGGACAGATGGGAGGGGGTTGGAGCTGGGGGCAAGTTAGTTGAGAGTGCGATAGATAGATGGAGATGAGGGTAATGGTGATAGGTCAGAGAGGAGGGTGGAGCAGATAGGTGGGAAGATGGACAGGTAGGACAGTTGCTGAGCTGGGAGGTTGAATCTGGGATAAGCCGGGGAGGGAAAATGAGGGATCTGGTGAAATCCATATTGATCTGTGTGGTTGGAAGGTCCCAAGGTGGAAGATGAGGCGTTCTGCCTCCAAGCGTCGGGTGGTTAGGGGTATGGCAATGGAAGAGATCCAGGATTTGCATGGTCTTGGCAGAGTGGATCAAGCCTAAAAAATGACAGACTGAGCCTCCATTGCCCCAGTGACAATTTGCAAAGTTAAAGACATTCCCAGTGGAATGGTAACTTTTAGTCTCTAAAATTTAAAATGACATTACACTATATCAGGATAGGAAAGGAGTAAGCAAATCTCCCATTTCATTTCAATTATACACCCCATATTGGACATGAGGTTGCAGGGGTTCTATTAACTTCTCCAGTTGGTATTTGCAACGTTCTCTAATTCTGAACTCAGACAAATTTGCTATCGGAGACTACTTAAAATACATCTGTTCAGGTCATCATTATCCATACCCTGCATAACCCTTAGCTGCTTTCATGATACAGGGCCTATTATAGACAGAGGACAAGATCTCACTGCCATTCAGCTATGTGGAAGGAGTCTTCTACTGCCAGGAACTCAAATTCAACAGTACCGCAACAAAAAGCATATGTTAGCTTCATTAAAGAAATGATTTTTTTAAAAATGTAGTATCTTTCAGTCAGTATACATCTTCTAGGAAACAGGTGGAGTGCAGAAAAGGCAATGGTAGACTCACTACTATGCCCCCTCTCCCTTTGATAGAGCAATGAGTACATTTTCCACAACTGAATGACCATTAGCCCCCATCCAGGGAAATTAACCATTTTGTCTTGTGTACTATCTTTTAAGTGGAGTAATGCATTGAAGGGATAGACAGGTGAGTTATCTTTAAATTCATTCAGGGGATGTAAGTGTTGCTGACTGGGTCAGCGTTTATTGCCCATCCTTTATTGTTTTCAAGAAGGTGGTAATGTCTGCTTGAAGAGCTGCAATTCATTTGGTGTAGGTAAGCCTACAATGCAATTTCAGAGGGAGCTCCAAGAATATGATGTAGCAACACTGAAGGAACAGTGATATATTTCCAAATCAGGACGGTGGGTTGCTTAGAGGAGAACCTGCAGGTGGTAGTGTTCCCATTATTCTGCTGCCATAGCCCTTCTAGTGGTCGTGGGTTTGGAATGTGCTGTCTTGGTGAATTTTTGCAGTGCACCTTGTAGATGGTATACACTACTGAGACTGAGTATCAGAGATGGAGGGAATGGATGTATTTGGATGTGGTGCTGATGAAATGAGCTGCTTTGCCCTAGATGGTGTGAAGCTTCTTCAGTGTTCTTGGAGCTTCATTCATCCAGGCAAGAAGGGTGCATTCCATTATGTTCCTGACTTGTGCCTTGCAGATAGTGGATAGGTTTTGAGAAATCATGAGTTGTTTACTGCAGGAGTCCTAATCACTGACCTGTTTTGTAGCCATGGTATTTATAGGGCTAGTCCAGTTCAGTTTCTCAATAGTAACTTTCATGACGTTGATAGTAAGGGTTTCAGTGATTATCATGCCATTCAATATATAGGGAGAATGGCTGGATTATCTCTTGTTGGAGATGCTCATTGCCTGGCAATTGTAAGGCATGAATGTTTCTTGCCACTTGTCAAGTCAAACCCAGATACTGTCGAAGTCTTGTTGCACTTGGACATGGACTACTTCAGTATTTGAGGAGTTCCAGGGAAGGGAGGAGAAAGAGTGCAACTAAAAATATTATAACAACCAGACATCTATTGGGAGACACCCCTGTCCAATTTCACTTATTTCTGCTACCAAGTTGCTTGCTAAATTCAAAGCTATGAGCACTGTACCAGGCAATTGTAGAAAGAAGGTATCAATAGCTATGAAAGCACAATTTGCCAGAAACATATTTTGACAAACCATATAATTTCAATAGTTACAAGCACATGGTCAAAAGTAGGGTTTTCTGTGGCAAGTTACCCACCTCCTGATTCTTTGCTTGCCTGAATGATTGTAACATACAGGACAAAACAACCCACATGAGCGGCATTCCATCTACAAATTTGGATGTTCATGCCTTCTATCAACAGGATTCAGTGTTTGTAGAATGTATGATACACTGCAGCAACTCACCAGAGCTTCACCAACAAATGTCACAAGTCCATGAATTCTATCAACCAGAGGGACAAAAACAACAGAGAATGCTACCATCGGATTCTTCACCAAACTAGCACATACCTTTGAAATTTTACCATTGCTCCTTCAACATTTCTTTCCTGGGTTAAAATCCCAAAATACTCCACCAAACAGCATGGTGAAGTACCTTGACAAGAGTTCAGTGATCCAAAGAAATAATTTCAGCATCATCTTCTCCAGGGAAATTAGGAATATCAGGTTTCATTGGGAATGTGAGATGCATTCTTGATTGGTAAAGGGATCAAGGGTTACATGGAGATGGCAGGAGAATGAGGTTGAGAAACATATCAGTCATGATCAAATTAAGCAACAAATTTAACGGGCCAAATGGCCTAATTCTTCTCTTAAGGCTTATTAGGTCTGGTCTTGCTAACAACACCTATGTCATTACTTATATAAAAGAGAGTCTTGGCTTGAGTTTTGTGTTGGATTTTTAACTCTTATTGAAACAGAATTAGAAGAATTCACCAATATCTCAACAATCATCAGTGCTTCATTAAATTTCCAGGCACAACATTAAGCATTCAGTTCCTATATACCACAGCTGTTAAATTGATAGCATAAGTTAGCAACACATGCTTTATTAAAAAAAACTGACATACTTCTATACACAAAAATTAACACTCTAATTATGCTTTCCTTGGATTATGACTTCACAGCTAAATCATGGAATGTTTGTCTCTAGCTCAGCCTCAAGTAAGTCATAGTATATCTGATGCTTTGAGATATGACTAAATATAAATGCAAATCTTTAAGAAATAGTTCAATATTAAATTATACTATTAACAGTGTTCATTACAACTGCATCTATTACAATTTCCTCCATTCTAATAGCACCAGACAGCCTGCAGTTTTATTCTAGAGTTTCCACATTAATGTGCATGGAATTCATTACCTGGATTTTTCTGTTCTCAGCTAGGTGAGCATTTCTTTGTTGAATAGTTTAAATCGGATTTCAACCCATTGCAGACCCTCTCTCCATTTTGGGAAATTTTCCATCCTTTGCAGATTCTCCAGCTAATAAACACATTTCCCCTTTACAGGTCTTCAGCCACACACCTCCACTCTACCACATTCTCTACCCATTTCAGTCTCACTTGCCTGCACAGCTACAGAGCCTTCCTTCTCTATACTCTTGCTCAGCGTCCTTCCTTCCCTGTCCAGCAGCCTCGATTCCTGCACTCCACCTTGCTGAACATTGCCAGCCAATTTGCTCCTTCAATTATTAAGCTGGTTCTCTCCTGAATTTGCTGGTGATAGATACACTGTAAAGCTATCAGAAGTACAGGAGAGAACCAGCATGTGATTGGCAAAATTCCACACTGTTACCTTCCATTCTCTTTCTGGGGGTGACTTTACTAATCAGCCTCATAACTAATACAGGCATTTTTGGGGGGAGTTTCAGGACACATTTACCCACACTCCCTATATATTTTGAATATTGCCACTGATCCAACATACTTTGTTTTGTTTTTAAATTAGAAAAATAGTAAAGGCTCACTTATCACAAGCTGCTCATGTAATCTGAACTAAATATTTAAACAAATATTGATTGATTATTCAAAAATTGCATATTTTAAATAAGTATGACATAGAAATTGCCTTTCTTGCTGCCAAATCACACTGGTGTCAATATTAGATCAAGTTCATATATAATCTATCAGGACTTGGTTAGCAAATGAAAAATGAATAGTGACCTCATACTAGACCAGTTTAGTTTCTTTGATATTTGAGGGTCAAAAATACACTATCAGCTTCAACTGGAGTGCTGCTTCCTGTTTGGAGCACGATGCTTCAGGAAGGCAGTAAAGAAGATGCCAAACAATTTTACAAGAATCGTTCCACAGAGGAGGAACTCCATTCGTATTTTCGACTGTTCTCCTTAGAAAAGAGTGAGGCTAAAGGGAGACTTGATACAATGACTTTGTATTAAAAAAAAATGCAAGACAATAGGCAAATGGTGAAGAGTCACACTGATTGTTCCTTCAGAATGGTCACTTTCTGTACCATAACCATTCTATCCCACATGGACATTATTCAAACACCATTGTGGGATTAGCAACACTTTCGTGCATGCTGTTTGCAGATGCTGTGCCCGTTGAACTTATGAGGGACAGTCCAATATAGAATTTACAACTCACTGGCTGTACATTATGAAATCTGGCACTCAAAACAGGCCACGACTATTACCATCAGCATGTTAGCTAGATAATGATGACATTCACATGAACCTTTATTTCACAATTCATTCTTAGTTCTAGATTGAAGTGAAGATAGAATCCAGATGGAACGTAACCACATCAGTTTGAACAGATCCTGTAATGCTGCTTGACCAGATTGTCTAGTCATATCTCTCACACTACACACAGATACACATAAAAAAACTTCAAATGAATAACCTCAACAAATTTGTGACATACCTTCATTTAATTTTTCTTTATTCAGAAAGAACTTAATGTATTTCCTGCAACATCTGAAATAAGGTATTTAACTGTACAGAATTTTAAAATGTTGTGGTTATACAATCTTAGATAAAACAAAAGACTTAATATATCGCATTTTGACAATATCAACACAGACTGCCTTATGTTAGATGTATTGAAGGCCTGCATTTTAGACCCCAAGCGCCACCCCTGGACATTTTCCCTCAAATCCCTGTGGTGCCACCTGCTTTGGCTTTTTAAAAAAACTCTTGTCAAAATACAACTCTTTCACACTTCCTAATGTGTTTTCTTTAGCTCAGCATCCATTGTGTTTTTTTTAAATTTGATTATATCTATACAAAACATTTTGGAAATCTTTCTACATTAACGATGCTAAATAAGTGCAAGATGATGTTGTTGCACCCTTGCAGATACAGTGAACTGGCTTCCACGATTTTCACCCTTTCTCTCTGCTTCTATTTTCTTAATTACCAGTTGTCCTGCAGCTTCCACATGATGGGAAGAAAACATAGCAACAGGCTGAGCTGGCAGGTGTAGCCAGGTGCTCCTCAGAAGTCTCACATTGACTGGTTTCCACATCCAGCCTAATGCCCCTAGTTGAACAAGGAAACTATTCGATACCAATTGACACAACATCTTGGTCAAAATTTCAATAAACGACAAGCTTTGCAACATATCTTTCCAAATTATCCTCTGATGGGAACACATATTCTACATGCTAATAGTGTATAATAAGTCACTCTTCACTGGTTCTGAGACAAATGCTTTCAATTAACCTAATTGCACTGAGTTTGACAAACTACTAGTATGTCTCCACATCGTCTTTATCAAGACAAAACTTTCAAGTATCAGGTCCAATACAATTTAGCATCAATGGCAATAACACTCACGCTTAATTTTAGTTTGTAAATATTCTACATGGTACAAGCTAGCAGGCTTTAAACTGACTGCCAAATTGCAACTCCAAAGTCTGATTTTAGTTTCCCCTATTTAAAAAAAATTGACATTCAGCAAGATGCAAATGCAGGAACAACAAAAAGAGAATCCCCAAGCAATTTACAACAACAGTTTGAACTCTACTTTTGCCTCCATAACCATAAAAAAATTCAATGCAGTTCATTTACAAGCTTTGTAAATATCTCAAACCATATGATTGTTAAAAGAAAATATATCATGCACAGCAGGATTGTGTGCATTGCAACACTCTTTAATATTCAAGAAAATATGTCTTTAATATTAAAACTAAGCTGAATGTCTGATTATGCTAATTATTTTACATATGTTTTGTCAGAAGAGAAATCTATCAAATAAGATAATGTAAAATACTTTTCTCTGGTCCTAAAGCATCTTGTCTAAAATCTGTACTAAAAATAGTAAATGCAGGAGATCACAGTGGGGCAGGCAATATCGATGGAGAGACAACAAGCTGATCTTTTGAGTCCACATGACTCTTCATCAGAGGCTGTGCCTGTTGACACAATCTGGGTAAGTCATATTGGAACTGTATTCATGTAAAGGGGTGGTAGTAAATTTGGAATGCACATCCACTAATGAATTTAATTAGTAACAGCCTGAAAGATTTGATATGCAATATTTAAGATAGATTAACAAACTACTTTCATGCTACGTTGAAAATGACAGCGGGGTATTTAATCAGAGCTATCATTAGTTTTTTTTAGTATTCTGAACAAAATCAGAATGAATGATTTTGAAAGGGTAATGAACAATATCAATGTTTTGTTTTGCTGTGGTCGGACACTGCCAGTAAATTTGGAAACTATCAGAAAGAAATCCAACATTGCTGACTGCTTCAGAGATCAAATCAAAAGGTAAAGATGCCAATAGAACCCATTGTATGGTTGTTTATGTTTGATCCTGTTTAAACTCAGGTATTCGAAGATTAATTTACTGTGAAATTGTTTTTAATATTTACTAAGTTTGATTTATTACTGAACTTGGTTTGTGAGATGCGTTTACATAGCAATCCCATTGAACCAAAAAGGTTATGGACATATGAGGCAAATAACAGGTCAAACAGTTATAAATTCCTACTTAACAATGGCATTTTAAGCAGGATTAAACTATTACTTTCTTCGGAAGAGATCAAAGAGAGTGTTATAATGTACATTCATAAACAAGGAACATGTGTAAGCAGCAGAACACACATGACATGTATGCTTAGAGTGTAAATCACAAATCAAAAAGATTCAATGAAACAGTGAACATTTTTACTTTGTCTTTCTGTTGCAGTTAGATCTGTTCATAACAAGTCAAGACTGTAATGTATTTGTCTTCTCAATGTATATTTGTTATTCTAACATTCTTAATTAATGTTTGCAGAGGCAAATATTGGAATAACAAGTTGGTGGCATCAGAAGAATACAAAAAAGCTTATGTGTTTATTGAAAGGATTGGAGATCTGAAGTGTCATCTGCTAAACAGCTAAGTTAAGTTATTCCTACTGAAATAAAGTAACAAAATTATCTGATGCTATTTTACATAGAACTTTCTAAACAGGTAGCCAGTGTACCCAAAGTCATGGTGCAACAATTTATCAACCACCTTGCTGTTACCATTAATTTAAACCTGACTAATAAGCACATTTGCCAGAATTTTATGTGCAGATGTCTGCCCTTGGCTTAAACAAAAAAAAAATCAGGGCAAGCCTTCTTTCAGCTCACCACACAGACAATTTACAGCATGTTAGACCATTAATTGGCTTGAAATAAATGACTCCTCCAACTGGAATTCCCAACTCAGATCAGCCTGCCACAGAAATGGTAAAGTGCTGGCACTACATGCAGTCCCTAAAAATATGCAGTTACTTAGCAATGGGCAACATGGGGTGGATCTATTTGGGGGCCTCCACTGGACAAAGGCTGTGGAGGACCCAATCCCAGCCCAGTAGTTAATCGCTTAGTTGAATGCATGTATGTATGTATGTATGTTTGTGTATATGTATGGATGTTGAGACAGACAAAAAATCATATTTGTATGTATACATGTTTGTGTGTATTGAGTGTGCACAAAATTGCAGCCTTGAAATTTTGTGGCAAAGCTTGTTGCCTGATGAAAATTTTCACACTGACATATGAATATATATCGTGAACTGTAAGCTTGCGATATTCAATTTTACGAGTTAAAGCAAAGATAAAATTGCGACCATTTTACTTTACCCCTCCCCACTCCCAAAGCACAACATTTACTTGTGGCTTAACATGCAAATTTTCTCCATAAATTCAGCATCATAGGAGTTCCATTGAAATGATCTTTAGTCACCAAAAGAGAATCCACCTGGAAAATAAAGTGAATCTTTAAATTTACAGTGATCAGATCTGATCTTAACAATATGTAACTTATGAATACTTGCAGATATAATTCAGATGAAAATGTGTTACAAATTGATAAATTCAGGAATGTTCTTGGTAGATTGCAGCATCTTTACAGTCATTCCAATTTTAAATGTTAATGGAGTTATGAAAGATAGATGTATTTCAAGAAACTCAAATAAATCAATTGAGAGGAAACATATTTTAAAAATATTCCATAATATCAAAAATATATTCCCCAAGAAATATGTAAAATGGCATCATTAATTTACAAAATGTGTGAGCAAAATAATTTAGTGCATTTCTACTTTAGAATAAGGTTTCCATTTTATAAAAAAGACTTCAAAGTAAACATCATCATTTGATTAGGTTGTTAACTTTTGAGCGCTAATCTGGCCAGGCATTTCATGGAGCAATACAAGAAAAGGAGGAATTTGTTGTATTTTCTATTGTACAGGATTCTCTTACCAGGGATTGGAAAATTAGGTTTGGTAATTAGATTTGCCTTTCAGTAATTAAACACATGATTGCGAGATGAGATTATTGACAATAACCTGTTCAAAGGCTGTTCTAAATATTATAAACTTGGACTTTGATTATCGATTTCAGAATATTCTTGGAGAGGAACACCAAGAAAACTCTTTGAGAAGACACATGCTTTTTCTAAACAAATGATTTGAAAGTGTAGCACTTTCTTGATTGTATATTGAATGCTTATTTACTCATTAATAGTTCATTAAGGAAGATCTTTGTACTTTAACATCTTTCATACACAACTGACTTTTATAACTACACAAAGACATGGCTACCTCTTCCTCATTTTACTAATGAGCTTACTTGATCATATAATAAGGGTATGTCTAATCTGATTGCAACCTCATATCCACAATCACATCTACTTATGATAACTCTTTCACCTCCTGTTAACTAAAAATTTATTGACCTCTGCCTTAAAAATATTCAAGCACTCTATTTTCACGATCATTTTCAGGAAGACTTTCAAAGAGCATCTAGAATCAGAGTCATGCAGCATGGAGACAAACCCTTCAGTCCAACCTGTTTGTGTTGACTGGATTAATCTAGTCCCATTTGGCAGCATTTGACCCATATCCCTCTAAACTTTTACTATTCATAGACCCATCAGGGTGCCATTTAAATGTTGTAGTTGTACCAGCCTGCAGGACTTCCTCCGGAAATTTTTTCCAACCATGCACCACCCTTTTCATGAAAATGTTGCCCCTCAGGTCCTTTATATCTTTCCCCTCTCACCTTAAACCTATGTCCTCTAGTTTTGGACTCCATTACCCTGCGGAAGAAAAGACCTTGCCTATTCACCCTGTCCATGCTCCTCATGATTTTATAAACCTCTACAAGGTCACCACTCAACATTCGACACTCCAGGGAAAAAAGCTCAAGCATATTCAGCCTCACCCTATAGCTCAATCCCTCCAGTCCCAGCAACATCCTTGTAAATCTTTTCAAGTTTACCAGTATCCTTCCAAAAGAAGGGTGACCAGAATTGTACATAGTACTCTGAAAGTGGCCTCACCAGTCTCCTGTATAGCTGCAACATAACCTCCCAGTTCCTGTACTCAATATTCACTATTCTGTTAACCTGCGACTCGACTTTCGAGAAACTATGAACCTGCACTCCAGGGTTTCTTTGTTCGGAAACACTCCCCAGGTCCCTACCATTACCTCGTCATGTTAAATAGCTAACACCATATTTGAAACAGTGATCATTTGCAACAGTCACGGGAATGACTGCAGAATTCTGAGGTCTAAAGTGATTTTGTATAAGAACCAGAACAAGTTAGTAAGCAGGAACAGCAAGTAAATAGGAAAGCTAATATGTTATCCTTTATTATGAAAGGAATTGAACAAAGAAGTGAGGATCCTGTACTTCAGTTACACAAAGCATTACTGAAGCTATATTTCAAACACTGAGAGCAGCTACGGTCTCCTTATTTAAGGAAGGATCTAAGTGTGTTGGAGGTGGTTCACAGGACATTTTTGAGTGATTTCTAGAATGAGAATGTTGCCTGAAAAGAATAATTCAATAGGCTGTTCCTGTTTTCACTGAAGTTTAGAAGAACGAGGGAAGGTCTTCTAGCAGTCATGATTCAACCTCTGAAAGAGGAGACCTAGGCTCAATTCTCAACTGTGAGAAAATGAAGACTGCAGATACTGGAGGGTCACCTGAGAATCCAAGGCTCAGGAAATAAGATGCTCCATAGAAAACTGTTTTGTGTCACTAACTGAGAAAGTGCTGTTAAATATATTTCCAGGATAAGCTATAACACTGGTCTTTTTGACTGCTATTTTAACAGTGATCTAATGTGGGAAGTCACTGCTGCTCCCTGCTACATGAAGATAGTGAATAGGGGCTTCTTCCTAAACTTGTGAATAATATGAATTCAATGGATTTCAGGCCAATTAAGAATGAAAGTCACAATAATTTACCTCAATAACAAATCAAGGCAGTCAAGCTCTGACAAAAAAAAAGACTTCAGAAAATGTGCTTCATCAAAAATTGGCATTTTAAACCTACACCTGTATCAAATCACAATCTAATTTAAGATCACAATACTTAAAGAATTACTTCTCCAGTTACCTTGAGAGTATTGAACATTTCAGTTAAAGGAATTTTTTGCTTGGGATCCTCCCTGCATTCTGTTGAGCTAATTTGACAGCGGCTGATGTCAGGTGATTTACAAAGTCCTTCTTGCTAAAACCCTCCTGTTAAAACACAAAAGTGTACAGTCATTTCAGTACATATTTGTTTTACAGTGGGGAGAAATAAATACATTGTAACAAAACATTTTGATGTGTTAGATAAAGAAAAATTTAAATGCTGTTACAAAACAAAACCATTCATCTATTAGCACAGCATTTAGACCATACATGGCTCAGTTCACAATACAGGGGTACAGTGAAATGACTCCACAGAGTCGGGTATCCCATCAACAATTCATCCTTTATTAGTATGTGGAAAGGCCTTGAGAGTGGTCCAGCTCCCAGAGTGTCAGACATTCCTGTTTTTTTTTGTCCCGTCACCCTTTATTTGCACATGCACAGTACATTGCACTGACCCTGCTAGCTCAGAGCCAGCTCTGAGAGTGAGCAGAAATCCTGACACTCCTGTTTATATCTGTAAGCCAGGACTCCCTGATTGGCCTAGATTAACAGCCCCAATCAGGAAACTCATATTCTATGAGGTCCACATTGCTGACCTCATTACAATCACTACACACAGCATTTTAAAATTTTTGATCTGATGCTTAAGTTGTTAATGTGGTACCCAATGTCTTATTTCCTTTATGTGAAAATGCAATCTCATGGGAGGTCATTTATTGTTATTCTTTCAAAACATTCTTCATTAATTAAGCCTCCACATGAGTTTTCAAATTCAAGCAGAAAACTGCTTAACTCTGGCTCTCCAAAACAACTCCATTACCTACACGACAAGTCGGGGTGTAAAATTCACTACTTGCTTGCATGCGTGGAATTATAACAGTGCTCAGGAAACACTCAGATCAGAACAGTCCCTCTGATCAGCCCACTATCTGAGATTGACACTTGCCTTCATCACTGGCACACAATGGCTATAGTATGTGCTATCAACAGAATACACTTTTGAAAACTTATCCAGGTTACTTTGACAACAGCGAAACAGGGGAACAGATACTTGCTATTCAGACTCCTCATGTCTGTCCCATCACCACAGCTGTTCAAAAGCTTAACTCTATTAATCTCCCTTCATTCTAATATTTCTCATTATCTTTACCTAACAAAAATCCAGTACTCTCAGTCTTAACATCCTCAGAACTCTCAACATCCACCAATTAAAAGGGCAAACATGTGCTTAGAAACAGCATTATGTAAAATGTTCCGTCTAAGTCAGCACAGCATCTTGATTTGGGCATACATAGCTTCAGCTTCATTGAGTCAAAATCCTTGAACTATTAAACAGCATTGTAGGAACCTCTGCACTTTGACTGGACTGATTCAAGAGGCCAGGCCACTGTTATATTCTCAGATATGAATTGTAATAGTACATCAGAACATAGGATCGCGGAGCAGGAGTAGGCCATCTGGCCCTATGCACCTAATCTGTCATTCAATAAGGTCATGGATGATCTTTTCGTGGGCTCAGCTCTATTTACCCCTGCTCTCACCATATCCCTTAATTCCTTCCTTGTTAAAAAAAAAATCGTAGCTTTAAAAACATTTACTGAAGTAGCACTAACTCCTTCACCGGGCAGGGAATTCCACAGATTTAAAACCCTCTGGGTGAAGAAGTTCCTTCTCAATTCAGTCCTAAATCAGCTTCCCCTAATCCATGCCCTCTTGTCCTAGCTTCACCTGCCAGTGGAAACATCGATCTTATCTATTCTCTTCATAATGTTATAAGTTTCGAAAAGAGTCCCCCCTCATTTTTCTAAGTTCCAACGCATATAATCCTAGTCTACTCAGTCCCTCCTCATAAGCCAACTGCCACAACTCTGGAATCAACCTAGTGAGCCTCCTCTGCACCCCCTCTAGTGCCAGTACATCCTTTCTCAAGTAAGGAAACCAAAACTGCATGCAGTACTCCAGCTGTGGCCTCACCAGCACTTTGTACAGCTGCAACATAACCTTCCTGCTTTAAACTCAATCCCTTTAGCAATGAAGGACAAATTTCCATTGTCTTCCTAATTATCTGTTGTACCTGCAGGCCAACCTTCTGCGATTCATGCACAAGGTCACCCAGGTTCCTCTGCATCATTAATACATAATGAATACCTTGTTAGTTAAACTCACATCTGCAAAGAAAGCAGCAATAAGAAAATCCACCACTTTTTGGCTTCAAGATTGGAACACCTATCAAATCCACCATGCATTAGCATGTTGGTGGATACATGAAACAATTTTTCACATATTAAATCTTCATGGACAAAAAAATTCCATCCAATATTTCAAGCAATATCCAAACACTTTGTACATACCCTTTTGAAGAAATTCTGCAAGTCTTTCTGTGCCCACATTTCATAGAGGAAGAGACAGGCAGCTTTACCAGCTGAGGGGTAGGCACTATAAAAATGAAGCAATAAAGCTTACAAATACAATGCAATTTAGATATAAGTAATTCTGATCAACACATCACACTGATATATTGGTGTGGAGTTTCTCGTGATGTTTGATCAGATACCAGTTTATTCCAAAAAGAAGTAAATAAATGATCACTAAAGCTCAGGATTTTACATTGTCTGGTTTAAAAGTTTATTCATGTAAAATATCCCCCCCACAAAACTGGCCACATCCCAATGACAGCGGCAAGCTTTAATTGAGTGTTGGTCACAATCTTAATGTCTCAAAACATTGATGAAATAGTTATTTGAAGCCAATTCAAAAATACGATCAAGAGTATTAAATCCATCAATTGAAGAATGATTCAAATCTTGGCAATCACTCTGTTGTGCTGCTGGAGAATGAACTTGTTTTTTCACAAGACAAAGTGACTACACTGCCTAATTACACTGATTGATAGGAGCCATTACAGGTACACAATCCTTTGTCCAAAATCCTAAAATCCGAAAAGCTCCAAGATCTGAAGTTTGTCTTATGAAGTTTTTTTTGTCCATAACAACATTGCTGGACGTGTAAACAGCTAATCCAACTCCACACCCACTCGACCCACGTCACATCTGAGTGACGTGGGGGTGTGGCCCAGCACTGGCAGGCATCAATTCTCTCTCAGCGCTCATAGTACTCAGATGTGAGTCTGCTGTTTGGTAAGATTTTTAAAATTTCACCGTTAAACTGTCACTTATTCCAAAACCTGAAAAATGTTGAATTCCGAAAACCAGGATTAAGGATAAAGGATTGTGTATCTGTATAAACAGGTTTGCACTGAAATTTTAGTGGAATTTAACCTTGGCAAAATTGGGGCATCATGTAGAGACTGGCTAGACTGAAAGGTGCATGTAATTTTCTTAGGAAAGAAGATCCCCTATTTGACTACCATAACCTTGGAAGTAGTTCAAAAACCACCCTCCAACCACTAGGGATGAATTCAGATTTCTACAGTTTCCTCATTTCCCCTCCCCCCACCTTGTCTCAGTCAAATCTCTCTAACTCAGCACTGCTTTCCTAACCTGCGATCTTCTTCCTGACCTCTCCGCCCCCACCCCACTCCAGCCTATCACCCTCACCTTGACCTCCTTCCACCTATCGCATTTCCAACACCCCTCCCCCAAGTCCCTCCTCCCTACCTTTTATCTTAGCCTGCTGGACACACTTTCCTCATTCCTGAAGAAGGGCTCATGCCCAAAACGTCGAATCTCCTGTTCCTTGGATGCTGCCTGACCTGCTGCGCTTTAACCAGCAACACATTTTCAGCAAAAACCCAGAGAAGCAGGAATTAACTAGTCACAGCCTTTAGATCCAAGATAAGATAGCCAATGTGGAAAATTGTTTAATAAATTCCTTGCAACTGAATTTTTGATTAGATATCGTTTTAAGATTCAAC
Source organism: Hemiscyllium ocellatum (assembly GCF_020745735.1). NCBI lineage: Eukaryota > Metazoa > Chordata > Chondrichthyes > Orectolobiformes > Hemiscylliidae > Hemiscyllium > Hemiscyllium ocellatum. The sequence continues at coordinate 34,339,914 of NC_083426.1, read as the reverse complement.
AATGGTGTATGAAATGCTCACTGATTCCAGAACAAAAATACTAAGAGAGACAGTTCCTCAGTGAAAACAAAGCAGAAAAAAAAAATGCATATATTTAGCACAAAGCATTTTGGCTGAATTTGCATTTTGTGGTCAAAGTTCTGACATAGGATGAACAGCTGTGAATTAATTCCATGTTATCATCACATCAAGAATAATGGGAGATCTATTGGCGTTAGAGGGCCAATAGAAGGCCCTCCAACAAAGGCATAATAGCAGGCTCAATCGCCCAGCTGGGAGTTGCCAATGCTGATAGGATAGAGCAAATATAGAGGGCATCAAGATACAAGTGCTCTCTGAAGCTTTCTTGGAAAAGGTAATAATAAAACTGGCCACAACTGCTGGACTGCCACTGAGGAAGGGAGCCCCTCCACTGAGTGGCTGTGAAAATGAACACCATGTTTGCAGCCACAGAGCTGGGTTGGGGAATCTGCCACGCGGCAAGTCCACGTGACAATCTTTCCTGCAGAATTCAACTCTGGAAGTAACCACTCCTTCATATTTCCGAATGAATACAAGTTTCATGATTTAAATCTGAAGAAATACGATTTGCCATTGCCTTAAGTTGTGCAGTTATAAGGTTCGAGGGATGGAAAATTGCATTTAGTGTTAGGAGTTGTGTTGTAACATCAACTTATAACAGGTAAGACACTGGAACATGGTACCTAATCAGCTCCAAACTGGAACAGCCTTTCTTGCTTATTAATACAGTTTTTTGCATCTTTCTTTTGAAACAGAGATGAAAAGAAAATAGCAAAACAAGAAAGATGATGGATCAAATAGGGAGGAAAATAAACACCAACACAGTATTGTAAGGAACAATGGCCTCATTCATCACAGCAATATTAATCTATTATTCAAAACAAACTTAAAATCAATTTTGTTAGGCAAAATAAAGTTTTCAATTAACGTCAGTTACAGGGTTCACAAAATTATATTGTGAAGAACACAACCAAAAAGTAAAGAGACTGAGAAGCATCAAAGCATTAACCCTATAATTGACATACTGCCATATTCAAATCACAATGGTTCAAAGGAGGATTTAAAAAGCAGTTTGGTTGCTATAATAGGTAAGATACTTATGATAATGTACCTGGATTTACTGAGGCTCATAAGATTATTCAACATCGAACCCTGTAGTACTGTTTTTGCTATGGCAGTATTATTGGGCACCAGATTTCGCATAATATTACAGGCGGAAGCAATGGTGTCATCCGAAGTCTTGGAGCTATTACCTCCTCCAGGAAGAAGTCGTGCTAACTCTGGCAATGTCTGAGATGCTGAGAGAAAGTTTGAAAATTGGTTAATTACTCACGTCTTTATACACCATTAAAATCTCAATGTTGACTTGACCAACTCTTATGTTCTCCCTATTTTATTCCTGCATCCAATACCACCCTGGGTTTTATAGCTGAATACATTTCACATGGACACAATGAGCATATTACTCAAGAACAGTATTAAACCATGGTGTGCAAACAATTAGAATCTAAATGCTATGCTTGTGCAGCATTCCTTTTTATAATTATTCTGACAGGCAGTTGACTTGTTCGATCATATTTTAACTGTACAGTAGCTGGGTCAAGTGATCATTTGCTAATATTCCCATGGTGTCACTCAAGGTTTATGAACTAGAAATGGTAACTGATCTAGGCATTCTGCAGAGTTCTCCACTCTCCTGCTATAACCTTTGTAGAAAGCTTTAGTGGAAGCCTCAGAGAAAAACTGATGGAATTAAAAAGACTCTTCTACAGAACATTGTAGCAGGAGTGGATCATTCTCGAGCCCTCATCTCTGTTAAATTTTGGAACAATTTCAAGGTTTGATGTATATCTCAATCTTACTTATGCACTGTTCATCCAGATTCCTCAAAACCTTACATTAGAAAACTCTATCTACTACTACCTTGAAAGTTTCAATGAATAGACACCCACAGTCTTTGTGGGAGGTTGTTCCAAACTTTCATTTTATTGACAGCAGGGGTTTAGGAGGTGGTAATGTCACTAAATGTCAAGGAGCGATGGTTAGATTCCCTCTTTTGGAAATGGTCATGCTTTTGCTACCACCTTGTTAACCAGTTCTGGTATTACAATATAGAACAACCATCTCATGTAAAATAAAGAGATTTTTCATAAAGTCACTTATGGGAATAGGTAAGACTGGCTGGTATCAGCTCTGGCTGAACAATGCCTAGCAACGTCAGTCTTGGTTGGCACATGCTTTGCGAGAGGACTGAAAACAGATGCCTCACCCAAATCTGGTTGAAGACTATTGTGCCTTGACATGTTGTTCAACAATGAAACTGCAGTTTTCTGTATGTCTGGGTTGCTCGACTGGAGAAGGTTTGCGATCCGAGGGAGTGCCCTCTCCTTGTTCACTATGTTTGAACTCATCAGGTATGATGACTTGAAAAAAAAACCAAAAGCAATTAAATATTTCCAAAACTATACAAATACTGTCAATATTTCCACTAAACACATGCCGATTTGCTGATAATTTAGATGAACATTAATAGGAAGCTTTAAAAATTGATATTGAAATAGGAAATCTGCATCATATCATACAGAAAGTACAATTTTCATTTTTGTGTAATAATTTGACTAATTGACAAAGCATCATTTTGCACAGGATTACTTCAATTTCCATAGAAAGGACACCCAGATCAGATAAGTCCATAAGATGTAGGAACAGGAGGCCATTCAACTCCTCATGCCTGCTCTAACATTCAATAGAATCATGGCTGATCTGATGTTCCTCACATTCACTTTCCTGCATTTTCTACATAACCCTTCATTTCCTAAAAGATCAAGAATCCATCTATTTATCCCAGCCTTAAATAGACACAGGAACTCTACCCCTACAACTCCCTGTAGCAAGGAGCTCTGTGATTCTCAACTTTGAGAAAAGAAATTCATCCTCACCTCAGTCTTAAAAAAAACCCTTTCACCTGGGACTATGCCCTTGGGTCAAAGACTCTCCCATCAGGGGAAACATTCTCTCAGCTTTTACCCTGTCAAGCCCCTAAGGAGCTTATGTGTTTCAATGAGATCACACTCTCATTCTCCTAATCTCTTATGAGTCGAGTTCCAATCTGTTTAGCCTTTGCTTATAGAACAATCCCTCCGAGTGAACCTTGACTGAACTGCCTCCAGTGAAATAATATTTTTTAAAAAAAGTAAGAGGATCAAAGCTTGTTGCAGTACTTCAGATGTGATTTCACCAGCCTCTTGTGCAGTCGCAGTGAGACTTCCCTACTCTTATACTCCAACCCCCTTGAAATAAGGGCCAACATTCTGTTGGACTTGCTGATTACCTGCTGCACCTGTGTGCTACTTTCTATGTCTCACATAAAGATGACCCCAAATCCTTTTGCGCTACAGCTTTGCTGTTTTTCTCCATTTAAATAACACCGTTCTTTCGTTCTCCTTTCCAAAATGAATAGTTTCACATTTTCCCACAATTTATTCCATTTACCAACTTCTTGGCCACTCACTTAGCAAACAAATATCACTCGGTAAGTTGTCTGTATCCCCCTTGCAACTTGCCTTTCTACTAATTTTGAGTTGTCATACACGCAACATTAGTGTCATTCCTCCAACTCATTAATATCTATTGTAAACAGATTCAGTCCCGGCACTGACCTCTGTAGAAACCAATTAGCTGAAAATACCCTTATCCCCACTTGCTGTGTCTTGTTCATCAGTCAATTCTTAATCTATATCAATATACTCCCTCCAACATACTTTATGACATAGTCTTTTGAGAGGTAGCTTACTAAATGCCTTTTGGAAGTTCAAATACATCACATCTACCTGTTTCCCCCTATCCACTCTGGTTGAGACTTTCTCAAACAATTCTACTAAATTAGTCAAATGTGATTTCTCTTTCATGAAGCCATGCTGACTCTGCTTGATTAGATTAATGATTTTCCAAAATGTATAGCTATTACTACCTTAATAATTGATTCCCAACAATAGATGTTAAACTAATTGGCCTATAATTACCTACTTTTGTTTTGCTCCCTTTTTGAATGAGGGTATCATATTGCCAGTTTTCCAAATACTCTGGTACTTCTCCACAATCCAAAGATATTTGGCAAATTACAACCAATGTATCGACTATCTATGTAGCTCTATCTTTTATGATCCTACAATTCCATCCATCAGGCAAAGAGTTTTATCTATGTTTAGCCCTATTCAGTTGTCTAATACTACTTCTATGCTTCCAGAAATGCTTCCTTACATCACCCTAAATAACTTAGCTCCAATTCAAGACTGGGTCTTCTTGTACTGTATTCCTTTTCTGGAAGAAACAGTCTTACTCCATTCTTGTTAGCAAGAATGAGGGCTGCACGATGGCACAGTGGTTAGCACTGCTGCCTCACAGTGCCAGAGACCCAGGTTCAATTCCCGCCTCAGGCAACTGTCTGTGTGGAGTTTGCACATTCTCCCCATATCTGCGTGGGTTTCCTCCGGGTGCTCCAGTTTCCTCCCACAGTCCAAAAACGTGCAGGTTAGGTGAATTGGCCATGCTAAATTGCCCATAGTGTTAGGTGAAGGGGTAAATGTAGGAGAATGGGTCTGGGTGAGTTGTGCGTCGGTGTGGACTTGATGGGCTTGTTTTCACACTAAGTAAACTAAATCCCTCAAATAGATTGACCACTTCATTGTGTCTGTAAACACCTCTAGCTGCATAGCCCGAACAGCTCAGTACCCTTCCAATTCTGGCCTGTTTGCTAGCTGTGATGCTCGTGCAGTGAATGAGGATGCCCTTAGAAGCTAAGATTCTAAGTTCTTGAATTTCATCTCTAAACTCCCCTCATCTTCACAGACATATCATGCAGTCATCTTCTTTAACAAAGTTTTGGCTATCTGTCCTAATGGCTCTGGGTTAAATTTTGTCCAATACTGTAAAGGGTCTTGGAATATTTTGCTTTGATAAAGTTGCTATTGAAATGGAAAATTGGCATTTTAAAGATGAGGTCAAATGATTTAATCAGGGTTTCAGAGATTAGTGACAAATGCTTATGACATAACTGCTGGGATGAAAGAGAATAGTTGGGCATCAAAATCTGGTGAGGTCTACGAGGAGAGGATGAGGTAAGGCATTGTAAAAGTTTTGCAGTGACTTATATGTATTGGTGGTATGGAGAACTGTCCTGGGACTATGAGGGCCGGGGGAGTGTGGAACTGTAGTTTTGTTAAGGGAATGTTTTTTGGAAACATTAAAATTCTGGAGGGCAGAGGCTTGGAAGGAAGGGTATCAGTGGATTATTGTCAAGTGCAAAGAACTTGGACCAAGGTTTAGTGGACAGGAAGCAGACTGGATGAATATTGGTGAGGAGTTTGTTAAATAAGTTCAATAAATTTTTCTTTATCAAAAATATGTAAATGTACCTACTAGAGAAGGAGCAAAACTTGACCTTTTCTTAGGGAAATAAGGCAGGACAAGTGAAGAGAAGTATTAGTGGGGAGCACTTTGGGACCAGTGATCATAATTCTATTAGTTTTAAAAAGTTATGGAAAATAACAGGCCTTATATAGAAATTAAAATTCTTAATTGAAGTAAGACAAATTTTGAAGATACGACACAGTAACTTTCAAAAATTGAATAGAGTGGACTGTTCACAGGTAAGTGAATAACTGGCAAATGGGAGGCTATCAAAACTGAGATAACAGAGTTCAGAGACAGTATGTTCCTGTTAGAGTGAAGAGTAAGGCTGGTAAGAGTTGGGAACAATCGCTAAATAAAAATATTGAGGTTTTGATCAAGAATAAAAAGGAGACATATGGTATAGACAACTGTGAGCAGGCTATTCTCCTGAAGAGTATAAGATGTGTAGAGCCGTTCCCATGAGGGAAATCAGGAGGACAAAAAGGGAAGATGGGTTTGCCTCAGCAGATGAGCTTAAGTATAATCCAAAGAGATTCTACAAGTACATGAAGAGCAAAAGAGCAACTAGAGAAAGAATAGGGCCCCTTAAAGGTCAATGCGGTCATCTATATGTGAAACCACAGAAGATGGGAGAGATGCTAAATAAATATTTCAAGTCAGTTTTAACTGGATGTTAGGGAACTCAGGGAAATAAATATTAATGTCTTGAAAACAGTTCATATTATAAAAGAGGAGGTGCTGGAGGCTTTGAAGAAAAACATAAAAGGTAGTCAAGTTAGGGATGAAATTACAGGGCCACTAGCAGAGACACTTGTATTACCTACAGCCACAGGTGAGGTGCCAGGGGACAGGAGGGTGGCTAATGTTGACCCTTTATGAAAAAAAGGCTGAAAGGAGAAGTCTGTATACCGATAAGTCTGACGTCATTGGTAGTTATGTTGTGGGAGAGGATTCAAGAAATAGGATTTACATGCATTTGGAAAGGCAGGACTGATTAGGGATGGTTAGCATGGTTGTGTGTTTGGGAAATCTTGTCTCACAAATTTGTTTGAGGTTTTTCAGACTGTAACAAAAACAATTGAAGGCAAAATGGTAGATGTTGTTTACATGGACTTCAGCAAAGCCTTTGACAAGGTTCTACATGGAAGAGGAATTGTAAAGTCATCTCACATGGGATTCAAAGTGAGCTTGCCAATTGGATACAAAATTGGCTTGATGGTTGGAGACATGGGTTGGCGGTGGAGGGTTGTTTTCGACTGAAGGCCTTTGACCAGTAGTGTTCTGCAGGGATTGGTCCACTGTTAGTTGTCATTTATATAACTGATTTGGATAGAAATGTAGGAGGGATGGTTAATAAGTTTGCAGATGACACCAAAATTGATGGTATAGTCGATAGTGAAAAAGGTTATCTAAGGTTACAAAGAGATCATTGCTCAATTGGGTCAATGGGCTGAAGAGTGGCAGATGGAGTTTAATTTGGATAAATACGAGATATTGCATTTTGGTAAAGCGAACCAGGGCAGGACTTATACTGTTAATAGTAGGGGCTTGGGTATTGTTGCCGAATAGAGAGAACTAGGGGTTCAAGTATATAGTTCTTTGAAAATGGCATGACAGGTAGACAAATACTTAAGGTGTTTAACATGTTCACCTTCATTGCTCAGCCCCTTGAGTATAAGAGTTGGAATGTCATGTGATGTAAGGGATGTTGGGGAGTCCTTTTCTGGAGAATTGTGTGCACTCTGGTCACCCTGCTGCTGGAAGGATGTTATTAAATTGGAAATGGTTCAAAATAGATTTGTCAGAATGTTGCAGGGACTGGAGGGTTTGAGTTCTAAGGATAGGCTGGAATCTTTTTCACTGGAGTGTAGGAGGTTGAGGGGTGACCTCGTAGATATTTATACAATCATGAGGGGCATTAATCAAGTGAATAGCAAAGGTCTTTTCTCGAAGGTGGGAGAGTTCAAAACTAGGGGACACATTTTTAAGGTGAGAGGGGAGACAGTTAAAAGGGACCTAAGGGGCAACTTTTTCATACAGAGAGTGGTTCATATGTGGAATGAATTTTAGATTAGATTAGATTAGATTCTCTACAGTATGGAAACAGGTCGTTTGGTCCAACAAGTCCACACCGACCCTCCGAAGTGTAACCCACCCAGACCCATTCCCTTACCCAACATTACCAAGGCTGAAATCGAACCCAGGTCCAAGGCACTGTGAGGCAGCAATGCTAACCTTTGAGCCACCATGCTGCCCCTGAACTGCCAGATGCAGATATAGTTACAACATTTAAGAGATTTAGATAATATATGAATAGGAAAAGTTTAGAGGGATATGGCTAAACGCAAACAGGTGGGACTAGTTTAGTTTGGGAAACTTGGTCAACATGGACAAGTTGAGGTAAAGGTAAAAACAAGGAATGCAGATGCTGGAAACCAGAGTCTAGATTAGAGTGGTGCTTGAAAACCACAGCAGGTCAGGCAGCTTCCAAGGAGTAGGAAAATCACCATTTTCCTGCAAAAGCCCTTCATCGGGAATAGAGGCAGTGTGCCTGCAGACTGGAGAGATAAATGAGAGGAGAGTGAGGGTGGGGAGAAAGTAGCATAGAGTACAATAGGTGAATGGGGATGGGGATGGAGGTGATAGGTCAGTGAGGAGGGTGGGGTGGATAGGTGGAAATGAAGATAGGCAGGTAGTACAGGTCATGGGAATGGTGCTGAGCTGGAAGGTTGGAGCTGGGGTGAGGTGGGGGAAGGGGAAATGAGGAAACTGGTAAAATCCACATTAATGCCATAGGGTTGAAGTGTTCCAAGGCAGAAGATGAGGCGTTCTTCCTCCAGGCATCGGGTAGCGAGGGAGCAGCGGTGGAGGAGGTCCAGGACCTGCATGTCCTCGGCCGAGTGGGAGGAGGAATTAAAATGTTGGGCCACAGGATGATGGGGTTGACTAGTGTGGGTGTCTCAGAGATGTTCCTAAAACACTCTGCTGGGAGGCATCCAGTCTCCCCAATGTAGAGGAGACCGCATCGGGAGCAACGGATACAATAAATGATATTGGTCGATGTGTCCGACCCCCAACGCCTCTTCTTCACCATGGATATCCAATCCCTCGACATCTCCATCCGCCATGACTAGGGCTTCCAAGCCCTCAGTTTCTTCCTCTCCCGACGTCCCCAACGGTCCCCTTCCACCGACACTTTCATTAGTTTGGCTGAAGTGGTCCTCACACTTAACAATTTCTCCTTTGAATCCTCCCACTTCCTCCAGACCAAAGGGTAGCCATAGGCACCAGTGTGAGCCCCAGCTATGCCTGTCTCTTTGTTGACTACATAGAGCAGTCCATCTTCCATAGTTACACCAGCACCACTACTCACCTCTTCCTCTGCTACATTGATGACTGCATTGGCACCACCTCGTGCTCCTGCGATGAAGTTGAGCGATTCATCAACTTCACCAACACATTCCACATTAAGTTCACCTGGACCATCTCTGACACCTCCCTCCCCTTCCTGGACCTCTCCGTTAATGACCAACTTGATTCTGACATGTTTACAAACCCACAGACTCCCACAGCTACCTGGATTACACCTCTTCCCACCCTACCTCCTGCAAAAATGCCATCCTGTATTCCCAATTCCTCCAACTCCGCCGTATCTGCTCCCAGGAGGACCAGTTCCACCATAGAACACACCAGATGGCCTCCTTCTTTAGAGACCGCAATTTCCCTTCCCACATGGTTAAAGATGCCCTCCAACACAGCTTGTCCACATTCCGGCCCCCCGCCCTCAAATCCCACCCCTCCAACCATAACAAGGACAGAACCCCCCTCACCGGTGCTCACCTTCCACCCTACCAACCTTCGCATAAACCACATCATCCGATGATATTTCTCCCAACTCCAAAGAGATCTCACCACCAGCGATGTATTTCCCTCCCGACCCATTTCCGCCTTGTACAAAGACCGTTCCCTCCATGACTATCTAGTCAGGTCCACGCCACCCTCCAACAATCCACCCTCCCTTCCTGGCACCCTCCCCTGCCACCGCAAGAATTGAAAATTGTGCCCACACCTCCTCCCTCACCTCTATCCAAGGTCCCAAAGGAGCCTTCTACATCCATCAAAGTTTTACCTGTACATCCACCAATATCATTTATTGTATCTGTTGCTCCTGATGTGATCTCCTCTACATTGGAGAGACTGGACGCCTCCTAGGAGAGTGCTTTAGGGAACATCTCCGGGACACCCACACCAATCAACCACACTGCCCCGTGGCCCAACATTTCAACTCTTCCCCCCCCCCCCCCCCCCCACTCGGCCAAGGACATGGAGGTCCTGGGCCTCCTCCACCGCCGCTCCCTCACCACCAGACGCCTGGAAGAAGAATGCCTCATCTTCCACCTCAGAACACTTCAACCCTAGGGCATCAATGTGGACTTCACCAGTTTCCTCATTACCTCTTCCCCCACCTCACCCTAGTTCCAAACTTCCAGCTCAGCACCATCCCCATGACCTGTACTACCTGCCTATCTTCCTTTCCACCTATCCACTCCACCCTCCTCTCTGACCTATCACCTCCATCCCCATCCCCATTCACCTAGTGTACGCTTTGCTATTTTCTTCCCACACCCACCCTCCTCTCATTTATCTCTCCACTCTGCAGGTACCCTGCCTCTATTCCTGATGAAGGGCTTTTGCCCAAAACGTCGATTTTCCTGCTCCTTGGAAGCTGCCTGACCTGCTGTGGTTTTCCAGCACCACTCTAATCTAGACTCTGGTTTCCAGCATCTGCATTCCTTGTTACCTTTACCTCAACGTGTCCATGTTGACCAAGTTTCCCCAAACTAAACTAGTCCCACCTGCTTGCGTTTGGCCATATCCCTCTAAATGTTTCCTATTCATATTCCTGATGAAGGGCTTTTGCCCGAAACGTCGATTTTCCTGCTCCTCACATGCTGCCTGAACTGATGTGCTTTTCCAGCACCACTGTAATCCAGAAGTTGGAGTGAAGGGTCTGTTTCTGACTCGTATGACTCTATCGCGGTACGATTACTACTTGCTAGGAGATCTATTATTTTGGAAGTAATTTATTAGAACTGCCTCATTACCCATAACCAGAACCACGAAAGCCTGTTCCCCAGGTGGCTCCAAAACATATTGCTCTAGGAAACTCTCTAATGAACTCTATAAATTCATTGTCATAACTACCATTTCCAACTTGATTGATCGAATCAACATGAAGTTCTGATTTCAGAGTTAAGCTGGCCAAATTAATACCCTGACTTCTCATTTTTTGTGTGTCACAGAATACTGTCTTGTTCGTTCATTTTAACAATCCCCTCTTCATCCTGCTATCAAAACTTTTTGTACCATTTTGTTGCTGGCGGTAAGGTTCTGCAGAGCTCCAGCACAAGCTTCCAACGTGGCATCAGACTTGGATTTACCCAAAAGGGATGTGTACATTTTGATTGCTTTTGAATGTGACAGGTTGTCCACACCTTTAGGGTTGTCATCCTCTTTCGGGAAAGGCATATTATCTAAATCAGGCTGTTGAAGGGAAAAAAAAAATGAAAAAAACAACAAAATTACAGAAAGGTCAATATAAACATATAAAGGACGGCTTATCATTTTTGTTTGCAGTGACAGCATATTGCTGCTTGTGGATTGGTCATCTGATTCTCAGTTCCATTAAAGCAGAAAATCAGATGGGGTATAGAACTGGAAAGCAAATCCATAAACTACAATTAGCTGCCCACTCTGGAACTCTCCACCCCATAAAGGTGCTGAGGCTAGGTTGATTAAAAGATTCAAAATAGAGATTGGTAGATTCTTATAAGCAGGAATATTAAGAATTCCAGAATTAAAGGGGACAGCTGGAATCAAGATACAAACATGGCTTAATCTAATTGAACATCACAACACTACTGAGGGCCTGAACAGTTTAGCTCTGTTCTTACACTCTTAATGTTCAGAGGTAACTTGTTAAAAAGATGAATGAAATGTATTCTATCTATTAATTCTGCTGCGACTGCACTTTATTGTAGTGCAAAGGATTGGTGAAATTCAAAACATGGGAAGCTAGACTTAAGATTTGAGGCCTTAAGACAGATCAGAATTTATTGGAAAATTGTAAAAGCAATACTAGCAGTAATTCTCGGAATTGATGCCGGTTACCTCATCAAACTGATCACTTCCCGGACTGAAACAACCCACTGAGGACTTCTTTGTTGTTCTGTTTTGGCTTTGCACATTTCCTTTCGCATTAATGTGGCTGAACACAGCTGGTACTTCAGTATCCAAGTGGTATGTGAGGTTATGTAGGATGCAGACACAGTTTTCAACAGACTGTCAGAAATGTAAAATGTATTATAGAATTAATAAACAAGAGGTTTATGCAATTAATGTTTATTATAACAAAGACTTGTAAGATCATACAGTCCAACATTGTCAACATAAAGTAACAAAAGCTTCACTCAGATTTTAACAAATTATATTGGAATATAAAGTATTACATTGTGTTCACCAGCTTGTTATGGCATCAGAGATAATCATATCAAGACCCAAACCCTTAATTTAGTTCCATAAAGTGAATCTTTGAGACATTGTCAAAATAAATCCTCTGTACTGTTGAAGTCAGAAGCTTGTATACTTATCTATTTGAGGTTTTTAAAAATGACAGAACTATTCAATGCAATAAGATAAAGAGATTACTTCTGTTGGTGGGGAATTCAAAACAAGGGATACAATCTTAAAACCAGGGCTAGGCCATTTAGAATGTAAACAAACTTATTCTTCTCTAAGAGTACTTCCATGAATTTATGACCATTGCCACTGTCAAGGCTTGAAATGAATTGAGTGTATTCATTGAAGGTGTAAAAGAATATGGATCAATTAGAGTTGAGGAACAGAGCTACCATGATCTCAGTGAATGAAGGAATGGACTCAACATTTCTAGACAGTGTCAACTGATGTGGAAGCATTGGTTTAACACAATTTCTTTAAATTACTTTGCTAAGAGAGTCAGCAGTCTAACTTGGAACAGAAAGGAATTAGAACCACGTGTTACCGATAGGATTACTGCTGAAAATGATATTCTAGTGCATTTTAAATAATATATGGGACTATTGTTACACGGAGGGACAGAAAATAGTGAAGAGGCCATGCCTTTGCTGAATGAAATAAAACAAATAATTTATAGGGAACCCTTGTTTGCAATGCTGGATCCCAAGTTTGCCATCTCCAGCCAGTTGAACTGGCCCCGTCAACCCTCCATTTTCCTAGAAGTGACAAAAAATGCCAGTGAGCATCCATTAACAGGCTTCAGCCCGATCATTTAGTTAGCACTGCCTCCTCTGATTCCTGTATTTATGAGGAAAGCAGCCAATGTTATGAAAAAAAACCAAGACGGCTGGTGTGCTGTCACCTCCCACCAAAGCTCATGCTTTTCCACTCTCCCAAATGCTTGCAAAGTTTTCCTTCACTTGCCCGAACCCTAATACCATTTAGCCTGCATGCCCTCTGTGCTGCCCACTCACTCGCTCGCTCAAGACAACTCCCCAGCAGCACCAAAAGTAACTTCTGTGTGATCCACTTTCACCACCCTTAATGCCTGCCTCTCCCACATTTCATGAGGGAAACAGCCCTCAATAGGACAGAAATAGAGTCATGATGGGAGAACATCCTGATTCTGACTTCTCTGAATGCTGACTTACTATGCCAGGATGCTCTGAGTGAAGACTATGATCCTTCACTTGACTGAGACCTGCTGAAAACCACTGGGTGGGATCTCTTTGGAGGGTAGGTTCACAGTCAATGGACCAAGTGGCCTCTTCCTCCACAGTAGGAATTCTTTAAAACAATGTAGTAAAATGCTCCTGACAGAGAGATCAATCTCACTAGAGTTCTTGGTTGTTTCTACTACAAATGTCATCATAACTCACATCAGTCAGAACCTTATAACATTCCACCTGAAATTTAATGCCAATTTTTTTTTAAACGGAGTTCAAAAGTCACCATCTGTCACCATGAAATTTAAACCCACGTCCAAAGAACATTTATCTGGACTGTGGAGTTCTAGCCGAGTGACTTTACTGCTATTCCACATTCTCTCTCTCTCCCAAATAAAATGTATCCTTGTGGTACTGAAATAAACAAAACTCTCTTTGTTAGTGTTACTCACATCAAAAATGCTGGCTTTTACATGCACAAAGTTAATGATGAATTTTGGTACAATTACAGAAGAGGTAACAAATTAACCTTAGTTTTCCTTTGTCTGATTTCTAGCCTTAAGCCTGCTTTACACATTAATTATGTAGAGAGTTGGCAAACAAGTAGGTTCTTCATTACAAGAAAGCCACATGTCATGTTTCTTCACCTTGCTCCCTGTAAAATGGGATAACCACAGAAACCCAGAAAACAAAATCAGAATTTGACGATTTCACCCCAACTTTTCTAGCTGGAGGGAGACAGCTAGGTGGTAAGTAGCTATCGGGTTCGGCTACATTTTCAACATTTAGTGATTAAATATAAATGTGCAAATTTATTATAATTAACATGGTTCATGATTATGATTTTACCTTTGCATCAACTTGGTTTGCATTGATACACGTTTGAGTATAAGTCATGAGAGAATCAATTAATCCATTGCAGTTGCGCATCAACTGCCGACCCTCTTGGCCAGCAGAGCTCAGGTTCCTACAGAACAAGATTTACATGATGTCATATGATTTATTTAAATTAAGTCCCTGGTGCAGAACACCAAAAAGGCAAGAGAGAGATAGAGACAAGAAAGATTAAATAAAGCTTAAAGTAATAATTACAATGATATGATGTTTCAAAAATAAAAGATTGCAGGGAATCAGCTGAAGACTTGAAGAATCCAGCATTTTAGTGTCTCGAAGAAATAGAGTAATAGAGTCTTACAGCATGGAAACAAATCCTTTGTTCCAACTCATCTAATCCGATCAAGTTTCCCAAACTAAACTAGATCCATTTGCCTGCATTTGGCCCATATCCCTCTAAACATTTCCTATCCATGTACCTGTCCAAAATGTTATATCTGTAGCTGGATCTACTACTACTTCTAGCAGTTCATTCCACAAATGAATCACACTTTGTGTGAAAAAGTTGCCCCTCAGGTCTCTTTTAAATCTTTCTCCTCTCAGCTGAAAAATATGCCTTCTAGTTTTGAACTCCCCTACCCTGGGGAAAAGACCTTTGTTATTCACCTTTTCTGTGCCCCTCAATTTTATAAACCTCTATAATGTCACCCCTCAACCTTCCATGCTCCAATGAAAAAGATCCCAACTTCCACCCATAACTCAAAGCCTCCAGTAACAGTAACACCCCAATAAATCTCTGCACACTCTCTAATCTAATTATACCCTTCCTCTTGCAGGGCAACCAGAACTATACACAACACTCCAACTTTTACTGTAACTGTACATGGTGGTGGTGAGACCACATCTGGAGTCCTGTGAACAGCTCTGGTCCCTCTATTTAAAGCGAGATATCTCCCTGTTATTGGCAGTTCAGACAAGGTCCATTGGGGGAGGGTGGGGCTCCCTGTATGGAGGGACTGTCTTATGAGAAAGGGCAAACTCCACTCTTTGAATTTTGGGAAAATGACAGGTGATCTCAATGAAGTATGTAGGATTTTTAAGGAGCTTGACAGGGTAAATGCTGAGTGGATATTTCCCCTGAAGTGAGAGTCTCGGAAGACAGGGCATAGGATAAAACGGTGCCAACTTAAGGCTGAGATAAGGAGGAATTCCTTCTCTCACAGGATCGAGTGTCTTTGGAACTCATTGGCACAAATATGTCAATGAACACACAAATGTTTACTTTCCTGTTTTAACCCTTACTAAGAACTACCTGAAGTTTTACTTCCCGTTTTAGGTTCAGGAATGAATGATGCTCAGCTTGGCTGACCGAACTATGCAGTTGATATCAAAATTAATTTAATTTCTAAACCTACAGCAACCAACTGAGTTAGTGAATTAAATCTAACCAAATCAAGAAGGATGGCACACTACAAGTTGTGCACTAAGCATTATTTAATCATTAACAAACCATAGTTCAATTTACATATGAACAACAAAGAGTCATTGATTGATGTTATGAGTTACTTAGCAATTGAATTCCAAACTGTTAATAGACAGAGGGTTTAACATTACAAAATGTGCATTGGCAATTCAATGGATCACTAAATCAACACTGATAACACACTCCAAAGGTGAGTGATAGCATCTCTGAACAGGCTGATTAAAAAATAAAAATTTTAAACTAGACAGACTGACTCTGATTGGTTGGGGCATTGTCCCGAGAAACTGCACCAGAAAATTACTGACACATATTTTATTGAATTGAGTCACAACACTAGTGGTGTTTGTCATTGACAGGATGGTGCTTTTAAACACAAAAGACATTCAGCATCTCACACAAATGGGTAATGTGTGAAATCATGTCAATCACCTATGCTTGACATTAGTAATGCTAAGTATACAGGCTGCACATCCCAAAAAACTGACAGATCATATCAAACAGTATATCTCTTTGACAACGAACAAGGTACAGATCATACCTAGCCAGCCCAAGTTTACAAAACTTTTCATCATTTATATAAATGATCTGGATGTGAGCATAAGAGGGATAGTTAGTAAGTTTGTAGATGACACCAAAATTAGAAAGGTAGTGGACAGCAAAGAAGGTTACCTCAGATTACAACAGGAACTTGATCAGATGGGCCAGTAGGCTTAGGAATGGCAGATGGAGTTTAATTTAGATAAATGGGAGGTGAAGTATTTTGGAAAAGCAAATCTTAGCAGGACTTATGCACATAATGATAAGATCCTAGGGAGCGTTGCTGAACAAAGAGACCTTGGATTGTAGGTTGATAGCTCTTTGGAAGTACAGGCGCAGGTGGAGAGGATAGTGAAGAAGGCATTTGGTATGCTTCCCATTATTGGTCAGAGTATTGAGTACAGGAGTTGGGAGGTCAACATTTTTTATGTTTTGACATTTTTGAGTTTCTGAAACTGACAGCACCTGCACATATTGCCTGCCCTTCTGGGTAGGTCTAACTTTGTGACACTGGACTCCTGTCACAAGAGAACAATTTTTTTTTCACTTTTCCACTCCTGATACTAATGCACTGAAGTATTCACCACAAAGATTTAAAAACTTTGTTTCAGTTCACATAAACAGATCTTTAGAGGGCCAAGATCTACTTAGAAAACTCAAAAATGAAATATCCTTCCCTTCTTAATGCACAATATAGAATTATAGAGGTGTATAAAACTTAAAGCATCACTTAAATCATCATTTTTCCACTTTAGAACAAGTTCCAAAACAATAATAGACTTTAACCCCCTAGCCTTCACCACCCTCTCTCACATCCCAACCCCATACTTCCACATGTTGGCTAGTTTCAGAAAGGAATTGAAGTTGTGAAGATATGCAATTATCTCCAACTTTTAATATTCCAGAGCTTTGAAATACTTAACTTTGGGGAAGGAGGCAATTTTTAAAAAAAAATAAAGTTACTGCCATCAAGAATTGAATCTTATGTCCCCACCAATGGAGTTATGACTATTATACCTTAGACATCCTGTAGCATTGTAGAAAACCTCAGGATCATTGATTCTCGGATTTCCATATTTCTCAGAAGTATGTGGAATAATTACAGACTCAGTCAGGGCTGGCAGGGCCTCCTTAATCAAGACATCCTTGAGCTCATCACATGATGAAAGATTCCACAAGAGTCCTAATAACATGAAAAATAGTCAGCAAACTGAAGATGACATGTACAACCTGAGCCAATGGTTCGGAAAGTAACATTTTTTGTCAAATCCTCATATTACCTCTCATGCCTAATTCCTAAATCTTAACGTATTTCAGGTCACTTTGATGAAACAGAGATCGTAGCAAAAGACCACCAATAGCCTGTACACTCTCAAATTTTAATCCTACAGAGAAAATCAATTCACAGCATCCTTTACGATGATTCACAGTGGCAAACGCTTGCAGTTTTACATTTATTTTCTTAATCACTCAAAAATGGTCAGAGAAATCGCCAAGTAAAATTCAACTAAAATAGCTGTATTGGCTAAGTGTATAAGTATCTGTGTAAAAAATAAAAATTGGCCTCTTAATGGCACATCATCTCACAGAAAGCATGCAGGTTAATTGATCTTCTGGATACGAGTCTTGGTGCCAGTTGTTTGAGGTCATACTGCTCCATTTTCAGTTCCTTAACGCAACTTGAAAATGGGCAGTGAAACTTCAGAAAATTCAGAAAACGTAACCCAGTGCTATTACAATGGTATTCCTTCGTGATCTCCTTTGTATCTTTCTCTTCATCTGGTCTTAGAACGTAGGAGGAGCTACACCTTAAATATAGTCTGAGTGTAATTTGTCTACTTACCAAAGCATCCTTCACAATATTTTCAAGAAATGTATTCTAAAAACATATCTAGCTTGGAGATGAGTGATAATTCTAGTGAACACCCCTGGCATCAGAGCAATGAATTATGTATATCTCTGATGCGCTTAACTCCTGACTCCTCAAAGCTGTTCCACAGTTTACAAATCTTAAATCAGGATTGCATGGGAGTGTGCACTACTGACCTGTACAAACAAACCCCAAAGTTTGCCAAGGCACACTAGTTAAATTGATCTGATCTCCTTTTAATAGGCTCGATAGCTATTCCCTCCAGCAGTGAACGTACGTAGTTATTAACAAGAGATCTTTGCACAGTCTCCCAGAGTTCATCCATTACATTTGAAAAATTGTAAGCACTTTCATACTATAGGCTAGTAACAGCCTGGAACATTATTGAGTGGGTGAGGGTATAAGTAGTGATGCCAGATTGACTAAGTTCGATTGCGTTCTATGACAGTTCAAATGTTAGAACAGATAAACTTAAGGTAATGAAGATTTGGACTGCTCTAAATGAATGCATGAGGCAGACAGTGCGAAAATGATGGGAAAGGACACAAGGGAGTGCGGTACTGGAAGTGGTTACTGCAGGTTGGTTGACAGAGTTTGGGAAGGAAGAGGTTGAGTAATGAAAGGACACAGGAATTTGAAAAAGATGTTGTTACAAGCATGTACTTGTTTGGTAAAATCATTGAGAATGGGAAATTACAGACTGAGTAGCCAAGGGAAGTTATCTCAGTGTGAAAGTTAACATGGGGCTCGGGATTGTGATAATGACAAAGAACTGAAATATGTGACAGGAAGGATGGAGAAAGAAAGAAATGAAAAGTTTAAGTGGCAAAGGTTGCAAAGTAATAAGAACAGAACTATTCCAAGAAGTCTTCCAATTAAACAATTTGTACCAGTTATTTGCTTCTGTGTTTCCAGGTCATTTGTTTCTCTCAGGATCTGAAGGATTGGTTTGATCCCACCATTTTTCTTTACTTCAAGCTTGTTGTTGACATTCTTGTAAACTGCATTTCGAAGAGCTCCACAGACAGATTGCTGAACGTTGTTATTTTTGATTCCCAAGAGGTTGATCAATTGAGGAATTGCTTTCATTTCAGAAATCTAGAAACAATATTTATTTAATCTAGCTGGCTATGTCATATTACGTTACAAATTACACACGATGACAATTATAAAGCTTAAGGGTCTCACAATTAAACAGTAAAGAGTCATCAATCTCCAAGTGCTAACACTGTTTTCTCCTCATAGTTGCTGCTGAGTTTCTCTGGCAATTTGTTTTAGTTTTAATCACTGAATAAGCTACCAAACAAGAAAGCAATCAGTCCCACGTGCTTAGAATATTGCGTTTATTGTAAATATTACCTAGTCGTACATCTTATTTTTAAAATTCTTTCATGGGATGTGGGCATCAATGACAAGGCCTGCAAATCTTCTTGAACTGATTGACCTAGCAAGGCCACTGCAGAGGCCAGTTAAGATTGAACCACATTTAACCATTTTGCGGAGGAGCTGGAGTAACATGGAGGCTAGTCCAGGCAAATTCTCCAGCAAAGGACATTAGTGAACCAGATGGGCTTTTACAATAATCATAGTTTACAATAATCGGCATTACTGAATCTAGCTTTCTAGATGTTATAAATTGGATGTAAATTACCCCATCTACCATGTTGGGATTTGGACCCATGTCCCCAGGGCATTCTTCTCGACTACTGGTTAACTTGTTCAGTGATATTGCCACCAAGCCACCACCTCAATGGTGTACACAGGACTTTGCTGTGAGCCACCTTACTGCCATATTTCTCTCAATACAGCAATAAATATTTCAACAGCATCAGTTCATAAATATAGATGAAAAGAGGCTTGCATAGTGCTCAGAAAGTGTGGAACTGGTGGGCTGAATAGCCTGTTTAAAATGCACTGCAAAACACTTGAGGAGATCTTGGGATCAAATTCTGCAAATGAGTATATTCTGTAAACTACAAATGATGAAGGAAATGGTACATTACACTATTTCCCAAAGCATGCAATTATATACTGAAAGTGTAAGAACCTGGCATATCCGTATTACTTACCAACTAAGATATTCTAGAATTGCTTGCAAATATATCCCTCAGAGATAACTGATATATGTACACATTTTAAGAGAGGATTACAAACCTATAATTATGTGCAAACTTTATCAATGAATTTTTAAAAGTCTCTGGATCAAAAACATTAGTGGGGAAACTCCCTTTACTTTTCAGTTTAGATATGTTACTTTATTTGATGTTTCCTGTTTCAAAAGATATATTTGTGATGTTTTACATTACCGCTGTTTTAGCCGTGTCCTCCTTAAAGCACTCATGCTGAATGTAAGAAGCAGCGTAGGCCAAAATGCTGGGATCCTGATCGGATAAAAGCATCACGGCTTTTTTTAGATTCATGCTGCTGTCAAAGTCTCTGCAAAAGGTCAAAGAAATTAACATGACAATGAAAAGATTGGCATATATGACTTTGAACTGATGAACAATGCACTTTTTTATTGACAGCCAAGTAACACATCAAAAAAATTAATAAAGGCCCCAACATATGGCGTTTATGTGATGGTTCAAAATATTAAGTCCAACAAAAAAAAACAAATGTCTAAGTGCAGTGAATTTTACATCATTTATAATCACAATGTGTAGTTACAGATCCCATAAATACTGCAGAATAAACAAAAAAAAGTAAAAATAAATTTAAAGCCAAGAAAATTAATGACAAATAGAATCTGAAACTGTTGGGTTTTTTTTTTGCATTTTATCCCCCTTTGTCACTCCAGGCTAGCTTTTGCCCGAAATGTTGAATCACTTGCTCCTCAGATGCTGCCTGACCTGCTATGTTTTCCCAGCACCACGTTTTCAACACTGATAATCCAGCATCTGCAGTCCTCACTTTCTTCTATATTCTGTATCACCACAGTGCAATCTATGCCACTTATAGCAGACATATTTGTACTCACTAGCAGTTTGTAACAATACCCATGATGCTCAGAGTAAACAGTGAAATTTCACAAAAAACAGATTCACTATAAAATGCTGTAAAACTATGCTTCTTTTCAGATTCAGCTTTTTTTTTGGTAGACATAATTATTGTATATTTTAGAACATTCCTTTAGGGCAGTTTAAATTATGGCATATGACACACTTGTAAACATAGGCAGTGATATTCGTATTTCACAAACTAAAGTTACTCGTCAGTTACTTCAGATTTTAGAATTTAATTGCTACCGAGGAGAGCTAGCTGTAATCAAACAGATTGAAGCTGCAAAAGCATAGTACTGCAGATGCCAGAAATTTGAAATAAATGGAAAAAATGTTGGTAATACTCAGCAGGTCTGGAAGCATCTGTGGAGAGGTAAACAGAGTTAATTAGCGGAATTTTATCAGAAATCACCCATGTGTCAATCCTTGTGAATTTCATGAAGGGTTTCAGTCCTTGAACCTGAGCAAGATTGCTCATGCTCCTCACTGAAATACACCTCATTACCTTTGTCCCATGCCTCTGTGCTTATGTTGTCCTAACTTCCTTTTTGCCAAAGGTGAAAGTACACGCCACTCCAGGAACTCCCAGGATTTGCATCACCATTTGTACAGCCCAGCTGTACACTTGACACTATCAAGTGAATGCCAGCCAGGAATTCCCTTCCCTGCACACTCAGCAAGGAAGAAACCAAATAGACACACTTCTCAATGCACACAGATGGCAAGGCTGACCATTTATTAGAAATACAAGTGCACATTCACAAATGGTTGGCATCCAAGAACCAAGATGGACAGGTTACAGGAGTGTTTTTTTTTCTAATTAGAATTAGGATTAGAATCTCAACAGTGTGAAAACAGGCCCTTCAGCCCAACAAGTCTACACCGACCCTCCAGAGAGCAACCCACCCTACCCTATATTTACCGTTAACTAATGCACCTAACTACACATCCATGAACATTGGCCATGCTAGATTGCACACAATTCACTTGAACTGCACATCTCTGGACTGTGGGAGGAAACGGAAGCACCCTGAAGAAACCCACGCAGACACAGGGAGAACGTGCAAACTCCAAACTGACTGTCGTCCAAGACTGAAATCAAACCTGGGTCTCTGGCACTGCGAGGCAGCAGTGCTAACCAGGAGCCATCGTGCTAACATTATTCCATCTTAGAACTATGTCTAAGTGGCTACTATTTTTTCTCTAAATCCCAATATAGTATAACATCCTCTCATTGTTCAATGTTCCCATGTACAGAAGCCTTCAAATGGTTGAAACATTTACATTTATTAGGCAACAGTGAAAACAAAGTAAAAACAATCAAAGCAGCATTTGCTCGAGGACAGAAAGAGACGATCTGTCTTCTGAGCAGAAACATTTTTACAGTCAATGACTGATTATTTCACCCAGCACATCTCTATTTGGAACCGTATATCAGTTAAGACCTACCTGGCTTGTTCTGCTTAACACTTTAGCACTCTATTATGCTGCTCACCTAGCTTTTCAACATCCATCATATCCTGCCTCTGGCTGCTCCAGTTGTGCAAAACACAGCATTCAAGAAGCATCTCCCAACATTGGCCAACAAGTCCTGGTACTACAACTGCATCATGCCAACCATCATGCTGTACTATCGCCCTGTCAAGGCCAGGTGGTGGTGACCAATAATCTCTTCCCCAGAGTTACACATGTCCTCACTTAAATTTGAGATTCCCCCTTTCATATTAATCGTGCTCTCTGCAATCCAATATGCTTCTTCTAGTCTCTGGAACAGACTTCCCCAATTTCCATATTGCAAGTTTGTGACAATCCCCTCAATTTGGAAATAGTGAGGACTGCAGATGCTGGAGAAGTCAGAGCTGATAAAGTGTGGTGCTGGAAAAAGCACTGCAGGTCAGGCAGCATCTGAGGATCAAAACAGTCAATGTTTCAGGTTTAACCCTTCATTAGGACTGGGGAGGGGGAGGTTATCGAATCCCCTCAGCTTCCACTGAGTTGTTCCCATTGGGACTGACAATAGCCCACTCACTGGGCTGTAATGATATAGACCACCAGACCTCGACCATCACAAGCAGCTGAATGTGTTGAAGCCCCAAAATTGATAGTGGATCACTCCTTGATGTGATAATACTGCTGACTGAAGGCCATGTCCTTTACTCTTTGAGACATGGCTTTCAGAGAGAACAGGATGTCTGACACTCCTGTTTATATCTGTCAGCCAGGGCTCCATGATTGAACCAGGTTAACAGCCCTAATTGGGGAACTCATATCCTACAAAAGGATCATCTGTCTGACCTCATTACAATTATTCCAACCCTATTTCCCAACTGAGTCACCAATGCCGATGTCATTTGGGGATTGGAAGGTTGTGCCCATCGATTAAGTTTTTTGATCTGAAACAGTTTCCAAAATATTCAGCATTTTTTGATCTCAGGCTATCCCAAGATCACGTTAAATGCCCTGCACTGTTACATGCTAGCTCCCAACAGTCGATATAAGCGGACATAGCTGCATCTAAATGTCTGTAAGACAGAATGCATTATTTATTAATTATTAACATTATCTTATCACTGAACATTTGCTTCTGCCTGAAATACCCAGCAGGGTGTAACATTCTAGTTGTGATAGTAGAAATAATTAGTGCATTTTGACTGATTAATCAATAACCAATGTAAACCTAGACGGTTTTATCAGTGGGGTCAGAGTTGGAAAACACTGGATAATCAAATGTCCTCATTTCCAGTGTCTGGAGTTAATCTCACAAGGTCTTCTAAGCTCAATTAATTTAGCAATTTATAAAAGGAAAACAGAGACTTAAAAGTAATGTGATTCCAAAAAGAAAATGCATATCCCAAAGAATTTATGACTGGAACCGATTCCACAATATGTTATTTTCAGGTCCCTCCCTCACCCAGATAATTATCTGCTGAACTAAGAATAGGTTTCATTTCAATGCTGACAGATATAGCCTGTAAAGTTTTCCTGTATTTGTGCAGATAAAGTGAACATTGGGAATGATAGATAATTTATAAATCAGCCATCAAAACATGTAATAACACCAGGTTGAACTGAAATCTAAGAAGGGGAAATGATTGGAGTTATACTATTCTCTGTAAAGCAGTGAAAATAAATCTGCTTAATTATCTCATAGAAGGAAAAAGACCCACCATTCTGATATCTCTTGTCTCGTCTACTGCAGTCATGTCATTTTAGTAAGAAACAAGTCATAATTTGAAGTCAAGTAGGACAGACTAGGGGTAAAGTTCTTCTCAAATGTTTCTGAGAAAATGGCAGGGTGGTTGCTTGCTGAAGAGGCTGCCCTCCCATCGCCCCACATTACCTCTACCAAAACCCAAACACGCTTGGACATAACTGACAGGACAAGGTTCAAAGATGCCTCACATAAATGCCGCTATTTACACTAAAATCACAGTCAGTTTAAGTTATGCTTGTGAAAAAAGATGGCAAGTTACCCAGATGACTTGTCAAATGAGGACACACACTTTGTTTGAGGCATCATGGAAACATTCTGAAAACGCAGTTGCATTAGTAAGTAAATGTCAATAAAGCTGTCTTTCAACAGTTTCTAATACAAAACCTTCTTGTCACATCTCTGTTATAAATCCTTATCCTGTGGTTTAAACTGGGTGTTTGTACATTTGTCCTTATGCTCTAGCCAGAAGAGCAAGTGAGAGAGGCAAACTGAATTGATTTCGACCCGACTAGAAGCACTATACACTCAAGAGTCTGCACATCGTATTGTTGACCGCATTGCACTCTAAGAGTTCTTAGAAATGATTTAGGAAATAACGTTATTGCAAGGTGGCTTTCAAATGGCTTCTCAAGTACAAAAACAGTCAGAAACTTTCGGGTTGTAAGTGATCTATACTGCACATACATATTTGAATTATTTCCTCATTTGTCATGCGTCTTTGCGTTGTTCCGGTCGTACCCCAGTGCTGTTCTGATACTCAGAAATTAGATAAACAAAGGGATTTGCATGCAACGTGTTAGCAAAGAGCTTCTGGAGCTCAATATGTCCATTAAATCATCCAATTTGAGGCCTGGAAGATATTTTCAACAGGTGATGTCAACAATGTAGTTGCACATCCTGGTCCTGCATCTCCAGAGTTACGAGCAGGAATCAGACGAGCTGGTTAATGAAATCATAGAAGGACGGTATCACAAAGTTACGACCAGGTATGTCACTTATTTAATTTCCTCGATTGGAATGTTCAACAATTGATGCAAGGAAGGCCTCCTGATATCAATTATATAACTTGACACCCTTAGCATCAGTGATCTAAATGTTGCAAAAGTCACTTTCTATTGTTTTAATCAAAATCATTGATTGATTTATTATTGTTACATGTACGGTGACATAGTGAATAGTGTTATTTTGCTTGCACTACAGGCAGATGATAGAATCCCTACAGTGTGGAAACAGGCCATTTGGCCCAACAAATTCACACCGACCCGCCAAAGAGTAACCCACCCAGACAAATTCCCCTACATTTACCCTGATTAATGCAGCTAACCTACATATTCCTGAACACTACAGGCAGTTTAGCATGGCCAGTTCACCTGACTTGTACATCTTTGGATTGTGGGAGGAAGCTGGTGTATCCAGAGGAAACCCACGCAGACACAGGGAGAATGTGCAAACTCCACAGAGACAGTTGCCAGAGGCTGGAATTGAACCCAGATCCCAAGGACTGCGAGGTAGTAGTGCTAACTACTAAGTCACCGCACCATCATTCATTACAAAATGCATCAGGATACCAAAACAGTGCAGAATACAGTGTTACAGCCACAGGGCAGGGTGCTCAGAGAGAAGAGATCAATACTAATATTTGAGGTCCATTCAAAACAATGGGGAAGAAACGGTTCTTGAATCTGCTCATATGTGTATTCAAACACTTATATCTTATGCCTGATGGAAGAGGGTGGAAGACTATATAACCAGGGTGGGAGGGGTCTTCGATTATCTTGGTTGCTTTCCCGAGTCAGCAGGAAATACAGATGGAGTCAATGGATGGAAGGCGTGATGGACTGGGCTGTGTTCACAACTCTCTGTATATTCTTGCAGTCTTGAGAACAGCGTAATCTGTCAAAATACATATTCTAAATGCACTAACCAATTTAGAGGTTCTATAGTTGGGCAAGGGTGACAGGGGCATGTGGCGGGATGGACAGAAAGGTTTGTTCTCCCACATCAGGTCAAAAGTACCATGTTGCATTCTTCCCCAGTCTTTGCATTTAAGGTGCCATCGAACTCACAACATGACAGATGCTACCTGGCTTGGGTCCTCCAAGGTGACTCTCAGTGCCGGTGCAAAAAGGTGACAATGTTGATTCAAAAACACCCTTTTTCTTCAGCAAGTCACCTGGCTCAGGAGCCAGGGGCTGACTGACTGCAGTGACTTCAATCTCCACTCATACTTTCATACTTTCACTCTCTACTCTTTTGACATCAGCTAATGGACAAAAGGATGTCACGCATACAAAAATACTGCAAAAAGTCTCAGCAAAGCAAGTATTCCCCTTGGCTGCTCTGATGTGGAAGTGAAATTAGTACCACAATGAAGTCCTCAGGATCACGGTATTCATTGTCATGTTCTTTATAGTACTTCAGCAGCTGGTCTGAACTAGCTTGCGTGACACGTCCAACATCATCAGTTACACAGATGTCTAGGTTTGGCTCTCAATTTCTTTTTGCTGGTTGCCTTGATCTGGTCATTTACTTCATTGTACAAATTTCTTATAGTGTTATAGCAAATAACTCTATTCCAGGTATTTTTCAGTTGCACCACCTACCTTTCCTCCAACACAGTCTACAACCTTCCCCCACCATCCCTGCCCCACACCCTATACTCTGCTCTCCTTCAATCCCACACTTCTCTTCCATTCTAATATTTTCTGACTTCACTCTCTTCAATGGTCTATTTGAAATCCAGCCTTTACATGTGCTATGTCTATACTGAAGACAGTTCAGGTAATAAGTCAATTGAAACAGACAGTAAGTTTCAGTAAGCCAAGAATGCTACATTATGCTTGATCTTAATTCTAACTATGCAAAATCACAATATTCTGTACAATATCAAACCTGTGGCATTTATATTCTTTATGTTTTTTTGCAGCATTCACTAAAATAAAAAAAAAGTGTTACACAGAGAGATTTGACTCATGCATTATGACTCATGCATTTTACCGTATATATAATCGTGTTGCATTTTGAGTTGTGCAATATTTTATCTTATAAAATGCCAAATCTCACCATCAGCTGATATTCTATATTAACTTCAATGGTGAGAGAACAAGAAATGAATCACCAGTAAAATTAATGCTGTCATTTTCTTCCATCATTATTATATGATGGATATGACAAGGAACAATGTCACCTTTAACACTCAGCACCATATGCAATCAGTTGTATTAGTGAAAGAAATAAAGTTCAACATAAAAAAATTACCTCTAGTTTTGTTCCTGACTTAATCAGTAACTCTTGATTGAGAGGAAACGTGTGGACTTTCCGTTATTGCTGATATAGCAATGTTGCATGGAAGGAACAGCAGTATAATAATGGTGTTCAGCTTACTAGGCAGATTGTTTGGAAAGAGGATAACTTTCAAATCCAATCAGTGATCGTGAAGCAAAATGTTGGGTAAATTTGGAGGTTCAAGAAAGGCCATATGTTAACTTTGATGAAGGGGAGCAGGCAGGCCTTTTCACTCACAGCGCCTGAGACCCGGGTTCAATTC
The DNA here is from genome assembly GCF_020745735.1 of Hemiscyllium ocellatum. NCBI lineage: Eukaryota > Metazoa > Chordata > Chondrichthyes > Orectolobiformes > Hemiscylliidae > Hemiscyllium > Hemiscyllium ocellatum. Next base: position 34,312,273 of record NC_083426.1, on the reverse strand, counting down.
CCGACTCAGGCGACCGACTGTTTGGAGTTTGCACGTTCTCCCCGTGTCTGTGTGGGTTTCCTCCGGGTGCTCCGGTTTCCTCCCACAGTCCAAAGATGTGCGGGTCAGGTGATTTGGCCATGCTAAATTGCCCATAGTGTTAGGTAAGAGGTAAATGCAGGGGTATGGGTGGGTTGCGCCTCGGCGGGTCGGTGTGGACGTGTTGGGCCGAAGGGCCTGTTTCCACACTAAGTAATCTAATCTAATCTAATCTAAAAAATTCACACCCAGCATAGTTTGGGTCCACATGCAAGTAAAACCACCACTGGATAGCTATCAAAAATGTTTCTAATTAAGCAGACCATATAGTATCTCTTGGAGCTAGGTTCATGTTCATCAGGTGGGGTAGAAATTATGCTCATCCACACTTCTGGCAGCATTATTATCAATGAGGAAAATCAGTCACAATATCTAATTACATTAGGCTTACCGTATTCCATTTGCTGTTCTATAAATAGTACTTCCTCTTTTAGTACTTTGAATCCTTGAAGCCTGTAAGTTTAACCTTTCTTTTTCCTGACTTTTAGTGTCTGGGAGCATTGCAGAATGGTGGACAATACTTCGCCTTGCATAAAGGCTCTTGGTCCGATCTGGAGGGCGGTACTTGCTTCTCAGCCTTCTTATAGTCTGTGTATTTTGCATATTTAGGAGATCTGGTTCACTTCGACTGCTTGCCATTTGTCTGGAGAAAACTTCGTTGTCACCCATTGGACTTTGTGGACCTGAATGTTTTCGATAGTGTGATGGCATGCTGATTGTTCGTTTCCCCTTCACACTAAAGGAGCTAAAATGACTCTTTTGCTGGTATTCTCTTGGGACTCCTGTTGCATAAGTTTCTGTGCTGGAAAATTCTTTCATGGTGCCATCATACTGTGAACCCTTAAAGAAAAAGAATACGTGAATCCAACATTTTTAGTTTTTAATAAGCAGTTTAAAAAAAAACACAAATTATTTACTGTACAGTTAAAGCAGAAATCTAGAATTGCAAGGAAAATAAAAGAGCATTGAGTACAAAACATAGATAAGATCCATGGGGCTCTTGTGGTACAGAGGTAGTGTTCCTATCTCTGGATCAGGAGACCTAGTTTTAAGTCCCATCTGCTCTGCAGTTGTGTAATGGTGTCGCTGGACAGGTTGATTAGAAAATATAGTTAAGAGATAGATATCGATCTATCTACCTATAGATCTAAATTTCAAGTTGTTACATCCATTTTGTAGGCCTAAAATCGTAACAATTACCAATTTTGCAGCAGAGACTCATAGTTAATCTACACTTTGTGTCCCTTCTTTAAAAGGATTTTACAAATGAACAAATATCAAATTATAAAATTACTCAGCTTGTTTCTGATTCACACTGTTGTTTTGTTTGACTTAGTATCAAAGTACCTTAAAACACAGAAGACCATAAAACCTAGCATTCCTGTGCCATATCTATCCAGTTCCAGTTGTGACAATGTTGCTCCTTAACAAGGTTATGTTGTTCTTGGTTTTTTTTCCCAGAGAGGTCGTAAAAGACATAGGTTCTGAAATGTCTGGGTTTCGATGATTTAGGGCCAGTTTGATGATAGCTAACAGATACTCAAAGTCCTTAGGCAAAAGGTTTTCAGGTTTTGTTTAAAAAAAAAAACACTTGTACAATGAAAGGAGAATGGCCAATTCTCCCAGCTTGGCTTTTCTCTGTCTGGTTTGGTCTGGCTATTCACTGAAAGCAGTCAGGCAGTTGTCAAAGCTACTGGACTCAAAGAGGCAGGTCCTGGCCGATCCTCCTCTCTCTCTCTCCGACACCTATCCCGTCAAACCCTGTGTTTTATTTTACCTTTTGTGTCAAGGGATGATTAGGGGGATTGTCGTAAGTATTTGGAACAGCATCATTAAGTTGGGATGAACTGTTGGATTTTTGGATAGGCTAAGTTATTCAGTATTTGTTCTCTTTTGTTTGTGTTTCTTGTAAATAAATTCTGCTTGTTTTAAGCTATGTGGCCTTAGCCAACTGAATCCCTCTTGGGGTTACACCTGCGGAAAAAACCTGACAAAATTAGGGTCTGTGTTACTTTCTTGAAATGTTTTGAAGGGTCTAGCCGGGTCCATAACACAGTGGACTGCAACTGTTTCCTCCAAGAACTTATCCAAATTCCCTTTGAAGGTATTATTGAAGTTGCTTCCACCAGCCCTGAAGGAAGTACATTGCAGATTGGTATAACATGCTGAGTATAAAGTGTTCATTTAGTAATTACTTCAAATCCATGTCAGCCCCTTTACTACTCTGAATAGTTTCTTCTAAATTTCTCTCAAAACCCTTTCCAATGTTGAGCAACCAAATTCTTACATTCCCACTCTGCTCTTGAGGAGAATGTGACACCATTCCATTAGTACCTTCATATACTGGAAATATTTCATTGTCACACAAGTTGTGTAGCTTGCATCTTTTAAAGCCTTCAACATACCTTCTGAAGTGTGGTACATTGAACAGATTAAAACATTCTGGCTGAGGTACAATTAAGCAGTCTTTGTTTTTAAATCAGGGGTGCGCAAAACCACCTTGATTAAAGTTTTGCAGAAGGGAGTGGAAAGTGTAATATTTTGATATGGATTCTGCGCTGTGTGAATAATCACAATTCAACGAATATGAACTCTTAGCTTAACAGCCTTCCAATCAGCTCACTGGGAGAGGCCAGAAATATCCAGAATCAGAGCTCGTTGAATGACTTAAAATGTTCAATTCAGGAATTGTAAGTCAGTTACTGACTGATTTCTTTAAAAAAGTCTCCAGGCTGAGTCAATGGCCTATGTTGGATTCTTCATTCTGTCTCCAAGTTGCTGGCTGGAAAGAAGCCTACACTTTGCCTGTTGAAAGCAAAACTGCTGGGCTCAACTCACCGAGAACACTATTGTTGGACAGTGAACTCTGAGAAATTGCTACTCACTTTAACTAAGTTTTAATACCTCAATGTATAAAAACCTTGAATTATCAATTTTCCATCCCATTGTCTTCAAATTTCCCAAGTGATTATGTGCGAGTGAATGAAGTAAACAAGCATTTCCCGTGTTTTTAATGGTTTGTTAATAAACTCTGCCTTTTATTTAAAATTAAGGGTTCCGCTGTGGTGTTGATTTAAAAAAATTATTTCAACATCCAAAACCCAGAGTTTGGGTGACACCCTTCAGCCCATCTCAGTAAGGACTGGGAGTTACAAGTAAAAGGAGTTAAATTAAATAATAACTTGCTGACACAGGCTTAAGAGCAGAAAAGCAATTATAATTAAAATTCACTCCTTTGCGTCATAGATAAAGATTGATTTATGGTTACACATACTATATTACAGCAATTTCTAGCTGGCATACATATAGGATGAAGAGTTGATAGCTCTTTAAAGTTAGAGGAAAAGGAATTTGTTAAAAATCAACTAGAGTAATAGAATTTGAAATTTAATGAAGATAAATCATCGCAAAAGTTTTATAACTCAGAGGGAAGTGATTTGATCCACTGTGCCTCCAACAGCACCACTACTGGAATGTTGCTTCAAGTTCAATTAGAAACATCTATATACAACTAATGTTCTCCATTAGTCAAAGAGAAATTTAAATTAGAAATAGAAACATTCAAAATGTCAAGACTGAACTTGTTTTATCGATCATAGAATCCCTACTGTGCGGAAACAGGCCCTCCAGCCCAACAAGTCCACACCGACCGTATGAAGAGTAACCCACCCAGACACATTCCCCTACCTTATACTTACCCCTGACTAATGCACCTAACCTACACAATCCTGAACACTGGGGCAATTTAGCATGGCCAATTCACCTAACCAAGACACAGTCATAAGATGTACAGCACAGAAACAGACCTTTCAGTCCAACCCGTCCACACCGAGCAGATATCCCAACCCAATCTAGTCCCACCACCAGCACTCAGCCCATATTCCTTCAAACCCTTCCTATTCACATACACATCCAACTGCCTTTAAATGTTGCAACTGTACCAGCCTTCACCACTTCCTCTGGCAGCTCATTCCATACACGTACCACCTTCTGCATGAAAAAGTTGCCCCTTAGGTCTCTTGTATATCTTTCCCCTCTCACCCTAAACTTATGCCCTCTAGTTCTGGATGTCCCCACCCCAGGGAAAAGACTTTGTTTATTTATTCTATCCATGCGCCTCACTATTTTGTAAACATCTGTAAGGACACCCTTCAGCCTCCGATGCTCCAGGGAAAACAGCCCTTCCTGTTCAGCCTCTCCCTGTAGCTCAAATCTTCCAACCCTGGCAACATTCTTGTAAATCATTTCTGAACCCTTTCAAGTTACACAATACCGTTCCGATAGGAAGGAGACCAGAATTGCATGCAATATTCCAACAGTGCCCTAACCAATGTCTTGTACAGCCGCAACATGACCTCCCAACTCCTGTACTCAATACTCTGACCAATAAAGGAAAGCATACCAAATGCCTTCTTCACTATTCTATCTACCTGCGACTCCACTTTCAAGGAGCTATGAACCTGCACTCCAAGATCTGTTTGTTCAGCAACACTCCCTAAGACCTTACCATTAAGTGTATAAGTCCTGCTAAAATTTGCTTTTTCAAAATGCAGCACCTCGCATTTTTCTGAATTAAACTCCATTTGCCACTTCTCAGCCCATTGGCCCAACTGATCAAGATTCTTTTGAATTCTGAGGTAGCCTTCTTCGCTGTCCATTACACCTCCAATTTTGGTGTCATCTGTAATGCTCACATCCAAATCATTTATATGAATGACAAAAAGAAGTGGACCCAGCACTGATCCTTATGGCACTCCACTGGTCACAGGCTGCCAGGCTGAAAAACAACCCTCCTCCACCACCCTCTGTCTTCTACCTTTGAGCCAGTTCTGTATCCAAATGGCTAATTCTCCCTGTATTCCATGAGATCTAACCTTGCCAACCAGTCTCCCATGGGGATCTTTGGACTGTGGGAGGAAACCGGAGCACCCGGAAGAAGCCCACACTGACACTGGGAGAATATGCAAACTCCGCACCGACAGATGCCCAAGACTGGATCAAACCCAGGTCCCTGGGACTGTGAGGCAGCAGTGCTAACCACTAAGCACCATGCCGCCCTTTAGCGCTTATAGAGTCAGAGAGATGTACAGCATGGAAACAGACCCTTTGGTCTAACTTGTCCATGCCAACCAGAAATCCCAAACCAATCTAGTCCACCTGCCAGCTCCTGGCTCATATCCCTCCAAACCCTTCCTATTCATTTACCCATCTCGACGCCTTTTTAATGTTACAATTGTACTAGCCTCCACCACTTTCTCTGGTAGCTCATTCCATACATGTACCATCCTCTCCATGAAACAGTTGCCCCTTAAGCTCTCTTTTATATCTTTCTCCTCTCACCCCAACCTATTCCCTCTTGTTCTGGACATTCCCACTCCAGAGAAGAGATTTTGTTTATTCATCCGATCCATGCCCCTCATGGTTTTGAAAACCTCTATAAGATCAGCCCTCAGCCTCCAACGCTCCAAGGAAAACAGCCCCAGCCTATTCAACCTCTCCATATTGCTCAAATCCTCCAGCCCTGGCAACATCCTTGTAAATCTTTTCAGAACCTTTTCAAGTTTCACAATGTCTTTCCGATAGGAGGGAGACCAGAATTGCACACAATATTCCAACAGTGGCCTAACTAATGTCCTGTACAGCCGCAACATGACTTCCCAACTCCTGTACTCAATACTCTGACCAATAAAGGAAAGCATACCAAACACCTTCTTCACTATCCTATCTGCCTAGGACGCCACTTTCAAGGAGCTATGAACCTGCATTCCATGGTCTCTTGTGTGCAAAAGATCACTAATATAGAGAAAAGAAGCATATATCTACCTAATAATTACACACCCATACAGTCTGTCAAATGTTAATTACATACTTAATTACTAGATGAAATTTTGGGCAGATTCTATTTTGGGTGTGTGAGTGTTTCTGGCTCTAGTGTGCATCATTCATGTGATCCTTTAAGCACAGGTGTCGAAAGGAAGATCTTCCCTATTTAATTCAATTGCTCATCCGAAGGGTGGGGTACTGGAATATATTCATACTTCCTATAAAAAAGCAATCAAAATATCTACAGCTAATATATTAAGTTCAATCATAAAAGAAGTTTTCAAGATTTAAAACTGCTATTTTTTGGCCGCCCAAATCGATCACTTTTATTTCCACTTTTTGACTGCCCTTTCTAAAAAAAGTAAAAAGACCTTTCCTAAATAATTCTGTCATCATCCTCCATTCCTTCACTTTTTCCCCTCAGGTACTGTGCCCTTTCAATCCCATCCTAATTCTTCAGTACTCTTCAATTTTTCTACTTTCCTGGCTCCTGGACAAGGCTTGACTTCATGTTGAATAAATATACAGTTTTCCTCTTTGCTCTTCCCAACATCATCCAACACATATTGCATGCTGCTTCATACAAGAAGTGACCCAAATATCCCATCCAAATAACATTTTCCAGTTCTGACTCTGTGGACTCTGTCGGTGGATCAGTAATCATTGTCTCTCACTGAATCTCCCTCGAATGTGAACAAGGTACTTGCTGTCAATAAGCTTATTATCTATAGTTGCAGCAATATTGCAGGCTAAACATTAACCATGGATTGATGATGCATTGCCCTTAAATGAAACTTCTCTGTCTATATCTTCCACCACCTGTACTATGAAGATTGCAGCAACAACCCACACCTTGTAGTGAAATCTGTTCTTCCAATTATCTCACCTTGTAAAGACTAACCAGTCTGCAACTAAAATTCTCAAGGACACCCTCAATCCAGCTTTGGCCAACTGAAGTGATGGACTGGATCTATTTTTTTTTGGCTCATTCCGAATTGCGTTGTGCTTTTTGGAGGGATCCTACCATGAGGCCTCGTACTTTTTCTCATTGTATTTTGCCAACCTTGCTTCATTACCAACTTTATCCTCCCACACATCCGATTCTGGTCCATTTCTCACCGTGGGCCATTCCTGAAACAACTTGCCACTCAGTGGGTATCAACCTCACATCATGACTGCCTGGATAATAATTAAGTGTGGATTCCTATTCCACAGAACACCAAAAACGGACAGCAGAATTTCTGTAAAATGTTATGAATGTCATGCAGAAAACAGCACGTATTAATGTCAATCCCCTAGTTTCAACTATTCTGGCAACTGGTCTAAGATTTGATCAAGATTTACGGAACATCCAAATAAGCAGTGATAAAATACAAAATTTGGCAAAGCAAAGCAGAAAAAAAGAACAAGTTGCCACCCACTATCAATAATGAACTTGGTAAAAACAAAAGGCCATGTCAATTCTCCTACTTTTGTTGCCTACCCACGTTTTTGCACTTTGGAACATTATGACCACTTAGATTAGAAACTGAGTGTATTGGTACACTATTTGACTGTAGCTAAAATTCCTACTATTGCACTTTCAAAAGCATCATCCTTCAGTGATCAAAGAATGAACATTTTGGTTGTAATTATCCTTGCTTCCTTAATCCATTCTCTGGATTAGTGGTGCTGGAAAAGCACAACAGTTCAGGCAGCATCAGAGGAGCAGTAAACCTGACGTTTCGGGCAAAAGCCCTTCATCAGGGATACAGGCAGAGTGCCTGAAGGGTGGAGAGATAAATGAGAGGAGGGTGGGGGTGGGGAGAAAGTAGCATAGAGTACAATAGGTGAGTGGGGGAGGGAATGATGCGATCTCCTCTACACTGGGGAGACTGGACACCTCCTAGCAGAGTGCTTTAGGGAACATCTCTGGGACACTCGCACCAATCAACCACACCGCCCTGTGACCCAACATTTCAACTCCCCCTCCCACTCGGCCGAGGACATGGAGGTCCTGGGCCTCCTTCACCGCCGCTCCCTCACCACCAGACGCCTGGAGGAAGAACGCCTCATCTTCCGCCTCAGAACACTTCAACCCCAGGGCATTAATGTGGACTTCAACAGTTTCCTCATTTCCCCTTCCTCCACCTCACCCCAGTCCCAAACTTCCAGCTCAGCACTGTCCCCATGACTTGTCCTACCTGCCTAGCTCCTTTTCCACTTATCCACGCCACCCTCCTCCCTGACCTATCACCTTCATCCCCTCCCCCACTCACCTATTGTACTCTATGCTACTTTCTCCCCACCCCCACATTCCTCTAGCTTATCTCTCCAAACTTCAGGCTCTCTGCCTATATTCCTGAGGAAGGGCTTTTGCCCAAAACGTTGATTTTAATGCTCCTCGGATGCTGCCTGAACTGCTGTGCTTTTCCAGCACCACTAACCCAGAATCTGGTTTCCAGCATCTGCAGTCATTGCTTTTACCCCCTTAATCCATTGCCTACTGCCCTAACTGGATATTTAATATCAACTAGTCCACTGAAGTAGCAAACCAGTTTTATTTTAAAAAGCGTCCAGACTTTTGTCAATAGAAGAATATAACTATAGTTCTGAATCAGAAGAAAAATAAAAACAGTAATTTATTTCTTCAAAATTAGCTTAAATTTGGCTTGGGTCATCCCAAAGCACTTATATAAGAGTGCACATCAGAGTAAGAGAAGGTGATTTGACCTACAGCTATTTTCTATCCAACTCATTTTCCTTCTGCATAGATTTCCAAGGTCCATATGTAGCAGTGACTTCAAAAATCATACGCCAATGCTTGGAATGACATTGGTATACTGATCTGCACGCACTGACCTTGGAGCAGCAGCACAGTCATGTAGCTTACAGTTAACATTACCATCAAGCTCACTCCACAATTCAATACAAATAATGCTGAAATACAACAAAAAGGGTAAAAAGAAACACCAAAAAGACAAGCCTAAAAATATTACATCTGAAGAAATGAACATTTTCAACAGGGTTGACAAACTAACAGTACAGATAGTTGTACAGGACACAACATGTTTGTGATTACAGAGAATTGGCGACAGCATCATCAAAGCTGGGAAATGTGAACATCAAGGATGCATTCAATTTTCAGAAAGGACAAACAAAAGAGAAATTGGGGTGGTGGGGGTGGTGGCGTTGTTAGTGAAAGATGAAATCTTTGTCCTAATGAGAAAGGATATTGACACAGGAAAATCTGGATGTGGAATCAGTCTGGATTGAGCCACAAATCAACAATGGGAAGGAAACATTACTGGAACTTGCCTGTACATCTCCAAGCCATAGTGGTGAGGTAGCATTAAACAGGGGATCAGTGATGTATTCAACAAGAGTACTACAGCAATGATGGGTGACTTCAAATCAGCTACACTGTATTAATAGTGTTACATATGAATTCCTGGAGTGCGTACAAGATAGACTAGTATGTTGAGGAACTGAGTGCAGACTTTCACAGATTCAGTTTTGTGCAATGAAAAAGCATTCATTAATTACTTTTGTTGCAAGAGGTCCTTCAGGGGTAAAAAAAGGACCATAATATGATAGAATTCACCATTGGTACAGGAAGTGAAGTAGTCCAATCAAAAACAGGGATCCTCAAACTAAACAAAGAAAACTACGTACCAGAAGTGAGTCAGCTGCAATAGACTTCAATAAAAGACAAGTCAGTGAAAAGACAATGGTTAACATTTAAGAAAAGAACAAGGCAAAAAGGCACAACAGGAAAAAAAAAGAGATCCAAATACAGTTAACAAAATTAATCAGCAAGACTATTAGATCCAAAGAGGAGTCATATAATGTTGTTCAAAAAGGTTGCAAACTTAAGGACTGAGAGCAATTCAGAATCCAGTAAGGTGAACTAAGAGTTTAATTATTTGGGAAAAATAGTAAATGCTAATAAAATAGAAATAACAACAAGAACAAAGAATAGAAAAAATGACAATCAAACAGTTTTGTTCTGTCTTCGCAGAAGAAATACAAACATTTCCTAGAAGTTCTAAGCAAACAAGGAATTTTTTGGGAAGGAAGAATCGAAGACAAATAACATTAGTTAAAAAAAATTCTGGAGAAATTACTGGGACTGAAAGATGATCAACTCCAAGTGCCTGGTAATCTACATTCCAGAATACTAAAGGAAATGGCCACACAATAATGAACGGATTTGCTGTCATCTTTCAAAATTCTGTAGACACTTTAAAAAAGAGGGAGGGCAAAACTTGGAGTTACAGACCAGCTGGCTTAATATCAGTAACAGGAAAATTGTTGGAGCCTGTAATAAAGGATGTGGTAACAGGATACTTTAAAAATCCTAACAGGATTAGAAAAAGTTAGCATGGATTTATGAAAGGGAAATTAGGTTTGATAAACCAACTGCAGTTTTTTTTTAAAAAGAATATAACTAATAGCATAGATGAGGAAGAACTGGTGGATGTATTTGGATTAAGTCCCACAAAATAGGTTACTGTGCAAAATCAAAGTACGGGGGATTTGTGGTAATATACATGGATTGAGAATTGGTTAGCAGACAGGAATCAAAGTAGGAATAAATGGGTCATTCTTAGAATGCAAGGTGGTAACAATTAGGGTACTGGATCAGCAATTTAGCCCCAGCTATTCACAGTATATATCAATGATTTGAAGAGAATCAAATATACTTCCAGTTTGCTGACAACACAAAATACAGTTGGAATATGAATGGTACGAAGGATATCAAAAGGTTTCAGAGTGATTTAGACAAGTTGAATGAGTGGGCAAATAAATGGTAGGTGCAGTATGTTGTCCATTTTAGGAAGAAAAACAGAATGGCAGAGTGAACTTAAATGATACATTCAACTTATACTGATAAGAGTTCAAAAGAATGACAGGATCTCACTGAAACACCGTGTCATATGGACTTTGCAGGGTAGATACAGAGATTTTGCTTCCATTTTTGGTAGAATTTAGGACCGGGGCTCAATCTCAGAGTAACAGGTTGATGATTCATACAGAGATAAGGAGGAATTTCTTCTCTCAGAGGGTAGTAAATTTGTGGAAATAAAATAATATAAACTAAAACAAAATAAAGAGCCGTAAAGGCTGCATCACTGGCTGCATTCAAGGCCAGGATTTTTAATCAGTGCAAGAAGCAAGGGTTATTGGGAAATGACAGGAAAGTGGAGTTGAGGATTATCAGGTCAGCCCTGATCTCACTGAATGGCTTACTTTTCTTTCTACATTTTATGGTGATAGATTGGGAAAGGCGGATGTAAAAAGGAACCTGGGATGTCCTTATTTACTGGTGAATGAAAACAAGCATCAGTTTCTGCAAGCAGCTGGGAAGACAAATAATTTGTTGACGTTCACTGCAAGAACAAATAAATACAGCAGCAAGGGAAGCCTTACTTGATGCAATAACACCTGGAGGATTCAGTATGGATTTGGTCTCCTTATCAAAGAACATATATACTTGTCATAGAGTGAGTGCAGTGAAGGCTCATCAGACTGATACCTGGGATGGCAGGTTTGCCATATGAGGAAACATTGAGTCGACTGTGTTATATTTACAAGAGTTTAGCTAAATCAGAGGGGATCTCATTGAAAGGTTCACCACTGCCAGAGCTGGAGAAACTGGATGCAGCGATGATGTTTCCCTTGGTTGGAGTCATGGTCTCAGGATAAATGGTGGTCCATTTTCAATGGAGATACGGTGAAATTTCTTCACTCAAAAGACAGTGAACATTAGGAATTCTTTACCGATGAAGACTGTGGAGGTAATATCACTGAATATATTTAGGAACCTTATAGATTTCTGGAAATTAAATACGACAGAGTTTATGGGAAGAGAGGAGAGGTATTCATGTTGAGGTGGATGATCAGACATGATCTAACTGACTGGCAGAGCAGGCTTGAGAAGTTGAACAGCCTACATCTGCTCTGATTTTGTGCGCAATATGGGGCAAATAAAAGTGACATTATTACTGTTTTGACTTTGACCAAACTGATTTAGAATATGATGAGTAAGCATCAGGAATTTCTCCAAGTGTTCTACCAAAAATCAGCATAAAATCTAATTATGCTTGCACGTACAATTTTCAGTAACCACTTAAACTTTCAGTGGTTGATTAAAGAACCAGAAAACAAATTCTAGAAGTGTGACAATTTTCAAAAAAGGAGCTGGATTATATATTCAGAGGAGAAAGATCTACAGGAATCTGGGGAAAGTGGGGAAGTGGGAAAAACTGCAATGCTCTTTGAAAAAGTTAAACTTATTGAGCTAAATTGCTTCCTTCTATACTGAATACCACGTACTATGATTCTACCAGAAAGTCGTCTGAAAAGCTGCAAACTCCTTTTATCTTCAGGCAAGAGTAGTGGTTTAAAATTTAAGGCAAGAAACAAGCAATTGTACTCAGACATCTTGTAGTAAAACTAGTTTCTTAACAATAGAAGCCCCGGTCACATTTTTAGTGTTACACCCAAAAACTGGGTGGGGAACAGGTGTGGCACAATTAAAAAGAATACCCCTTTGTCCCACAGGTTTGAGAATATCAAATCTGCAAAATCAAACATGTCAATCAGTAGCAAAACTGCTTTCATCTACATTTGAGGCATTAATTGCCAATATTACAGAAAGCAGCCCATGTCCTATTAGGTGTACAATAACAGGCTTAATCCAGACAAGTAACAGAAAATAGTTGAAAGCTCATTAAAACACAATCAAAACAGGCAAGCATATTCATGTTTTTTTACTTCCCGTTCCTTCTAATATTCTAATAGCCTTCTAATGTGTGTTAATATTTTAACAGGGAAATAAGATATTGACATATTAATATGAAATTATTCATAACCAGACTTATTTTTTCCTAAATGCAATGTTGCATCATGACTGTAACATTTAATAATTAGATATTTCCAATTATGCAAGTCAAGCAGTGGGTACATTGGCTGGAAATTTCTGGCTGAATATTTTGAATAATGGAACTTGTTAACAGCGGAAGAATGGAACTTGTTAAAACACACAACTCTTAAGTACTGATTTTGGTCAAAATGATACTATTCATAAATATGGTATGGCTGAAAACCACTGGGGACTAGATGGGGTTTATTCTGCCCCAAACAGGAAAAATAACACAGTGAAGTGGCTTTTTTCCCCATCACCAAAACTGGAAATGTCTTCTTTCATTAAGACAATTAAAAGACATTTTTTAAAAAGGCCAGAAGTGTTATGTCTCATCTGCATTCAATAGTTTCTGCTGGAAATGAGGGTTGCTAGATATGAAAACGAACTGGTTCCACTTAATGCAACCAGAGTCAAATAACACACCTGATACCTACTGCCAGGTACTAATCAAAGGGCAGAGAGAGGTTCTATTCTTGCAAAACTGCTGTCAAACAACTATGCATAGATTTCATTTCTACTTTGGACTTACGGTGAGAAAAATGGTTGCCATGTTTCCCACAGAGTTAACCACACACACACACACATAGTTAAGGGCTTTAACAGGAAAACTTGTTAAGATCAAGATTTGGAGATGCCAGTGTTGGACTGGGGCATACAAAATTAAAAATCACACAACACCAAGTTATAGTCCAACAGGTTTAATTGGAAGCACACCAGCTTTCGGAGCGACGCTCCTTCACCACCTGATGATAACCACCTGATGAAGGAGTGGCGCTCCGAAAGCTAGTGTGCTTCCAATTAAACCTGTTGAACTATAACCTTTGATTTTTAACATTGTTAAGATCAAGTTATAGTTCATTTATAAAAATGTTAAGCGATAGAGGTGCCGAACAACTGGAGGCTGGCTAGCATGGTGGCACTATTTAAGAAGGGTGGTACGGACAAGCCAGGGTACTATAGAACAGTGAGCCTGACGTTGGTGGCGGGCAAGTTGTTGGAGGGAATCCTGAGGGACAGGATGTACATGTATTTGGAAAGGCAAGGACTGATTAGGGATGGTCAACATGGCTTTGTGAGTGGAAAATCATGTCTCACAAATTTGATTGAGTTTTTTGAAGAAGTAACAAAGAGAATAGATGAGGGCAGAATGGTGGACGTGATCCATATGGACTTCAGTAAGGCGTTCGACAAGGATCCCCATGCAAGACTGATTCGCAAGCTTAGATCTCTTGAAATACAGGGAGAACTAGCCATTTGGATACAGAACTGGCTCAAAGGTAGAAGACAGAGGGTGGTGGTGGAGGGTTGTTTTTCAGACTGGACGCCTGTGACCAGTGGACTGCCACAAGGATCGGTGCTGGGTCCTCTACTTTTCGTCATTTATAGAAATGATTCGGATGCGAGCATAAGAGGTTTAGTAAGTAAGTTAGTAATTTTGCAGATGACACCAAAATTGGTGGTGTAGTGGACAGAGAAGAAGGTTACCTCAGTTTACAATGGGATTTTGATCAGATGGGCCAATGGGCTGAGAAGTGGCAGATGGAGTTTAATTTAGATAAATGCATTTTGGGAAAGCAAATCTTAGCAGGATTTATACACTGAACGGTGAGGTCCTAGGGAGTGTTGCTGAACAAAGAAACTTTGGAGTGCAGGTTCATAGCTCCTTGAAAGTGGAGTCTCAGGTAGATTAGGATAGTGAAGAAGGCATTTGGTAAGCTTTCCTTTCTTGGTCAGAGTATTGAGTACAGGGGTTGAGAGGTCATGTTGCGGCTGTACAGGACATTGGTTAGGCCACTTTTAGAATAGTGCATGCTATTCTGGTCTCCTTCCTATCGGAAGGATGTTGCAAAACCTGAAAGGGTTCAGAAAAGATTTACAAGGATGTTGCCAAGTTTGGAGAATTTGAGCAATAGGGAGTGGTTGAATAGGCAGTGCTGTTTTCCCTGCAGCGCTGGAGGCTGAGAGGTGACCTTACAGAGGTTTACAAATCATGAGGGGCATGGATAAGAACAAAGTCTCTTTCCTGGAGTGGGGGGCATAGGCTTAGGATGAGAGGACAAAGATATAAAAGAGACCGGGGGGGGGGGGGTAACTTTTTCACATAGAGGGTAGTACGTATATGGAATGAGCTGCCAGAGGAAGTGTTGGAGGCTAGTATGATTGCAACGTTTAAAAGGTATCTGGATGGGCATATGAATTGGACAGGTTTGGAGGGATATGGGCCGGGTGTTGGCAGGTGGAACTAGATTGGATGGGGATATCTGGTTGGCATGGACGAGTTGGACCAGAAGGTCTGTTTCCATGTTGTACATCTCTCTAACTCTACAATTGCACTGGACCATATTCAGACATAATGAATACTTAGCTTTTTCAACTGCAACAATTTTTAATTACAAATGTTGGTAGTTCTTCTCTAACACGATGATTGCGTTCTTGTGCAACCCCGCATTATAGAAAAATCCCGCTTAAGAAATAGCGCTTAAAGTGTTGGCAATTTAATTGCATTGCAGCCAACACACACTTTAAAATTTCACGCTTTAGAAACAGTGTCCCCAATTCAGCAATTTCCTAACAGCAAGTTCATGTTAACAAAACATGCATTATACCAGAACGATTGGTAATATACAATACACTTAGTTTTATATATCACCATATTTTATGATCGTTAATTTTTACTTTATGCATAATTTAAAGAAAAACTGATCATCAATCCATTGTGGATTAGAAGCATCTTTCAAAATGGAAATCAAACAATGTTTTGAACAGTGAATTCTGTGATTAACTAACCTTACAAATGTACATAAAAGTTGTACAAGTCATAAATTTACAGGGAAAATCCATGCAGAAATGTTCTTTGAAACTATCAGATACAAGTTTAGTCCAAATTTGGAATTGTATTTTGTTCCACGAACAAATTCTCGAAACAGTCTACTCTGATGCTCCCAAAGACTGAGGCTGAGACACTATGCGGTGCCCCAAGTTCCAAGACAGAAATAGCTGCTAAAACGCTCTGCCTGCACCCACCAACCCCCAGCTAATCTTGGCAGATTTTCTCTTCCTCAGTGCTTTCTTTACCACCATTCTGGACTCAGCTAGACAGCTTGCAAGACATTTACAAGCTTAAAATTGGGTCACAATGTGAAACTTTTTTGCAAAGTACTGGTCAATTCTGATCAATGGAAAACTTTTTTTTAAACAAATGCTTTGTTTTGTACAGGTCTATTCTGTTAGTTGTGGTAATTTGTCTCATATTAAGTTAGTGCTTTGTAATGTTATCCTTCTGAGTTTGTACAAATTTGAAGTAAAGGCTGATTTGACAGCAGAGAAAAGTTACAGTTCCAGGGTGAGTAACATAATCAGTGCGTTTCAATTTCTTTAGTTAGCAGAAGCATTGGTGGCGATCTTGAAAGATTCTGTAGGCGGTGAGTTGACAGATTACATAGAAATTCTTCATTAACTCTTCCGAAAGGTTATTGGCTCTGGCCCCTTCCTGCAATTTTCATTGGCAACCAGAAATCAGGTAAAATGCTAGGCAACTTTGCAGGGATGGATATGTGGAATAGGAAATCTAAGCAAACAAATTGAGTGAAAGAGATTACTCTGACCCCAAATGACTTCTACCTTACATCATAAGGTAAAAGGCTTTCTAAAGGTATACCAGGAATAAAAGAATGACAAGAGTAAGATTAGGGCCAATCAAGGATAGTAGTGGGAAGTTGTATGTGGAGACAGGAGAAGCATTAAATAAATATTTTTCATCAGTATTCACACTGGAAAAAGACAATGTTTTTGAGGACAATACTGAGATACAGGCTATGAGACTAGATGGGATTGAGCTTTACAAGGAGAAGGTGTTAGCAATTCTGGAAAGTGTGAAAATAGACAAGTCCCCTGGGCTGGATGTGTGTTATCCTAAGATTCTCTTGGAAGCCAGGGAGGATATTTTAGAGCCTTTGGCTTTGATCTTTATGTCATCATTGTCTACAGCACTAGTGACAGAAGAGTGGAAGATGGATTAGATTGCCTCTAATCCCTTCCTCAAGAAAGGGATTAGAGGCAAACCTATTAATTATAGATCAAGATTTGGAGGTGCTGGTGTTGGACTGGAGTGTACAATGTTAAAAATCATACAATACCAGGTCATAGTCCAACAGGTTTGTTTTTGAAGCATTAGCTTTTGGATCCCAGTGATGGGTTCAGTTGTGGGTAAAGTATTGGAAAAGGTTATAAGAAATAGGATTTACAATCATCTAAAAAGGAATAAGTTGATTAGGGATAGTTAACATGGTTTTGTGAAAGGTAGGTCATGCCTCATTGAGTTCTTTGAGAAGGTGACCAAACACGTGGATGAGGGTAAAGTGGTTGATCTTGTGTATGTGGATTTCAGTAAGGCATTTGATAAGGTCCCCCATGGTAGGCTATTGCAC
Organism: Hemiscyllium ocellatum; assembly: GCF_020745735.1. Classification (NCBI taxonomy): domain Eukaryota; kingdom Metazoa; phylum Chordata; class Chondrichthyes; order Orectolobiformes; family Hemiscylliidae; genus Hemiscyllium; species Hemiscyllium ocellatum. Next base: position 34,295,035 of record NC_083426.1, on the reverse strand, counting down.
AAAACATGGAAGCATGGGATTGGGAGTAATTTAGCAGTTTGGATCAGAAATTAGATAGCTGAAAGAAGACAGAGGATGGTGCTTGATGGGAAATGTTCATCCTGGAGTTCAGTTACTAGTGGTGTAATGCAAGGATCTGTTTTGGGGCCACTGCTGTTTGTCATTTTTATGAAGGATGTGTTAGTAAATTTGCAGATGATACTAAGGTTAGTGGAGTTGTGGATAGTGCCCAAGGATGTTGTAGGTTACAGAGCGACCTAGCTAAGCTGCAAAGCTAGGCTGAGAGATGGCAAATGGAGTTTAATGTAGAAAAAAGTGTAAGGTGATTCACTTTGGAAGGAGTAACAGGAATGCAGAGTACAGGGTTAATAGTAAGATACTTGGTACTGTAGATGAACAGAGAGATATCGATGTCCACGTCCCTGAAAATTGCCATCCAGGTTAATAGGGTTGTTAAGAAGGCATACCTTTTATTCGTAGAGTGATTGAGTTTTGGAACTATGTGGTCATGCTGCAGCTGTACAAAACTTTGGTGCGGCCGCACTTGGAGTATTGCATATCATTCTGGTCGCCGCATTATAGGAAGGATGTGAAAGTTTTAGAAAGAGTTCAGAGGATATTTACTAGGCTGTTGCCTGGTATGGAAGGAAGGACTTATGAGGAAAGGCTAAGGGTCTTGAGGCTGTTTTCGTTAGAGAGATGAAGGTTGAGAGGCGACTTGATTGAGACATAGAAGGTAATCAGAGCGTTAGATAGGGTGGACAGTGAGAGCCTTTTTCCTCGATGGTGAAGGCTAAATCGAGGGGTTTAAATTGAGGTGTGAAAGATATTGGACAGATGTCAGAGGTAGGTTTCTTTATTCCGAGTAGTTGGGGTATGGAACAGCCTGCCAACAGCAGCCGTAAACGCGCCAACTTTAAGGGCATTTCATTGGTCATTGGATAGACATATAGATGAAAATGGAGTATTGTTAGTTAGATAGGTTTCAGATTGTTGCGCCACACTGTGAAACCATCGACAGCCGAAGGGCCCGTACTGCACTGCAATGTTCCATGTTCTATAATTTATAGCCATAATCTAGACATTAAACATTTCATCACCCATTTGAATCTAACAAATTATTTATTCGTACAGTAACTTTTAAGTTACAGTATCTAAATTGCACCATTTCCAAACATGGGAAATATTAGATACTTGGTGTTGAAACAACGAAAAATGTGCAGCTTCTGTTCTTTTGTTCCCATTCATTATCCAATCGATATCTAAACACTTAAAACAGCTAAGTTATATTTACTTTAACTGAATCAGTGATTCTGGATAATGAAAATTTTTTAAACATCAATAACTGAAATCAATGAACAAAAAGAAAGCTAATCATCTTCAAAATCCTAAAGATATGAGTGAGATTATGATTTTAAACATGGTATTGGCTGAAAAAATAAATTAAGGATCACAAAGACCATTGTTTTAGTTTTCAATTACAGTTTTAATAGCCTCAAAAACAATCCTTAAAATTTTCCTTCATATCGAGATATATTTTCCAAATTTTAGCACCTATGATTTAACATGTTTTTCTAAAACAGCACTGATAACTAGTTTTTTGCAACAACTAAGTAGCACATGTTTATTAATCGACTAGTATCATTCAAACAATAAAACAAAGTAATATTTCATTAAAAATGGCCATTCTGAAGTGTTTGGTCAAGTTGCATAAGAACTTACTAAATCTTGGTAATTGTGGGTTATGACATGTGTGGTGTTCTCGTTGCAATACAAAATTTATTGTAGCAATCTTAATTGTAAACATTATTGTCAAATTGCAATATTAATGTGTGCGCCTTTTTGTTCCAATGGGGAAAAAATGGCTTACAGCTCCAGTTAAGGCAACAGACTTCAGGTGATAGAACCAGAAGATCCAGCAACAGATTGTTATATTTGTAAGTAGTATAAATCAAATATTTGAAAATAGTAAACATTTTTTTTCTCCCCTGGTTTGGGTTGGTAGTCCATTTAATTCCAAGGTCAAGATAACTTTTAAAAAGGTTAGTCAAAGGATTCTATTCAGCTTTTGATTTGCATTGTGAAATCATTGTATCTCACACACAGTTAGGCACATTGGTTCACCACTGCAGGACTTTTAACGTTTTCAGCTTGTGAAAAGCTGTGAAGTTGCAAAAAAATAATGGAGACAAAAAAATTCCACTGCTCTGTTGGAGTTGTTGCTGGGAAATATCTCTATGCCCTGAATAATATTCCTTCCACATCAAAACCAAAAAAAAAATCATAATTGTTTCAGACATTTTAGATTAGCTGTTGACTTTATATAATTAATGCTAATTATCTGTGCTTGGCAGTGCTGCACAATTCAATCAACTCAGGTTAGTCGCATCACAGATATATTCATTCAAAAATTATTTTTTGTGATAAAGATCAAATTAAATATTTTCAATAAAATAGTACAGAAAGAGATTTTTTTCAATAACTCCACTGATTTCTGAGCATGACCTATTTATATTACATCATTTTATCATCATGCTAAATTTCTTATGTGCTTAGATGAGTGGTAAAAAAGGAAGGTAATAGAAAGAGTATTTGAAAACTTGGTCAAGGCCATTAAGGGATATCCTAAATGAAAAGAGGAAGAGTTGGAGGGAATTATATGGTCGACATTGCCCGAAGTGGGGAGGTAGAGTGAAAAAAAGGGAGATTAGACAAGATAAGTTTGTGAATGAGGTTTGTTGTACTCCAAAGTTATAACAGTCGCAAAAGAATCCTGTGAGAAAACTCTGGGATCAAATGTTGGACACCACTCAGTTGGTAACACTGTCATATTAGAGTCAGGAGTTTGTGGGTTTCAGCCCTCGTTCCTAAACTCTTATGCATAATTAACTAATATTAACACATTGCAGGACTGTTGAAGTTTTGTCAAAGTTTCTATCTTTCTAAAATAAAAATTGGTAAACCATTCCTCCAATTGCTTTTTTCTCTGCTGGATATTAGGTATTCCACTGTAATATTGGAGCAGGCTGGAAAATGTCTCTATTTACTGCTCAGCATTGCTCCCATTAACCTCATTGACAATTTTGCCAATTACTCATCTCATGGTCGTTTGAGAAACCTTGCTTTGTGCAAACTGGTTGCTACCTTTGTCTGTAAAGAACACTAATGTTTGAGAAGTTACTGGGAAATTTTGAATTACTTTCCCAGCACTATCACAAGGCTTGCTATTGCTTAAGTAGATCCATCATTACTTTTTTGGCACAGGGAGGTGTGCCACACCTCATTAAATCATAAACGCGTACATTGTTTTCCAGAAATTTTCATTTCTGTCTCAATAGTTCTGCATTTTACACTGTTCTAACTAATAATTTGCATTGTTAATCTGGATGATATTGGAATTAGATTCCAGATCAAATTTTGTCATAGTGAATTTTAACCATCGCGTAAATGAAAATCTGTTGTCAAGAATAATTATATCTTATTTCCATTCTTAATATTTTTTTTAAGCAACCTTGTTGGAAATTAGAGGGTCTTTTAGATGTGTTATCTCCTTAACTGAAAAACATAGGGCTGCATTAGACTATATTGCAAAAGTGAGTTTATTAAAATTCCTACAGTGCAGAAACAGGCCCTTTGGCCCAAAAAGCCTACACTGACCATCTGAAGAATAACCCACACAGACCCATTCCCCAACTAATATATTTATCCTGACTAATGCACCTAACCGCCACATCTCTGAACACTATGGGGAATTTAGCATGGTCAATTCAATTAACGTGTACATCTTTGGACTGTGGGAGGAAACCGGAGCACCTGGATGAAACCCATGCAGACACAGGGAGAATGTACAAATTCCACATAGACAGTCACCCGAGGCTGGAATTGAACCTCGGTCCCTGGTGCTGTGAGGTAGCAGTGCTAATAACTGAGCCATAGAATATTCTATATCTCCTTAAAGACTATGTAAGTTGATTTGCTGCCTATCACAAATCAAAGAAGCTTGTTTTTAGAATTACCTTGCGCCTCTGCGTTCCTTGATTCTTGATGGTCATACTTCGAAATGAATTTCCAAAATCAAAGATCTCTCTTTGGTTCATGTTCCACTGACCATTTGCCAATTCTAATCAGGCAGAAATACAGGAAAAACATTATAAGGCAATTTAACAAAAACTCAAGCTGCCATTTTATATTGAGGGTTTGATCACTTAAAACATCTCCAACTACTTGTCAGTCGTCAATTCTCGCATCTTTCCCCAGATCAGAATTGTAGCATAATTAAAGTATCAGATGCTGATTTAATAATTGCACTGCACTTTCTTTCAGCTAACTTAATGTAAGGACCAAAACAATTATAATGAAAACAACAGTAATACTGCTAAGACCCACTTAACACAATTTTATTAAAATATGATAAGAATCAAAAAGGTGTGACATTTTCACTCAACGGTGTGTGTTGAACTGAGGAAATCATGGCTCCAAAAATATTCAGCTCAAAGAAACCTCCACAGAAGTACTGTAATTCTCAGTATGCCAACATTTAATTAATGAATCATATACTAAAGGCAAATTGTAATGATAAAATAAGTTTTCTGTTCTGGAACAAAGGACGTATTTACGTGTGAAAACGCTGTAATATCATTGTTGCTAAATACATTTGTGAGATATTAATATGGGAATGATTATATTTTGCAAATGCATTGAATCAATGGTATTAAAATCAACCCAACACCATGAGCCGAACAACGAAATATTCAAGATAATCGCTACCATCATTATAAGATGCAAGATTGTGATAACGCAGTAATTCTGAACTGTGTCTTCAACTTCTACAGAAAACATGTTTTGTCAAAGTGAAGGGGAGGAAAGCTGGGTGTCCCATACCTTTTTTAACAGACTTTTGCTGATTTCGCTTATTCTCCATCATCATGCGCACCTGGCTGCCGACTCTCTTCTCACTGTCCATTCGGGCCAATGTGCTGAGCTTGTCGGCGGGTGGCAGAGCCAATGTAGAATTAGACTGATTGCTAAAACATTCCCCGGCTGTCACTGTCTTCACATAAGCCATGTTTATGTTATTGTTTTCGCGACCCCGCTGGTGGTTGTAATCACTCTGGAAATGTGTGCTGTTTGATTCCACTTGTTCGTCCGCCTTCCCCAGACTTTCAAACACAACTGCCTGGCCTCGCCCAGCACTTTGCTCATGAAGAGTCAACGCCTGGGTGGACACATCTGTTTGGTTGGTTCTACTGTCAATCAAGCCCAGAGTATTTGAAGGGCTTGTTTACATAAAGCGACTTTTGGGAAGGGAAAATGCTGTAGTTGTGTGTGAAATTGAGTCACGCAGCAAGCAGGTTAATAAATTTCTATCCATCTTTTCCCCCTCTTTGCCACAATCAGCCTATATTTCTACAAGCCAGCCCAGTGCAGCTGCTCACTAGATTATGTTGATATTTATATTTGCACTGAATGGATCAATGTTGTAACCACTCACTGACCTCGGTTTAAAACATAAGGTGAGAACTGCAGTGTATGTTCAAAGCGCTTGCATAACATGTACAGTTCAAATATTTTAAAGGGAGTATTTGTGGTTCATTTTATTCAAGTTTGTGCAGCTCTGTTAAAACAGGATTACCAAATAAAAGTTTACGTCATCAAAACGTCATAAACATTCTTTAAAAGTAGCAATTACTTCCTCTAATTAGTAGCAATAGTTAACAGCTTGAACGATCATTTCATCAAATGGAGGGTCAAAATCTGAAAAGCTACATTGCAGATTAAAAAATAGGAAATAAGCTGTTCAGGCCTTCAAGCCTTCTCCATCATTCAACTAACCCACAGAATCCCTATAGTGCAGAAAGAGGCCATTCAGCTCATTGAGTTTACCTACACCCCCATCAAGACTCGCCCACCGCAGCCCTATAACTCCACATTTACCATGGCTAATCCACGGAGCTACACCTACCCTGGACACTACAGGACAATTTAGTATGGCCAATCCACATAACCTGGACATCTTTAGACTGTGGAAGGAAACTGAGCACCTGGAAGAAACCCACACAGACATGGGGAGAACGTGCAAACACCAAAAAAAACCTATTACCCAAGGCTGTTGTCAAATCTGTGTCCTTGGTGCTGTGACGCAGCAATGCCAATCATTGAGCCACTGTGCCATCCATCTTAGCTGATTTTCTACCTGAACACCATTTTCCTACATCATTCCCATATCCTCAATATCATTAATATCTATAACTCTCTCTTGAACATACTCATTGACTGAGCCTCCATAGTTCTCGGGGGTAGAGAATTTCAGAAATTTACCATTTTTGAATGAAGATATTTCTCCTTAACTCAACCCTACATTTTCCTTTATTCTGATTCTGTCTTTCACTACTAGAACTCTACTACCACCACCCCTCCCCACCTTCCAGCCAGGGGAAACATACTGTATTAACCCCATGGAGCTTCAATGGGATTACCTTTCATTCTTCTAGACTTCAGATAATCTGAAAATTCACATTTACTGAAAGGTAAAATTCATATTTTGCCACTTTACCAAACATTGTGAGCAATTTTAAAATAAAATCCAGTCATTACACCTTTACTAATCCAGACTCCACACCTTCCAGTTTTCTGCTTGGTTAACAGTTTTGTTTTAGTATTTGCTGTAAGATCAGACGGTTGACTCACTTTATCAGGAATTGTTGAGGTATGAAATTACCCAGCCAACACTTAGCTAGCTGCATTCTGAAACATATAATGTGAAGCATGCATGATAAACACATTCCAAAATCCAGCAAGTCAAGATTTAACAAAACTTGATCTTAAATGGGTCACTAAACAACTTAAGAGAAATATAGCTTTTAGAAATGACATATGGGGGAAAGAGGAGTGTCTTTTAAAAATAAAGTAAAAGCATATCAAACAAAAAAGCTCGTATCTTGACTTATTCAATATCCCAAAACAGGTGTGAGCAAATCAGTGCTCACTTTTTTCATATTTTTACCTTTATATCACAAACAGATGACTCATTATTAAGTGTCTAACACCATCACACAATATCAGGTTGTAAACTAGAGGCTTGGGTAAAAAGGAATTGCAGCTGAGGTAAATAGTTCAATTTTTTTAAAAAGGCATGTCCGCTGATGTAATAAGTCATTCAAAGAGCTGAAAATCATTAAAGATTCAAATATGCTTACAACAGCATGTGAACATCGATCATAACAATTTTCAATTATGACTTCCTTCACAAAGATTAGAATTGTACAGCAGAAGGAGGTCACTCATCTCATATTTGCACAGTCACTTTCAAAGATGAATCAAAATAGTCTCAGATCTAAATAGTCACATGCGTTCGCCTACTCTTTCCAACATTCCTTCAATGAGGAAAGTCACTTTTGAGGACTCCTGTTCAACCTGTATGCAGAACCACATTAATAATCACATTGTAACTCTTAACCATTCATCGTGTAAAGATATTTTTCCTCATGTCATCACTGTTTGTTTATGCCAATCATCTTAAATCTGTGCTGTGTGCTTAAAATTAATCAAATGCAATTGTTTTTGTTACCTACATAGATCTCAAATGAGCCGTAGAGAAGGGCACAGTAAGAGCAGCAGATGCTGAGACATTGAAGGGACAATAGTGGTGTGAGAACCCATTAGATATGGGCCCAAGGCCCAAGGGCACAGCAGCCATTGTGAGGGTATGAGAGCATAGTGGGAGCAGTACAGGCCAAATGGTTTTGAGAGAACAGGGCAGATTCAGCTGAATGTAAATTCAAGAGCAGTTAGAGCCATTCAAGGGTATAGAACTGAATTGCAATTTGGATAAAAATAATGAGAGTAATAGTAGAATAGGAAGAGAAAGACAACTTACAAAGAACAATAGGGCAATTGAGCAGGCTAAGGCTAAAGACCTATGAAAGAACAAAGCGCTCACAACAAAATGGCTGAATTAACACCACAGATAATAATAAACAGGTTAGTTGTCAGGCTCATTATGGCAACATGTTTACAGCATGGAACAAGGAAGATGGGGATAAGTCCAGGGAGCTGGAGTTGGAATTGAAAATCAACTATGATTTTAGAAAATGGTGGAGGCAGCTTAAATGGACAAATTATGTATTCCTACTCCAATTTCTTAGATTTTTATCACTTTAAATATGGCCTAGGGGAGAGTGACAACTGCAGATGCTGAAGGTCAGAGTTAAAAAGTGCGGTGCTGAAAATGCACAGCCGGTCAGGCAGCGTCAGAGGAGCAGGAAAGTCGATGTTTCGAGCATAAACTCTTCATCAGGAATGTCTGACCAGGGTACTACAAGTCTCCAAGATCACTGAAAACTGTATATTATTTCCCTTATTTAACTCATTTAATAAAATTAGTTCAACTCAGCCAGATGTTCTTTAAGATAACTGGTAATGACCCCACTTGAAATTAAAGGATTTCCATTTGTTTCTTTATTGCATCAGGTTTTGTCAGTTTACATCTGCAACAGGTTACCATTAAACGACTATGCTGTTTCACAGGAGCAGGAATCATCTGACTGAAAATGCAACTTTGGTTTGAATTTCCACTAATTCAATAATATTTTGAAGGTGTTATTGTCAAGAAGCAGTTTGAATGAGGCACACCCTCTTGAATTTTAACAGTTGTAATCCCTTCCAGCTCAGACTTGTCATCAACCTGAGCTACAAATCTTCTCAAAAATCGCGAAGTTGTAATCCCTATAACAGGAGCTGCATGCTTGCATCTTATTCAACGAGAATAAAAAGTTAAAGACAGCAAGAACATAGAACTACAAGCAGGAGTATGCATTTCAGCCTCTCAAGTCCTATCATTTCATAGAATCATGGCTAAACTCACTCTTATCTCCACTTTCCTGCTTGTAACCCTTAAACTCTTTACTATTTGCAAATGTGTCTATGTCCTCCTTTAAATTTATGCAGTGTTCTCAGGTCCACCATACTCTGCGATAGTGAATTCCACAAATTCATGATCCTTTCAGAAAAGTAATACCTCTTCATCTGTTTTAAATCTGCCACCTCTTAGCTTAAAGCTGAAGAGTCATGGAGTCATACAGCATGGAAACAGACCCTTCCGTCCAACCAGTCCATGTTGACCATTCTCCCAAACCAAACTAGTCCCAGCTGCTGGCGCTTGGTTCATATTCCTCCAAACATTTCTTATTCATGTACTTATCTAAATGTCTTTTAAAAGCCTATGACCTCTCATACTCCATACACATGGAGAAAAATTCACCTTATGTTTACTTTGTAAATCTCCTTTAGCATCTTATACACCACAATCAGATTTCCTCTCATTTTCCAAAACTCTATTGAGCATATGCCTGAAGGTCAATCTGTTTATAAAGCAAACCTTTCATCTCTGGAATTAATCTCGTGAACCTTCTCTAAATTGCCTCCAATGCAATTACATCTCGTGTAAGAGACCAAAACTGTATGTAATACTTCAGATACCCTCTCACTAATTCCTTGTACAGTTGCAACAATACTTCCCTTTCATTATAATAAATCTGAAATAAGAATATAAAACATTGGAAATATACAGCAGATCTGTTAAGAAAAAAGACATCAACCTCTGATTAGCCTGAAATATTAACATTTCCACTCTATTAAAATTCCCAACATTTTTGTATATTTAAGCAGAATCCCAACATGTTTGGTTTTTAAAATGATCAGCAACCTCAACATCAGAAACATTACCTTGAAAAAGATATTGCCTTAAGAAGAGAGTTGTGGTTCAAAGTAATATTATTTTCAACAAAAACTCTGAGACAATTAATTACACTATCCAGAATTAGTAATCTTGCCATTGCCTTAACATTGCATATCTCTAACCTGAAGTCTCCACACCCACAGTATATCACTCTCTATTCCTAACTTCAGTCTCTTTCATGTCCTTGGCTACCACCTACTGTTGGTTGTACACTAATCATTTGAGTCCTATTACTTAGAATTTTTTTCATAAAAGATGATATACATTTCAGATATGGTCCAAAAAAAAGGAAAATGAGATGACCTGCCATAGCTGATTACGAGGAAAGGCATTGCATGCTGTTTAATTATGCAATGTGTTAGTTTTTGGAAGCTGTAAGAGGGAGAATTCAAAACTAAGTGATGATTTATTGTCACTTGAACTCTGCAATGAACAACAGAGTAAATACAGTGAAAAGGTTTGACTGATGCCACAACCAACTGCCACTTGAATATTTTAAGAATAAAAAGAACAAAACGGTCAAGGTGAAAGTTCATCTTTGTTCCACTGCCTCCACAATGAGATATCAAAATTAAGTGGCATCAAGAATCTTATAAATTAAAGATAATCCGTCTGACAACAGACCTCTGATCCAGCTGGAAAGTATTGACAAGAACAGCAGAGTGGTAGAAACATCCAGATCCTCATACAAAAAAAAGAGGATTTGAACAAAAGAACTGATACAAGAAAAGATCAAAGTGCACCTGACTAACCATCGAATCAAGGAATGACTATCACTCTACAGGAAACAGTGTATCACCATTTCAAAAATCAAAAACATTGTGACAAAAAAGTAACTTGATCTTCGGATTTTGTTCATTCTGTCTATAATTTTGTTCCCACCCACAATGTATGTGTTAAACAGTTTACCTTTTTGTGACTAAGTGATTTATGATAATTTATTATAACTTGAACTCTACGATGAACAACAAAGTAAATACAGTGAAAAGGTTCAACTGTTGCCCACATCCACTGCCATTTGAATATTTTAAGAATAAAAAGGTCAAGGTGAAAGTCCATCTTTGTTCCACTGCCTCCAGAATGAGCCCTGAGCTGGCTGACCAATAATGCTAGTGTAAGACCCACCAATGGTGAAGTCACCTCTCTTCAACGCCATCTCTTCACCACTGGGTCCACCTCACCAAAAGCTACCGATGCCAAGTGCCATTCTGGACCCACACTTGCCCTGCAACCAGGACACCCAGCTCCGCTGCTGCTGCCACCTCACCGATAACTGGGAGTCTCTGCTCTGGGCCTACACCAACCAAGAGACCCTGGCTTCAATGCCAGGCCAGGCCATTGCCTCTCCAAGAGTCCGGCTCTGGCTGCTCTCCTCCGTGATGTTACCTTCTCCATCACTGACAGGAAGAAGATGAAGATGTACCCTCGAATTCTGTGGGAAGCTAGGGAAGTGGTTGCTGGGCCTCTTGCTGAGATATTTGTATCATTGATAGTCACAGTGAGGGGCCGGAAGACTGGAGGTCGGCTAACGTGGTGCCATTATTTAAGAAAGGTGAAAAGGAAAAGCCAAGGATCAATAAACCGGTGAGATTGACATCGGTGGAGGGCAAGTTGTTGGAGGGAATCCTGAGGGACAGGATTTGCATGTATTTGGAAAGGTAAGGACTGATTAGGGATAGTCAACATGGCTTTGTGCATGGCAAATCATGCTTCACTGACTTGATTGAGATTTTTGAAGAGGTAATAAAGAGGATTGATTAGGGCAGAGTAGTGGACATGATCTATATGAACTTCAGTAAAACATTCCACAAGGTTCCTCATGGGAGACTGGTTAGCCAGGTTAGATCTCATGAAATACAGGGACAACTAGCCATTTGGATACAGAACAGGCTTGAAAGTAGAAGACTTCCCATGGGGTGGTGGAGGGATGGTTTACAGACTGGAGGCCTGTGACCAGTGGAGTGCCGTAAGAGTCGGTGCTGGGTCCACTGCTTTTTGTCTTTTTGTATGAATGCTTTGGATGTGACCATAGGATGTATAGTTAGTAAGTTTGCAGTTGACACAAAGTTGAAGGTGTAGTGGACAGTGAAAAAGAGTGGATCAGAATACAATAGGATCTTGATCAAATGGGCCAAATGGCCTGAGGAGTGGCAGATTAAGATAAATGTGAGGTGCTGCATTTTGGAAAAGCAAATCAGAGTAGGACTTATACACTTAATGATAAGGTCTTGGGGAGTGTTGCTGAACAAAGAGACCTTGGAGTCCAGGTTCATAGCTCCTTGAAAGTAGAGTTGCAAGTAGATAGGATAGTGAAGAAGGTGTTTGATATGTTTTCCTTTATTGGTCAGAGTATTGAATATAGGAGTTGGGAAGTCACGTTGTGGCTTTACAGGATGTTGGTTAGGCCACTGTTTGGAATATTGTGTGCATTGCTGATCTCCTTCATATCGGAAGGATGTTGTGAAACGCGAAACGAGGAGTGAACGTATAGAGGTTTATAAAGTCATGAAGGGCATGGATAGGGTAAATAGACATGTCTTATCCCTGAAGTTGGGCAGTCTGGAACTAGAGGGTATAGGTTTAGGGTGAGAGGGGAAAAGTCTAAAAGTGATTTAAGGGGCAACTTTTTCACACAGAGGGTGGTGCGTGTATGGAATGAGCTGCCAGAGGAAGTAATGGAGGCTGGTACAATTATAGCACTTAAAATGCATCTGGATGTGTATATGAATAGGAAGGCTTTAGAGGGATATGGGCCAAGTGCTGGCAAATGGGACTAGATTAGGTTAGGGTAACTGGTCAGCATGGACGAGTTGAACCACAGGGTCTATTTCCATGCTGTACATCTCTATCACTCTAAAAAGAGAAAGAAGATGAAAAGGGTAAAGAAGGAAATGGGGAAGAAAGTAGACACCTAGAGCAGATGGCCGAGGAGCCTGAATGCAGCTTACTCTGCCAGCAGTGGGTGTGGAATTTGAATTTTGAAGAAGTATATTCTAAGTTGCATAATTTAGAAAATAGAGTGTTACAGAAATAGGGCCTTTTGTTAAACTGTTACTGAAGTAACCTGGTGTGAATTGTTTTTGTTCTGAGTAACGATCAGACAAATTGGTCAACAGAAGACTGATATCAGACTTCAAACTTGAACACTGTCTCTAACTCCATGGATGCTACAAGACCCTTGTGAGTTTTTCTAGGAATTCCTGTTTTGATTTATCATTTTTGGTTCTTTTTGTGTTCTCACTAGGATTTTATACACTCATGTATTTAAAATCATTTGTGGAACAGTGCAGCATGATTACTAGTGCAGTCCTCTCTGTTAAGACATGACATTTCTCTCAATTTATTTGCATTGTCACTTTTCTTATTGGATATTGCTGGCTGGAGCAGCATTTGTTGCCCATCATTAATTACTCTGGAGAAGATGATGGTAAGCTGCCATCTTGATTTACTGTACATCTTAGGATGTAGTAACACCCAATTATGATGTTATGGAGGGAATTCCACTATTTTGACTCAGCAATACTGAAGGAACTATGATAATGTTCTACATTAGGATGGTATGTGATTTAGACAGGTACTTGGTGTTGGTGTTCCTATGTATCTGCTGCCCTTATCCATCTAAGTAATAGAAGTTGGGGCTTTGGAACATACTGTCAAAAGAGGCTTAGTGATCCACTGCTGTTCAGCATGTAGATGGCATACAGCTGCTACCATTGTGTATTGGTGGTAAAGAGAGTAAATGTTGAAGGTGCATGAATCGGGTACCAAGCAAGTGGCTGCTTTGTCTTTGGTGGTAATGAGCTTTTGGAATATCATTGTAGTTGCACTAAGCCACATAATTACAGAGTATTTCTTCACACTCCTGTCTTGTGCCACGTATTTGGGGTTATAAAGTAAGGCTAGACAGGCTGGGACTTTTCTCATTGGAGTGTAAGTCTATAAAATAATGAGGCATAAAAATAGAGTTAATGGTAATTGTCTTTTCACCAGTCTGGGGAGTTTCACAACTTGGGGCAAATTTTTAAGGTGAATGGAGGGGGATTTAAAAATGATATAAGGGGCAAATGTTTTACACAGAAGGTGGTTCACAAGTGGAATGAACTTCCTGAGAGGTAGATGTGGGTACATTTGCAATGTTTCAATGACACTTGGATTAGGTACATGAATAGGAAAGGTTTATAGGGATATGAGCCAGCACAAGGCAGGTAGGACTATTTTTGTTTGGGGTTATGTTCAGTATGAAAGGGTTGGACCCAGATAGTCTGTTTCCATGCTGTATGATTCTATGACTAAATACCAGGCACTAGGGAGTTAGGAAGTGAGCTATTCCTTGCAGAATTCCTTACTGCCTACCTGCAATTCTTGCTACTGTCTTTATATGACTAGTCTAATTCAGTTGCCAGTCTTTGGTAACCACCAGGATGCTGATGGTGGGAAATTTGGTGACGGTAACGCTATTTATATCAATGGACGATGGTTATTTTCTCTCTTGTTGGACGTGGTAGAGCAGGAAGATCCTCAAAAGGTATTCTGAATCAAACATGTTATTTCTAACCAAAAATTTTGAGCCAACTCAGATGAATCTTTCTCAACCAATTTCACCCCATCAAGCTTGGACCAGAACCTTTTACTATAATCCATGGGATCTGACCCAGCTGCTTCTCAGAAGATACTTTATTTTGATTGGCTCTGGTTTGAATGTTGCAAAGCAGGGACTTTCCAGAGTGTGCTCTCTCCCCGATATTGGATATGAGCTCTATTACACAATTTAGGTCTGGTGGGACTCTTTAGCTATCTTGAGTCCACATACCAGCTGCCACTACAATGGTGTGCTGGCTCAGATCTTGAAGAAAATTGTAACTGTTTGGTCGAAGCTTGGCTTTTTGTTCGGGTTTTTCTGTGGTCTGACATGGAGCCCCTCTGTTCTGGATATGTCCTGAATGAGGTTATGCAAAAGCCTTCACTCAAGTGGTATTTCCCAAGCTCAGTCAGTCTGGTGAGGGTGTCCACTTCCATCAGAATACCCTGCACCTCATATGCTCTATTAGCTGAATTTCCACAATCGTAAAGCCAGCTGTAGTACCTGTTTGAAGTCCACTTGGGCTTCAGCTCGTGGGCACTTTTGCACTACAAAGTTGTGAATGATAGTGTAGATGGTAATTAAAGCATTTTTACATTGCAATTAAAGCATAATTAACAATCTCCATTAATTGAGAATTGATTAATTGGTTGTATTCCCAACAAAAAAGTAGAAATTCCAAATAAAAGTGATGAAATATGTTTCTGAAGCAGAAAGTCTCATCAATTGCACTTTTCCTGAATCCTTTGATTTGGATTTTAGGTGCAATTAATTCAAGATTTTGAGATTTGGAAATCAAGTGAGAAATAACAGAGAAGGAGATGAGTGAAGATTCCACAAATCAGAGTGATGGAGAAACTCAGCAGGTCCAACAGCATCTGTGGAGAGATACAGAGTCAATATCCCATGTCTGTAATAACTCTTCTTCAAACCATTACTGGCCTGAATTTTCTTGTCCTGTGCCTCCTTCAGTGGGTTGGGGAGGCTGGTATGTTTGGGGGAATGGTGGATTGGTGGTAGAGCAGGAAGATTGTGCTGGGGATCTTGTGAGGGGAGTGGAAGAGAGTGAGAATGAGATTCAAATCTCAGCAGCATGGCATGCATTGATTTAGTGCTGCACATCCAAACTGCACCTGTAAATGCATACATTGGGCAATGTATCAGGCGTTCACCCAACAATTTCTATGAACTTCAAAATTCAAGATCTAATGACATAATTTAAACTGGCACAAGGGATGACAACAAATAGTTTCTGTGGGCGTGGTTTTGAAGACATCAAGTCCAGCAGAAGACCAACCAGCTATTATTTTTCATTGAAAGCAGGACAAGGAATATGAGACTGAGTTTTATCAGTGTGACCTGGTACAATATATTACATTCTGAATTAGATACTTGCATTTTAAAAACAATACAAAATGCAGTCAATGCTGGAAACCTACAAAAAGAACAGAAAATGTTAGGAATACCAGATCAAGTAGCATCTGTGGAATAAGAAGTAGGCTTAGTGTTTCAGGTGAAAACCTTTATAATCAGAATACAATATTCGCCATTTTTCAGTTCTTCAAAAAGTGTTTTGCCGAACAATCTTCTGAACTTTAATCTGATGCGAAACTCTTGTATGCTTATGCCATATTCCAATGGATTATCTAAAGAAGAAGGCTACTTAATGACATTCTTAGATAATTCTATTATATAGTTATCTACACAATGATCTATAAAATATTATTCTGTACTAATGAAAGGAATACACCCACTTTGTCATACAAACCCATGAATTAAATACTGTATTCAAAAAGCTATGATTAACAGCAAGCACATCTTTCAATTAAACAAATGATTCACATAAAAGGATGTCAATGATTCAGCTAAAATACTGCATGGTTTACTTTGCTGATGTTATCGTCCTATCTTAAATATGAATGGCAACCTAATTATTGCAATAATGTAGAATTGAGTTTATTATTCAGTAATTAGTTATAGCATGATTAAACATTTGGTTACCAAGTGAGATTAATATGATATTCTGTTTAACTGTGGTCAATGAAAGACACTGATATCATGAGATCCTTTGTGAATGCATGTCTGTGCATTAGTGGAGAGTCACTTTGTATCGTGTCAAAATCAACAAACTTTAGAAAATTGATTTTATAGTCCAAACTAACCAACTCACTGCTGGAGGAATCTCACTGTTTACAACCTATTGTTTTAGTTCCTGCTATTGAGGGAGTCTGGTGAAGATTCACCAGACTAATTCCTGGGATGACAGGACTGACAAATGAGGAAACATTGGATCTACTGGGCTTTTACTCACTGGAATTTAGAAGAATGAGAGGGGATTTCATTGAAACATATAAAATCCTGATGTGATTGGACAGTCTCGATGTGGGAAGAATATTCCTGATGTTAGGAAAGTCTTGAGCTGGGCTTCACAGTCTAAGAATAAGAGTTGTAGTCCATCAGGTTTATTTCGTAAAGGAGCAATGCTCCAAAAACTACTACTTCCAAATAAACCTGTTGGACTATAACCTGGTGTTGTGTGATTTTTAACTTTGTCCACCCCAGTCCAACACCGGCACCTCCACATTAAGAATAAAGGATAAGCCATTAAGGACTGAGATGAGAAAGAACTTCTTCAATCAAAGTGTTGTGAATCTGTGGAATTCTCTCTCACAGAAAGTTGTTGGGGCCAGTTCACTAGATATATTCAAAAGGGCATTGGGCCTGGCCCTTGAGGCTCAAGGGATCATGGGTATGGAGAGAAAGTGGGAATGGGATACTGAAATTGCATGATCAGCCATGATCAAACTGAAAAGTTGTGCAGGTTTGAAGGGCCAAATAGCCTACTCCTGGACCTAATTGCCATGTTTCTATGTTTAGCATCATGGAATGGTTTAGTTTTGTAAATTAATTTGTTCAAAAGAGTAACAGTTAATTTATGTAAAGGCATATGCACATACATTGCATTGGAAGAAAGATCAATAATTAGTTTTAAAGCATGGTTTCTTAAGACAATCCAGGCTATACAGTTTCAGAATAATGATAAAACTTGATTCTTGTTAATGGAATTCCCCTTTTTCTAAAGATCATAAGAAGCAGTACTCTTTTGAAAGTGATCTTTCAATTATTGAATGGTTCTTTTTAACTAAAATATAATGATAGGTTTTGGAACAGTCCAGAACACTTATATTTGTGTTTCGGGATAGTACTTATCGTTAAGGAGAAAGTGAGGTCTGCAGATGCTGGAGATCAGAGTTGAAAATGTGTTGCTGGTTAAAGCGCAGCAGGTCAGGCAGCATACAGCGTATCATCCGTCGTCATTTCCGCCACCTCCAAACGGATCCCACCACCAGGGATATATTTCCCTCCCCTCCCCTATCAGCGTTCCGCAAAGAGCCTCGCTCCTCCAACCGCCACCAAGACAGAACCCCACTGGTTCTCACCTACCACCCCACCAACCTCCGTATACAGCGTATCATCCGCCGTCATTTCCGCCACCTCCAAACGGACCCCACCACCAGGGATATATTTGCCTCCCCTCCCCTATCAGCATTCCGCAAAGACCACTCCCTCCGTGACTCCCTCGTCAGATCCACACCCCCCACCAACCCAACCTCCACTCCCGGCACCTTCCCCTGCAACCGCAGGAAATGTAAAACTTGCGCCCACCTCCTCCCTTACTTCTCTCCAAGTCCCCAAGGGATCCTTCCATATCTGCCACAAATTCACCTGCACCTCCACACACATCATCTATTGCATCTGCTGCACCCGATGTGGCCTCCTCTATATTGGGGAGACAGGCCGCCTACTTGCGGAACGCTTCAGGGAACACCTCTGGGACGCCTGGTCCAACCAACCCAACCACCCCGTGGCTCAACACTTCAACTCTCCCTCCCACTCCACCGGGGACATGCAGGTCCTTGGACTCCTCCATCAGCAGAACATAACAACACGACGGTTGGAGGAAGAGCGCCTCATCTTCCGCCTGGGAACCCTCTAACCACAAGGAATGAACTCAGATTTCTCCAGTTTCCTCATTTCCCCTCCCCCCACCTTGTCTCAGTCGGTTCCCTCAACTCAGCACCGCCCTCCTAACCTGCAATCTTCTTCCTGACCTCTCCGTCCCCACCCCACTCCGGCCTATCACCCTCACCTTGACCTCCTTCCACCTATCACATCTCCATCGCCCCTCCCCAAGTCTCTCCTCCCTACCTTTTATCTTAGCCTGCCTGGCACACTCTCCTCATTCCTGATGAAGGGCTCTGGCCCGAAATGTCGAATTTCCTATTCCTTGGATGCTGCCTAACCTGCTGTGCTTTAACCAGCAACACATTTTCAGGTCAGGCAGCATCCAAGGAACAGGAAATTCGACGTTTCGGGCATAAGCCCTTCATCAGGAATGAGGCCTCATTCCTGATGAAGGGCTTTTGCCCGAAACGTCGAATTTCCTGTTCCTTGGATGCTGCCTGACCTGCTGCGCTTTAACCAGCAACACATTTTCAGCTTAGTACTTATCATTAGGTGATGATGTTACAGATCCTCTAAGCAGACATAAAGTACATTTGTGATGCATACTTATTTTGCTAATTTTATGATTCTCTAAGATAAAGAATAAATGCTATAAGAGAAAGGGTAGTACTTTTAAGTAACTTACAGCTCAGTGAAAGAGTCATGTGATAGTAGGATATAATAAGATACGATCAATTAAGTGACTATCACTGTTAAGAAGCCAACCATGAACTGGGCCATACTGCCAAGCCAACTTGAGAATGATCATGTGCAATTCATGCATGGGTAAGCCAACTGAGTATAGGATGTCACTGATCATGTATGTGTTAGTGGTAAGCAAGTTGTAATGTTTAATGGCTTGGTGTACAGAAACAAGACTGGTGGAGAAGAGAGATTTCAATTAATAGAGCAGAAAACATGCACCCAGTAAGCCAAAACTCATGAGCTGGTTATCCCAATAGAGTTATAGAGTCCAATGCACCACCAGATTCCTTCTGCAAGCATCTGTATATTTTTGAATCAACTTCTTCTAAGATGTTATTACATACTTGTGGAACAGTAGAGAGTGGAACCCAAGCCTCCACGCTCAGAGGTCAGGGCACGACTACTGTACCCGAAGAATGCTTCTGCATGCATATATGCCTAGGAAAAGCATTTTAAATTTGTGTGTGAATGGAATGAGCCTACCTTAATTGGCTTCATAAAAGTGAGAGCAAGTGTTGAGATTATTCACATTCTTCTCCTGGTGGGTAGAACTTGTTAATTGTTTGTTTAATTTGTAACACAAGTGATTTTGTTGGTGGTAAAACAAAAGTCTGGAGGTGTGTAATAACATCTCTGAACAGAGAGATAAAGTAATTAGATTCTTGACAATTCCAATCTTCTCAATGGGTTTTCCAAAAATCTTTATCTTATGCTTAGTACAGCTCAGATCATTACTATTCCATCAGAGAAACCTGAATGCTTATAATTCAAAAGCCTTACATTCTTCCTTGGTTCCAGTCTTTTCTCAGAGATATTTACTCGGTTTTCTCAGCCAACAAGATAAGATTTGTTATTGCAAAACCCAATACTGTTTTTATTTTCCTCTAAGATTTGGAATATTCAATTTATCTTCAATTGTAAGTCTAACATCAATTACAATTGTAGACTGACAATAAATACAAAATAATGTTACTAAACTGGATGGTTGGTGATTAGAAAATATATTATTGCTTGCAGACGGTTTCTGGTGGTATGCCCTTGCTCTCAGCCAGGACATCTAGTTTAAAGTCCCACCTAGCCTAAATATGTATCCTAACAGTCTGAACAAGTTAATCAAATAGCTTCATCTAGGACATTTGTGGCTCAGTAATATCTATATCTCTGGGACATAAGGTCTGAATTTGAAGCCCACCTGCCACAGAGGGGTACCATGACATAATGTGTTGATTTGGGCCAAATGCAGGCAAGTGGGATGAGACTGGTTTAGAAACATGGTCGGTGTGGACTAATTGGACTAAATATATTGGTGAGACAGGCCGCTTACTTGCGGAACGCTTCAGAGAACACCTCAGGGACGCCCGAACCAACCAACCCAATCACCCCGTGGCTCAACACTTTAACTCCCCCTCCCACTCCACCGAGGACATGCAGGTCCTTGGACTCCTCCACCGGCAGAACACAACTACACGACGGCTGGAGGAGGAGCGCCTCATCTTCCGCCTGGGAACCCTCCAACCACAAGGTATGAATTCAGATTTCTCCAGCTTCCTCATTTCCCCTCCCCCCACCTTGTCTCAGTCGGTTCCCTCAACTCAGCACCGCCCTCCTAACCTGCAATCCTCTTCCTGACCTCTCCGCCCCCACCCCACTCCGGCCTATCACCCTCACCTTGACCTCCTTCCACCTATCCCACCTCCATCGCCCCTCCCCCTAGTCCCTCCTCCCTACCTTTTATCTTAGCCTGCTTGGCTCTCTCTCTCTTATTCCTGATGAAGGGCTTATGCTCGAAACGTCGAATTCTCTATTCCTGAGATGCTGCCTGGCCTGCTGTGCTTTGACCAGCAACACATTTGCAGCTGTGATCTCCAGCATCTGCAGACCTCATTTTTTACTAATTGGACCAAAGGGTCTATTTCTATGCTACATGATTCTATGACTCTATTGGGATAACTCAGCTCATGACTTCTGGCTTACCGGTGCATTTTTCCTGCTCAGTTAGCAAAATCATTTTCTCCCCCAGTCTTCCTTCTGCACACCAAACCATTAGATATTATGGCTTGCATGCCACCAAAACATGCATGATCAGTGACATCCTAAACTCTGCTTGCTTACAAATGCTTGAGCTGTACGTGATCCATCTCGGATTGTCTAAACAGTACATGCCTAGTTTATGGTTGGTTTCTTAAAAGTGATGGCCATTTAACTGATCATATCTTACAGATAGGATATTCTATCACATGACTATTTCCTTAAGCTGTGTGTCATTTAGACAAGCTACCTTATAAATTTAAAGCATTATAGCACATCTCTTTTATTTTAGAAATTCATAAAAAAAGGATGCAGTGCAAAAATTGTAATCCATTACGTTGTAAACAGTGAGATCCTTCCAGCACCGAGTTTATTAGTTTGGGCCATAAAATCAATTCTCTAAAGTTTATTGATTTTGACAAAACACAATGTGACATTCCATTTGATTCACAAAGGATCATATGACACCAGTGTCTTCCACTGAACACAGTTAAACAGAACATAATATTAATTTCACTTGGTAACCAAATGTTTAACCATGCTATAACTAATTACTAAAAAATAAAAAAGGAGAAAGTGAGGACTGCAGATGCTGGAGATCTGAACTGAAAATGTGTTGCTGGAACAGCGCAGCAGGTCAGGCAGCATCCAAGGACCAGTTCCAATACCGTGCAGCCCAACTCCTTCTTCAAGGACCGCAATTTCCCCCCAGACGTGATTGACGATGCCCTCCACCGCATCTCCTCCACTTCCCGCTCCTCCGCCCTTGAGCCCCGCCCCTCCAACCGCCACCAGGACAGAACCCCATTGGTTCTCACCTACCACCCCACAAACCTCCCTATACAGCGTATCATCCACCGTCATTTCCGCCACCTCCAAACGGACCCCACCACCAGGGATATATTTCCCTCTCCTCCCCTATCAGCATTCCGAAAAGACCACCATGACTCCCTCGTCAGTTCCACACCCCCCCACCAACCCAACCTCCACTCCCGGCACCTTCCCCTGCAACCGCAGGAAATGCAAAACTTGCGCCCACACCTCCTCCCTTACTTCTCTCCAAGGCCCCAAGGGATCCTTCCATATCTGCCACAAATTCACCTGCACCTCTACACACATCATCTATTGCATCTGCTGCACCCGATGTGGCCTCCCCTATATTGGGGAGACAGGCCGCCTACTTGCGGAACGTTTCAGAAAACACCTCTGGGACACCCGGACCAACCAACCCAACCACCCCATGGCTCAACACTTCAACTCCCCCTTCCACTCCACCAAGGACATGCAGGTCCTTGGACTCCTCCATCGCCAGACCATAACAAAACGACGGTTGGAGGAAGAGTGCCTCATCTTCCGCCTAGGAACCCTCCAACCATTTCCCCTCCCCCCACCTTGTCTCAGTCAAATCCCTCGAACTCAGCACCGCCCTCCTAACCTGCAATCTTCTTCCTGACCTCTCTGCCCCCACCCCACTCCGGTCTATCACCCTCAACTTGACCTCCTTCCACCTATCGCATCTCCAACACCCCTCCCCCAAGTCCATCCTCCCTACCTTTTATCTTAGCCTGCTGGACACACTTTCCTCATTCCTGAAGAAGGGCTTATGCCCGAAACGTCAAATCTCCTGTTCCTTGGATGCTGCCTGACCTGCTGCGCTTTTTCAGCAACACATTTTCGGCTACTAAAAAATAAACTCAGTCTGACATTAATGCAATGATTATGTTGCCACTAATATTTTAGATAGAGCAATAACATCAGCAGAGTAAGCTCAATGCTGCTTAGTTGAATCATTGACATCCTTTTATTGTGAATCATTTGTTTAATTGCAAGATGCACTTGCTATTAGTCACAGCATTTTGAATTAAATATTTAATTTCTGATTTTACGTGACAGATTGGATATATTCACTTCATTGGTGTAATGTTTCATAGATCATAATGTAGATAATTAGTATAATTATCTATCATCATGTCATTAAATAGCCTTTTTCTTTAGATAACCTAATAAGATACAAGCATACATCAGTTTGACATTAGATTAAACTTCTGAAGATTGTTTGGCATGACATGGTGGTTCAGTGGTTAGCACTGCTGCCTCATAGCACCTGGAGTTCAATTCCAGCCTCAGGCAACTACCTGTGTGGAGTTTCCACATTCTTCCCCCATCTGTTGGTTTCCTCCCCCAATACAAAGATCTGCAGGTTAGATGAATTGGCTATGCTAAATTGCCTGTAGTGTTCAGGGATGTGTAGGTTAGGTGCATTAGTCAGGGATAAACACAGGATAATAGTTGTAGGTGAATGGATCTGGGTGGGTTAGTCTTTTGGAGGGTCAATGTAGACTTGTTGGGCTGAAGGACCTGTTTCCACACTGTAAGGATTCTATGAAACACTCTTTAAAGAGCTGACAAAGATGAATATTCTGATAGAAAGGTTATTCACATGAAACACTAACCCAAATGCTACTTGATTTGGTATTTCCAACATTTTCTGTTCTTTTTGTAGGTTTCCAGCATCGGCTGCGTTTTGTTTTTTAAATGATGGTGTATAATTCAGAGTGTAGTATCGTATACCAGATCACACTGATAAAACTCAGTCTCATATTCCTTGTCCTGCTTTCAATGATAAATAATAGCTTGTTGGTCTTCTGCTGGACTTGATGTCTTCAAAACCACGCCCACAGAAACTATTTGTTGACATCCCTCGTGCCAGTTTAAATTATATCATTAGATCTTGAATTTTAAAGTTCAAAGAAATTGTTGGGTGAACGCCTGATACATTGCCCAATGTATGCATTTACAGGTGCAGTTTGGATGTGCAGCACTAAATCAATGCATGCCATGCTGCTGAGATTTGAATCTCATTCTCACTCTCTTCCACTCCCCTCACAAGATCCCCAGCACAGTCTTCCTGCTCTACCACCAATCCACCATTCCCCTAAACATACCAGCCTCCCCAACCCACTGAAGGAGGCACAGGACTAGAAAATTCAGGCCAGTAATGGTTTGAAGAAGAGTTATTACAGACATGGGATATTGACTCTGTATCTCTCCACAGATGCTGTTGGACCTGCTGAGTTTCTCCATCACTCTGATTTGTGGAATCTTCACTCATCTCCTTCTCTGTTATTTCTCACTTGATTTCCAAATCTCAAAATCTTGAATTAATTGCACCTAAAATCCAAATCAAAGGATTCAGGAAAAGTGCAATTAATGAGACTTTCTGTTCCAGAAATGTATTTTGTCGCTTTTATTTGGAATTTCTACTTTTTTGTTGGGAATACAACCAATTAATCAATTCTCAATTAATGGAGATTGTTAATTATGCTTTATTGCAATTTAAAAATGCTTTAATTATCATTTACACTGTGATTCACAACTTTGCAGTGCTAAATAATGCATAATTTGGAGATGCCAGTTTTGGACTGAGTGTACAAAGTTAAAAATCACACACCAGGTTATAGTCCAACAGGTGATAGTCACCTGATGAAGGAGCGTCACTCGGAAAGCTAGTGTGCTTCCAATTAAACCTGTTGTTGTGTGATTTTTAACTAAATAATGCAGTGGTTGTAATGAGATCGGCCAGGTGGAGATTATAGAAAACGACTTCCCTGATTTGAGCTGTTAATCATATTCCTTGTCGTGCTTTGCTAGTCCTTTTCTGGGCTTGAAATTTTCAAAGCTGGCA
This sequence comes from Hemiscyllium ocellatum, assembly GCF_020745735.1. Taxonomy (NCBI): domain Eukaryota; kingdom Metazoa; phylum Chordata; class Chondrichthyes; order Orectolobiformes; family Hemiscylliidae; genus Hemiscyllium; species Hemiscyllium ocellatum. The sequence continues at coordinate 34,270,297 of NC_083426.1, read as the reverse complement.
CTGTTGCTCAGTGGTTAGCACTGCTGCCTCACAATACCAATGACCCGGGTTCAATTCCCACCTTAGGTGACTGTCTGTGTGGAGTTTGCACATTCTCCCCGTGTTTGCGTGGGTTTCCTCTGGTTTACTCCCACAATTTGAAGATGTGCAGGTCAGGTAAATTGGTCATGCTAAATTTCCCATAGTGTTAGGTGCATTAGTAGGGGTAAATATAAAGTAGGGGAATGGGTCTAGGTGGGTTACTCTCCGGAAGGTTGGTGTGAACTTGGGGTAAAAAGTGAGGTCTGCAGATGCTGGAGATCACAGCTGAAAATGTGTTGCTGGTTAAAGCACAGCAGGTTAGGCAGCATCCAAGGAACAGGAAATTCGACGTTTCGGGCATAAGCCCTTCATCTTCATTCCTGATGAAGGGCTTATGCCCGAAACGTCGAATTTCCTGTTCCTTGGATGCTGCCTAACCTGCTGTGCTTTAACCAGCAACACATTTTCAGCTGTGAACTTGGGCCAAATAGCCTGTTTCCATACTGTAGGGAGTCTAAAAAAAAGCCATGTTCACATGAACTGTTTGTTAACATCCCTTGTGCCAGTTTAAATTATGTCATTAGATCTTGAATTTTGAAGTTCAAAGAAGTTCTTGGGTGAATGCCTCTTATGTTGCCCAATGTGTGCATTTACAACATGGGATATTGAATCTCAGCCTCGCTCTCTTGCAACTCCCCTGACCAGATCTCCAGCACAACCTTCCTTTTCCACCACCATCCACCATTCCCTCAACCATACGAGTCTCCCCAACCCACAGAAGGCTGCACGGGCGGAGAAAATTCAGGCCAGTAGTGGTTTGAAGAAGAGTTATTACAGACATTAGATGCTCACTCTATATCTTTCTCCACAGATGCTGTCAGACCTGCTGAGTTTTTCCAGCATTCTAATTTGTGGATTCTGCACTCATCTCCTTCTCGGTCATTTCTCACTAGCTTTCCCAATCTCAAATCCTTAAGTTAGTGGTACCTAAAATCAAAATCAACTTATTCAGGAACAGTGCATTTGATGAGCCTTTCTGCTCCAGCAGCATATCAACTAATATTCTGAGGCTTTAGCTGGAATTTCTACTTTTGTTTTCGGTAATCAATCTGTTAATTGATTCTCAATTAATGCAGATTGTAATTAAAGCATTTTTTAAAAAAATCACGGGACGAGGGTTTTGCTGGTTAGGCCAGCATTTATTGTCCACCCTAATTACCCACAGGGCAGTTAAGAGTCAACCATGTTGCTGTGGGCCTGGACTCACATGTAGGCCAGATCAGGTAAGGATAGCTATTTCTTTCCCTAAAGCACATTAGTGACCCAGAGGGGTTTTTGCAACAATAAACAATTAATTTTTGATTGTCATTAGATTCTTAATTCAAGATTGCAAATTCAATAGCTTTTTTAACTATGCATTAATTACCATCTGCAAAGTCGTTCATTGTTTTGCAGTGCTAACTAGTATTGTGGTCATAATGAGATCAGCCAGATGAACCACCACATTGAATAAGACTTCCTTGATTGGGGCTGTTAATCTGGTCCAAACTGAGCCCTCGCTGACAGCTATATACAGGAGTGTCAGAGAGTCTCCAGAAGAAGAAAAAAAGAAATAAATAAGATAATCAGAGATTATGTTCACTCTGAGCTCTGGTTCTGAGACAGCTGGATCCAATATCCACACATAAATAAAGGATAATTTGGCCTCTGTGGCGTTATTTCCATAGTGATGAGAGAAAAGCGCGGTTCTGAAGAAATTCACTTACAACAGCTGTTTTCGAATTGGGGTAAGCATTTATGGAATCACGCTGTTACTTGAAAAGCTTGACACCCTCAATCCTACTGTCCAAGACTGGGCCCAGCATGTGCAAAGAATGTGCATTTTTTTTCTGGGCAAATGACATTAGGGCAGATGAAAAGTAACGAGTCATTCTTCTGGCAGCTTGTGAACCCACTGCTTTTTTAATTATTAGGACTGTAACTTTCACTGAGGCACCAGGTACTAAAACCTTTCAAGAGTTAGTACTTTCAATTAAAGATTATCAGCACCCCAAGCCTGTCCTAATTCAAAAGATGCTCTGAGTTTCACTTGGCAATTTGAGAACCAGGAGAATCCATACCAGGAATTCTGGTTAGGTTACAGCAGCTTGCGACAAAGGGTTAACCCTTACTGATATGCGGACAGATTGGTATGTGGGATTAGTGATATAACCATGCAAAAGCACCTACAAGCAAAAGCCCATCTGCACTTCAAATAGGCATGACAACTGTATTTATCATTGGAAAATGCAGCAAGTGCAGTATATGAATTGCAAGGTGTTCCAATGAAAGTAGATATCCTTGCCAGTTCAACTGAGCCTGGGGAATACCACTTGAGTGAAGGTAATTGCATAGCCACACTCAGGACATATCCTGAACAGAGGAGCTCTAGGTCAGCCCACAGCAAAATCCCAAAACAAAGCCAAGCCTTTGGCAAACAGTAAAAATTTTCTTCAGGATCTGTGCCTGCAAGTCTTTGTTATTCTTGCCAGTACGAGGATTGGAGACAGCTATCTACTGGGCCTAAGTAGAGTTAGAGAACTCATAGGCCAGTAACCAGGAGAATGAAGATCCTGGAAAGTCAACCTACATCTGGTTTGCAGCAGTTAAATTGCTTAGCAACATCCAAATCCGAACCGAAATAAATGCCTGGTTAAATGGTCACCTGGTTCTAATGGAGGTCAATAGTGATGTGGCTGTTTCAGTGATCACATTCAGACTTAAAATTTGCACGAGGTGCCAACCCTTACATTAGTGCATGACCTATACTGGGGAACCTTTACGGATTAAGGGCACAACTTTGATTCTGGTCTCTAATGAGAAGCAGCTGGTTCAGTTACCACAGATTGCAGCAAAAGGCTCAAGAAGAAGCATAATGGGGCAAAACTGAGTGTCACTTAGATTGAAAAATGTTGAGCCAATTAGAAAGCTGCCTGAGTGGCTACCTTAAGCAGTGTTCTAAAACCTAGCTTTAATGCAAATAATATTCAACAGTAGATCTCTTTCCTGTCTTTTACAAACTCCATGGGTTTGTATTAGGCATTCCTTTGGGTTATGTATCACAAATCTCAGGTAATTTTTAAAATTCCTGTCAAAAGCAAGAGGGGCTTAAGAATTGCAGTCTGCTAGTTTGTTGGCATATTCCTATTGTTGTTTAAAAATATAGTTTGCTCATGAGACATGGAGATCACTGGCTAGGCTAGCCTTCACATTTATACACATTTCGAATTGCTTAGTGTTGGAGTCAATCACATTGCTGTGGATCTACAATCACATAGAAGCAGACCAGGTAAGGATGACAAATTTCCCTCAAAAAAAAGGACAAAATGAACTGGAAACCTTTTTTGTACAAAAATTGGAGTGTTCACCACGAGTTCAGCTTTTAATTCTAGACATTTGTTGTACTGAAATTTCATCATCTCTTATGGTGAGGTTCAAACCCATGCCTCTAGACCAATAACCTGGGTTTCAGAACTTATGAACTGTTACCATTACGCTATCATATCCAAGCTATTTTGCTAGCCAAGGTTTTTGAAGTAATTGCTAACCACCCACAAGCCGTGGGTATCCTACCTGATATTTGAAAGGCCAATTAAAAGTTTACAGTACAACTGTGAATCCATGTGGCTGATGATAGAGGAAGCGGAGGGGTAGGATGGGGCAGTGCTTCTTTATTAAATTTTAACCTCAACCCACAACTGGCCAACTTAGATGGTTACAGCCACAGATCACTGAGATCAGGATGTCCCTCTACAATAAAAGGTTCATATCCTGTGGCCAGTTTTAATCTCACTTTCAGCTCTCTCCATTTTAAAAAGTACTCTCTCTTACCTGCATACAGGACTGTACTCACCTCATATTAGATCCAAAAATAACAGAATGATCTTCAATTGATTCTCCAGTCTCAGAAGTAAGGCTACCAAATTGAAATGGGTGAAGAAATAAAAAATTGGATCGCAAACATAAAAAGTGACTGACTTTGTTCATAAAGAGCACCATACACGCCACTTGTGAAATCCAGAACAAATAATCTAATAAACAACCTATCATTTTCGTCAGGGCTCATTTACACAAGGCATCACTGAACAAATTGGTTTTAAACTCATGGGCAGAGGACAACGATTGGTGGTGTTGTATTTGCACAAGATGCTCTTAGAGAAGAGGCAGAAAGTCTCTTCTCTTACATGTAGCTGCCTCTTGGATTTCAGTTGTGAACAAATGGATTATTCTCTTTCCCTTATGGAAGGTGATGTGCTCATTCAATTTGAAACTAAGTGAGTGTTGACAACTCATTAGTATTGGAATTATTGTTTGGCAAACCACAAAGTTTTCCTGATTCTTTCAAGTTTGTACAATAACTTTAGACCTGTTGAGCAAATATCAGAGTTCCACTAGTTAAATAGATTTTTTAAAAAAGTAGTACACATGCAATTGATATGATGATTCCCATTTTATGGAGTAATTGAGATACTCCCATATTTAAAGGTAAAAAGCATAACATGCAATGTGTTCTAGATATATCATGAGTGTTTGTGTTTTGACTAATTTGAGCTCTTTGAAAATATAGTAAAGTATTATGAATAAAAGGAGGACTTAAGAGTATTTGGATTATCAGAGACAAAAGGGTCACTTCAAAAAAGGTTGTTCCATAAATTAGGAGCTCATGTCGTCTTACTGGAGCATCTCCATCATTTTCTGTTTATTCAAATTTATCATCATCTTGGATGGGATTAATTTGTACACTTCCCATAATAAATAAGTATAAAAATAGAATACAGGAAGAAACACTAGTAGAGTCATGTGGAACATTGTGAATATACTTTATCCACTGGCCTGAGTTATTTTAAATTCCTAACGTTAGATGCTAGCTGGATGCTGCAATATGTAGATGCATACAGATCACAAATAATTAAATACATATTCCAGATGCATGTGGAAAATAATGACTGGATTGTGAAGGAAACCAAATCATTCAGATAATGTATTTATTAACTACATTAAGTATGTCATGAACACACAGAGCTGATCAACAGGCAGCTGCAACAACAAGCATGATTACCATAGTATTAATCAAACAAGTACTTCATGTTGAATTATTGATCATGTATATCAATGAATTAAGTCAAAACAAACACTGCTCACAATTTAGTTTTAAAAGTATACAAATTCAGTAAACTGTTTTTTTCCTGTACTGTATCAACCAAAATTCTCTTGTACCCCAAATTTTCAAAAATTACATTTTATTTTTTTTAAAGCCAGTGTGTTCTGATAAAGAAATTCTTTAAAAAAAAGACAGTCTGCAGAAGTTGTGCTTTTTCTTTATATCAAAATCATTAAATTATTAGGTAAGTTTTTATTCTTGTGCCTGAACAATGGAACAACCCTTGGAGGACCGGTCAGCGAAAAAGGCAGTGAGTTATATTTTATTAAAACCAGTCTCAAGGTCCTGGTGTAAGTTGTGGTATCAGCCTGGTCTTACTTGTGGTAATTTTACTGTGATACCCTGCTAATTCCAGGTGTGCCTACTTTATCTTCCAAAACAGAGCAGTTCCTTGACTTGTGTCCAGATTAACAAAAGACCCTGTTAAAAAGATTTTATTAACCAGCATCACCTATTCCTGGTGCATGTGTACAACTGAAGTTTTACTGTAACAGTTCAGCATTTAAATGAAACTGACTGTAATTAAAATTAGAGAGTCACAGAAACCAGAGATAGTTTTTGACGAGTAATGGGAATGGAGAGGTCAGATATCAAGAGTTATTGTTTAATACATTCCCTAAAAAGGTAATTTTGGTGCAAGGAAGGATTTAATATGGTGGGTGGCAAACAAGCTATTTTGTACCTCCTCCTTGATAAAGTCTCTGGGCACAAATCTATGACATGGGAATTAAGAGCCATGGAATGAAATCATTCCACCACTTGGTATTGACTCACCTTTTGGACAGGGATCACCACATGTGGAGCATGACAAGTTTCTGGAGTGGGACGGGTGGAATTCTTTCACAGGCACTCCGTGGGTAATCACACAACCTAGCATTGGGAAGGGAAGGGCTCACTGATATCTCCCTCAATCCACCTTCCATGATCGCTCAACCTGAACTGGAATCCAAGAACACAAAGCCTCAGTGTTGTTTTAGCAGCAGCCATTACCCTCCTAGTGGTGCTGCTGTGCAGTGGATCTGGCAGTTAAGTACCCGAGTTGTACTTCGTTCAGCAAGTTTTTCCTTAAAGAGGATTTGTCAGCAGCTGACAGACTGGTCACCTGTGAGATTATGACAGTTAGAGTTTACACATAATGTGATGAGTGATGTTCCTATGGATATATTCTGTGGCTTCAACATTTTACTGCGTTTATTTATATCTTGGGTGAAGGAATGGAGGGATACCGTTTGAAGTTTGCAGGGTCAGGGGTGGGAAAATCAGAAGTAGGGCTGAGGGTGAAGTTAAAGAAGCAAACGGAGATTGGTTAAGTGAGTGAAATTATGTTGATATGGGTGAGGGTGGCATCATCCACTCTGAATGCAAATTTTAAAAAAACAAAGTCGTTTTTTTTTCTACATGGTCAGCAACAAAATTTCAGATGAGCAAAAAAGGCTTAACAGCCTGAGTGCACAAATTATTAAAAAGTAACAGACAGGCATTAAAATCAAACAAACAGTTAAATGAAGTACTGACCTTTATCTTAAGTCAGCTGGAATACAAAGAAAGTAAATTAAGCTTTGTTTTTGCCTTGGTCAGAGTCCATTTGCGGTGCTGTATTCAATGTTGTGCACTGCACCTCAAGAAGGGTAGTTGTTTTAAACAGTTTGGGCATGTTATAACACACCTTAGGGTCAAGTGGGACTTGAACCTAGACCTTCTGGCCTAGAAGGACAGACATTACCACTACACCACAAAAAAAAAGTCTTCCTGACTTATATTACCCGGAGCATAAATTTGAGGAGTAATCTGATTGAGGTATTTAAATAGATTTGATCTTTTCGGATTCTACCCCATTTCATTATGCAATAGTATTACAAACAAAGGCCACAATCTTAATTGGAAACATGCCATTTAGGAGCAAAATTAGGAAGCACTTTCCCCAAACACAAAACGTAGTAAAAATCTGAAAGTTTAATAAAAATAAAGTAAAAAGCTTCAGCTGCTGAAACACTTCAAACTTTCAAGACAAAAGTATTATCAAGTCTTGTTTAACAAGGGAATCAAGTACTATTGAGTAAAAGGCAGTTTACTTATAGGTAAGCCAGGATAAAATTGGATGGCTCAAGAGCTTGGTACTGTATCTTAATATCCTTACATTCATCCTGAAGATGTGACCCTTCTAGTTTCACTCATTGGTGAGACCCCAAACTGCAGCCTGAAATTTCAGTATAACATTAAAAATCTTTGGTTAGGTTTTTCGTATTTAGCATTAGCATTTCAATAAACTTCAGCTCCAAAATAAATAAGAGCAGAATAACAATACACGTGAGGTTACTCAGAACAGAATAGCTCCTCAGGGTTATATTCTGTGGCCTCAGCCTTTATCTATGGAACATTCCAATAAAGTGCTCCACCAAATCAGAATTTCTTAAGTAATCCAAGCATGGTGTCATTATTCTAATAACACTATACTACATAGCTGTGTGTTCTTATTTTAAAATTGTTATTTTGTAAAGTGAAGGTTTGTTTATTGAGTGCAACTCCGACCCAATATTCTGATGGAAATATATTTACACCCAGTCCATTTGCAATGATAGAATGTCAAACAGTTAGTAATAATTAATTGTAAACCCATTCATTGATTTAGTTGAATGAACTCTGAAAAACAGTGTCTTCCTATTGATTATTAGTTTCCAGAAAGTTTTCCTTTTCACTTATTCATTGAACAGTTGGTAAGTCAACTGGATTCAATTCTCAAGGCAACTTGCAGATTTTGAGCCATTTACATTACGCACATGCCATCCAGTTTATTCTCACAGTTGAGAGCTTATAATTACCAACATTATTGATTTGGATCTTAAAGCCAGAGTCTGTAATATCAACAGCCTTTACTGTTACACCAATTGAATCAACTGAGCTGATTTCAGCCAAGCTCAGCACAATCACAGGATCCTTCAATATGCGATGAGGGAAGTTAACTTCACGAATGTGTGGCCAAGCACAGTTGTCCGATGTTTCACAATAAGTTCTTACTTCACCTGAAAGACCTGTTTCAAAACAAAAGACAAAGAATCACTGCTAGGAAAAACTTGTAGCCACCCAATTATCAACCCTGTACAATATATTTGCTTTAAATCTCGCTAATTGAAATTTGTTACTTTTTAAAACAACAAACTTAAATTGCAGTTAAAGTACAAAATACAATTTTATATTAATATGAAAAAAGCATAGATTGTATTTTCTAAATAAGAAAAGTGATCCACTCTTTCTCAGTAACTAAGCGACATTTGCAATAACTGCCTGAGGCCTAAATAAAAACAAAGGCCGAAATGAAAAGATTGCCGACAGCACAAGTGACTCCATCACAACAACTGACTTCAAAGTTAAAGCTCTGGATTTGATGCCACCCAGTAGCATGTTGCAAAATGCAATAAGTGATCTGTGCATCGTTGAACTATCTCCCATTCTACAATGAATGGTGGAGATGTTGGGTCGTCCTCTCATTCTTGGATGATTGAGGAGAGACTTTATAAAGCTCTGGTTAGGCCCCATTTGGAGTAAAGTGTCCAGTTTTGGTCCCCACACCTCAGGAAGGACATACTGACACTGGAACGTGTCCAGCGGAGATTCACAAGGATGATCCCTGGAATGGTAGGTCTAACATATGAGGAACGGCCGAGGATCCTGGGATTGTATTCATTGGAGTTTAGAAGATTAAGGGGAGACTTAATAGAGATGTACAAGATAATACATGGCTTGGAAAGGGTGGACGCTAGGAAATTGTTTCCATTAGGCGAGGAGACTAGGACCCGTGGACACAGCTTTAGAATTAGAGGGGGTCAATTCAGAACAGAAATGCGGAGACATTTCTTCAGCCAGAGGGTGGTGGGCCTGTGGAATTCATTGCCACGGAGTGCAGTGGAGGCCGGGATGCTAAATGTCTTCAAGGCAGAGATTGATAGATTCTTGTTGTCTCGAGGAATTAAGGGCTACGGGAAGAACGCTGGTAAGTGGAGTTGAAATGCCCATCAGCCATGATTGAATGGCGGAGTGAACTCGATGGGCCGAATGGCCTTACTTCCACCCCTATGTCTTATGGAATTAATTAGCTACAGTAAGGTGCCGTATCTGACCTTCTTCCATTATTTTACCCATGGTACAGGGAGACCCATGATATGTGGGTCACCCAGCAGTGTTTGCTGTGGGTTAGAGTTGGGTAAGGGATTGGGTTTTGGTGAAACTCCTTTGGGAATCCCATGTGCCCAGAGATAGCAGCTGTAAACACAGTATCACCTCCCCGCACGAGAGCCACCCCCAACAGATGCTGCCAACATGCCTTCAGGCTTCCCATATTCTTGGCTTGTCTAATCTGGTCTCAATACGATTTCTTCAAATTGAATTCAATTCTAGCAGGAGCACTGCTTGATCCTGGCACTAAGACTACAGAACTATAGGGCGATTCCCACAGTCATTTTCCACAGTTTCAGCTACCCACTGTTTACCACAGCCCAAACATATTGTAGGGAACATTCCAGAACCAGGGACCAGGAGGCTGGCAGGAAGATATGTTTCCCATTTAAATGTATGGTCTGCTTCTATCCACTGTAGATCTTAGAATGTATACTGCGGGTATATTGCGAATACCGTACGACTGAATTGGGTGGCAAATGTCAGAGCTGAGACTGTTCTCCAAATGGAAGTGCAAGTCTCAGTCTGAGCCAATTAACACCATTTTATGGGTTGGTGCACAACATTTCAGTCGGTTATGGAGGGGAAGGGTGGGGTCAGTGAGGGTCAGAGTATCCTGTAAAACACAGAACCGGGGCAGGAGAAGAATCAAAAATACACAGGATTTCAATTATTCATTGGTTCGTTACTCAGCAATATCCATCCGTCTGGGTGGATGTTGATAGAATGAGAACAAAGAAAGAAGATGGAAAACACAGCAGATCAGGCAGCATCCAGGGAGGGAGAGAGCGAGATTAGATGACTCTTCAGAGCTTTGATACTTTGGGGGTTTGGGATGGAGGGGAGGTGGGGGGAGAAAGTAGTGGTGTGTGAAAAGGCTGCTGATAGTGCAGATTGTAGATAGGATGCAGAGTGTCAAGATTAAGATGCTGAATAGCTAGGAGGACTGCAGATGCTGGAGATCAGAGCTGAAAATGTGTTGCTGGAAAAGCGCAGGAAGTCAGGCAGCATCCAAGGAGCAGGAGAGTTGACATTTCGGGCACAAGTCCTTCTTCAGGAATTCCTGCTGAATAGCTAATCAATATTCAAATTTGGAGAGAATGGGCCTGTGCAACCAAACCTAAATGTGGCTTCAATCAAAGATGAGAACGTTTACAAACTATTTTTAAAATACCCAAGGCATCACAGAATTTATTTTATGACAATGAAGATTTTTAATTCTCTGATGTGACCATACTTACACTGTTCAACAGTGCTCTTAACAGCTGTTTCAATCTTCCCCAGGTTTTTTTGCACAGTATGAACTGCTTGATCCAAGGCATCTGCGAGCTGCTTATTTTGATTAATCCCATTATTTTCAACCTGAATTTCAGGGGAAAAAAAAACTTGCTATCAATAGTGAAATTTATCTTCCTTATAATCGAACTCAGCTACGATAAGCATGTGCATCTTGCACTAAATTTACTCTGCTGAAATCCAGTTCCCCAGTCAGAGTGGATCTGCTACTCCACAATTACATGGGCCATGATGTTGTGTATGAGGATCTGTATAATTTAATAGGGTGCATATGATAATTAGCAGGAAAACTAAGATTAATATCTCTCCACTATTACAAATATTTAGTTTGTCATACCTTACTACTTGTCCAAGTGCAAATAGGATGTTAACTGCAAAGGTTATTTGAATGGTGGAAATCCAAATGAAAGTTTGTCCATTTAGATGACAGTTTAATACTGCCATTAGTGTTGACTATATACAGAGCTTGGGGTTACCTTGAGACCATTACACTATTGTTTTTGACTTGATAGTTATCAGTAACATGAGGGCAACAGTCTCATACAATATTCAATTACACAATGAAATGTGTTCAATGTTTCCATTTACTCTTAAAATTTCACCATTCACCTTTGAACATTTGATGACTTTCTGTCAGTATAGTTTAGGAGGACAAGTCTTTAAATATTCTGCTGCCATTGGTGAGATATCTTTCATTTTTCTTTCTATTTGTAAGTCTTCCAATTACACCCATTGAGGATGTAGAAATACAGTGTTATAAAAGATTAAGCTAAATTCAGGATGTAGGTTTGCTCACTGAGCTGGAAGGTTCATTTGCAGACGTTTCGTCACCATACTAGGTAACATCTTCAGTGAGCCTCTGGACGAAGCTCTGTCAGCTCGGCAAGCAAACCTACATCCAGAACCTCAACCTGAGCTACAAATCTTCTCAAAACTCACCATAGAGCTAAATTACTTAATGTCACCTACAGGACACGTGAAAACACAATCAAACAATATTTTAAGTATTCAAGTATCTATAGAGACCTTTTCCCCCAGACTCGTCTAACTTGGATGCCAAGTGAAGCCAGCCACAGTATAACTTGCACTATTTTTGTGCAAGCTGAAGAAAAATGACAGCTCAAATGGTGGATGGTTTGGTCCTGGGTGGAAGTTGCTACACATGCCTGCACAGACATGTTTAGATAAAGTCATTTGTATAGTCAGCTTCAATCTGGCAGGGAAATAGCTGAAATGTGGACACAAAAGCAGATGCCTTGAACATGACAATCTGTACAAGACTGCAAACAAGAGGTGTTTCAGCTAAATCCAAACAGACAGTTTGAGAACAAATTGTGCAATATAAAAGCATAATTGATGTCAATTGTGTTTTTCTTAATAATAAAAATATCATAAACATCATATTAAACTGTTTGTTTAACAATGTGCACTGCAGTCAATCAAATTATCCCAATAACTACCAAACCCACATAAATGGCAGGTTATATTAACAAACTGATTTCATTCCAAGCAGACAGCAGAGTGCCAGATTTTACTGAATAGCAGATGTTCTTTATATTTACTAAAACGTAAGACCATAAGATTTATGGTCTTGCGATAGTAAACAATTTGTTTGCAGCTCCTGGCTGCACTTTAATATTCAGAATACAATTACAATATCAAGAAATTTTAAACATGCTAAGTTTTAGACATCTTAAAAATAAACCCTATTTGGACCTTGAGATCAAGGACACTCCACATACTTAATGCTAAACTCTGCCCATTCTTCATTTTGTTGAGTTTGATGTAATGTATTTTTTTTTATTATGACTTATTTTAGAGCTTGAATTTTGAACCAGTGGCACATGGATTTTGATTTGTGTGCATGAGGGAGTTTGATGATTAACTAATCAGTATTTCTGGAACCATGCTAAAGCAGTATAAGAGATGGAGACCCCAGGTAAAATGTGGTTTGCTTACATTGAGAGACTTATGATGTGCAGACAGAGTAAACATTGAGGAATGCTTTTCAGATGAAAAGGATCAAGTTTTTCCTCCGTTAGGGGAAACACCTATATCTTGGAGTGTTTGTCAGTTTGCTGAAGTGCTTGCTAAAGTGAAATGTATGAAATGTTTTCTCCTTGGGAAAGGAGTTTGTATAAAATTGTTCGGAAATAGGTTACCCCAATCTGAAGCTTTTAGTTTGGATTCTATTCCAGAAAATGTTTGGTTAGAATGCTGAAGGGTTATTTTAAGTTGAGAAAGTCTAAGCTCAACTGTGTGACTAATCTAGGAAAAAAAGCTACCAAACTCTCAAGACCATAAATTGATAGGAATATTTTAAATTAAACCTGTAGTTGTGATAGGGAAGCAAAATCTCTTATTTTTGAGTACAGTGATGGTTTTGAAATAGATAGAATCATATTTTTACTGCATGATAAAATCTTTCAAGTGGTTTTGTAAGTAGCTGAGCTTATTCTATTTTATCTTTTCAAATAATTTATTTTATTGTTAAAGCAAAATCTACAATATTGCATGCTGGTGTTTCAGTGAAAGAGCAGTTTAGTAAAATCCCAGGTTTCAAACTGGGATCTAACTACAAAGGCAATACTACCAGCTGGAATGGTAATGAGTAAATGTGTGTTAATTCTACAATATTTTGAATTAACAAGGATTCTTCACGGTTCCTGTTTTGTCATAATTTGGTGTTACAGGAACATAGCAAAAAGATATCTAAGATAAGAATGTGCTACAGCAATCCCCCACACTCCACTCATTATATGTACCCATTAGATCACTCTCTCCCCACCCCCCCAGCAAATATTCAGATTCAATGTACATTTCTTTTAATTTTACTGTCCATTAGATTTCCATTTGGGTGAAAATGCACTCTCATCTTGATGAAAAATAATCTGCACACAGTCACATTAAAATATCTCATGTTAACATTTCAGCAAACAACTTATACAGCAGGTTACCCATTAACAAAGTTAAGAAATTTTATATCAATATTTCTTATTCTGAGCTGGCTAAAACTCAAATTACATTTCCTGTATGCTCAATCAATAGAGGATTCAGAGTCAGAGATGTACAGCACCCTTTGGTCCAACTCATCCATGCCAACCAGATGATATCCCAACCACACCCCCCAATCTTTTCCCACCTGCTAGCACCCAGCCCATATCCCTCCAAACCCTTCCTACTCATATACCCATCTAGATGAGTTTAAATGCTGCAATTGTACTAGCATCCACCACTTCCTCTGGCAGCCCATTCCATACACATACCATCCTCTGCATAAGCCCTTAGGTACCTTTTACATGTTTCCCCTCTCACCCTAAACCTATGCCCTCTAGTTCTGGAGTGCACCCCAGGGAAAAGCCCTGGTCTATTTTCCCTATCCATGCCCCTCATGATTTTATAAGCCTCTATAAAAGGTCACCCCTCAGCCTCTGACATGCCAGGAAAAAACAGCCCTAGCCTATTCAACCTCTCCTGATAGCTCAAATCCTCCAACCTTGGCAACATCCTTGTAAATCTTTTCTGAACCCTTTCAAGTTTCACAACATCTTTCCGGTAGGAAGGAGACCAGAATTGCATGCAATTTTCCAGAAGTGGCCTAATCAATGTCCTGTACAGCTGCAACATGACCTCCCAACTCTCGTCCTCAATACTCTGACCAATAAAGGAAAGCCTTCTTCACTATCCTATCTACCAGTGACTCTATTTTCAAGGGGCTATGAACCTGCACTCCAAGGTCTTTGTTCAGCAACACTCCCTAGGACCTTACCATTAAGTGTATACGTCCTGCTAAGATTTGCTTTCCCAAAATGCAGCACCTTGCATTTATCCAAATTAAACTCCATCTGCCTCTCCTCAGCCCATTGGCCCATCTGATCAAGATCCTGTTGTAATCTGTGGTAACCTTTTTAACCTATAAATGTACACCTATCTTACATCAAACAATTTGCTCTTACATAATGTGCTTCATATTTTCTGAAATAAAACTGCCTTCTAAGAAAGGAGTGATTTCCTCAGAAGTGGAAATTCATCTATGTCACTGAAATAATGCATGGCAAAACATGGTTATGTTTTGCATCAGATTTGCTCACTATTTTCTTTAGAATATCAATTTAGCCAAACGGAGAAGTGAAGTGAATTACAGATGGAAAGACCATTTAAAAACAAAAAAAAACTTAAGCGGAGGAAGATGTATCATAGAATTAAGCAATGATAATCTTTTTAATTAAACTTAAATAAATTGAAATATTGAATACAAATCTTCAGGCACATCTACAGAATTATTTTGTCTGTTAATTATATAATTTCTAAGGTGATTTAGGACAATTTCCTCAAATTGAAGCTGTGAAAGGTCTTTGAACAGCATGGATCAGCAACTGAACTTCTGCAGTGTGGAAAATTTAATTTTATTCAATACTTCTCTTAAATGTGCATTCGTACATTTCAATTGAAATGTCAGATGCAAAGCTTTGAGCAAATTTTCCTTAAAGCCTTACTACAACCCTGTATTACAATAGAAATCTGCACATATTACATTTAGAACAAAGGCAAAAGTAGAATAAATTGGAATGAATGGTTCTATCATGCAGGACGTGAATATAATAGACTCTAGTATCAACATTTTTTTTTTTGCACAGCCTACCCTTGAGGCATATTAGCTACAAGTTTGTAAAGATCTCAGGAAGCATATTTCCATTCCAGTGAGCTGCAAAACAGAAGAATGCCTTCTTCAATCAACATGATTATTCAAAATCTCTAATTTCTCACAACTCCCCCTTTTTCGTCAGTGACATAAAAGCTTTCAACTTAGGAGATCTAAGATTTACGTAACAATTTTAAATTTAAGGATTTCCTAATTACTCATTTATGTGTTCAGTTTCTGTAAGTTTTGAGTAGATACCAGACTGATGAAATCAGATTCTAAATCATTCCGAAATGGGATTTAGAAAAGAGTTTTGATAGAACTTGTAAAAATATAAGTTTGCCATCATAAAATCCATCATCACATGAATTGGAGGGTGGAAATTATACAATGTGACAAGAGATCTTCTGGATTAATTGTCAAATACAAAACAAAGCTTTACCTAGTTTGGCTAACATCTTCCTCCAATTTCTTTCAACTCATGAATTCTAACAAATAAAAGACATGCACACTGTTTTGAACATACTCAATTCTTCGATATTTTTGAATCAATCAAATTTGCTCAGGTATATTATGATACAGCTCTGGAGCAGATGGGTCATGAAACCAGCCTTCTAGCTCAGAGCTAGGAACAATACCATTGCACCACAACAGACCTGTCTCTTTACTTATAACAACTGTAATCAATTTTGAATAATTTGCAGAGTTAACACTAACATATGATTAGAAATCCATCTTGTACGCAAACTACAAATGATTGGATTTTCCAATTGGGACCTTATGCCAGGCTCATTTGGAGGATGAGTCCATGTATGTTGTCAGTATACTGTCTGAGGCAATCCTCTGGTTTCTCAGTTGGCTTTCTATGTTCCCCACGGATTCCCAAGTGCAGGGCTGGCTAGAGTGCCTAAAGTAAAGTCAGACTAGCAAGCTTCATGGTAGAAGTGGTCTTGCTAAAGAAGGCAGATGAATTCAAGGGCACATCAACAGAGGAAGCAGCCTCAATTTCATACCCAGTACCATCCTATCCAAGAGCTAAGAACTGTTACAGCCATTACATTCAAGGGAAAACCCTCTGCAGATCTATTCATGGTCAAGGCTTCAGCCAAATTGGTCTACATCTCAACTTTGGTGTTCATGGAGCTCTCTGTACACTGCCCCTTCCCTTGACCTGCCACCAGAAGCCCACAATAACACTAGTAAAATACCAATGGTATTTTATGGTCCCAGTGGGCTTTAACTGGACTAAATATTTGCCCACTTCCATGAAACAGGCAATCATCCAAATCCCTGGGGCCATCATTTGTAAAGCTGTCAAAGCAGAATGGTTACTGGGAGCAGAATGTTAACTGGGAGCTATCCCAACATGATTTGCCCTATTTTTTTTTCAAGAAACTCTTATCTAACATTTTGCTTGAAAAAGCACATAGGAAGAATGGTGTCCTGCCATTAAATACCTTATTGTAACCTAGAAACCAGCCAGGCCTTTTATTTGCTCTGACAGTATACTTCCTTTTGTACTTTAACAACACTTCAATAACCGTACAGACCTGTTTCTCTAGCTTCTGTTTTGGCAATATACAAATAGAAAAGCTTCAAGAATCAGATCATTAAAGTCCAGAATGGCCCACTTTCAGTGATTTAATTGGCTTTCAACAATTTTTATTGCAGTTCAAACAGAAAGGAGGAGCAGGAATAGGTCACTCAAGTCAATAGGATCATGGATCATCATCCAACTCACTAACCTGTTCCTGCTTTCAGCCAATACCCTTTGGTCCATTTAGTCCTTAGAACTATATTTAACAGCCTCCGGAAAACATTCAATGTTTTGGCCTCAACTGCTTTCTGTGACAGAACAGCTCACCATACTGTGTGAAGAAATATCTCCTTGTCTCAGGCCTAAAAGGTCTTTCCCTATAGCCAGTAAACTCCTACTTCTGGACTCCATGGTCATCAGGAGCATCCTTCCTGCATTTTTCCCTGTCTAGCCCTGTTAGACTTTTACACATTCCAGGAAATCCTCATTCTTCTCAACTCCAGTTAATATAACCCTAACTGACTCAGTCAGTCAATCTACAAACATCAGTCTTGGCATCGCAGGAATCAGGCTTTGTGGCAATCCCTCCAAAGCCTCGCACTGAGAAGACCAAAACTGCCCTGTACAAGCCCAACAATGAAAAGGTGATTTTTGTTATTAAATATTATAGCATTTTACCTCTATAATGTGATTGTGTAGATTGGCTATCATTTCATCCATTTTATCATTTCTGTTTTGTAGCTGGCCAAAGTCATTAGCTACAATACTTTGTACTGCATTTCTGAGTTCTTCCACAGAGATCTTCTCCTTTTGCAACTGAAGAGTCAGTTCCCTGAAATAGATACAATAAAAAAAGTGGTATTATTCAAATGGGACTCACTAGATGCAAACAACTCAGGGGTGGGATGAATCCATAGGAATTTAGCGGTTGCTGCATTCCTTTTCAATATTTTGTTTCAGTGTTTCCAAACACAACTTCCCACCTCAATTACATAAATGTCATTAAACCTGATATTTCGCAGCTCTTCTTTATCGGAAAGATGTTCTGCTTGTTGGGCCGAAACAGTCTCTTTAAGTCCCAGTAGTTCATTGCTATGCTGTGCTACCTGTGACTGTATAGTATCAGTCAGCAGAGTTGTCTGATTTAATTGTTTCGTTAATGCAATCACACCATTGGAGAGGGAAGGAAGATTATGATCCACAAAGTCTTTGACTGCATTCATCTCCTCAGCACTTCGCTGAAAAGCTTGAAGGTCCTGACTCTCATGTTCTAGGCTTGTAATTCGATCCATTAAACTTGACAAGGACACAGAGAGGGAGTTTACACTTTCTTCCAATTTTGAATTTGTAGACTTCACACTTGCAATTTGCTGCTCAGTCCGTGGAAATTCAGTTTCTCTGAGACGTTCAACTGTATTCTCCACATTCTGCAATTCAGTTTTTGTTAGCGAGTTCTTCCTGAGCTCACTCATTTCTGTTTGAAGAAAAGCCAACTTACTTTCCAGTTCAGAGGCTTGAACCTGTGCCACAGCTGCTATTGTCTTATCCATTTTACGTTCTGAATCAGACTGAGCAGCTTCGAGATTCAACAACTTTTGTTCATATTCTTCAGCAGTCAACAACTAAAATAAAAGAAAAAAATCTCTCAGAACAGGTAAGTATTAAAAATGTACTAACCATTTCTACTTTCCATCTATCTGTATTTCTACTTCAGAGCAATTAAAATGTTGGATACTTCAAGGTTCTCTGCACATTTGACAGAAAGAGAAACACAGTTGACCATCCTCATTTTCAATCTATGGCCTAAATTCACCTCTATTTTCCTTAGCACATTCTCGATTTTAAAATTGCTCTGCCATTGGTGGGTATGCCTTCCATTATATAAGCCCAAGTTTTGGGATACCCTCTCTACATTTCTGTGCCCCAATCATTTTTTAAAATAAAACTCACCTCATGAAGCAAATTTTTGACCTAATACCTCAAGTGGTTTGATGTCCAATTTGTTTTATAATGTTCCTGTGCAGTGCTCTGTCTTTTAAAGGTCCGTTTCCACGCAGTACAACTCTATGACTCTTAATGCACAACATAACCAAAACGATGGTGCAACTTGGGCTGCACAGTGACAACATCTCTGACAACTATGTTCAAGACTCACCTACTCTAGTGGTGCATCACAACATTTCTGAACATGCTAATTGTAACCCATCAATAAATAAGATGCATCCATAATTAAGCCAACTAAGTATGCGTTACTTATTGTTTCTCATTCTCTCCTTTTACTCTTTAATCTCAGTTAGTAATAATAAACCCAAGTTTAGTAATTAGCACAAGTTTAACACTCATTTATCCTAATTGTTTATGAGATAAAGACTTTAGTGGTTGATTTTGCTGTTTGGGATGCAGGGTTGTGACAGTAAAACTTATTTTTAAAAGAATCCGATGAATTGAATCTGACGTTATCCCAGTCCTGATTGGATTTTACTGTGGTTAGGTTTATGCAGCTATTACAGAGCCCCAACCTCGAAGCAATGAATTGGAACTTATATCTAGCTTTACAGCCCCAATGAAATATCACATCATGGACACTTCCATAAAGACACTGCTGAATAGGAATCAGATAAATGCAATGTCAATTAGAAGCAATTTGGGGGCAGCACGGTGGCTCAGTGAGTAGCATTGCTGCCTCACATCACCAGGGACCCA
Source organism: Hemiscyllium ocellatum (assembly GCF_020745735.1). Taxonomy (NCBI): domain Eukaryota; kingdom Metazoa; phylum Chordata; class Chondrichthyes; order Orectolobiformes; family Hemiscylliidae; genus Hemiscyllium; species Hemiscyllium ocellatum. The sequence continues at coordinate 34,250,728 of NC_083426.1, read as the reverse complement.
GGTTTGATTCCGGCCTCGGGCAACTGTCTGTATGGAGTTTGCACATTCTTGCCGTGTCTGCATGGGTTTCCTCCAGATGGTCTGGTTTCCTCCCACAATCCAAAGATGTACAGTTTGGTGGGCTGACCACACTAAATTGCCCATAGTGCTCAGGGACGTGAGGTGCATTGGTCAGTAAATGTAGGGTAGGGGAATGGGTCTGGGTGGGTTATTCTCTGGAGGACCAGTGTGGACTTGTGGGGCCAGAGGGCCTGTTTCCACACTGTAAGGATTTTATGATTCTAATAAAAAGAACTGCAGAAACTGGAAAGCGAAAGCAAAAACAAAAACAGAAATTGCTGGAGAAACTCATCAGGTTTGACAGCATCTGTGGAGAGAAAGGACAGTTAACACTTCAAGTCCAGTAACCTTTCTTTGGGACTGATTGTAACTAGAAAAGGTTGGTATACACACATATTGGGGTTCATTTCCACCAACCGGTAACTTCTCACCGCCTACTCCTTTGGCATGTATACACTAAAGGGAAGCGGGGGTGGGTGAGAGTAACTGTTCCGTGGAAATGAAGCCCAATTTGAAGTAATCAACTAGGACAAAGTGAGGACTGGAGACGCTGGAGATCAGAATCAAAAGTGTGGTGCTGGAAAAGCACAGCGGGTCAGGCAGCATCCGAGGAGCAGGAGAGTCATTATTTTGGGCATAAGCCCAATTAGTTTTTCAACAGCGAGACTTGAATTGGAAATGTGAAAATCCGGACTATGCCCCAGAAATGTAAACAAAAAATCGTACTAAAGAATTGCAAGTTATGATGAACAAATGGTTTCCATTATCCCTTTTCTCCCCAAACTCCATTCGCCAGGAATAACTCATCAGGCTAAAATGAACAAATCACTGTGAAAGCCGACCGTGATAAATACACACCTTCTGGCTCAACTCATTCACTTGAGCCTGGATCTTCTCGAACTGAGACAGTTTATTTTGCAGAGCTTGGATAGTCTGATCGAGGCTGGCGATGGTTTGGAGCTGCTGCTGGATGTACCAGCCAGCAATGCTCCCGCCGGCCAGCAGCAGCAGAAAGAAGCTCCACAGCAAGGAGACGCCAGCTGGGGCCGAGGGCGACTCCGCCACATTCTTAGTCTCAGAGCTGCCGGAGTGATCATCGCCGCGCTGTCCGCCTTTCCCCTTCCGACTTCTCATCGTTCCCAAACTTTCTGCCAAAAACTTTTTATTTCTCTCTCCAACTTTTCCACCCTGGATCCACAATTGACACCGAGGGGGCGGGTCCAAGTCAGTGATAGGCTGATCTAGTCCAATCAGAGATCAGACACCCTTTGTCAATTGTCGGGACCAACCAATAACACGAAGACACCGAAATTTGGAGCTCGGTCCTTGTACCAATCACATCATTTCAATTGTTTTCAGCGTATGATGTGCTCAATCTCGCAGACATCAGCATGCAATATCTTCTGGTGATCCATGAATTATTTTGAAACAATACTGTGGATGCTGGAAATCTGAAACAAAAGCAGAAATTGTCGGACAAACACCACAAACCTAGCTAGAGAGAAAGGGGAGTTAAAGTTTCGAGTTCAGTGACCCGTTTTCAGAACTGGGGTAGCAATTTTTGCTTGTCATGTACAAAATATCTGTGAAGCAGTTTTGGATGTCCAAAGGGACTTAGCAGACAGTGTAAAAAATGCAAGCTCTTTCTTGGTTTAGTTTGTTACTTGCTTAACATTGCTGTTTAGGTAGAGAAAGCATTTTTGACTGCAAAGGAAATTTGGCATATCCATAAGGACAATCACCAACTTCTACAAATGCACCATTAAGAGCAAACTGCCCGGATGCATTTATTCCTGATGAAGGGGTTATGCCCAAAATGTTGATGATTAGATTCTCTTCAGTGTGGAAACAGGCTCTTCAGCCCAACAAGTAAAAAATGAGGTCTGCAGATGCTGGAGATCAGAGCTGAAAATGTGTTGCTGGTCAAAGCACAGCAGGCCAGGCAGCATCTCAGGAATAGAGAATTCGACGTTTCGAGCATAAGCCCTTCATCAGGAATAAGAGAGAGAGCCAAGCAGGCTAAGATAAAAGGTAGGGAGGAGGGACTAGGGGGAGGGGCGATGGAGGTGGGATAGGTGGAGGGAGGTCAAGGTGAGGGTGATAGGCCGGAGTGGGGTGGGGGCGGAGAGGTCAGGAAGAGGATTGCAGGTTAGGAGGGCGGTGCTGAGTTGAGGGAACCGACTGAGACAAGGTGGGGGGAGGGGAAATGAGGAAACTGGAGAAATCTGAATTCATACCTTGTGGTTGGAGGGTTCCCCAGCGGAAGATGAGGCGCTCCTCCTCCAGCCGTCGTGTTGTTGTGTTCTGCCGGTGGAGGAGTCCAAGGACCTGCATGTCCTCGGTGGAGTGGGAGGGGGAGTTAAAGTGTTGAGCCACGGGGTGATTGGGTTGGTTGGTTCGGGCGGCCCAGAGGTGTTCTCTGAAGCGTTCCGCAAGTAAGCGGCCTGTCTCACCAATATAGAGGAGGCCACATCGGGTGCAGCGGATGCAATAGATGATGTGTGTGGAGGTACAGGTGAACTTGTGGCGGATATGGAAGGATCCCTTGGGGCCTTGGAGGGAAGTGAGTGTGGAGGTGTGGGCGCAAGTTCTACATTTCCTGCGGTTGCAGGGGAAGGTGCCGGGGGTGGAGGTTGGGTTGGTGGGGGGTGTGGATCTGACGAGGGAGTCACGAAGGGAGTGGTCCTTGCGGAACGCTGATAGGGGAGGGGAGGGAAATATATCCTTGGTGGTGGGGTCCGTTTGGAGGTGGCGGAAATGGCAGCGGATGATACGTTGTATGCGGAGGTTGGTGGGGTGGTAGGTGAGAACCAGTGGGGTTCTGTCTTGGTGGCGGTTGGAGGAGTGGGGCTCAAGGGCGGAGGAGCGGGAAGTGGAGGAGATGCGGTGGAGGGCATCATCGATCACGTCTGGGGGGAATCTGCGGTCCTTGAAGAAGGAGGCCATCTGGGCTGTGCGGTGTTGGAATTGGTCCTCCTGGGAGCAGATGCGGCGGAGACAAAGGAATTGGGAATATGGGATGGCGGATGAAGGAATTGGGAATATGGGATGGCGGACGAAGGAATTATAAACCGACTGACTCCCACAGCTACCTGGACTACACCTCCTCCCACCCTGCCCCCTGTAAAAACGCCATCCCATATTCCCAATTCCTTCGTCTCCGCCGCATCTGCTCCCAGGAGGACCAATTCCAACACCGCACAGCCCAGATGGCCTCCTTCTTCAAGGACCGCAGATTCCCCCCAGACGTGATCGATGATGCCCTCCACCGCATCTCCTCCACTTCCCGCTCCTCCGCCCTTGAGCCCCGCTCCTCCAACCGCCACCAAGACAGAACCCCACTGGTTCTCCCCTACCACCCCACCAACCTCCGCATACAACGTATCATCCGCTGCCATTTCCGCCACCTCCAAACGGACCCCACCACCAAGGATATATTTCCCTCCCCTCCCCTATCAGCGTTCCGCAAGGACCACTCCCTTCGTGACTCCCTCGTCAGATCCACACCCCCCACCAACCCAACCTCCACCCCCGGCACCTTCCCCTGCAACCGCAGGAAATGTAAAACTTGCGCCCACACCTCCACACTCACTTCCCTCCAAGGCCCCAAGGGATCCTTCCATATCCGCCACAAGTTCACCTGTACCTCCACACACATCATCTATTGCATCCGCTGCACCCGATGTGGCCTCCTCTATATTGGTGAGACAGGCCGCTTACTTGCGGAACGCTTCAGAGAACACCTCCGGGCCGCCCGAACCAACCAACCCAATCACCCCGTGGCTCAACACTTTAACTCTCCCTCCCACTCCACCGAGGACATGCAGGTCCTTGGACTCCTCCACCGGCAGAACACAACAACACGACGGCTGGAGGAGGAGCGCCTCATCTTCCGCCGGGGAACCCTCCAACCACAAGGTATGAATTCAGATTTCTCCAGTTTCCTCATTTCCCCTCCCCCCACCTTGTCTCAGTCGGTTCCCTCAACTCAGCACCGCCCTCCTAACCTGCAATCCTCTTCCTGACCTCTCCGCCCCCACCCCACTCCGGCCTATCACCCTCACCTTGACCTCCCTCCACCTATCCCACCTCCATCGCCCCTCCCCCTAGTCCCTCCTCCCTACCTTTTATCTTAGCCTGCTTGGCTCTCTCTCTTATTCCTGATGAAGGGCTTATGCTCGAAACGTCGAATTCTCTATTCCTGAGATGCTGCCTGGCCTGCTGTGCTTTTACCAGCAACACATCTTCAGCCCAACAAGTCCACACCAACTGCCTGAAGATTAACCCATCCAGACCAATTTCCCTCAGACTAATGCAACTAAGAATATGGACAAATTAGCATTGCCAATTCCCCTAACCTGCACCTGGACTGTGAGAGGAAACCCACATAGACCCAGGGTGAACATGCAAACTCCACACAGTCACCCACGGTCAGAATTGAACTTGGGTCCCTGGCGCTGTTAGGCAGTAGTGCTAACCACTAAGCCACTATGTGATACTCCTGCTCCTTGGATGCTGCCTGACCTGCTGTGCCTTTCAGCATCACATGCTTGACTCTGATCTCCCTCATCTGCAGTCCTCGCTTTCTTCATGGGTGCATAGTGGCAACTGCTTTGTCTAGGAACATAAGAAACTACAGAAGATTGTGTGCGCAGCCCAGACCATCAAGGAAGCTAACCTTCCATCCGTGAACCCTATTTAAATGGCTCGCTGCTGCAGAAAGGCTGTCAATATCAACAAAGATCCTTCATACCCGGTAATGCACTCCAACAACCTCCTCCAGCAGGCAGAAGATGGGCAGCACGTTGGCACACTGGTTAGCACTGCTGCCTCACAGCGCCAGAGACCCGGGTTCAGTTCCCGACTCAGGCAACTGACTGTGTGGAGTTTGCACATTCTCCCCGTGTCTGTGTGGGTGAATTATGGAAATGAACATACTGGTCATGCTGGAGCACTGTTCTGACAAGTCATACAAGAATGCATAATACACAAATTTTGCTATTTCTTTTCTGAGTCAATTGCTTTCCTGAGCAAACTACCAAAGTCATTTGGCAGAATGTCTCGTACAAAAAAACATACAAACAAGCACAAATATGTACCTTGGCTGGTGGTGTGAAACGTCCTTGCTGCCAGATCCTTCCTACACACCCGAAGTCTGCATGTTGCTCTCAAAGTCGCTCTGGTGGGGAAGAGATTGTTTGCCATTTCCTTTTCAAATGTGCCTTTGCAAAGAAGGTCTAGATAGAAATGCAATGGTATTTGTTAAGTTTCATATCAGTGAGCTGTGCGACTCAGGATTTTCTGCTGTATGTTCCAGGGATGCACATCAAGACAACAACAACTATTCCTGGAGAACTATCCCTATTTGGGGCGGCATGACGGCTTAGTAGTTAGTACTACTGCCTCACAGCACCATGGTCCCAAGTTCAATTCCAGCCTCGGGCAACTGTCTGTGTGGAGTTTGCACATTGTCTGTGTGGGTTTCCTTCCACATTCCAAAGATGTGCAGGTCAGGTGAATTGGCCAGACTAAATTGCCCATAGGTTAGGTGTGTTAATCAGAGGGAAATGGGTCTGGGTGGGTTATTCTTCGGTGGGTTGGGATGGACTTGTTGGGCTGTAGGGCCTGTTTCCACACTGTAGGGAATCTAATCTTACTGTTATGAGGAAAAACAATCAACACTCTTTGGTCTACCATGATCTGTTTGTTTTCAAGTGCAAGAGGTTGTCCTCAACCAAGAGTTGTGATACTGGCACATTCTAAGTTTGAGGACTACACGCTGAGGGATGAACTCCAGCTTGGGACAGCTATTGCAGAGGCACACTGAGAAAGAGTGCCAGCCATAGTAAACTTGGAAACTACCATCCACCTCAGGCTGTGTGTTTTTAAGAACATATGTCGTAGGTCAAGAGTATTAAAAATGAAATGAGGTACCTCAGAGTGAAACATGTTGCCTAAAGAACTTCCTTTTTTATTGATTACATGATTTGTAATTGAAATGGAAATTTGTAATTTGCCCCGAGGACTGCATATCTGAGATTGAATATATTTTTTCAATATGAAGACTGTTACAATTGTAATAGTTTTTGCAAGTCCTGTAGGATTTAAGTCAGTGTTTTCATAATGCTTGTCTTGAAAATTATATGAATACAGTATCTCTTTGTAAAAAAGTGATTTTACCTCAGTTGTTGTGGGTATGTTCGCCAAGCTGGGAATTTGGTTTGCAGATGTTTTTCCTCCTGTCTAGGTGATTCCATCAGTGTTGTGGAGCCTCCTGTGAAGTGCTGCTGTATTATGCTGGTTTCATTCCTGTTGCTTCTCATTCTTTGTTGCAGTGGTTGTTTTATCAGCTGTAGGTCAATGTGTTTCTTGATGAAGTCCGTGAATGAGTACCAAGCTTCTAGGAATTCTCTGACTGTCCTCTGATTGGCTTTCCTATTATTGTTGTGTTGTCCCAGTCAAATTTGTGGTCCTTGATCTCAGTGTATATAGATACTAAGGATAACTGGTCATGGTGTTTAGTGGCTAGTTGATGTTCATGACTGCAGGCTCAAAATTGTCTGCCTGTTTGTCTTATATTTATTTCAGTTGATTTTACCTCAATTCCATTTAGAGGCATACAGCATGGAAACAGACCCTTTGGTCCATTTCATCTGTGCTGACCTTGTCCCATTTGCCAGTATTTGTCCCATATTCCTCAAAATCCTTCCTCTTCGTGTACCCACCCAGATGCATTTTAAATGTTATAATTATATCCATCTCAACTACTTCCTCAGGCAGCTCATTCCATTGTGCTCTAGCCTCTTTGTGAAAAAATTACCCCTCAGCTCTTTTTAAATGTTTCTCCACTCATCTTAAACCTATGCCCTTTAGTGCTCTCACCCTGGGAAAAAGACCTTGGCTATTCACCCTACCTTTGCCCCTCATGATTTTAGAAACCCCTATAAGGCCACCCAATGGCATCCAAATGAAAAAAGCCCCAGTCTATTCAGCCTCTCCTGATAGCTCAAACCCTCCATACTTGGCAACATAGAGTCATAGAGATGTACAGCACGGAAACAGATCCTTTGGTTCAACTCATTCATACCGACCAGATATCCCAACCCAATCTAGTCCCACCTGCTAGCACCCAGTCCATATCCCTCCAAACCCTTCCTATTCATAAACCTATCCAGATGGGTTGCATTTGTATTAGCCTCCACCACTTCCTCTGGCAGCTCATTCCATACACATACCACCCTCTGAGTGAAAATGTTGCCTCTTAGGTCTCTTTTATATCTTTCCCCTCTCGCACTAAACATATGCCCTCTAGTTCTGGACTGCCCCACCCCAGGGAAAAGACTTTGTCTATTTATCTTATCCATGCCGTCATGTTTTTATAAACCTCTATAATGTCACCCCTCAGCCTCCAATGCTCCAGGGAAAACAGCCCTAGCCTATTTTCTGCATCATTTCAAGTTTAACAAAATCCTTCCTATAGAAATACAACTAGAATTGTATATAATAATCTGAAAATAGCCCCACCAATGTCCTATACAGCCACAGCATGACATGTCACCTTCTATGCTCAATGTTCTGACCAATGAAAGCAAGCATACCAAATGCCTTCTTGACCATCCTGACTGCCTTCAACTCCACTTGTAAGGAACTATGCACCTGCCCCAATAGGTCTCTTCATTCAACAACACTCCTCAGGGCCTCCAAATTAGCTGTATAAGTCCTGCCCTGGTTTGCCTTACCAAATGCAACATCCTACATATATCTAAACTAAATGCCATTTGTCACTCCTCAGCCTTTTGGCCCATCTGATCAAGGTCTCATTGTACTCTGAGATAATCTCCTTCACTGTGCACTACAGCACTATTTTGGTGTCACATGCAAAGTTACTAAACATGCCTCTTATATTCACATCCAATTCATTTATAGACAAGACGAAAAGCAATGAACCCAGCACTAATCCTTTTTGACACACTGCTGATCAATGGTTTTCAGTTTGAAAAGCAACCCCACCACCACCCTCTGTGTGCAAAATTCAAGCCGATCTTGTATCCAATTGGCTAACTCCCCTGGATCCCATCTGATCTAACCTTACTAACCAATCTACAATGCAGAATCTTGTCAAACGCTTTGCTAAAGTCCATATTCCATCTACCACTCTGGCTTCATCAGTCTTCTTTGTGACCTCTTCAAAAAACTTAATCCATACACTGAGGCATGATTCCCCACACACAAATCATGTTCTCTATCCTTAATCAGTCCTTGCCTTTCCAAATACATATAAATCCTATCCCTCAGAATCCCTTACAACAACTTACTCAGTACTGGTTTTTCATAACAGCCTTTCTTAAATAAGCACAATCCATTAGCCAATGTTCAGTCTTCTGACATCTCCCTCGTAGCTGCAAATGATACAAGTACCTCAAAAAGAAGACCAGAAATCCCTTCCCTAATTTCCCAAAAAGTTCTTGGAAAAACCTGATCAGGTTTCATCTTTTATGCATTTTAAGACCTCCAGTACCTCCACTTCTGTAATATGAACTCTTTTCACTATTTATTTCCACAAGTTCCCTCCCTTCCTTGAACTTCTCCACAGTGAATACTGATGCAAAGTATCCATTTAGTATCACACCCATCTCCTTGGTTCCACACACAGACGACCATGTTGATCTTTAAGGGACCTCATTCTCTCCCTAATCTTTGCCCATTATGTACTCTTAGAATCTCTTTGGATTCTTTTTAATTCAAGTGTCCTCTCCTTTGGAATTCAGATCTTTGCTTTCACTTTAAGAAGTAGCCTCTCTGAATCTCAGTTGTGCACTGCCACTTTATTATTTGTGGGTTCTGAATTCCCTGCATGAAACTCTGTCCCCAGGAGTATCAGATCAGTAAATGTTTGTAAAGAGAAAACATCTCCCCAATTAATCCACTGCTACTGAACTCAGTTTTCTGAAAATCCAAAGGACTCACACACTGACTCTAAGAAGCTACACAAAAGTCACCAACTTCCACTGACAGGGCGACTGAAGACAACGAGGCGTGAGTTTCAATAAATAAGGGTGGAAGGTTTGATTAGCATCAAGTTGTATTGAAGTTATATGCAAGTGGGAAATTAAGCACATCAGTAAACTTCCTGCTACTAACAATGAGTTTCCAATTTCCTTCTTACTTTGATTGAATCATTGACTGTTTTCCCACAGTCAGGATTCTGGCCTATGCCCTCTTGCATAATTCACCATGCTTGCCTGCTATCTTTCGAGTTCCTCAAAATCTAGCACACTATCATTTAAGGCATTTAAGTTTATAATACATTGGATAATGTCCTTAAAATACACCACAGATAAATGTAAAAGCAAAGGTGTTAACAAGTTGGCTAAAAATAATGCAGATGCTAATTTCAATTTTATTTTTCTTTATTTTTTAAGCAAATTAATACATTGGCTGTTTTTATTTAAGTCAATGTTATACAGCACTAATATTCAGTTCTTATAGTCACTGTATTCAGATTAAAATAACATTACAATGTGACTTAAGGCCAACTCCTTCACCATTATTACCATTCCCAACCACAAATCCTACAATAAACACATACAATAATTGACATTATTGTACCTCCAGGTATTGATATTTGTCTAATCAATCTGTTCAGGAATGTCATTACACAGCTCTGAAGCAGGTGGAACTTGAACCCAGCTTCTCTTGACTCAGTGACCAGAGATATTATCATTGTCCACAGGAGACCTACCCTCCAATTATTGAAATGTATCTGTTAAATGTGTATCGGATGAGTGCAATACAGAGATCTATTCATTCTATAGTACTCAATGCTTGGTAGACACACTGGTATATGCATAGGGATGGAATGAAAGCTGACTGAATGGCTAACTTCCTTCTTTGGTAGTAATATATTGTTAATTACTTCAGATAGCTATCTTCATGGAGATGGTTAACATGTATCCCACAACTACCCAGTCAGTATTCTGTTTCATTTCAACAGCTTATTTTGTTATACCTTTTATTATAATGAGACTCAACTGTAAAATTGGAGGACTACTCAGACTTATTGCAATACATCTGAATTTTCATCAAGTGTTTGGACTCCTCCTCAAGAATTTTCAAAGGTAAGAAAAAGGTTGAAGCATTTCATTCTGAATTCCATTTGAGAAATAGTGCAAAGTCGTAAGCTTAAAATATCAATATCTGAAGTTTTCACTGTGGTCAGGATTCAAAAGAAACATAAATCAATCCCTGATTTTAACATACAAAACTCAAGGGTATATGTTTCCAAACTGAAGTTCATGGAACTGAAAAGTTAATGAAGAATGGTAGGGAGTTTGTAAGACCCAGAGATTTCTGACACAAACAGGGCATGCCAGTTCCACATGAGAAGCTCCCAGAACATCTTGTACTTCTTTGGCACTTTTTGTGTCTTTGCTAATTTCCCCAGTCATTTTGTTTCTGATTTTTGAGTCATTGCCAGTGATAATGGGTGTTCTAGCAAAAATATTGACATTAGCAGAGGCTACCTTATACTGAAATTTGCATACATTGCTCTAAACTATGATTCTCCTTACATTTTTTAGGATGTTTTATTTTCTTTACCATACATTTATATAATTATAAAATGTAATTTATTATACATTAACTCAAAATCCTTTTAAGAGAAAAATTTTCATAGTCTATATTATTCTATATTGAGTAAATATAATGAACATTGAATGTATTCTATATTGATAAACAATATTTCTAATAATGTATTTAAATTACATGTTTTCTCAGTTGTACAATACCATTATATTATAATAGCAGGATAAAATAAATTATGGCTAGTTCTTGATCAAATTGACTAACTTTATAACTGAATGAAATCAAGCTGACTATATTGTTGTAAAATATTGAATAGCATTATTCCTAGTAGCTCTGCATGTATTTCTGGATTGGAAAGATCATAATAAGGTGGTATGGGTGAGGCACTACTTCAAGAAAATACAAGATAATACCATGACCAGTGAAAGAATTTCTTTTGCCAACTTAACTAAAATAAAACATGGCTAAGTAGGAATATAGAAAACAAATAATGAAATAATCCGGTCACACAATTCTTTTCCTTGGCCTCAGAAGACTATCTGTGTGGAATCTGCGTATTGTCCCCTTGTCTGCATGGATTTTTCTGGGTGTTCTGGTTTCTTCCCACTGTCCAAAGATGTACCATGGGAAAGGCAGAGCTACAGGGAAAGGGTGAGATGCTCCTCAGATGGTTGGTGTGGACTCGATGGGTCAAATGGGCTGTAGGGATTCTATGATAACTGATGAAGGTTGCTGTATGACACTACAGGGAGACTACAGATGGCTTTTACAGGGTTTTTGGGCCTAGGCACCCAGCTACAAATTGCATCGTGTCAGACTGGGCACCAAGAGCCTCAGTTGGCAATAGCAGGGCACTCAGTGCTGGGATGGTGAGTGATGTCATCCTGAGAGAGAACGGTAGATTCTTGCAAGTTGTTTTGCATGGTGATAAATTGCAGGTTGCATAATCTCACTCCAAGATTCCACTACAATACAGAGCTGTCATATGGTGTCTGCTTGTGCTGCAAATAAACTGGAGACATCAGAAGCTGCATCATGGAGTGTGAATACAATATTTCTTATGATGATGGCTACAGAAGCCAGGACTGAGTTGATGTCTTCATGCTCCCTGACAGAGACAGCAGACCTGCCAATTTACCAAGCGTTTCATTGGACATATACATCAGTGTCTTTCCCTACACTGTCCCATCCTTCTTACTCCTGTGTAACAATATCTCTGCAACTTTGGCCTCTAGTAATCTAATATCTTGGTGATATTTCTTCTTTCCCTTCCTTCACAACATCCATGCACAGTGCCTCACTTAGTACAGATCCTGCCCCTTTGCTACCCTCTAAAGAATACGTATTATCTGTATCTCAAGCTGAGCATATGATTGAGTGATGACATTTGATTGTCAGCCATCTGTTTCTACTCTTGGACTTCACCCCCGTACTACTGCCTAACCAGGTAGTGATTATTGGGTATAATCAAGCAGAAAGGCACTTGGATAAGGTTGTACTAAGGAAGGCAAGAAAAACAAGAAGTAAATTCTTAATACACCTACAGATGTATACAAATTCAAGAGATTATGGGATGATGTTGAAGCTGAATCTGCAAAGGTGAAAGATGGTTTCAGGCCATGACCAGTCATGCTCCATTCTATCATTACCAACATCAGCTCCCGAATGCATCGGAAAATGTGCAACAACACCTGATTAAGTATTTTAGTTTGTAGTTAATGTGCTACCTTGTTGTGCAAGCACAATTGAAGAATGGCAGTAAGGTGCAAAGTGAGAGTCTATCACTATCCTCCTCAAAGTTAACAATACTTCCAAATTTTGTAATATAAGCAAATCATCGCTTTGCATTCTGCATTACCAAGGTTACATCATTAACATAGACTAACAAAAACAGTTGTCCCTTGATTTTTGGGAAATCCCAATATATAACTTCCTCCAATCTGTAAAACAATCATTCACTACACTTTGTCACTCAGCAAAATTTATAACTATGCTGCTATCTATTCTTTTTTACTAGAGCTTCACTGCCAAACCTATGAAGTACCACCTTTTTAGATTAGATTACTTACAGTGTGGAAACAGGCCCTTCGGCCCAACAAGTCCACACCGACCCGCCGAAGCGACAACCCACCCATACCCCTACATATACCCCTTACCTGACACTACGGACAATTTAGCATGGCCAATTCACCTGACCCGCACATCTTTGGACTGTGGGAGGAAACCGGAGCACCTGGAGGAAACCCACGCAGACACAGGGAGAACGTGCAAACTCCACACAGTCAGTCACCTGAGGCGGGAATTGAACCCAGGTCCCAGGCTTTGGTGTCCATATACACCACCACGCACACCCTTACCCTCACCAACCCTTTTGTTACTTCAAAAAATCTCAAGTTAAATAAATTTGCCCTTGGCAAATCTGTGCGAGCTTTCCATTATTAGTTCACGTTTTTTAAGTTGCTGTTAATTCTGTCATGGATGACAGTTTTTAAAAGTTTCCTTACCGCTGAGGTTAAATTGACTGACTGGTAGTTAGTGAGCTTTTCCTTACACCCCTTCAAAGGTAATAAACTTTTGTCCTTTTGTCCATCTCCTGCACCAGAATTCCAAATACCCGATCAATACCAAAACTTGGCAGCATGCTCTCTGCCCTTTTGCACTATTTCTGTTTGTTCTGCTCAGATTGAACTACTAGGCAGTTCCAACACCAATTAAAAGAAGAATGCCTCTCCTTTTAAACATACCAGTTTGCACTAAAGCTAGCTTTGCACAAGCATGCAGCCTGTCAGCAGAGTGCTAATTATTTATATTATCAAGCAGCATTGGCTTAATCATGTCCTATCTCGATCTCAATAGGAGGCTTATCATTGTTTTCTCTATCAATATCTGACCAATATTTAATTCGCATGCAAGAAAGTGCAAAACAAAGTTTTATAATTAGACTGAAATCATATGTTAAAGTCATCCCAGTGTAGTTTGTTTCTTTTTCTGCATTTTTAAAACTTTTCTGAACATGTATCCATTCATTACATGATTGGCTTACTATATATCAGACTCTAACATCAGGCAGGGAGTTCGCTCCGAATCATTGATTTGATCAAATTTGTTACTTCAGCTTGGTTTGCTTATCTGAAATCAATGCCAAAGTTCTTTGTGAAGTTGCTTCATTCTGTGTTAAAAAAACAAAACATTTTGTGTGATTTCTTAGATCATTATTCATTTTATCACATCTATCAGTACAGTAAAATATAACATAAAAACTGTATTTTTTCCCCTTTAATTCCAATAGGGTAGATATATAGAATGGGAAGTGATAGTCAAAATTGGATGTGGAAAACATTTGAGTAAGTTTCTAAAGCAGAACTAAAAGAAAGTTCATGGTCATACAGCCAACTAGTAAGGATTTTATTAAATAATATCTCAGCTGATGGTGATGTTTGGTCTGTAATTTATTGCATTGTATCAAGTCTAAGAGGAAACATTTGATGCTGACTTTGAACATTACGCCAGGAGTCACTGCCATAGGTCTTGAGTGTGATAGTATATAATAGATGGTAGAGCCTAGAAACCCAAATTACATGTCTGTTCATTTTTATTTTGACTGGTGATGTAAGGTGGGCTGCTGACTCATCAACTGTTGCATGCTGTCACATTAATAGGACATCCGAATTCTGGCAGCTAGGCGTATTTTGTGATAATTGACTCCTTTGTACTTGGTGAATGAAGCAGTTACTTTGGAAAAAATTAGTAATGCTTCATTAATAATTGTTTCATTAAGATCTCCAAATCCAGCATGTCAGATATGATGGAGAATATAACTAGTCTATGTACTGAGAAAACGACAGCATTTAGCTAACATTATGATCTGAATTCAATAAAAATCTGGAATTAAGAGTCTAAAACTGACCAGGTAACCATTATTGATTGTCAGGTAAAAAAAAACTCATCCAGTTCACTAATGTCCTTTAGGAAGGAAATGGATGTCCATGCCTGGTTTGGCTTACATAGGACTCCATATCCACAGCAATATGGTTGACTCTTAACTGCAGTTGGACAATTGGGGATGGGCAATGAATGCTGGCCTAGCCAGCAATGCTCAACCCCATGAGTGAATGAATAATATAAATGACAAGAACTTCAAGGATTTGGGAGGGAACAGCAAATAAACTTATTTACATCTTAAAAGTAAAATGTAGCAGGTAAACAATATCATTAATCTATTTATGTAAGTATCTTCCAACATCAGCATGCCAGATTACTATCTGAAAATAATCATGCTCTATTACAGTGAAGAGCAAAAGCCACTGTGAGCAGGATTCTGTGGCAACTCAGTAAACATAAAGCATACTTGAATCTTCAAACTGCTTGTGAGTCACACCTATGGAAAATGTATTAACATAATTGAAGTTATCTTCAAAATATTTTCAGAAGCACTCTTTCTACTGGAATGTAGAGTCCAATAATTTGCATTAGCACCAACTGCAATTGTCATTTAGTTGTATCCAGGATTGGAATGAATGGAGACTGCAGGAGGCCACGCTGACAGTAAACATAACCTCTTATTAAACATCGCCTTCTAACTATATACAGGACAAGACTTTATTGGAGACTTCAACATAGACTCTGGTAGTCATGTGATCTTATATTACTAGTAAGGTAGGCTGTCTTATATACATATTATCATTAACTCTTTGATTTCTCTTAATTGAGTAAGTCACCATTCTACCCATCCATCTTGTCATGGATTTTCTCCAAACTGATGAATTTTATCATCATCTCAGGATTCATTCATTAGCCAAAATGCACTTGAATCTAATTACTCATGAAATGAGCATCTTTATCTTGAACACTTGCAAGATTGTTATATAAAGAATTCTGACATGTCTCTAATTACCTGTAACCAACAATCTAGTCGAGGTGATGGCCCTTCCAACTGAATTCTCTGCAATGGCCATGTATTCCCCAGTTTGTTTTGGGCTTGCACCAAAAATGCAAAGGGAACAAACCCCGTAGATATTTGTAGACCAGAAATTTGCATCATCCATGATGTTGATATTATCTTTGAACCAGATCACTTTTGGTGGAGGGAATCCTTTAACGGCACAACTCATATTAATGTCGGATCCACTGGGTGCAATGTGAGTCTTTAACCTCACAATGAATTCAGGGGCTGTCATATTGCTTCGAGCTTTGTAGATTGGCAATTTTAAAGCAAATGGATCTGCAAATAGAAACAGAATACCATATGTCAAAAAAGGATTCATTACAGTACCTCAAACCCTGTAAAGTAGCCAGTACTTTAACACATAGTCTGTGCATGTATCCATCGAACATGGATATATTCAGGAATGTATCTGTTTGCCCGTAACCATTCTGATGGCATACAATCATAACCATGGACAATGACTTTCCACTGTATGTTAGCAACAGCCTAGTCTGCTCCCTGCACCACTTGCACTTCTGCTACTTTCATCCCTAACCCCATTTGTGTCCACTCCCTTCACTTCTTGCACTCCTATCTCCTCACCATTCTCCCCACTACTGTTGACACTTTCCCTTGACCCGTTTGTTGCTGTCCCTCTCACTTTCTCCCCTGCAGTTTCCTGTTCTTTTTGCTGCTTTCTTCCAGCTATGAGGGGAATGTAAGGTGGAGGACAGGGAGAAGTGGCAAAGAAAGCAGGAAGAAACTGTGAAGGAAGCAGGAAAAAGTGGGGGGTGGGTGTGGGGGAAAGAAGTATTTTTCCAACATTCTTCAGACATTACACAGAGCAAAGTCATTTATGTCTTCTGTTTTTAGTCTGCGCCATTTTAAAACAGGGAGCTTGAGGTAAACTTTGAAGTAAACACAAAATAATTTGATGCTGATCTTCACACCCAATATGAGATTTATTATTAGAGAATAAAATATGGAATTCAGTTACAATATGTGCATAATGTTTTGAGAGCTAGAAATTAAAAGGTTGATAAAGTATTTCAAGGGTCTTGTAGCACAGTAGAACAAAGTACTGCAGAAGCTGAACATCTGAAACAAAAACAGAAATTGCAGGAGAACTTCTGCAGGTGAAGGGTGACTGGATTGAAATGGTAACTCCAGCAATTTCTGATCCAATAGTTGACTGCAACATTTGTTTACCTCTTTGCCTTAAAATGCACCACGGCTCTCGTGTTTCTGAAGGTTCACTATAGCCCATGTCATTTTTTGCTAGAATCCTGAAGTAGTATTTGCACCCTGGAACAATATTTATGACTGTGAATTTGTTGTTGAAGATGTTTTCTCTCACTGTGTGCCACTTCAGTCTGCGTGAGTCTCTTTGCATAACAACATAATGCAAATGATCATCAAGCGGTTCATCACTGGATGGTTCCCAGGAAACTGTCACTGAGTTTGGGACATTTTCAGTCAATGTTACTGGGCCTGGAGGTTTGGGAACAGCTGTAAAAATAATATACCAAATTTGACATAAAGGGAAAAAAGAGAGATTTAATCAATTATCCAATAAAGTTGTAATGTTCAAAATGATCATATCCAATAACATTCTTCAACGTAAACTACAAGAATATTTATATTTACTTTAACCACAAACCTCAACGTTTACTCGCACAAGACAGACGAGTTTACAAGAACTACTTTCACATTATTATAATTTGTAGATTATTTGCCCATGTAATCTTCCATATCAGATGAGTTCATGTAATTTTATTTCAAATTAAAACAGTAAATATTATTTGTCATTACAACATTAGCATAAACCTGGTCCACATGACTTTTTTTAAAAAAAGGTATTCATTCATGGGATTTGGGCACTGCTGGTCAGGTCAGCATTTACTGTCCATCCCTAACTGCCCTTGAGAAGGTGGTGAATTAACCTGAACCACTGCTTTAGGTACTTCTACAGTGCTATTAGATTTATTAGTGTTGTTTTGATTTATTTCAGTAATAATGAAAGAATAGCATTATATGATTATAAACCAGTCTCAGTGAAAGAATAGGAACATATTTCCAAGGCAGGATGGCATGTGTCTTGGAGGGGAACTCACAGACTCCATGTATGCACATAAGTCATACAGCACAGAAACAGACCCTTTGGTCCAACTATCCCATCCCGACCATAATTCCAAACCAAACTAGTCCCACATGCCTGCTCCTGGCCCATATTCCTCCAAACCGTTCCTATGCATGTATTTATCCAAATGTCTTTAAATGTTATAATTATATCCACATCCACCATTTCCTCTGGAAGTACATTCCACACATGAACCAAACTCTGTAAAAAAGTTGCCCATCATGTCTTATTTAAATATCTCTCCTCTCACCTAAAAAATGTACCCTCTAGTCTTGCAGTCCCTCATCATAAGGAAAAGACTTCTACCATTAGGACAGCATGGCGGCTGAGTGGTTAGTACTGCTGTGTCTTAGCTCCAGGGACCTGGGTTTGATTCCTGCCTCAGGGGGCTGTCTGTGTGGAGTTTGCACATTCTCTATATGTCTTTGTGGCCTTCTTCCCACAATCCACAGAGGTGCAGGTCAGGTAAATTGTCCATGCTAAATTGCTCATAGTGTTATGTGTATTTGTCAGGGGTAAATGGAGGGGAATCGGTCTGGGTGAGTTATTCTTCGGAGGGTTGGTGTGGACTTATTGGGCTGAAGGGCCTATTTTAACTCTATATCTCTCATTATTTTATAAACTTTTATATGGTTGCCTCTCAACCTGCTACGCTCCAGTGAACACAGTCCCAGCCTATCTAGGCAACCTTTCTAACTCAAACCTTCCGTACCCAACAACAAACATTCAGAAGAGATAAATCTCTTCCAAACTCTCTGCAGCTTAATAATATTCTCCCTATAACTGGGAGACCAGTACTGGACACAGCATTCCAGGACAAAACTCACCAATATCCTGGACAACCTTATCGAGACTTTCTAACTCCTATATTCAAAGAACTGAGCATTTGAGGCATGCTTTTTAACCTGGTGGAGGTCTGTCATCTAGTAGGGGTAGTCAATTTTTAAAAATTTGGACAAAGGACAACATATTTCCAATCATTTGCATCAAACAATTTCTGTTCATTTTCTTCTTAAGATTAATTTTAATTTGATAAAAAATGTATTTAAGAAATATGCCAAAGAGGAGATTGTTGGGGTAATTTTCTATCAATATATAGTCACAGGTTTTCATTTTGTATAACAAATGTTCTTGGCTTGCAGCAAACCTATATCTTTGAAAAAGGACAAAGTTAAAAATCACCCAGCACCAGGTTATAGTCCAACAGGTTGCACTGTCCAGTCCAACACTGGCTCTTCCATATCTCAGAGGAAGGAAACAACCATGTGGATAGGCTCTGCAAGTTTTACATTCGGTGGTATATCCTATCATTATTTATCAGAATAGCAATACTTGATCAAAACAATGTGAGTCAAATAGTTAAAATACAAAATTATTTGACATTAAAAAAATCTGACCACTACTTCAATTGTTGTTTGTGAAGCCATGTGTATAAATTAGTTGTTATGTGTATCTGCAAAACAAAATTGGCTTTGAAGTATTTTGACATCGAGACTGGGACAAAACACTGATTCAGTGCTGATAATATCTTAATCCATTGATGTCTCTGAGATTTTGCAGTGTGTGAGTTGGTTATCACATTTTCTTGTCTTACAAGTACTCATTAACTGTAAAACATCTTGGTACACCTGTATGAAAACAGCTCTATAATTGCAAAGTTACTTTATTTTCCTTATATAAAAACAAGTACTTCCAATGTTCAACTGTAAATTGAGAACCAAAGTGCATTTAATCACCTGTGACTCTAATCTCAAAACTAAATGATTCTTGTCCAAGAAGATTCTTCAATGTTACAGAATAAATTCCAGAATGAGATCTCTGTGAGGCTGGAATAATAAGTTGAGTGCTACCACTGGTACTAGTTATTGTAGCTTGCTCTGAAACTGGAAAACCATCTTTCAGCCAAATCACTTCAGGAGGAGGTGATGCCTAAAAAATGTACATAGAAAAGCCCAACATTACAACTGTAAATATCTCAAATGGAAAAATACATAAAACATATTGCAGAGTTCCTCACTTCAAATGGCATTTGGACTCGTAAGGAGTTTCCTTCTTTGATGATCATGAAACTTTTTACAGATTCATCCAATATAAACTTGGGATGCACTGAAATGTAAAAAAAAAGGAGTAAAAATATTATTTTGGAAGAAACAGAGTAAATAGCAATTTATAGAATTTTGAATACATCATAGGCATTCAGGAATGAATTATATGTGATATCTGTTGGCTTTGATTCAAGAGGTGAATATCAGTTAAGAAAATGTACAAAAGTTCAAAAATCTAAACAAAATCCAATTCACATTTCTCAAGAGGGTTGGAATATAAAAGCATAGATGTGCTACTGAGACTTTATAAAGCTCTGGTTAGGCCCCATTTGGAGTACTGTGTCCAGTTTTGGTCCCCACACCTCAGGAAGTACATACTAGCACTGGAACGTGTCCGGCGGAGATTCACACAGATGATCCCTGAAATGGTAGGTCTAACATATGAGGAATGGCTGAGGATCCTGGGATTGTATTCATTGGAGTTTAGAAGATGAAGGGGAGACTTAATAGAGATGTACAAGATAATACATGGCTTGGAAACGGTGGACGCTAGGAAATTGTTTCCATTAGGCGAGGAGACTAGGATCCGTGGACACAGCCTTAGAATTAGAGGGGGTCAATTCAGAACAGAAATGTGGAGACATTTCTTCAGCCAGAGGGTGGTGGGCCTGTGGAATTCATTGCCATGGAGTGCAGTGGAGACCAGGACACTAAATGTTTTCAAGCCAGAGATTGATAGATTCTTGTTGTCTCGTGGAATTAAGGGCTACGGGGAGAACGCTGGTAAGTGGAGTTGAAATGCCCATCAGCCATGATTGAATGGCGGTGTGGATTCGATGGGCCGAATGGCCTTACTTCCACTCCTATGTCTTATGGTCTTATGGTCTTATTACCATGACCATCAGTTATCCTTCTGCCAGATCATTATAATATATTGGCTTGTTATTCATTGTATTGCTATGAGTGGAACATTACTATGCATAAAAAAACAAATTTGTCTTTGTATCGCCAGACAGAACACTTATTTTGTTGGCTGATATGTCTATGGATGTGAAAGGTGATAAGAAAGCATCATTTAAGTTGATTCAGGAAAATGAAATGGGACAAGCAACTGAGAATAGAATAACATGAAATTGGGACACTGTGACCACTACATAATTCAATTCAGTGTGAAATAGAAGGGATAATTAAGAGCCATTGATAAGCATGCAAGACTGAAAATAAATGATTCTTCATTGAAACAGCAAGGGTACTGATGAGCATTAACCAGGAAGAAATGTTAACATTAAGCTCAATGTATTATGTTGGATATGTTCAAAAATAAAGCAGATGTAGTTCAATGAATAATTGTCTGTCAGGTAGGAAAGGGATGCATCAAGAAATGACATTCCATAGGCAAACTGAGAAAGATAAATATATGTAATATTAAAAGGGAAGGCATATAGTAAACAAAGACTGAGATTGATTGAATAATCAGAAATACAGAATACAGAAATGGACAGATGGAAAGAGTGGTTAGAAGTGCTAAAAGGAAATGTGCAGATAAACCAAAGGTAGCAGCAAATTATTTTGATAGACTTACAATAGTTAAAGTCAAGGTAGAAAAGATGGGTTGAAGATCAGACTCTAACCAAGCCAGAGTGGAAGAATTAGACATTTCTGTTATTGACTAATATTGCTGGAGGTGAAATGTTGAAAAGAGCATGGCATGTATGTTACAGATAAGTATACACAGATTGATTTTGAAAAAGAAAAGAAATACCAAAATACAGGGCAGATAGTTTACAGGGCTGATGGTATGTATCCTATACTTTTGAAATAAATCAGATTGAGAATGACAGAAGCTTTGGCTGCACAGAGATATTCAGTTAAGATGAGAGAGCTAGGCAATTGAATTAGTTTCAGATTGGTTTTGTGAAGTATCCAGCAGAGACATGATGAATTAAATGTCTCCCTTCTCGTCTATAAAGCTCTCTGAGAGCATACACTTCCAACTAGGAGTACGAGGAAGTTACATCAAACTAAACCTGAAGGTTGGAGTGCAGAGCCTTGCACAATGGTAGGAGAGGTTGACTCCAAGATTTTTTGTATTTTGTCCAAACCATTTTGTATTTAATTGGACTAAACATCGATTGCTACTCATGTTCATCTGGGCCTGACAGTGTTCAGAGAGTAACAGCACAGAGCTCAATCTCAGCCCAAACTAAGCTCTCTTTCACTGACCATTAAACATTGAAGGCAACAGGTCAACAGCTCACCTGTTTATGCTCAATCAGCACATATTCAATTTAAATAAATTTGCATACTATCAACATAGTGATGAGTATGTTTGCATACCTCATCTTTACCAGGTCAGCTAGAAGATCAAGAAAATAGATTTTGAAAGCCAGGGTCAATAATACATTTATATAAACATATACATGGTAAAATTGTAAACACAATTACCTGGAGGCGGCATGGCAAGAACATAATTGTCTAATTCCATGGGTTCCCCCATTCCACCATCATTGACAGCTCTTACACGTAGAAAATACATTTCCATTTTTTTTAAGCCTTTCACAGTATATGAATTCAATCCCACAGCAGCAGAGTTGCATCTAGTCCAAGCTGCATTGCCAGAAGATTTCATTTCAACAATGTACCCTTTAGGAATATCACTGCCCTTGTAAATTGGTGGAGTCCATGCTAGAGATATGGTTGAGTAGGTGGAATCTGTTACTCTGAGATCTCTCACAGGCCCAGGTACCTCTGCAAGTAGAAGGTAGAATAAAATGATCAACACCTGATGAAACAACCACCTGATGAAGGAGCGGCGCTCTGAAAGCTCGTGTGCTTCCAATTAAACCTGTTGGACTATAACCTAGTGTTGTGTGATTTTTAACTTTGTACACCCCAGTCCAACACCGGTATCTCTAAACCATAAAATGATCAAGATACTTCTCTACTTTAGTTTCAGATTGGAGTTAAAATAATTACTGAAGTTGGAAAATGTTTCAAACCTATTCGGTGTCTATTTACGCTGCATTTCCAAAAATTATTCTATGATTCTTAAAAGGATTGGAAATGCAACAAGTTAAGTTTCTTAAATTTTTATTATTGAGGAATTTTATTCATTGGAACTGCAAAACTATAATTATTCTCTGTCCATGAGACCTGTTTATATAAATGAGGCCAGATTTATCCAAATCCTTGAGGCAACACTGGAGATTTGATTCTTAAAACACGGATTCTCTGCTGTCAATCTGAGTACTTTCATGAGGTATTGAATTGGGGTGCAGCATCGTCACTCAGATCACAAAGGCAGAGATAATTAGGGAGGAGAGAATCAGAGTGAAGATCTTGACAGTAATGATAAATGGAAGGATGGACTTAATTGCAGAGGAAAGTTGGATAAGCTAGCATTATGTTCCTTGGAACACAGGAGGCTGAGGATGAGTTTAAGGAGCTGATAGTTATGGGCTAAGAGATTTAAATTTTAGATTGGGTTCAAAGCAATATCTTTCTCAACTGAAAGATGGTAAAAATCTGAACCTCACTGTCTGAAATGTTTGCGCAAGCAGAAATTTCCTAACATTTAAAAAAAACATTGTGGATATGCAAACGGCTGTGAAGCACATTATCTAAGAAGAGACAGATCGAGAACTAGAAAGTGAGATTAGATTGGGTGGCTAAACATCAACTGGTTCATTCATGACATCGGAATGACTATCTTCCCCACTGCAGGTTTTTGTGATTCCAGGATCGATGATTCTCTCATACATTTATTGCTGCTGAGAATATAATTTTGGCTGAAGGCTGGAAGTAGTCCCCTACCATTGGCCACACAATTAAGCTAAGAGAACATGAGGCAGGCAAGTAAGAGGAGAAAGAGAAATGGAATTCTTGCTCAAATTAATGGTAATCAGACCGGTTTACTTTGTTTAACAAAATCACAAACCTAGTTGCTATAAAACCATGTGGAATTTCACAAGATGCAATGGACACATTATCCCTCATACAATACAAAAATGACAAGGTGAAATCTTTTTATTCATTCATGGGATGAGGACATCACTAATGCAAGGATTTGTTGCCCAGAGAGCACGTAAGAGTCAGCCACATTATTTGGAGTTACATGTAGACCAGACCACATAAGGACAGCAGTTTCCTTCCCAAAAGGATAGAAGTAAACCAGATGGATTTTCCAACAATCGATTCATGATCATCATAAGGCTCTTAATTCCAGATTTTTTTTACTGAATTCAACTTCCACCATCTGCCGCGATGGGATTCAAACCCAAGCCCTCAGAATATTACCTGAACCTCTGGATTAACAATCTAACAATAATACCACTAGGCTGCTGCTTCCCCCTTCACTTCAACAGTTCCCCAATCATCCTAAGCATCAATCAGAATATTAATTTTAGCAGTAGAGAATAAATATACTTTTATTCAATGCATTAAAACTCAGACTAGCACATCTATGTGAAATGAAAGAAGGAATTGAACCGTTTTGGCTCCATTGAGCTAGGGATTGAAGCGATTGGGTTGAAGGTTGACTGTTGTGGTTGGGAATGTAAAATAGTGTGGACCCAAGTAATGATGAATCCCTGGTGCTTTCCTGCTATTCTGAAACTCAGCATTTGTCTGATAATAGAATCAGCTGCCTAGTTCATGAAAATGCAAGGAATCCGATTAAGGTTAATTCTGTAAGATTATGATAACTTTCTGATGGCTGTGAACAGCAATCCTCCTTGTGTGGAAACCCACCAGTTCATTGGAAATGGCTCAATCTTAGCTGATGGTTCCATGCCCCAATGGCCATCTGGATGCAAGGCATCACAATCTTAGCTGTATACTGCAGTATTTGTGGTGTAAGAGTCAGGAAGTCTTACTGTAACTGTACAAGGTATTGGTGAGATCACACTTGAGCAGTTTTAGTCCCCTTATTTAAGAAAAGATTTCATTGCAGGCAGTTAAGAGAAGGTTCACCAGGATAACCCCTAATATGGAGACATTCTGAGCAAAGGATAAACAGATTGGGACTCTACTCATTAGAATTTAGAAAAAAAATGAGACGTGAACTAATTAAGACATAATGGAATCATAGAATTCCTACAGTGTGGAAACAGGCCATTTAGCCCATCAAGTCCACACCCATCCTCTGAAGAGCCTCCCACCCAAACCCATCCCGGATCCTATACCTGTATTTCCCATGGCTAATCGATCTAGCCTGCACACAATGGGAAATTTAGTATGGCCAATCCACCTAACCTACACATCTTTCGACTATGGAAGAAAACTGAAGCACCTGGAGGAAACCCACGCAGACACAGGCAGAATGTGCAAACTCCACACAGTAGGTCACCCAAAGGTAGAATTTAACCAGAGTCCCTGACGCTGTGAAACAGCAGTGCTAACCACTGAGCCACCATGCCATCCTCCCTAAAAGTATTGACAGGGTAAATATTCTGAGGATGTTTCTCCTCAAGGGAAAGCCTGCGACCAGAGGGCATAATCTCGGAATTAAGCTGTGCCAATTCATGACTGAAATGAGGAGGAATTTCTTTTCCCAGAGGGTTGAAAGTCTTTGGAATTACTTGCTGCAGAGTTTCACTGCTGACAATAGACAATAGGTGCAGAAGTAGGCCATTCGCCCCATCGATCCAGCACCATCATTCTTTATGATCTTGGCTGATCATCCACAATCAGTATCCTGTTCCTGCCTTATGCCCAGAACCCTTGATTCCGCTATCTCTAAGAGCTCTATCCATCTCTTTGTTGAAAATATCCAGAGGTTTGGCCTCCACTGCCTCCTGGGGCAGAGCATTCCATATATCCACCTACTCTCTGGGTGAAGAAGTTTCTCCTCAATTCTGTTCGAAATGGCCTACCCCTTATTTTTAAACTGTGTCCTCTGGTTCAGGACTCACCCATCAACTGAAACATGCTTCCTGCCTCCAGAGTGTCCAATCCATTAATAAGTTTATACGTCTCAATCAGATCTCCTCTCATCCTTCTAAACTCAAGACTATACAAGTCTCTCCAATCTTTCAATATATGATGGTCCCACCATTCCGGGAACTGACCTAGTGAACCTACACTGCACTCCCTCAATAACCAGAATGTCCTTCCTCAAATTTAGCAACCAAAATTGCACACTATACTCCAGGTGCCGTCTCACCAGGGCCCTGTACAGCTGCAGAAGGATGTCTTTGCTCCTATACTCAATTCCTCTTGTTATGAAGGGCAGCATGTCATTAGCTTTCTTCACTGCCTGCTGTACCTATATGCTTTCTTTCATTGACTGATGTACAAGAACACCTAGATCTCATTGTACTTCCCCGTTACCTAACTTGACTCCATTTAGATAGTAATCTGCCTTCTTGTTCTTGCCACCACACTTGCTGGCAAGTGTGGCTTTGAGAAATCCATTTAGTCCTGACAGCAGAGTCCTGCCACCTATGGCAATGAACAGCCCATGGTTTCACCCGTAATACAAACAACTTACAAAAAATGTATAAATATTAAAAACTTTTGTGTGTTATGTCTCACAGCCATATCTTCAATAAACATATTCATGTGGGGCAGAGTTATTATGTGTATTTACAGCTGAGATGGATAGATTTTTGATCAGTAGGAGAATCAAGGGTTATGGGGAAAGGGCAGGAAAGTGTTCATGAGGAACGTCAGATCAGTCATGATCTTATTGAAGGGGCCAGAGGGGCCAAATGACTTACTCCTGTTCCTAATTCTTATCTTAGGCATCTACTCTTTCAAATGGGTTTTCCCCTTTATCCTGAAAGTCTTTTCATTGCAGCTGCATTATGATGTGCAATGGTAACACCTCCATGTTGATGTTAGATTAGATTACTTACAGTGTGGAAACAGGCCATTTGGCCCAACACGTCCACACCGACCCACCGAAGCACTACCCACCCATACCCCTACATTTATCCCTTCACCTAATACTATGGGCAATTTAGCATGGCCAATTCACCTGACCTGCACATTTTTGGACTGTGGGAGGATACCGGAGCACCAGAGGAAACCCACGCAGACACGGGGAGAATGTGCAAACTCCACACAGTCAGTTGCCTGAGGCGGAAATTGAACCCGGGTCTCTGGAGCTGTGAGGCAGCAGTGCTAACCACTGTGCCACCATGCCGCCCTAGTTCTTACACAATTCTTGACCTGCCACAGCATCACTCCCCTTTCCTGGTAGGGCTTCCCTACAAGAGTTGCCCCCAGCCCTTGGATTGAGTCGATTGCATCCTTCTGCAAAAGGACAGTGAGCATGGAGACAACCAATTTGTTGGCCACTTCTTGGTATTTTGTTTCACTGTTGGCAAGTGTGGCTTTGGGAAATCCATTTAGTTCTAACAGCAGAGTCCTGCCACCTATGGGAATAAACAGCCCATGGTTTCACCCATAATACAAACAACTCACAAAAATGTATAAACGATAAAATAATTTTTTTTGTTATGTCTCACAGCCAGTATGTCAACATATCTTCAATAGACATATTCATGATATTGCAATATTATACTTGTGTGTACTACTGGAGCATGGTGTTCAATGCTGCTTGATGGAAATGTAATTTTGGATTATAATTAATTTATTAGTTGTAATAAACATGTGTTGTATTTTAAATACTACAATACTCACGCCTAGTTTCTTAATGTAAGCATTGAGAATACCCAGTTGGAAGCAAAATCACATTCTGGTTAGCAGCGGTGGCCATCTGCACAAAATAAACTGCAGTATCTCAGTGGAAAAACTCATTGAAGACAAACAGGACAACAGCTTTCCACATCAGAGAATTCAGGCAATCAGAAGCACCAATTTCTCGGAGCTCAGACAGCCAAAACGATCTTTAACTAGAGCATTGATCACCACGAAGAAAAACCTAATTTCCTTTTGATTCCAGAACAAATTCTTTCAAGATAGGATCAATTTTTAAGAGTTCATTGCTTAAAAATAAGAAGGATGAAGTTACAAATGTGACCAAAAGGCCAACAATAACTACATGCTTTAGGTGTACCCAACGCTATGACTATAGTCAACAAAGTGCACCAAACCAGCAATAACTGGAAGAGATTTTATTTGTCACACCTACCCAAAAGGTTCCCTGCTTTATTTGATATCACACAGAATGTGGCACCAAGAAGATTAGGCATATATGTGCAGGAACTCTAGCTCCAAAAGACAAGCCAAATCCCAGAACAAGATCAGTCAATAACTTTAAAGGTGTCTTTACATAATAACTGTGAGACATAATACAACAAATTAGACCACAGTCTATTCTGATATAACGTGATAGTTCTGTTCCTGTGTGATCCTGCATTATAAGAAAATTGTATAATAGCAGCACCATTTAAAACAATGGGACTGGAACCGTGTTATAGCCAATACAGGAAAGGAAAATTCTCATCCATAAATAATAGTCTAAATTCTTCAATTGCATTAAAACCAATTCGTGTTGAAGAAATGCACGTTATAACAGAATCAACTACTTTTTTCATTGCTTCATACTATTATGATGAGCTACTATCCTTATACTTGAAGTTCACTGTGAATACATACTCATGGGCTCACGAGCAAATGCTGCTTCAGTTTCACAGCTGGGCTCCCCTGGACCAGAGGAGTTCACTGCAATCACTCGAAATTCATACTCCAACCCTTCAATGACATCAGTTATCGTCCACTTCTTACCTGTATAAAATGAGCTCATTCATTTTAGATACAATAACAATGCCTTAAAATGCCTGCTTCCCTACTTTCAGTTAGTGTCAAACTCAATTAATAAACTGAATGGATCATTAAAAGTTAAAGTTGGATCTTAACCTTTCACAATTTCAATATTTCTCATCATAGACCTCAAAATGGTACTTGTAATTGAAGTTTATACGCGAATTCCAGATCTTAATAAAATAACAAACATTTTCAAGTTCCAAATTATTATATGCATGTGAAAAGGCAAAACCAGGATACAAATTGTGTTCAGTTTTAAACTCAAGTTACAAAAGTAATACTTGAAAATGTGAACGTTTTTCTCTTCAGAAGGGATTTTTAGATGAAGTGATATTAGATGATAGTAATTTATAATGATCCCCAAAACAGATTATCTTGAAGCAATAACTTAGTTTGATGTGTTAAGAGTGAGGACGGCAATCTTAACAGATCAGATATTATGTATAAAAGATAAAGCATGATTAAAGTTTTTGTTTTGATCTCTTTTGAATGTTTATTCCATTTTTCTTACATGAAATGCTTTATACTTGGGCATCAAATATTAGTTAATTCTTTAAAAGGTTACAACAAATTCTACAAGGCAGTGAAAGTAATCTCCAATTATCAGATCAAAATGGCCACGTACTGGACCAGGATTTTAGCAAGACCCAGGAAGTGGAAGGTGGAGCGTTGGGATAAGTAAAATCATGGGGGTTGGTCCCAATTGACTTCTCAATGAGGGCTTGCTGTCACAACATTTTACTATTGCTGGAATCAAATGTGGAGATGTTTCCCATTTTAGGCAGCCAGCAACTACCGTAATGAGTAGTAACTTTTTCGTGCTATTGGCTGTATGGGGAGGCCCCCAGCTAAATGGATGTGGCTCTGCCACAGTCTAGGAGGGTATGATTTAATGGAACAAAGAAGAGTCATCAACCTTATCAGAGTAGTTTCCTTTCTATCCCTGGGTTCTATGAATTTTTACATGTATTTTTAATTCCCTGCTCTAGGCCAGAGGCCTCCTCTGTCTCATCATTAATCAACTTTCCCAGTGGCACTGCTGAGGCCTCAGAGCTGTCAGCTTTGGACTGGTACCACTAGTGGCCTACATGCTGGAAGATGGGCCCATAGAATACCAGTTGGAAAGCTACATGTGGTAATGTTGCTGAGCAAATGTAACTTAGGACTCAAGAGTCCTTTTCTAACACTGACATTAACATTGTGGCGCCATTTCCCAGAAGAAACAAGTAAAACATGCGAAGGGCACACATTAGTCAAACCTGTCTTGTATACTTCAAAAACCGGGACCAGATCACTCACTTCCAAGTGTTCTTGGTTACTTCCTCCAGCCTGTAAAACGCAACCCTTGTAATTACCTGTAACTGGAGTATCAGTGACAGCACTCCAGACGTTGCTACCTTTCTTAAGCTTTTCTATGATATATCCAATTATTCTGGAACCACCAGTGTTATGTGGTGGAGTCCATGATACTGTAATGGATTTGCTGCTTGCACTCAAGATATTTGGTTTTGCTGGAGCTCCAGGAACATCTGGAATAATGAATATTTCCGCAAAACATTAAATTTGGTCACAATTATACATAAGACATATTTATCAACTGCTTTATGTGCTTTTGTCATGATATAATGATTAGGATCTGATCAATCAGACCAGATTAATTGATCTTGTATTTTAGATAAATAACAACACCTTAAGATGCTTCCCTCCTTACAGACTACATTTAAACTCAATTAATGAATTGAATGGATCATTAAAGTTAAAATTGAAATACAAGGACCTACCTTTTCTGCCAGCAGTGATTACATCTGATAACAATGCTTCACTTTTGCCTTCTGAATTCACAGCCCAAACTTTGAATTTGTATTTTTTTTCTGGCTCCACTTTGTCATAGGAAAATGTTGTTGTTGACTTGTCCACTTCACCAACTTTGGTCCATGTATTTCTACCCACCTGTTGCCTTTCAATTACATAATGCTGTATAGGTTTCCCACCGTCATCTCTAGGAGGCTTCCACTTAAAAGAAATACAGTTTTCCAAACTAGCTAGAATTTCTAGAGGGCCCTGAGGGGCTTGTGGTTTGTCTGAAACAAAGCAATAAAACCATCAATAAATTATTTCAAATCAAACTAAACATTACTATTTCTCTCATAGCAATCAATATCCCGCAGGATACAAGTGTTGTGAATAATTTTAAAAGTTTGTGTATGTTTCTTTACATCAAATAAAACATTTGCTATGCTGAATTATTGAATTATGTAACATTTTAACAATGCTTCTCTGAAATTCTCATTGATACAATACCTGAAGGATAAACAAAAAAAAAATTAACAGGTAGCCCTAGTTCCAATAATGGCATTTTTACGAGAGCTGAGGGCAACCAGTGTTTTCTAGCTTAGACTCTGTTGGAATATTAGGGAAAAGTCAATTGCTAGAATGAATTGGCAGACACCTCTTTGGTTATGAATGCACCTTGAGCATCTACTTGCTAGAATTTCCTGGGAAATCTGGTGTCTGCTGCCTGGTCCAATAAAGACGTCAGAGGCTTCCTCATCCCTTTGTGCAAGAGACATGAGAAATAACCTCAAATGATCTCCTTGGTAAGGAAAGGTCATTGACTGTAAAAATTAATTTACCAATCTCTATGTTTTTGAGGCTTAGGTCATATCCATAGCTTATAGCCCTTGAGATTGCCATATGGATCATTGAGACGGTCGATGTGTTATTTGGCACTAAGAGTAACAACATCAATTTGATCCCTGCAAGAACAAGGATTGGAAATTCCAGATATCTTGCATCTCCTAGAGCTGAGTACTCCAGGAAAATTTGGCTGGAGGTTTCTGTCTGGCTGTAGGACTTTGGTCCCACAGATCCATTTTTTAAAAAAAATACAACCTTTTAAGTTTCAAGTGTTTTGTTAACACATCTCAGTTCTCTGCAGGACAAAATTATGCAGTACTTCTCAAGGCAAGAGAACAAATTGAGGCACAATTTGGACACCAGGTTTAACATACCACTCCATTCAGTTTCTACTCAGCCATGTTGAAAAGAGGTTAATTTCTCTTTCTCAGATGGGAACGATCATATGAGATGTTTATACTGACTTACTGTTTCTTTCCTTCTACTAGTCAATCAACCTGAGAGCACTACTAAGAGTAATCTTCTGGGAATGCATCATCATTCACATCATGACCATAAGAGGTTACATATAATCTAAATAAAGTGTTTGCATAATATAGCCAACCATAATATTGAATATGCCTCCAATGTAACTTGTGAAAAAAAATGTAACAATAATCTATTAAAGAAAACAAATCAATACATTACCAATGATAGCCAAGTTAACATCTGCACTTGTTATGCCACTTTCATTCTTCAATTTAATTGTCATCTTTCCACTGTCCTTTCTGTTACATTTGGAGATTGACAAACGTGTAAAACTTTTACTATTGTCAATGCTGACCCTGTTGTCTTCAAACAGTTCTTCCCCATCCTTGTACCAAGACACCTTCATTGGTGGCTTTCCTGAGAATGGCACCTTCACTGTTGCAGTGTGACCAGCCTTAATAATTGTGTCTTTCTTTCCCAACTGATCAAGCACATCCTGATCAAACTCTGGAGGATCTGACGTTTAAAAAAAATGTTAAAAACCATTAAGTTACAATCATCTAATCTGAATAAAAATTCAATTACACTAAAATGTTTAAGCTTATGTAGGTTTTACTTGTTCCTCTGATCAGTTCTTTTTGTTAACATTTACTATGATTTTCATAAGAAGAAAATCAAGGGCTCACTACTAATTTACTGCGATATGAGTAAAGTTAATGATGCTTTTGGAGCAGTTGATTTGTCAGAACTTGCTACAGCATTCTATAGGATCAACACCCAATTTATTAAATTATTTGCATCATAATATAGTTGATGTGTCCTAGCAGGCACAGCAATGTTTCAGATATATAGAAGTTCTTTCTGGAATTTACACGTGAGCAGTATCTAATTAGCTTTGTTTGGCAAATGTTATGTTTAAACAAGTTCATCCTTAAACTGTGCAGCTGTCAGTTCCACAGAATATAGAACACAGTCAGCTTATTTCAACCTCACAGTGCTTAAGAATTATTTAGATGTACACTTGCTGTGTCAGAAATACAGGCCATTGGCCAAGTGCTGAAAAATAGTATTAGATGTTTAAGAGACTTTTAAATAAGCCCATGAATATGCAAGGAATGGAGGGATATGGAGTAAGGGCAGGCAGAAGGGATTAGTTTATTTTGGCATCATGTTCAGTACAACATTCTGGGTCAAGAGCCCGTACCTGTACTGTTCAGTTCTATGCTCTAATAGTTAGGTACTTGGTTTAGACTGGTGCCAACTCGATGGACAAAAGGGCCTTGACTCTGATTCATCGAATTAGTGTGTGTCAGCATTTATATATATGATTCTTCTTTCATTTTAATTCCCATCCTGTCCCCAAGATCAAATCTGAAATAATTAAGAGAAATGCAAAATAAAACAGATTTATATTTGGAAGATAAATTGGATGGAATACTGTGAGAGCTTGGCTGCAAATGATTTTCTATCAATATGTCCATCCCTGAACAAAAATGAATTGATGAGGAATACCATACTTCAGTTTTATTCCCGCACCATTAGACCATTGGATACAAATGTGCTAATACATAAAAGCATATGAAATCATTGAACTTGATTGAGTGTTTGAAGAAGTAACAAAGAGGACTGATGAGGACAGATCTGTAGACGTGATCTATATGGACTTCAGTAAGGCATCCGACAAGGTTCCCCATGGGAGACTGGTTAGCAAAGTTAGATCTCATGGAATACAGGGAGAACCAGCCATTTGGATACAGAACTGGCTCCAAAATAGAAGACAGAGGGTGGTGGTGGAGGGTTGCTTTTCAGACTGGAGGCCTGTGACCAGTGGTGTGCCACAAGGATCGGTGCTGGATCCACTACTTTGTCATTTATATAAATAATTAGAATGTGAACATAAAAGTTCTAGTTAGTAAGTTTGAAGATGACACCAAAAGTGGTGGTGTAGTGGGCAACGGAGAAGGTTAACTCAGATTACAATGGGATCTTGATCAGATGGGCTAATGGGCTGAGGAGTGGCAGATGGAGTTTAATTTAGATAAATGTGAGGTGAAGCATTTTGGAAAAACAAATCAGAACAGGACTTATACATTTAATGGTAAGGTCTTAGGGAGTGTTGCTGAACAAAGTGACCTTGGAGTGCAGATTCATAGTTCTTGAAAGTAGAGTCACAAGTAAATAGGATAGTGAAGAAGGCATTTGGTATGCTTTCCTTTATTAGTCAGAGCATTGAGTATAGGAGTTGGGAGATTATGTTGCGGCTGTACAAGTCATTGGTTAGGCCACTTTTGGAATATTGTGTGCAATTCTGGTCTCCTTCCTATCAAAAAGATATTGCGAAACGTGAAAAGGTTCAGAAAAGTTTCACAAGAAAGTCGCCAGGATTGGAGGATTTGAGCTTTAAGGAGAGGCTGAATAGGCTGGGGCTGTTTTCCCTGGAGCATTGGAGGCTGAGGGGTGACCTTATTGAGGTTTAATAAAGCATGAGGGGCATGGATAGGATAAATAGACAAAGTCTTATCCCTGGGGTCGGGGAATCCAGAACTAGAGGGCAGGGGTTTAGGGTGGGGGGGAAAGATATAAAAGGGACCCAAGGGGTAACATTTACATGCAGAGGGTGGTGTTTTTTGGAATGAGCTGCTAGAGGAAGTGGTGAGTACAATTATAGGATGTAAAATGCATCTGGATGGGTGTACGAATAGGAAGGGATTAGAGGGATGTGGGCCAAGTGCTGGCAAATGGGACTAGATTGAGTTGAGATATCTGGTCGGCATGGAGGAGTTGGACTAAAGGGTCTGTTTCCGTGCTGTACATCTCAATGACTCAATGACTCATTGGTTTCAAGCTTCAGTGCAGAATTGAAAATTGCTGCACTGAATTGATCAAATACAAATAGCTGTCAGTTTGTTTTCAGTCACTTTTCAAGACCGCGCTACTAACTTCAACAATAAAAACAGAAATCTCTGGCAAAACTCAACACGACTGGCAACATCTGTGGGGGAAATAAAAGAGTTACGTTTTGAGTCTGGTGACTTTCTGTCAGAGCTGCTAACTTCAATACTGATTAATCTCCATACAATTTAAGCAATAACTGAAAGCACAGTGGAAGCATAAATGCTATTCATTTTTCTTTACAAAATAGTAAGTTTTCATGCACCAACTTGTAAAGCTCATAAGTCTGAGGAAGGAAATGTGCAATAATCAGATAGTTTGAATATACGGGTGAACCTATGAGTCACATTGTATTTCCTACAGTGCTAATGTCTGTAAATTTAACATTCTACACTTTTGGTGTTACTATTTCATGTGGAAGGAATATATTGAGAGGAATGATTTCTGTTAAACATACAAGCTATATTCAGATTTTCATCTCTTTCCTCACAGTTATTGCATAATTGCTGGTTGCTGTGGATTTAAGTTAATTTGAGTGTCCCAAAGCTAATGTTAACTTCGCAGAAATTTACCTTCAACAAAAAGAGAGGCTTCTGTTTTCCCTCCGTCAGCTTCAAATGTATACATCCCTGAATCTTCCTCCTTGACATTGGGTATCGTCAGTTTTTGTACTGTTCCTTCTTTTGTGACTATTTTTCCATTTCCTGAAGTAATCTGTAGTGATACAAATGTTGTACATACAAACACGCTCAGTTCTAAATGCAGTCTCAAAAAACCTGTGGAGAATCTACAAAATTGTTCATGATTTGTTGTTTGAGAGAAATGCAGAGGGTAAAATAATTTTGCAAATATATCCCAATAGCAATAAATCCCTCTCTTTGTATCACACCTATACAATTTGCCACATAGTAGCTATCAATCATGACAGTCTCTCCAACAAAGATACAAAATGCTTATTGGTTTGCATGATCTAGTGACATCCGGGAAAGGTATATTTAACTCAGAAACAATAGTGATATCTTTTGTAATTTGAAACAAAATTCAAAATACATGGAAATATTTTGAAAAATATTATTTTCTCAGTTGTCTTAACAAAGTTCTTTTTTTGAATTACTGACTTAGCAAGCAAGTACGTTTAAAAAGTAAAAAATGAGGTCTGCAGATGCTGGAGATCACAGCTGCAAATGTGTTGCTGGTCAAAGCACAGCAGGCCAGGCAGCATCTCAGGAATAGAGAATTCGACGTTTCGAGCATAAGCCGTTCATCAGGGATAAGAGAGAGAGAGCCAAGCAGGCTAAGATAAAAGGTAGGGAGGAGGGACTAGGGGGAGGGGCGATGGAGGTGGGATAGGTGGAAGGAGGTCAAGGTGAGGGTGATAGGCCGGAGTGGGGTGGGGGCGGAGAGGTCAGGAAGAGAATTGCAGGTTAGGAGGGCGGTGCTGAGTTGAGGGAACCGACTGAGACAAGGTGGGGGGAGGGGAAATGAGGAAACTGGAGAAATCTGAATTCATACCTTGTGGTTGGAGGGTTCCCAGGCGGAAGATGAGGCGCTCTTCCTCCAGCCGTCGTGTTGTTGTGTTCTGCCGGTGGAGGAGTCCAAGGACCTGCATGTCCTCGGTGGAGTGGGAGGGAGAGTTAAAGTGTTGAGCCACGGGGTGATTGGGTTGGTTGGTTCGGGCGGTCCGGAGGTGTTCGCTGAAGCGTTCCGCAAGTAAGCGGCCTGTCTCACCAATATAGAGGAGGCCACATCGGGTGCAGCGGATGCAATAGATGATGTGTGTGGAGGTACAGGTGAACTTGTGGCGGATATGGAAGGATCCCTTGGGGCCTTGGAGGGAAGTGAGTGTGGAGGTGTGGGCGCAAGTTTTACATTTCCTGCGGTTGCAGGGGAAGGTGCCGGGGGTGGAGGTTGGGTTGGTGGGGGGTGTGGATCTGACGAGGGAGTCACGAAGGGAGTGGTCCTTGCGGAACGCTGATAGGGGAGGGGAGGGAAATATATCCTTGGTGGTGGGGTCCGTTTGGAGGTGGCGGAAATGGCGGCGGATGATACGTTGTATGCGGAGGTTGGTGGGGTGGTAGGTGAGAACCAGTGGGGTTCTGTCTTGGTGGCGGTTGGAGGAGCGGGGCTCAAGGGCGGAGGAGCGGGAAGTGGAGGAGATGCGGTGGAGGGCATCGTCGATCACGTCTAGGGGGAAATTTGCGGTCCTTGAAGAAGGAGGCCATCTGGGCTGTACGGTGTTGGAATTGGTCCTCCTAGGAGCAAACACGGTCCTGTCCCCTTTAGTCCAAGAACTCCCTACCTATGTTCGGGACACCACCCACGCCCTCCACCTCCTCCAGGATTTTCGCTTTCCCGGTCCCCAACGCCTTATTTTCACTATGGACATCCAGTCCCTGTACACCTCCATGCCCCATCACGAAGGACTCAAAGCCCTCTGCTTCTTCCTTTCCTGCCGCACCAACCAGTACCCTTCCACTGACACCCTCCTTCGACTGACTGAACTGGTCCTCACCCTGAATAACTTCTCTTTTCAATCCTCCCACTTCCTCCAAACTAAAGGAGTTGCCATGGGCACCCGCATGGGCCCCAGCTATGCCTGCCTCTTCGTAGGATATGTGGAACAGTCCATCTTCCGCAACTACACTGGCACCACCCCCCACCTTTTCCTCCGCTACATCGATGACTGTATCGGTGCTGCCTCGTGCTCCCACGAGGAGGTTGAACAGTTCATCAACTTTACTAACACCTTCCATCCCGACCTGAAATTCACCTGGACTGTCTCGGACTCCTCCCTCCCCTTCCTAGACCTTTCCATTTCTATCTCGGGCGACCGACTCAACACAGACATCTATTATAAACCGACTGACTCCCACAGCTACCTGGACTACACCTCCTCCCACCCTGCCCCCTGTAAAAACGCCATCCCATATTCCCAATTCCTTCGTCTCCGCCGCATCTGCTCCCAGGAGGACCAATTCCAACACCGCACAGCCCAGATGGCCTCCTTCTTCAAGGACCGCAGACTCCCCCCAGACGTGATCGACGATGCCCTCCACCGCATCTCCTCCACTTCCCGCTCCTCCGCCCTTGAGCCCCGCTCCTCCAACCGCCACCAAGACAGAACCCCACTGGTTCTCACCTACCACCCCACCAACCTGCGCATACAACGTATCATCCGCCGCCATTTCTGCCACCTCCAAACGGACCCCACCACCAAGGATATATTTCCCTCCCCTCCCCTATCAGCGTTCCGCAAAGACCACTCCCTTCGTGAATCCCTCGTCAGATCCACACCCCCCACCAACCCAACCTCCACCCCCAGCACCTTCCCCTGCAACCGCAGGAAATGTAAAACTTGCGCCCACACCTCCACACTCACTTCCCTCCAAGGCCCCAAGGGATCCTTCCATATCCGCCACAAGTTCACCTGTACCTCCACACACATCATCTATTGCATCCGCTGCACCCGATGTGGCCTCCTTTATATTGGTGAGACAGGCCGCTTACTTGCGGAACGCTTCAGAGAACACCTCCGGGCCGCCCGAACCAACCAACCCAATCACCCCGTGGCTCAACACTTTAACTCTCCCTCCCACTCCACCGAGGACATGCAGGTCCTTGGACTCCTCCACTGGCAGAACACAACAACACGACGGCTGGAGGAGGAGCGCCTCATCTTCCGCCTGGGAACCCTCCAACCACAAGGTATGAATTCAGATTTCTCCAGTTTCCTCATTTCCCCTCCCCCCACCTTGTCTCAGTCGGTTCCCTCAACTCAGCACCGCCCTCCTAACCTGCAATCCTCTTCCTGACCTCTCCGCCCCCACCCCACTCCGGCCTATCACCCTCACCTTGACCTCCTTCCACCTATCCCACCTCCATCGCCCCTCCCCCTAGTCCCTCCTCTCTACCTTTTATCTTAGCCTGCTTGGCTCTCTCTCTCTTATCCCTGATGAAGGGCTTATGCTCGAAACGTCAAATTCTCTATTCCTGAGATACTGCCTGGCCTGCTGTGCTTTGACCAGCAACACATTTGAAGCAAGTACGTTTGTCAATGTGGCTTTGTACAGTATGGTTAAACGCAACACTCAAAATCAATGCTCCATAGGCAAAGTCTTTTCCCGGGGTCGGGGAGTCCAGAACTAGAGGGCATAGGTTTAGGGTGAGAGGGGAAAGATATAAAAGAGACCTAAGGGGCAACTTTTTCACACAGAGGGTTGCACGTGTATGGAATGAGCTGCCAGAGGATCTGGTGGAGGCTGGTACAATTGCAACATTTAAGAGGCATTTGGATGGATATATGAGTCGGAAGGGCTTGGTAGGATATGGACTGGGTGCTGGCAGGTGGGACTAGATTGGTTTGGGATATCTGGTCAGCCTGGACGGGTTGGATCGAACGGTCTGTTTCCATGCTGTACATCTCTATGACTCTATGACTCTATTTGTTAATTCTAATATGTTTTACATCCGACCTAAATCTCATGGACAAAAAGATATACTGGTGAACTACATGTTACACATAGTCTGCAGCGGTCAAGAAAGCAAATTATCGCTCCCTTCAGGAAAATTATGGATGGTAAGTAAATGTTGTCATTGTTTTGTAATGCTCATAGACAATGAGTTGATTAGATAACATTATCCAAAAGAATTGGACCATGAGCATACCACTCCTGTTTGCTTTTATCATAAACAATAGCTCTGAATTTAGTGACTCAGTTTTATAACATTTCAATTAAAAGAAAATGAACTACCTTTGTGCCATTCTTAAACCAGGTGCCTTGTGTATTTTCATTTGCTGTCACACAACAAAATTCAGCTGCCTTTCCCTTCCGAGCACTCACATCTAAAAGTCCACTTTTGAAACGTCGAACTGGTTCTGAGACGATGCACAAGAAAATTAGATTTATAAAATGAAATGGTGTTGAAAATTAGAGATTCATCTGCATTAGAACAGTTTAAGTGTTGAAAAGTATATTTTTACATTACAGCCCATTTACACGTTGTACAAATCACATCAGAGTTTCAGTCGCATTCTCTGTGGAAATTGAAAATTCATGTTCTGGCTGCTAATTGAATGAAGACTTTATGATGAATGTTCAGATCAATCGAGCATTTATAATTCAAAGTCACTGTTCATTTCTTAATGAAAGTTCAAATATCTCCCAACCCATGGTATTTAAGTGTTTGTTAACACTATGTCTTTGGATCCTTTTAGCCATATATATTATTGATGTAGCAAAATTATTTGAAATATTTAATTAAATTTGTTCAGATATTTTAATTATTTCCCCGTACCTATTACTAATAACTTAGTTTAGCTTCGTATAATAAGGGAATCAACAGACTGAATTTAAAGTTCACTCTCGGGTGTGTTTTTTGACAGGACTGGACACATCAAATTCAAGGAACATGCTGGCCATCTCTGCTGTACAAAGGTGGAAGGGTCTGAATGGGTTAGTACTGAAGAGTGTATTATGTATCACCCAGTATGACATAACATAGAGTTGGACAGAGTAACTGCTTCGAATCTCAAAGGAGTAAGACCTGTCATCAAAGTTTCTTTTTATTAACTCAGTGGATGTGGACTTCACTGGCTGTGCCAGCACTTACAGATCATTCCTAATTGCCCTTGAAATTTTGCTGATAACCTTCCTTCTTAAACTGCTGAAGGAAATTTCCAAATCAGAATGGTGGGGCAGAGTTACTGAGACTATGAAATCTCCCTCATTGTGTCTGTAACTCTATCCTGATTTGGAAATATATTCTTGTTTTTTCAATGTCACTTTATCAAGATCCTGGAACACTCTCCTGAACAGGATCTTTGGTGACCAGTTCAAGAAGGCAGATCATCACCACCATCTTGACGACAATTAGGTATAGGCAATAATAGATGGTAGTAATGTCAATCATATCATAGATAACTTCATGAATCTCCAGAAATGTAACAATGTGGCTTCAAATTAAGAATTCTAGGAGATGGAGTTGTTCTTAGAATTGCCACTGAATGCTTGTCAAATTCATTCCAGTCAGAAGACGACTCAGCTCCAGAGAAAACCATTCAGATGGTGAGAAAACATCCAGAAGCAAGATGTGGATAATATCCAGTTTTGCCTGGCAAATGACGAGTAAATTTATAGGCAAAAGGGATGACTGCAGATGCTAGAAGCCAGAGTCTAGATTAGAGTGGTGCTAGAAAAGCACAGCAGGTCAGGCAGGATCCGAGGAGCAGGAAAATCGACGTTTCAGACAAAAGCCTTTCATCAGGAATTCTCTAATCTAGAAAATGGCAAGTAAA
This sequence comes from Hemiscyllium ocellatum, assembly GCF_020745735.1. Lineage (NCBI taxonomy): Eukaryota > Metazoa > Chordata > Chondrichthyes > Orectolobiformes > Hemiscylliidae > Hemiscyllium > Hemiscyllium ocellatum. Next base: position 34,209,950 of record NC_083426.1, on the reverse strand, counting down.
TTTATGTCACACAAGTGCCAGGCAATTACCATCTTCAACAGCAGGAAAGCTAACCATGACTCATTACCATTCAATGGCATTACTATCACTGAATTCCCCACTATCTACCTCCTGAGGATTATAATTGACCAGAAACTGAACAGGACTAGTCATAAAAATACTATAGCTACAACAGCAGGTCAGAGGCTAGAAATCCTACAGTGAGTAACTGATTGATCAAAGCCTTCCCACACCTATAAGGCACAAGCCAAGAGTGTGATGAGTGTAGCTCCAACAAAATTCAAGAAGCTTGATACCATGAAAGCATCGCACTAGTTTGGTATAACATCAACAATATTCACTTCCTCCACCACTGACACTGAGTAGTAGCAGTGTGCACTACTTAGAAGATGCACTGCAGACATTCACCAAGATTCCTTAATCACCATCTTCCAAATCCAGGGTGACTGCTATCTAGAAGCACAGCACATGCATAGACAACACATACAAGTATCCATGCAAGACATTCACCATCATGATTGGAAATATATTGCCATTGTCAAAACACTGAAAGTTTTGCCCTAACAGCTTTGTGGTCTACCTATACCAAATGGACTACAATGATTCAAAAAGGTGGCTCACTACCATCTTCACAAAGTTCAGATCAATTTAAGATATCTGGCCAGCATGGATGAGTTGGATCAAAGGGTCTGTTTCTGTGCTAGTCATCTCCATGATTCTATGACAACTAGTACGGGCAATAAATGCTGGCCCAGCCACCAATATCCATATACCATGGATGAATAAAAATATTGTAAAAACTTATTGGAGTTCTTTGAAGAAATGCTATGTGTTGTGTATCAAGGGGAACTAATGGGTATACAATACTGACATTTCCTGAAATAATTTAAGTAGAAACATCAATAATAATTATGGGTAGTGAAAGCCAATATTGTAAAAGGTAACAGATTGGCATTGGTTATCTATCAGAATGCCACTAATGTGCCATTTTCTGATTGCAAAATATAAGGAATGATGGAAGGGATTGATGCAGGGGCTTCAAAGTGCAGAGGAATCTCAATTATCCAAAGGACACGAGTGGGGACTATTTCATTTGATTAATCGAATGCTAGATAATCAAGTGCTGGATAACATAGTTAGCCAAGCATAGGGATCATAGTTAGGATAATCCGAAATTCGGTTAATTGAATGCTGGATAATTGAGGTTCCTCTGAATTACAATTTATATCAATTACTTAGATGAAGGGATCAAAAGTATGTTTGCCAAATTTGTTGATTACATGAAAGTAGTTAGGAGTGCAAGTTGTGAAGATGTTATAGGGAGGCTACAAAGGGATACAGGCAGGTTAGCTGTGTGGGTAAATAACAGGCAAATACACTGATAAATGGAAAAAATTGAAAATGTCCATTTTGGCAGGAATAATTTTTAAAAAATATTAATTAAAGAAATCGCAGAGCTCTGCGATGCAGATTAATCTGGATTTCCTCAAAATTGAACTGCAAATGATGAGTACAGCAATTCGAAAAGTTAATAAAATGCTATTGCTTATTGCAAGTGGAGTTGATTAGAAATGCAGGGTGGCTATGCCTCAGTTATACAGGGCATTGGTGAGATCCCATCTGGAGTACTGCATCTAATATTAGTTTCCTTACTTAAGGAAGGAGCTAGGTTCATTGAAAGAATTTCTGAGAAGGTTTACCAGACTAATCCCTGGTGGCCTGACCTCAGAGGAAAGCATAGATAGACTGGGTTAGTATCCACTGAACTTCAGAAGACTAAGAGGTGACTTCATTGTCCTGAGGAATCTTGACAGGGTAAACGTGTAAAAGAAGTTTCTTCTTATAGCAGAATCTAGTACGGGGCGGGGTCACTGTTTAAAAATAAGACATTGCTCATTTACGACACAGATGAGGAATAAGTTTCAAATCACAGGGTTAGTGAGACTTTACAACTCTCTTCAAAACGGTGCTGAAAGCAAGGTTCTTGAATATTTTTAAGGCTGAGGTTGATAGATTTTTGATAAGCCAGGGGTGAAAGATCATCAGAATAGGCAGGAATATGAAGATCAAACATGATCTTGTTGATTTACAAAGCAAACTTGAAGAGCCAAGTGGTCTGCTTCTGTTCCTAATTCCTCAGTTTATACGTCGGTATTGTTTTCAAATGGCGAATAGAAATACATTTGTTTAAGAGAAATAAAATCACTATTCAAGGAATAATCATTTATGGAATTGGTTAAAGGGCAACCTGTCAGAGTGTAATAGATCAATGAAATCACAGTTCCTGAACAACGTTCTGAGAATGAAAACCTGCTCACAGCGATTGAAGGAATGGACGTGCAAATCCATGAACGTCACCACTGAGATTCGACAATCAATGTGTACAGATGGAGGACACCGTCAAGAAGAAATTGCCTGGTTTGCAGATCCAGAACACTACAAAAACTGTACCTGTTTCAAAAGGACAGTCATCTTCCACAAAGGGAATTTCTAAAGTTAAAGAACTTTCAGGTGTTACAATAGAGCAACTGCATATTTTAGTAGGAAAGACTCCATAGACAAAGAAAATCTAATACATACAAGGTGTTATAGATCAAAAGGGCTTCCAGTCATTAGCCTGTCAGAAAAAGATCACTATTACCATTTTCAAATCAGAAACATGTCGAACCTTCCAAATCTAAAGGAAATGCATTTCAGGGGTTGGGTAAAGATAATCACAATTACAAACAAAATGCCAATCATACCAATGTAATTTGCGTCTCATTGTTGTTGCAAATAAACTATATTTTGTTTTACACAAGATCCTTTTCTTGTGAGACTACCAGACTGTTGTGTGTGTGTGTGTGTGTGTGTGTGTATACACGTGCGCAGGGGGGGCTGCTGGTAGAGGAAGAGGCGGGATGTTATACTTGACAAAGCAGGGGAATAAGAATGATGACGGCAAAGCTACTGGATCTAACATCGTGGTGAAGTGTGGAGAGGATTCATTTTACAACAACCATTGACCTCCTCACACCCGAGTCTGCAACAATGCAGTAGGTTGATGAACTCTGAAACTGGCAGCTCTATTGCCATTTTAAAAATAAATCATTCATGGTCAATTGCCCTTGCAGCTAACTGGCCAGGATATTACACTATCCACTTTGTAATGTGGTTGGCATGGGCAGGCAGCTATGAGTGAGCAGCTTGTATTTTGAGCCAAAATTTTAAAATTGGTCGGAAGGAAGTGGAGACACATCAAATTCATGGGAAGGTATCCTTTGTGTGTTGGATGTACTTGAAGATGTTTCTCCCTCTTGTTTGTATCTTGCTGTAATCCAACACCCACAGCCTATCTCACCTCACCCTCCAGCTGCCCTATCACCCAAAGGGATCAAAATTACCTGGGTCAGGCATCTATCCTCTCTCCTTTGTTTGCCTTCTTGCTGTCTTAGCAGCATCTACCAGTAAATATTTCACCTCAAGAGTTATGCCAAATTATTATCATCAAGAACATTGTGCTGTGATCTGTCACCACTGCCTGTCATATTTATTTTAAGCACTACAACTTATCCTAAATTGAACTAAGCAGCTAATTGAATTCCAAGCATGGACTGAGACTAGCACAAATAAATAACATAATTTTTGTTTGTACTAGTCTAAAAAGCATTACACTAGAAGCTAGTGCTACCAGAAATATATACCACATCCCAGACCGAATCTATCACCATTGCAAATCTCCACAAATTGCATCCATTTGTGGACCTTCACCAAGGTGCTTGAGATTTTTTTTAGGTGCAAGCACATTAATAAACCTTTATTAAAATCTTTGGACTATAACTTTATTTTGGTTTACCTAGAAAGTTACTGTTGCGCTGTGATGTAACTAATAAGCAAGAGTGCATTGTTTTTCAATCAATTTCCAGCTTTTTATCAGATTCCCAACACGTGATGGACTAGATGCTCCAATTTAAAATACTTTTCTTTTGTGATGAATCAATTTTGAACTGTAAAAGTAAACCTGTCATAGTATGAAACTCTTGAATGTGTCACACCTGTTTTGAAGAATCTTTTAAAAGTAACATTCAAACATGGCATATTTTACTTTCCTATGCAAATAAATGTTTGAACTTTAGTTCCAGAGATGAGGAACTTCAGTTACATCGTCACGATTACAAGGACACGGATTTAACATAATTCACAACAGAACTGATTGCAACATGAGGAAAATCTTTTCATTCAGTCAGTAGATGGAATCTGGAATGCCCTGCCTGAGTGTGTGGTGGAGGCAGTGTCAACAACAGCTTTTAAAGCTAGGATTGGATTATTATCTGAAAAGGGGGATTACTCAGGACTACAGGGAATAGGGAGAGGAATGGCTTTCAGTAAAATTGATGAGCCAGCATAGACATAACTAGTCAAATTGCATATTTCCATGCTGCAATCATTACTGATTTTAAAATTACAATTTCAACAATGGATTCTGCCCCTTTCATTACAAAATGTAAAGCATCTTTTACCTTTATTCTTGATGTCCAGGTTGGTTTCATTGATGTCACTTTCAGAAAACTTTCCTTTTCTTCTCCTTGAACTCCCACTTGGTTCTCTCTGAGATGCATCAGAGATCAACAAGTCTTGAAATCCACCTGCCATAGGTTCAGTTTGGTTTGGCATTTGATCTTTTCTCAGTAAACCTTTCTGGTCACTCAGTGATAATGCATGTCCACCTTTTGTCGATCCATCTCTGCTACTTCTGTGTGATAGATCACTAGGCAGGCTTAAGGCATTAATGTCATTCAGACCAGATTGACCTCTTCCAGGACTGGTGCCATTATTGTACCCCACTGAATCATCTTTGCCTCGATTGAAACCATCTGCTAAGTTATTTTCCATTTCTCTCCATCCTGATGCATCTGATCTATTCCAGCTGCCTTTTCCACTGCCGTCCAAATTTACAAGGCTATCTATTCCATCATCATACATTCTATCACGACCATCTTTTCTTGTTCCATGCATCCTACCCTTACCATCTCTTCCCAGTCCAGTTGAACTGTCCTTGCCACCTCTTCCTATTTCATATAACCCACCCTCACCATCTCTTCCCATTTCTTCTAATCCACCCTTGCCACGTCTTCCCATTCCATGTAATCCATCCTTAACATCTGTTCCCATTCCATCCAAGCTCCCCTTGCCATCTCTTCCCATTCCACCCATGTTATCCATGCGGTCTCGTCCTATTCCATCCAATGTGCCTTTTCCATCTCTTCCCATCCTATCCAAGCTACCTTTGCCATCTTTTCCCATTCCACCCATCCTGTCCATCTCATCTTTTCCCATTCCCTTCAATCTGTCCACACTATCTTTCCCAATTCCATCTAACCCACCCTTACCATCTCTTCCCATTCCATCCAATCCACCCCTGCCATCTCTTCCAATTCCACCTAAACCATCCTTGCCATCTCTTCCCATTCCACCCAACCCATCCTTACCATCCCTTCCCATTCCATCTAACCGATCCCAGCCATCTCTTCCCATTCCACCCAACCCATCCCTGCCATCTCTTCCCATTCCACCCAACCCATCCCTGCCATCTCTTCCCATTCCACCCAACCCATCCTTGCCATCTCTTCCCATTCCACCCAACCCATCCTTGCCATCTCTTCCCATTCCACCCAATCCATTCTTGCTATCTCTTCCCATTCCATCTAACCCACCATCTCTTCCCATTCCATCTAATCCACCTCTGGCATCTCTTCCCATTCCACCCATCCCATCCTTGCCAACTCTTCCCATTCCATCTAACCCACCCCTGCCATCTTTTCCCATTCCACCCAAACCACCCTTGCCATCTCTTCCCATTTCATCTAAACCACCCTTGTCATCTCTTCCCATTCCTCCCAACCCACCCTTGCTATCTCTTTCCATTCCACCCAACCCACCCCTACTATCTCTTCCCATTCCACCCAATCCACCCTTGCCATCTCTTCCCATTCCATCCAACCCACCTTTGCCATCTCTTCCCATTCCTTCCAACCCATCCTTGCCATCTCTTCCCATGCCTTCCAACCTACCCTTGCCATCTCTTCCCATTCCACCCAATCCACCCTTGCTGTCTCTTCCCTTTCCACCCAATCCACCCTTTCCGTCTCTTCCCTTTCCATCCAACCCATCCTTGCCATCTCTTCCCATTCCTTCCAACTCATCCTTGCCATCTCTTCCCATTCCTTCCAACCTATCCTTGCTATCTCTTCCCATTCCAGCAAACCCACCTTTGCCCTCTCTTCCCATTCCATCTAAGCCACCCTTGCCATCTCTTTCTATTCCATCCAACCCATGCTTTCCATTTCTTCCCATTCCATCGAATCCATCAAAACCACCTTTTCCAAAACTATTTAAACCACCACTGTCATCTTTTCCCATTCTGTCATAAACACTCTGGCCATTTTTGGTAGCATCATCCAATCCATCAATTGAAGCACTCTGCAAACCTCCTCTACCAAAGTTAATGCTGTCTTCCTCTGATGAGTAGTTACTTTTTCGCTTCAGGTCATCTTTAGTTAATAAATCTTCGTCATGCGGCGAACTTCTTCTGCCTTTTAGTCCACCTTTGGTTGCATCATTGAGCTCCTGTTCCAAATTAATGTCTGTAAAGTCCTCTTGACTGTGCTTAGATTCCATTTCTTTTCTTAATGACGGTGGAGAAGCAGTGTCTAGATTTTCTGAAATATGAGTCAGTTTATATCATTAATTACAAATTAATAAATATAAAAGCCAGAAATAATCAGACCGAAATGAAATTATTTACATAGAAACAGCTATTTTAAACATTTGGTGGACAAACATATAAAAAATTATAATTTTAAATATTGCACAGCTTTAACAATGTAACTAAAACATTTTGAAAGTTTACATTCTAAATAACAAAGAAAGTTGACACTGAGGAGTTCAAATTTCAAAATATTTTACCAAACTCTTTTGCTATCTTATGTGCATACCATTGAGAGAAGCTGATGATTTTAATAATTGATGTGAATATTTACCTTTCACTACCTACCTTCAGAATTTCCAATTATTATTCCTTCAACTTTTCTAAGTTTGTCTTTTAATTCTGTCCTATACATCTAACATTATTAACATTATCTGAGTATGCCCCCAATCCTCTAGAGCTTCCTTCACATTTGTTCTTTGGAAATTTCACTTGTTTTTCTGCTGCTATTGCATCGATCTCATACGCTTGACATTAACAGATTCAAGCTTATTCTCTCCCCAATCCCAATTTATCCTTTTTTGTCTATTAAAGGTTTCCACCCATCATGTAGACTGAGCCAAAATGCAACAGTGAGCTGGCAACCATATTGTAATGTCAATTACGGAGATTTATTTGCTCCTAATATCTCCTGCCTCTGTGATAATCAGATGAGGGGAACAGTTACATCACAGTGAGATGTTGGATCAATAACAGAACAGGTAAGTTGAGGAGGAACTTGGGATCAGAGCAGCTCAAGGTTTCTTGAGAAGTCAGGAAACATATAATAAAACAGATAACAGATATCTTGGCTCACAAGATAACAAAAAAGACATTTTGAAAAACCTACCTTGCTTGTTTCTTTTGCACTGAATTCTATTTTTTTTTTCGTTTGCTGATGTAGGACACAGTGAAAGACAACAGGTGTATAAATCTTTATTCATTTTCCACTACCAGGAAGAAAGGAAACACTTGAGTGGCAAGTGATAAGCAATGCCCTTCTCATCAAAGGGTGTACTGAATTCTATTCCTGCCAGGTTTGGTTAAGCAGATCATATTGATACCTATTCAGGCTTCATTTTAATAAACTGGGACCCCAGCAATGCAATTGATGCCTCATTTCAATATTTAAAGACGACTCAGCTGGTTTCACTTGGTGTGGTTACCACTACAAATTCAATTTAAAATTACCCAGATATGGGAAGAAGGTAGATTGGGAAGCTAGACTAAACAATGTGATGGTGTGCACTGGTGAATGTTTAACAAAATACTTCATATTCTCAATGAGGGACAAACATTGCATAGAAAAGGAGTCCTACTATTGTTAATGAGTGAAGTTAAGAACAGTACTGGATTAAAATAACATGTTTCATTTCTTCCTTGGGTTGGAACATGAATAAAAAGTTTTCTGCACTTGCTGTTTCTTCACTGTACATATATCTACATGCTTGCTTGGGAGAAATTTGTAATACTGCTGTGTGGCAACTGTGTGGGGGAATTATAAAAAAAAATGGAAAAACAGAAAAAAAATTGTAACTGGGAGATTTGGATTCTCCTTAGTTCAGAGGACTGACTCTGAGCTAGCTGGCCACAGCCAGTCTACTGTGCCCAAGTGAATGAAAGGTGACTTGTGATGGGATACCGGCCTAATTGAGATATTTCAAAGTACTCATTGTTCTGGAATACTTTTTTGCTTAATCTTCAGCAAACAAAGAATGCAACCAAAAAAAGTTTAAAATTCAAAAGAAACTGTTCACAATGTTTTCAAGAAGATTAGTAAAACCGAGATTTATGAAGATATCAGAAATCAGCAATATTAACTAAGAAATTAATAGAGGAAGAAAATTAAGTATAACAAGAAAAATAGAAAGGTTTTACAAGATGATCTGCAAGTATTTAAAAAGTAAGACATTAGCAAGAGGAAATACAGAGTCCTTAAAGACAAAGATGGAAGAAATTACATCAGAAAACAAAAAAAAATTAAAAATCAAGGTGCACTGAGATAAGGACATTTTTCTTTTTATGCTTCAAGGGAATATATACTACTGAGGATTTATAAATTATTTAATTAAATGGAGGTCATTATTTATGTGCCATTATATATCTTAGTCTAACTTCCCAAGCTACCTGAGCAGAGATGAGTATTTGCCAATGAATGGCCTGGCCCAAGCAATTCAAAATGGGGTCTCTTCACTACCTCCTCAAGGCAGTATCCTGGACTTGTCGATAATTACCCCATCCTTTGACAGATAACAAAAAAAATGTAGTTTTAGCAACAAAAAAAGACCACTGATGAAACCGGAGCTTGTGTCTTTAAGACAGAAATAGATAGGTTCTTGATTAGAAAGGGGATCAAGGGTTATAGCAGAAGGTTGGAGAATAGATTTAAGAGATATCAGCCATGGTTGAATAGCAGAACAGAGTCAGTAGGCTGAATGGCTTAATTCTACTCTGATATCTTATGGTCTTTTGGAAAATATTGATACTAAAAGACCATAAATTCACTGACAGCCCATTTTAAAAGAGGTGGCTACAGAGATAGTGTATGCATTAACTTTGATCTTCAAGAATGCCTTATATTTTAGAGTGGGTAAAAACAATGACTGCATATGGTGGAAACCAGATTTTAGATTAGTGGTGCTGGAAGAGCACAGCAGTTCAGGCAGCATCCAAGGAGCAGCGAAATCGACGTTTCGGGCAAAAGCCCTTCATCAGGAATAAAGGCAGTGAGCCTGAAGCGTGGAGAGATGAGCTAGAGGAGGATGGGGGTGGAGAGAAAGTAGCATAGAGTACAATGGGTGAGTGAGGGAGGGGATGAAGGTGATAGGTCAGGGAGGTGGGGGTGGAGTGGATAAGTGGAAAAGGAGATAGGCAGGTAGGACAAGTCCGGACAAGTCATGGGGACAGTGCTGACTTGGAAGTTTGGAACTAGGGTGAGGTGGGGGAAGGGTAAATAAGGAAACTGTTGAAGTCCACATTGATGCCCTGGGGTTGAAGTGTTCCGAGGCGGAAGATGAGGCGTTATTCCTCCAGGCGTCTGGTGGTGAGGGTACGGCGGTGAAGGAGGCCCAGGACCTCCATGTCCTCGGCAGAGTGGAAGGGGGAGTTGAAATGTTGGGTCACGGGGCGCTATGGTTGATTGGTGCGGTTTATGTGAATTTAAAGCTAGTAAATGTAACCTTGCTCTTCAAGGAGGGAGGCAAAAAAAAACCTATAATTCAGATAGCCTGACTTCAGCAATTTGTAAAGTACTAGATACCTATTCTTTTGGATGTATTAACTAGGTCTTTAGAAAATCACAATATGGTTAGGCAGAGGCAATTTTGTTTTATTACATAAATATTATCTTTGATAAATTTCAATTTTTGAGGGTCTATCTTGCAGGGTAGCTAAGAAGGAACCAGCAAATGAAATAAATGTAGATTTTCATAAAGTATTCAAAAATCTCACACAAGAACTGGTTCCACAAGATTGGAGTTTTGGGAATTTGCAGTAATCCATTATCTTGGAGAAAAGTTTGGTTAATAAATGGAAAACCAGATAAAGGAATTGATCACTTATTTTCAGCTTAGAAAGTTGTAATCAATGGGTTAACGTTTGGGCCTCAGCTATTTACAATCTTTATCAATGGCTTAGATGAGAGATGATTGGTAGAATGCACTTAAGTTCAATGGATTTTAAAGGAATGAGAGATTTCTTTTTAAAATTATTTAATGAGATGTGAGCATTACTGGCTGGACCAGGATTTTCTGCCCTCACAAATTGTTCTCAAGACGACATCCGTGATCTGCCTTTTTGAACTACTTTAGCCCATCTGGTGTGGATATACCCACAATGCTGTTGGGAAATGAGTTCCAGGCTTCTGATTCAGTTTCCAATTAAAAGAATATGAACTAGGAGCAGGAGTAGGCAATTCAACCCATCCAGCCACTCCGCCATTCAATACAATCATGGCGGATCTCATTCCAGCCTCAATTCCATTTTCTGCCCACACTCAAACCTTTCAACACTTTATGAATTTTTAAAAATGGTTATCTCTTCTTTAAATTTGTTCAGTGATTTGTCCATAGGACAAGCTTTTCGTCTCTTGAATTAATCCAGTGAATGTTCTCTTAATTGTCTCCAATATAAAGACATCCTTTCTCAAGTAAAGAGACCAATCAAGCAGGCAGCTTTGCCCTAGATGGTGTTGAGTAAGTGGAAAGTAGAGTTTACTCCACCACACTCCTGACTAATGCCCTATGGATAAAGGACAGGATTGGAGAGACAGTAGGTGAGTTCCCAGCTTCTGACTGCAATTGTAGACACAGTATTTATATGATTGTCTAGTTTTTGGTCAATTGCAAGCCACCCCCGAGGATGCTGATTGTGGTTTAATCTGTGATGGTAATGCCTTTGAATATCGAGGAAGATTGTTAGATTCCCTTATGTTTGAAGTTGTCAGTGTCTTTTTGGCTTTTGTATATTGCAAACAGTCTATTTATTGTGTATTTTCAGCCCATGCTTGAACGTTGCCTAGATCTGCTTGCATATAGACTGAAGGGATGAATATAGAACATAGAACATAGAAAGATACAGCGCAGTACAGGCCCTTCGGCCCTCGATGTTGCGCCGACCGAATCCTACCTAACCTACACTAGCCCAATAACTTCCAAATGCCTATCCAATGCCCGCTTAAATGACCATAAAGAAGGAGAGTTCACCACTGCTACTGGCAGGGCATTCCATGAACTCACAACCCGCTGTGTAAATAATCTACCCCTAACATCTGTCCTATACCTACCACCCCTTAATTTAAAGCTGTGTCCCCTAGTAACACCTGACTCCATTAGCGGTAAAAGGTTCTCAGTGTCGACCCTATCTAAACCCCTAATCATCTTATACACCTCTATCAAATCTCCCCTAAACCTTCTCTTCTCCAATGAGAACAGCCCCAAGTGCCTCAGCCTTTCCTCATAAGATTTTCCTACCATTCCAGGCAACATCCTGGTAAACCTCCTCTGCACTCGTTCCAATGCCTCCACATCCTTCCTATAGTATGGCGACCAAAACTGCACACAATACTCCAGATGAGGCCGCACCAGAGTCTTATACAGTTGCAACATGACCTCAGGACTCCGGAACTCAATTCCTCTACCAATAAAGCCCAGTACACCATATGCCTTCCTCACAGCACTATTTACCTGGGTGGCAACTTTCAGAGATCTGTGTACATGGACACCAAGATCCCTCTGCTCATCCACACTACCAAGTAGCCTACCATTTGCCCAGTAATCCATCATCTTGTTACTCCTACCAAAGTGAATGACTTCACACTTAGCTACATTGAATTCCATTTGCCACCTTTCTGCCCAGCTCTGCAACTTATCTATATCCCGCTGTAACCTACCACTTCCTTCCTCACTATCCACAACTCCACTGACTTTTGTGTCATCCGCAAACTTGCTTACCCAGCTTTCAAGCCCTTCCTCTAGATCATTTATAAAGATAACAAAAAGCAATGGTCCCAAAACAGATCCTTGTGGTACACCGCTAGTAACTGCACTCCAAGATGAACTTAGTCCATCAACTACTACCCTCTGTCTCCTTCCAGCCAGCCAATTCCTAATCCAAACCTCTAATGTATCCTCAATGCCATACCTCCGTAGTTTTAGCATTAGCCTACCATGGGGAACCTTATCGAACGCCTTACTAAAATCCATATACACAACATCTACTGCTTTACCCTCGTCCACTTCCTTAGTCACCTTCTCAAAGAACTCAATAAGGTTTGTGAGGCACGACCTGCCCTTCACAAAACCATGCTGGCTATCCTTGATCACGTTATTCCTATCCAGATGTTCATAAATCTTATCCCTTACCATTCTCTCTAAGACTTTGCCCACCACTGAAGTCAGACTCACTGGCCTATAGTTACTAGGGCTATCCCTACTCCCTTTCTTGAACAAGGGGACCACATTCGCTATCCTCCAGTCCTCTGGTACTATTCCCGTTGACAATGACGACATAAAAATCCAGGCCAATGGCTCTGCTATCTCCTCCCTAGCTTCCCATAGGATCCTAGGGTAAATGCCATCAGGCCCAGGAGACTAATCTATTTTCATCCTCTCCAATATTCCCAGAACCTCTTCCCTGCATATTTCCAGGCCATCCATTCTAATCATTTGTGACTCCATATTCACGTCAGCAACAGTGTCCTGTTCCTGAGTGAATACTGATGAAAAGTATTGATTTAGTGTCTCTCCAATCTCCTCCGCCTCCACACACAACTTCCCACTACTATCCTTGACTGGACCGATACCTACCCTAGTCATCCTTTTATTCCTGACATACCTATAGAAAGCCTTTGGGTTTTCCCTAATCCTACCAGCTAAAGACTTTTCATGTCCCCTTCTCGCTTCTCTTAGCTCTCTCTTTAGATTCTTCCTGGCTACCTTATAACTCTCTATCGCCCCAACTGAACCTTCACGCCTCATCTTTACATATGCCGCCTTCTTCCCTTTCACAAGGGATTCCAATTCCTTACTAAACCACGGCTGCCTCACAAGGCCCCTTACACCATGCCTGACTGGTACATACTTATCGAGGACACGTAGTAGCTGCTCCTTGAACAATCCCCACATCTCATTAGTGTTCTTCTCTTGAAGCCTGTTTTTCCAATCCACACATCCTAAGTCATGCCTCACTGCATCATAATTTCCCTGCCCCCAGCTATAACTCTTGCCCTGCGGCGCACACTTATCCCTCTCCATCACTAAAGTAAAAGTCACCGAGTTGTGGTCACTGTCCCTGAAGTGCTCACCTACCTCCAAGTCTAACACCTGGCCTGGTTCATTACCTAGAACCAATCCAGTATAGCCTCACCTCTTGTTGGCCTGTCTACATAGCCTCACCTCTTGTTGGCCTGTCTACATATGTTATGTTCTTTTTTGTCGACAAGTTACACCTAGCTTTTTGAAGAGTTTTTCGCCACAAGAGCCCATGAGCTTTCTCACTGCATCTTATCAATCTCATCTTATTAACTCCCTACCTTGTCCCAGTGGCATTCCATTCATTGGATTCGATCCCTATGTCACTGTGCGCTACTCTTGGAACAACCTGCCACTCAGTGCATGTCAGCCAAAAGACCAACATTCACATTCCCTTAGCCATATTGAAAATCAGACTCAAAATGTGTGGCACTGGAAAAGCATAGCCAGTCAGGCAGCATCCAAGGAGCAGAAGAGACGATGTTTCGAGCATAAGCTCTTCATCAGGAATGTCCATATTGAAAAGCACTCATTCCAAAGCTGGCTTGTTTAGTTTTAGACACAGTGTATAAATGTCAGAGAAATGGAAGACAGCATTGCGATTCTCCAGCAGGGGGCTGGAGAAACTGATGGTTGGGGTGGTGAGGAAGTAAGTCTCCTTTGAGGATTGGCTAAGGAGGCCATGATATCAGCCCATTGCGACCTGGTCTGAGGTTGTATCCTGGGTCATGGCAGAGCGGGTCAGGCAGCACCTAAGAAGCAGAAGAATCAATGTTTCAGGCAAAAGCTCTTCATCAGGATTCATGATGATGGGCTTATGCCCGAAACATTGATTCTCTTGCTCCTTGGATGCTGCCTGACCTGCTGTGTTTTTCCAGAGCCACACTCTCGACTCTGATCTCCAGCATCTGCAGTCCTTACTTTCTCCTGGGTTGGTGCAGCCTTCATAATGCAGAGGGACAACCAGCTGGAAGAGGGTCAGTGATTTTCTCTAAATCCCCAGGACAGGTGCTACACTCTTTGCTCTGCCACCTGACACTCATTCCAACTCTGTGACTGCACACACCTCCAACCAAGGCTCATGTTCTGACATGCACAATACTGCCTGCATTCGCTTTCACCAATCACCCCAATGTCCCGCACGACTAACCCTGTATGGCCTCTGCACTGCCTCCTCGCTCAGCATGGACACCTCCCCACCTGCAGCAGCAGCCATGCCACCCACTTTCAGCTCTCCCAATCCTTCCCAATTGTCCATTCTTAGGAGAATGTGGCCTACAATAGGACAGAAAGAACTTGGAGGAGTGGCCGATATCAGACCCCTCATTGCCTATGAGTGGAGAATCCTTTTACTTGTAGAAGGGGACTGGGACTATACCTGGGTTTATGATATCCACCTCCCACTCTTCATTTCACTCTTACACTCACAGTAGCCCCACTTTCAGTAGTATTCACTGTACATTATTTTTAACCATTGTCTGTGACACACTCTCTCCTTTGTCTCGTGAAGGTGCCAACAGCAAGTTCAGGATCCTGGTGGAGAATTGGCTCCATCAGACACCATGTCTTCAACCTGAGAAGACCAGAGTACTGGGGCCTCAGAGAAATCATTGGCAAGGCTGCCTCCTACACCCCAACAGCTCAGATACTGGCACCTCATTGGAAACATTTGGCTGAGAAAGTTCAGCCTGGTAGGCACCTCATTGCAAGAGCTCCAAAACTAGCAGAGCAAAGAACCTGCAGGCTGCTAGCACTTACAGGACTGGTGTAGACCAAGGGCACCTGCTCAGCCCGAGGCAGGAGAAAACCCTGTGGTGTAAGCAATCAGAACATTATCCACATCTTCAGGGAGGAAAGAAGTGGCAGACAGATAATGGTCACAATGGCCTTCATTGCTCAGAAGCTGTAGAATTGCAACTATACTATGGGGATCCTTCTGTCTAAGCATGCTATCCATGTGGCTGCCTGCATAAGCAGGAGGTTGTTTGTCATGGAGATCCAAGTCCAGCACCTTGTGGTCTGGGTGGAAAGGGGCATTTATCACTATTGCCATTTGTCCTCAGCAACAATGATGGTGAGATGGGCACAAGAATCCAGGCCATCTTCCTCAAAAGAGACAGGGTGGAGCCAGGATGGAGCCAGCCTGAGGAGGAAACACACACAGGCCCTGCAGAAGCCATCTGACTGATGGAGTTTTGTATATTTTGCTTTTTACCTCCCTCCATAATCTTGATATTTTTATACTTTGGTGAACTGTTTCTAAAGAGAAAAGTTCATTTAGATTCTTATCAGCAAAATTTTAAATACATCAGAATTTAGAATTCGTAGCTATTGGGGTCCATTTACAGCTTTTTTTCCCTGTATGTAACACGTTGCGTGAGATCTCATGTAGTGGTTACTATAGCAATTCCCTTCTTTGCCTAAACGTAAACAATTTCTAATAAAGAGACAAAAAAGATGGTGACAATAAAGACCCCTGAGCTTGCCATTTTCCATAAGTTGACAAGGAATTATCTGGCTCCATATGCATCGTATTAATAATGCAGTGTTTTAAAAAAAAATTAAAGTTTTGTTCTCAGCAAGAAAAATAGCCTTCACATGAAGGTGGGCCAGGGGACAACAGTTTATTCTGACATCATGAATGGTTGTCCCGTACTAAAAGGACTAACACAAGTAATTGACATCACATAGATTGCCAGCTCAAAACTAGGAAATATCAACAAGTGCTCAGAGGTAAGCAGCAGTCCCCATTAAATGGTGCAACTCAACAGACAGCTGCATCCTCAAGATAAAAGATGAACCATAAGAGGAGCAAGGCGACCAATGAAGAATTTCCTAACGCTTCAGCTAGAGAGCAAGATGCTACCTTTCCAACCATACTGAGACTTATGCACTCTGTGCCAATTAGCCAGTCATTATCTGTTATCAGTGAATTATCTTCAATTGTCCAAGATCATACCCTTGATTTATCTGATGAACTAATGAATCATATCTAAACCATAGCTTGTTATTAAGTTTAGAACATAGAACATAGAACAATACAGCACAGAACAGGCCCTTCGGCCCACGATGTTGTGTCGAACATCTATCCTAGATTAAGCACCCATCCATGTACCTATCCAATTGCCACTTAAAGGTCGCCAATGATTCTGACTCTACCACTCCCACGGGCAGCGCATTCCATGCCCCCACCACTCTCTGGGTAAAGAACCCACCCCTGACATCTCCCCTATACCTTCCACCCTTCACCTTAAATTTATGTCCCCTTGTAACAGTCTGTTGTACCCGGGGAAAAAGTTTCTGACTGTCTACTCTATCTATTCCTCTGATCATCTTACAAACCTCTATCAAGTCACCCCTCATCCTTCGCTGTTCCAACGAGAAAAGGCCAAGAACTCTCAACCTATCCTCGTGCGACCTATTCTCCATTCCAGGCAACATCCTGGTAAATCTTCTCTGCACCCTCTCCAAAGCTTCCACATCTTTCCTAAAGTGAGGCAACCAGAACTGCACACAGTACTCCAAATGTGGCCTAACCAAAGTCCTGTACAGCTGCAACATCACTTCACGACTCTTGAATTCAATCCCTCTGCTAATGAACGCTAATACACCATAGGCCTTCTTACAAGCTCTATCCACCTGAGCGGCAACTTTCAAAGATCTATGTACATAGACCCTAAGAGTCCTCTGTTCCTCCACCTGACTAAGAACTCTACCGTTAACCCTGTATTCCGCATTCTTATTTGTTCTTCCAAAATGGACAACCTCACACTTGGCAGGGTTGAACTCCATCTGCCACTCCTCAGCCCAGCTCTGCATCATATCTAAGTCCCTTTGCAGCCGACAACAGCCCTCCTCACTGTCCACAACTCCACCAATCTTCGTATCATCTGCAAATTTACTGACCCACCCTTCGACTCCCTCATCCAAGTCATTAATAAAAATAACAAACAGCAGAGGACCCAGAACTGATCCCTGCAGAACTCCACTTGTAACTGGGCTCCAGGCTGAATATTTACCATCTACCACCACTCTCTGACTTCGACCGGTTAGCCAGTTTTCTATCCAATTGGCCAAATTTCCCTCTATCCCATGCCTCCTGACTTTCCGCATAAGCCTACCATGGGGAACCTTATCAAATGCCTTACTAAAATCCATGTACACTACATCCACTGCTGACTTGTAAGGCAAGATCTACCCTTCACAAATCCGTGCTGGCTGTCCCTAATCAAGCAGTGTCTTTCCAGATACTCATAAATCCTATCCCTCAGTACCCTTTCCATTACTTTGCCTACCACAGAAGTAAGACTAACTGGCCTGTAATTCCAGGGGTTATCCCTATTCCCTTTTTTGAACGGGGCACAACATTCGCTACTCTCCAGTCCCCTGGTACCACCCCCGTTGACAGTGAAGACGAAAAGATCATTGCCAACGGTACTGCAATTTCCTCTCTTGCTTCCCACATAATCCTAGGATATATCCCGTCAGGCCTGGGGGACTTGTCTATCCTCAAGTTGCTCAAAATGTCCAACACATCTTCCTTCCTAACAAGTATCTCTTCTAGCTTACCAGTCCGTTTCACACTCTCCTCTTCAACAATACGGTCCCTCTCGTTCATAAATACTGAAGAAAAGTACTCATTCAAGACCTCTCCTATCTCTTCCGACTCTATACACAATCTCCCACTACTGTCCTTGATCTGACCTACCCTCGTTCTCGTCATTCTCATGTTTCTCACATACGCATAAAATGCCTTGGGGTTATCCTTGATCCTATCTGCCAAGGATTTTTCATGCCCTCTCTTAGCTCTCCTAATCCCTTTCTTCAGGTCCCTTCTGGCTATCCTGTATCCCTCCACTGCCCTGTCCGAACCCTGTTTCCTCAACCTTATGTAAGCCTCCTTCTTCCTCTTTACTAGACATTCAACCTCCCTCGTCAACCAAGGCTCCCTCACACGACCATTTCTTTCCTGCCTGATAGGTACATACGTATCAAGGACACGTCGTATCTGCTCCTTGAAAAAGTTCCACATTTTCACCACATCCTTCCCTGACAGCCTATGCTGCCAACTTATGCTCCTCCTGTCTTACAGCATCGTAATTTCCCTTCCCCCAATTGTAAAATCTACCCTGTTGTGCGCACCTATCTTTCTCCATAACCAAGGTGAAAGTCATAGAATTGTGGTCACCATCACCAAAATGTTCACCCACTAACAAGCCCATCACTTGTCCCGGTTCATTACCGAGTACCAAATCCAATATGGCCTCCCCTCTGGTTGGACAATCTACATACTGAGTTAGAAAAGCTTCCTGGACACACTGCACAAACACCGCCCCATCCAATCTACTTGATCTAAAGAGCTTCCAATCAATATTTGGGAAGTTGAAGTCGCCCATGACTACTACCCTGTGGCTTCTGCACCTTTCCAAAATCTGTTTCCCAATCTGTTTCTCCACATCTCTGCTGCTATTGGGGGGCCTATAGTAAACACCCAACAAGGTGACTGCACCTTTCCTATTTCTGACTTCAGCCCATACTACCTCCAAAGGCAGATCCCCCTCAAACTTCCTTTCTGCAGCCGTTATACCATTTCTAATTAGCAATGCCATCCCCCCTCCTTTTTTACCACCCTCCCTAATCTTACTGAAACATCTGTAACCAGGAACCTCCAACAACCATTCCTGACCCTCATCTATCCATGTTTCCGTGATGGCCACAACATCGTAGTCCCAGGTACCGATCCACGCCTTAAGTTCACCCACCTTATTTCTGATACTCCTTGCGTTGAAGTATACACACTTGAGCCCATCTCTGTTTGTTAAGAACCAATCTGAACATTCAAAGGTTCAACTTTGTATTTTAACTGTGGTCCTGAACCCCCAGAATTGAGCACATTGTTAATAAATACAATGCTGTTAGACTTACTTCCTACACTGAGATATGCACTTGAGTATCCAGCTCCAGCTGAAATGATATACACTCCTTTGTCTACATGATGTACGTTTTTTATGATTAATCTTTGTGTCAAACCATCAGGGGAGACCTTCATTTCATATTTATCACTGTTTTCCAGTGGTATCTTCTTGTATGACCATTCTGCTGGAAGAGGTAATGAAATAGTGCACTCAAAAATTGCATCTTCTCCTTCCTTGCATTTGACGTCTTGTAATTTGTGTATAAAGTCCACTGGGATAACTACAATAACAAAAAAAAATGCAATGCAATTAATCACAACAAAGGTACTTCATTGGAATAAAATAATTGTTTAATTTAAAATAATGACACTTACGATTGATATCCACTACTGTTGCAAAAACCTCTGTATCTTCAACATTTACTTTGTACAATCCAACATCATCAAGATGGAGATCTTTAATACAGAAGGTATATCTTTTGCCAACATGCTTGAGGTGATGTTTTTGATCCTTGTCCAATGAATGTGGGATAAGTTTTCCATCCTTTAATGAGCACCACAAAAGGTTTATTGCTGAATCAATGCACAAGTACTGTTTTTCTGTTTCTAAATTTGTTTTCATTAGGTATTTGTACTGTGCATTCTAACCTTATGTAAATGAAACTATTGTCCAAACGTTGTATTGTCCAGCCCAGAGACAGAAACAAAAAAAATCCAAAAATTACCAGGCACCTAATACACTAGAATTGAAAATGTCTATGACATTGCAAAAATACAAAATCAGGCCCTTTTAACTGCATTTGGTACTTGGAAAGGGACACAAAAGATTAAAGCAAGGAAAAAAGCAAGTAACGAAAAATGCCACAGATTATATGACTACAGATACAGTGCTTCAAAATTGGTTTTTGAAACATTGATTTTTGTACAACTCAATCATTTGTAGAACATGATGTAAATCACAGTGGTTAGCACTGCTGCCTCATAGTGCTAG
Organism: Hemiscyllium ocellatum; assembly: GCF_020745735.1. Lineage (NCBI taxonomy): Eukaryota > Metazoa > Chordata > Chondrichthyes > Orectolobiformes > Hemiscylliidae > Hemiscyllium > Hemiscyllium ocellatum. The sequence goes on along the minus strand of NC_083426.1, from coordinate 34,189,572 downwards.
GGACCTAGGTTCAATTCCTGCCTGGAGTGATTGTCTGTGTGGAATTTGCACAATTCTCCCTGTGTCTATGTTGGTTTCTTCCTACAATCTAATGATGTGCAGGTCAGGTGAATTGGCTATGCTAAGTTTCCCATAATGTGAGGTGCATTATCAGAGGGAAATGAGTCTGGGTGAGTTACTTTTCAAAGGGTTGGTGTGGACTTGTTGGGACAAATGGTTAGTTTCCACACTAGGGAATCTAATCGAATCTGAATTTTAAAAATTTGGACTATTTGGCTGATGTGATGTGGCGCCAGGCTAATTTTTGCCATTGTGTGTTATTCCACTCCTACATGCCAAAACACCTTTGATCTATCTGACTAACCTGCCTGTGGCTCAACTGCCCAACCCAAAAGTAGCTAAAATCCAGCATTGAATTGATTGTGAAGTGGCTGGTTCAGAGACACTTGTGTGCCAATCAGCATAATCAGCAAATGATAGAGCTAAGTGAGCCCAAAACCAACAGATGAGATCTAAGCACTGCAGTTCTGCCACCTCCAGGAGAACAGTGCTGGACAATTAAACAACTCCATAATGAAAGAGCACAGTGCATCAAACCAAAAGATAAGGCTGTAGCATTCACAATAATCTTCAGCCAGAAGTTCTGAGTGTATAATCCATCTCAGCCTTCTTCAATGGTTCGCAGCATTACAGATACCAGTCTTCATTCGATTTGATTCACTGTTTGATATTAAGAAACAGTTGGAGACACCGGATACTGTAAAGGTTATGGACCTTGACAACATTCTGGCAATAGTTTGAAGAATTGTGCCCCAGAACCTGCGGCCTCCTAGCCAAGCTCTTCCTATGTAGTTACAACACTGGCATCTTTCTGACAATGTAGAAAATTGCCCAGGTATGTCCTGTATGCAAAAAAAAGGACAAATTCTAGCCAATTACCATCCCATCAGTTTACTCTTTATGATCAGTAAAATGATTAAAGGTGTCATCAATAGTGCTATTAAGCAGCACCTGCTCAGCAATGCTCAGTTTGGGTTTCATCAGGGCCACTCAGCTCCTGACTTCATTATAGCCTGGGTTCAAACATGGACAAAAGAGCTGAATTCTAGAGGTGAGGTGAGAGTGACAGCCTTGACATCAAACATGCCTGGTGTGGCATCAAAGATCCCTGGCAAAACTGGAATCAGTGAGAGTCTGGGGATAATGTTTCTGGTGGTTGGAGTTGTATCTGACAGATAGGAAGTTGGCCATTCTTGTTGGATGCCAATCACCTTAGCTCCAGGGCAGGAGTTCCTCAGGGTAGTGTCGCATGCCCAACTACCTTCAGATGCTTCATCAATTACCTTCCTTCTATTGTAATGTGAGAGTGGGAATGCTCAATGATGATTGCACAATGTTCAGCATGATTCATGATTCCTCAGATCAGTCCAAGTTCAAATGCAATAATATCTGGATAATATCCAGGCTTGGGCTGACAAGTGGCAAGTAACATTTGGGCCACAGAAATACCAGGCAGTGACCATTAACAATAAGAGATGACCTACCCACTGCTCTTTGACATTCAATGGCATTATTGTCATTGGTTCTGCCACTATCAACATCCTGGGGGTTACGATTGACCAGAAACCTAACTGGATTCACTAAATTATCACAATGACCACAAGAGCAAGTCAGAGACAAGGAATACTGTGGCGAGTAACTCACTTCTAACTCCCCAAAGCCTGTCCATCATCTTCAAGGCACAAGTCAGGACTGTGATAAAATACTCACCACTGACCTGGATGAGTGCAGCTCCAAGAACAGTCAAGAAGCATAACACCATCCAGGACAAAACAGCCCATTTGACTGGCATCACATCCATAAACATCCACTCTCTCCACCAAAAATCTCTATAGCAACAGTGTAGACTGTTTGCAAGATGCACTGCAGAAATTCACCAAAGCTCTTTAGGATATTCCAAACCCATGACTATTTCCATCTAGAAAGATAAGGGCAGCAGGTATGTGGGAACACTATCACCTTCAAGTTCCTCTCCAAGCTACCATCCTGACTCAGAAATATGTCACACTTCCTTCACTGTTGCTGGATCAAAATCCTGGAATTCCCTCACGAGTGGCATTGTGAGTGAATCCACAGCAGGTGAACTGCAGGGGTTCAAGAAGGCAGCTCACCACTACCTTCTTAAGGGCAACTAGAGAGAGGAAATAAGTGCTGGCTAGCTGGCAACCCTCACATCTCAATGAATAAAAACATCCCCGGAACTGCACTGTCACAAAAGGATTGGTCACCAAGTTACTGAAGCATTTGATTACATAATATAATTAATTAGCATCTAGGTGCAAAATGATATGCATTACAAATAACAGAAAAACATAAATGTTTTGGTCCATCTCTGATAAATGATATATTCATGCTGTAAGTTCATTCGGTCAAAAGAAATATTCACCTTGTATAAATAAATATTTAAGTCGGGACTTTTGAGTTCCATATCAAATCCAAAGCTAGCTGATCCATCTGACTTTGTTTCAACATGTTTCAGATTGCTAATTTCTTTCACGTACTAGAAATACAAAGAGAAGGTTAAGGAAATAAGTTAGAGGATATGCTAATCTATAATACATCTATCCACTAAAGTTATTAATTCAAAGACTCTGCACTCAAAAGACTGGAAAATATCTTTACTTTCATAGTGCGGATTAGGAGACACCCCACTTTAACCAAAGTTAGGCAAATCTCCCAATCATGTTTAAATCTTTATAACTTGGCCTTCAGCCTGAGTGTAATCTCCTCTCTGTTTTGTGTATACAAAGCAGTAGAAACTTCCCGATTTCATCCATTTGCTCTCTTTATTTCTCAAATTATTGCATACCGATCCTGCCTACGATGATTAATGATTTTAGGAAAGCTTAAGACTCAGTGCTACAATAGCTTGCTATGGACATTTTTCCCCTCAAATTTACACCAGTACAACACGAATTGCATGAGCCTTGTATACTTTAGATAGCTATCTTCTAGACCAGTAACTTCATTTTGTATTTTTTGACTATATTGATTAAAATGTAACAATTTATAAAAAACAATATTCTTCATGTCAATTGCTTTGTCATGTTTTATAGCGGTGAACATCTCTCTCTCTCTCTCTGCTTCCCTCCCACCCTTTCGCTTTTATTCATAAAGCATCTAGTCTTGTCATGAAGAGAATTCAGAAGATTCAATCTTCCATTTTATCCTAAATTAAATATTCAGCTCCAAAGTACAACAATATGATTAGCCACATATTTGTTACATAACTGAGATAAGTTCTGTTTCACCAGCAAGGCGAGATAATAGCAGGGAAACATTTCAAGGAGATATTTTTTAAAAACTAATTTGTAGTAACAGCCACCAGCTTAAAGAGATAGATTACCTGTGCTTGCTTTTCCTCTCTGTCCTTTTTCATTTGCTTCAGTTTTGTTAACATGCCACGGAAGTCAGTGAGGCCATACTCCATGCAAATCCTTTCATAGTCTTTCTTGTCAGCGTGCATGAGAATTTCCCAGACTTTTTCATCTGGAACTTTCTGTTCTTTTTTTACAGGCGGCGAAGCACTGCACAATGTGTCAATTTAATATGTAAAGTGTAATAAATTCATTTTTTTATATATGACACTGTAAGGCACATATGCTGTGTTAAATAAATCAGGCAACATTTTAACACAGAACTTAGTACAGTATAGTACAGGAATAGACCCTTCGGTTCACAATATTGTGCTGAGCATGATGAAAATGTTGAGGTCTCTGACAGTGTGCTTTAATTCACAAAGAGCTGGGCCTTGACTTTCCATCAAACATTGTCAATACTTTGTATAATGTTTGAGTTGGATCAAAGGGTCTGATCACACACACACACACACACACACACACACACACACACACACACACTCTCCTATTTGGTATCTTCAGGATAAAAGATATTTGTGCCATTGAAAGTGACCACTGCACCAAGTATTTTTCTACCAGCTTTTATCACGTGGCCTTAAGTCAGGCAGAGTTTCTTTACTTTCCAGAAAAAAGTTACAAGTTATACATTCAGATGGCCTTACTTATTATTAACCTCTCATTAGGTCTATGAAAAGAAAAGAGAATGAGCATTCTGATCTTCTATACTCTCAGACTCCTTTGGTCTGGGAAAAGGACCGGCAGAACAATCTGCATTGGCTGGATTGGATCCGTGGTGTTCATGCATTGATACTTGCATACCTGTAACTGCAGATACAAGGTATGCGATGTGTATGTGTGTATAGAATTCATGTTCCTAGTATCAAAGGAATCCAGGAAACAAAATCCATTTGCTGTAAATAGTATATGCAAAACCTGATTGATAGGTATGCTAAAATCTTCCATGGAAAGAGTTAACTACATACAATATATTATGCATTTCTTTGAGCTGCAGACAATAAGTCATAACAACAGAATCTGCTGACGCACATTTCACCTGCTGACATTTCTACAACTCCCTGGTTGAGTTCCCAGATCAACAAAGAATTAATTAGTGTACAGCACTGTGCAATCTCCTACAAAAATGTTGACAGAAGGTTGGCATTTTCATTGACAATAATTATCAGTTGAATCCTGACATTTTTCTGACCTCTACCTGGTCAATAATAATTTATTACACCATGAATGAAAAATTGGGTTCTGGGGCATACACTCAAATTCCACCATAGCAGATGGTGAATTTTAAATTCAATAAAATCTAGAATTAAACGCTGGCCTTTGCCAGTTGTAGAAACATCTCGTTTATTAATGTCCTTTAGAAAATGAAATCTGCCATCTCTATCCAATACATGTGATTCGGCACCCCTAGCAACGTGTAGTTGCCTCTTCATCACCCTCTGGGCATTAAGGATAGGCAATAAACAACCTATTCAGTGACACCCAAAAAATCCAAATCATGGGCAGTATAATTTACAGTATGTTAAATTGAAAAATGTACAAATAAATCCTTGTTTTGCTTTGAAGGGATATTTGGGTTTGGTGTGAGGCAACAGGAAAGTATTACATTTCATGCACTTGCAATGGAAAAGTACAATGGAAGGGATATGGAGGGTAAAAGGAGCAGATTAGGGTATTATGCTGGAAATAGTCGTTTGAGAATAATTATGTTAACCGCTGAAGTAATTTATGATCTTGGAATCAATTCACATCACCTACTGTTTTCCCAGCACATGCTGAGAGCTTTGTTCACTTATAGTTTCTTTCTTTTCCTCTTAGTTGCTCTCACTGTAAATTCCAACTAGTGGCACCATTTCATCATGCAGCATAACATGTATTAAGGCTTATCTGCTCTGTCAAATTGGCATAAAAAAATCCCACAACATAATTTTCAAGAAGCACAGGAGAGTTATTCTCAGTGTTTGGGCCAATATATTTCTATCTCAAAATCAACACCACAGATAATTGGTAACTCATTCATTATTGCACTACTGACAGTGAGAGTTTGCTCTGAGCAAATACACTGCTGTGTTTAATTGCAAGCGTAACGGCACTTTAAAAGTAATGTATTAGTTATAAGATACTTTTTGACATTTGGTAATCATGAATGTGATATTAAAATGCAAGTCTTTCTTTTCCTTCCTTTTAAGCATTTTTATTTCAGAATGCAATATTATATTCATTGATTGTTACATTTTATCCTTAAATATCTTACCGTTTTTTCAACATCTTCCGAAAGTCTGTAGGGTCTGTATTTTTACCTGTAGAGAATAGAATCCAAAGAACGTAATGTGTTTAATAAAAAGGCTTTAAATTATTAGGTATTTGAACTCTATATACATAGGGCTATTTTGTCCTCAATCTAAGTTTGTTATCTCAGCATGATGTGGTTTGCCGATTAAAGAATTGTAGTTCCACTTCTGAACTCTGCCATTATCAGCTGCAATATTCCAGAACTGGCTACTGTCCTCCCATGAAATGCACAATGCACTTGGTTACCAGACCTGCACACAAAACTCCAGATGTTCTTTAACTAGTGATTTGTGCAGTTCTAGCAAGACATTCTTGCTTTTGTATTCAATACTTCGAACAATGATGAAAGAGTGCCATTTGCCTTTTATAACCTTATCCAGCTGTTCAGTCACCTTCAGGGATCTGTGGACATGCACTTCAATGTCTCTCACTTCCTCTATCCTGCTCAGCACTCTCCTGTTTATTGTGTATTTTCTTATTTCCTTTAACATCCCCAAATGCATAACTTCAAACTTCTCTGGATTGAATTCCATATGCTATTGTTCTACCCACTCAACCAAACCATTGATATCATCCTTCACTTAACAGCAATCCTCTTGATAATGAGTTACCTGGCCAATTATGCCTTTCATGCCTAAGTTTAAGACATTAAAATCTTCTAAGAACAATGAGGGACCCAAAAGTGAACCCTCTAGGCCACCACAGAAGACTGCAAACTGCTTTCTGTTGCCAAAAACTATTACACCTTGATCCCTGTCACTCAGCCAGTTTTGCACCCCCTTTCCCTTGTATTATAACATAAGAACTAGAAATAGAAGTAAGCAATTCAACCCTTGAACCTTTTCCACCATTCAATATGATCATAACTGATCTCGTTCCCTGGCCTCAAATCCACTTTCCTCCCTGTTGCCCATAATCCATTATCCTAGTATTAATTGAAATTCTGACTATCTCCACCTTAAATTTATTTAGTGTCTTGGCATCCTGAGGTAGTGAATTCCATAGCAATTATTCCTCATCATTGAATCTGCCACCCCTTAGCCAGAACTGATAATCTCTTGTTCTTTATTGCTCCAGAAGGGGAACATCTGCTTTACATCTACCTTTTCAATCCTCTTTAGCACCTTATCTACATCAATTAAATCGCCTTTGATTCTTCTCAACTCTACCAGGTGCAGGCCTCATCTCTCCTCATAAAACAAGTCTTTCAGCTATGGAATTAGCTGCAAATGTGTTGCTGGTCAAAGCACAGCAGGTTAGGCAGCATCTCAGGAATAGAGAATTCGACGTTTCGAGCATAAGCCCTTCATCAGGAATAAGAGAGAGAGCCAAGCAGGCTGAGATAAAAGGTAGGGAGGAGGGACTAGGGGGAGGGGCGATGGAGGTGGGATAGGTGGAAGGAGGTCAAGGTGAGGGTGATAGGCCGGAGTGGGGTGGGGGCGGAGAGGTCAGGAAGAGGATTGCAGGTTAGGAGGGCGGTGCTGAGTTGAGGGAACCGACTGAGACACGGTGGGGGGAGGGGAAATGAGGAAGCTGGAGAAATCTGAATTCATACCTTGTGGTTGGAGGGTTCCCAGGCGGAAGATGAGGCGCTCCTCCTCATCTTCCGCCTGGGAACCCTCCAACCACAAGGTATGAATTCAGATTTCTCCAGCTTCCTCATTTCCCCTCCCCCCACCTTGTCTCAGTCGGTTCCCTCAACTCAGCACCGCCCTCCTAACCTGCAATCCTCTTCCTGACCTCTCCGCCCCCACCCCACTCCGGCCTATCACCCTCACCTTGACCTCCTTCCACCTATCCCACCTCCATCGCCCCTCCCCCTAGTCCCTCCTCCCTACCTTTTATCTCAGCCTGCTTGGCTCTCTCTCTTATTCCTGATGAAGGGCTTATGCTCGAAACGTCGAATTCTCTATTCCTGAGATGCTGCCTAACCTGCTGTGCTTTGACCAGCAACACATTTGCAGCTGTGATCTCCAGCATCTGCAGACCTCATTTTTTACTTACAGCTATGGAATTAACCTCATGAACCTGCTCTGACCTACCTCCAAAGCATTTCAAGGGCTGTAATTTTTCTGACAAGTCTGCTATCCGGGACCTGTCAAATGCCTTACTAAGGTCCATATAGACAACATTCACTGCATAACCCTCATTAGTCCTGCTTGTTACTTCCTCAAAATATTCAACAAAGTTAATAAGACACAATCATCACTTAACAAAACCAAATTAATCCAAACCTTGCTGAGTAACAGTAACAGACTAATTGGCCTATCACTATTTCACCTTTCCCTCACACTCATAATGGTATTGTGTTATATTAATGATTTCAGCCAGTTTTATTTGGAATTATGCATAATCAAGTAAGATAAGTCGGAAAGTGCATTTCTCTTGCATATGCTCACCTTGTATTTCTCCAGGCTTTTTCATTTTCTTCTTGTAACCAACTAATTAAGAAAATGTATATCAGTATCAAACAATGAGAAGATAAAGATATTATTTAAAATTCAGAAATGTTAAAGCAAAGAAAACAAATGTAGTTTTGTACTCTGCAGTCATACATTCAATAAATATATGAACAGTACAAAAATAGCACTTCCTGAAGTTGATGTGAGAATTATAAACATAATCAATTATGAAGATTAGTGGCAAGTTACCTTCTCATGGACTAAAATGGTAACATTTAGTTGAATATATTCAGTAGAAACAGCAATTTGGGGAATTTAAAATTAGGTTATCAGTGTTGTTTGCTTCAGGTAAAATGCTAGTTTGGGGGAAAAAAATAGCAATCACGTTTGATATCCATCAAGACTTTTCTATTGACCTTGTTGGAAACAAGGATTTCTTCTGCAAACAGTGGATATAACATGACCAGCAGGATAAAGTAATTTCCATTGGGACCCTCAGAAATCTCCACATGTAGAAACATCATGGATCCAGAACCTAAAAATATTGACCCACGTGAATAATATCAAGATACTTATCAAAATAAAACCTGCAATACTACCAATATTTATATTGCCTAACTCTTTGCCTTCTGTGAATTTTGATGTTTCAAATGAATGAAAGCCTTGTTGTGGTTTCCACAAATCCAAAATGATAGCGAATTTTAACCACATTTACTTTAAGATTTAAATTATATACTATCAGCATAAATAAAAGACAATCTTTTTCCCAATGAAGTGCAACAAGAATAAAAATTATTCAAATTAGGGATTATCCCTCAGCTGATATAATAGGTTAATACGAACATGGAAATTACAACAGTTGCTGGAAAATTTTAGATTTCAAGAATGCATCTATGAAGTTACGTTGTGACTGGATTGAAGCTGCCTTGCAAAACAGATCATAATGGTAAGGTAGGGTAGCCCATAGCAAACTTCTGAGGGCTGAAGGGCCTGTTCATGTGCTGTAATTTTCCAAAATTGCCATTTATGAGTTATTTTGAGTTTATTCTACAACTGGAGTTATTTATCCTTTTTCCTACCAGCTCTAAAACACTTATTTTATTTGATAATGGTTTCCTATATTTTGTTTAAAATTACAACTGGGAGGTCAGCATCTCTGGCAAGGCTGGCATCCATTGCTGATCCCTAGCTATAGGTAGATCACCTCAGAAGACAGTTATGAGTCAACCAATTTGGTGCAGGATTTGAGAAATACGTAGGCCCGAGCAAGTGAGGACAGAAGGATTGCTTCCTAAAATGTATCAATAAACCAGTTGTATTGCCTATGTGATTATATTTCCTATAATAAGACTATTGTAGATACTGGAAATCTGAAACCAAAATAGAAAACGTTGGAGAAATTCAGCAGGTCTGCCAACATCTATAGAGAGAGAAAAAGAAAGTTATCATTTCAAGTCCAATATGGCCCTTCTTTTCTGAAAGAGTCACTTTAGACTTACAACGTTAACTTTGTTTCTGTCTCCACAGATGCTGCCAGACCAGAATATGTTTCCTGTTGTGTGCCACTTTTGTCCCTCGTTCAGGAAATGCTACTTCTGTTCATTGCCACAAGATGGTGAATCTGTTGAACATCGCATAGTTTTAAGAATTAAAGATTGCTCATATATGTTATTCACTGAAAAGGTTAATATTGAAGCATGTCACAATCATCATTCATGCTGATGATGATGTCATGTGGACAGGTAGACTCTAAGGAATGAGACCTTACATTTGGGCATCTCAAGAGTGTCTGCAACAATGATTACCATGTAACCTGTAGATAGTTGCTAGTATGGAATATGTTACATCTTGTCAACTAAAACAGTGGCTTCTAGTTAGGCCATGAAATGATTTTTCCTGCCATCCGAGAGAAAACAGGTGCAATAGTGCCCTACTCTTAAAGAGTGTGGTGGCAGCAACTTTCATCATAAGCAGCAGCTCATATCACATAATGATTTGTAATGCCCATACAATAATATATATTTAAACTTTCCTCTTTAGTTGGTAACATGTAAGCATTAGTGTTGTGCATTAGTGTCTTACCTTCTATGATATTAAGATTGGCTGCACATCTCGCCTCTCCATATTCATTAGAAACAGTGCACTTATAGGGACCAGCATCATCTATAGTCAGTTGTTTTATCTTAAATAGTAATACACATAAATCAATAAATTTCTGTCTCAAAACCTGAAGCATTATCCGTATACCACATTCTCTATTCAAAGATTATTGGGTGAAATTAGAGCAATGGCTCTTACCCAATTTGTTCAAACTGATGAGATGATCGTTGGGAAATGGAAATGAGAAACCATCTTCTAAGTTGCGTATTGTTACAAGCACTAGTAAGACTGCAATTAGAGTATTGTGCACAGTTCGGTCACATTATATGTGGAAAGATGTAAATGCATTAGAGGCAGTTCAGGGAAGGCTTACTAGACTGATACATGGAATGAGCAGTTTGTGTTATGAGGAAATTATTGAGGCTTGAATCCACTGGGCCTTAGGAGAGTAAGAAGTGACTTGACTGAAACATGTAAAATCCTCAGGATTCATGATAGGGTCAATGAGGAGAAGATGGGACAATCTAGAACTAGGGGTTTAAAAATCAGCCAACGTCCTCATAAAACAGAGGGTTGAGAGTCTTTAAAACTCTTTTCCTCAAAAAGTGGTGGAAGCAGAGATGTTGAATAGACTAAAGGAAGAGGTGGATCGAGTATTGTCAGGTATCAGGTTGAAAGGTAATCACAAGAAGGAGGGATTATGTGGATTTACGTTTCCCATCAGACCAACTGTGATCCCATTGAATGGTGGAGCGTGTGCAAGGGGTTGAAAGAACTCCTGCTGAGTTGTGGTTTTGCACATTATAATGCACATGGAAGTTATAAATATGTTGTTGTTATAAAGATTTTGTGTGCCTGAATGAAAATGAGCATTCACGCATATGACAAGGAATGAGGGATTACAAAACTCAGGACAGTGATTAGTCTACTATAATACAAACAATCACTTATTAACAATATTAGAAAATTAAATTCAATGTAAAGTTCAATAGTTTTGAATAAAGAAACATTTTTCTTTCAAAGAACTTTGAAAGTCCTTTTCACAAACAAAAACGTACAACATTTTGCAAATACAATTGTGTTTAGGATATTTTCAATAAATTCAATTCTGCTCTATTATTCAACAAAATAAATTAAAACAGAATAATATTGTGGTGGTTGTTGGGGATGTTTTCTGCTATTGATTAACATAGATTACAAGTGGCAGAAAAACTCAAAATAAATTGATTCACAATTTCTTGTCCTGTGGAGAACATTTTTAAAAAGTCAGTCTTTTTGATTGTGGACTAAAAATGAGTAAAGGACTTTTGTGACAACACCAGACTAATGCTTGATTTCCAGTCTGCTGCCCCAGTGAGCCATGATATTCCCATTTTGTGCTTTCTGCCCTTATACAAAACAGGATTTATGGCAGAACCTTGACATCGGTGCCAGATATCAATCCAAATAAAACAGAAGCAGAAAACTACTTGTTTCCAGTTGGGTGTGTTAAGATTTTAGGGATGAGCATCATTTTTTTTCTGAGAAGCCACAGTTGGAACAGTTAAACCTTGGTAAAATGCAGGTCAATGTGAATTTGTCTGTAATTGATACATGATTTAGTTCTATACCATCATCAGCAGGAGAATTGCACAGGGATTATAGGATGTGTGAAAATGTCTTTTTCTCTCATCACGTATTTGCCTATGTTACACAATATTTTAAAATGGTGCTCTTTATGAGCAGGAATAATTTCTCCTTATCCAAGTTAACCAGATCTCTATTTTGAAAGCTTCTATCAAATCTCTGCTCAGCCTTCTCCTCTCAAAGGAAACAGTCCCAACTAAAAGAACAAAGAACAATGCAGCACAAGAACACGCCCTTCAGTTTTCCAAGCCTTCGCTGACACATTTTGCCTTCCATACTAAAACTGCCTTCACTTCCAAGATCCTTATCCTGCTATTCCCTTCCTCTTTATTTATTCATGCAGGTGTTTCTTGAATGCTGCTATTATGTCTGCTTCCACCACCTCCTCTGGCAACACACTCCAGACACTCAACCCTTTGTGTGAAAACTTGCTTAGCACACCTCTTTTAAACATTCCCCCCTTGCACCTTCAACCTTTGCCACCTAGTGATTGACCCCTCCACTCTGGGAAAAAGCTTTATACTTGCTACTTTATCTATGCCATTCACAATCTTATAAATGTCCATCAGGTCGCCAATCAACCTCCTGCATTCCAGTGAAAACAAATTGAGGCCATCCAATCTTCCTTCATCGCTAAAATCTCCCACACCAGGCAACATTCTCATAAACCTTTTCTTTACTGTCTCCAAAGCATCTACATTCTTTGGGTAGTGTGGTGACCAGAACAGTATGCAATATTCCAAGTGTGGCTGAACTAAAGTTCTATAAAGCTGCAGTATAACTTATCTATCCTGATATTTAATACCCCTTTTAATGAAGACAAGCATGCTATAAGCCTTTTTTACTACCTTATCTACCTGCATTGCCTCCTTCAGTGATCTGTGGACCTGCAGACCCAGATCCCCCTGCATATCAATACGTCTGAGGGTTCTGCCATTCACTATATAATTTTCACCTGTAGTTGACCTTCCAAAATGCATCACCTCATATTTGTACAGATTGAATTCCATCTGCTATTTTTCTGCTCATACCTCCAACTGATCTATATCCTGATGTATCCTCTGACAATCTTCCTCACTGTCTGCAACTCTACCAATCTTTGTATCAGCTCTAAACCTACTAATAAGACCAACTACATTTTCCTCCAAAGCACTCATGAGCAGCAGAGGCCCCAGTCCTGATTCCTATGGAACACCATTAGTTGCAACCCTCCATTCTGAAAAGCATCCTTCCACCACTATCCTACGTCTCCTATGACTAAGCCAGTTATGTATCCATCTTTCTAGTTCATCCCTATACCATGTGACTACCTTCTGTACCTTCAAATTATCTTCATAACTGAAGTTTCTCAACCCTGGAGCCATTCTTTTAACTTCTCTCCAATGTGTTCACATTCTTCCTAAACAGTGACAACCAAAATTGTATGCCATTCTCCAGCAGAGGGTACGCTAGTGCTCTTTATAGGTTCAGTATAACATCTCAGTTGTTGTACTCTATGCCTCTATCAATAAAGCTGAAGATATTGTGTGCTTTATTAACACCTCTTTAATGACTTATGCACCAAGGTCTCCCTGCTCCTGCCCTCCTTTTAGAATAGTATCCTTTAATTTATTTTGTCTCTGCATTATCATTGTAACAAAATATATCACTCTAGCTTATCTGCCATTTGTTTGCCCACTCTGCTAATTTATTAATGTATTTATTGGCATTTAATGCTTTCCTCTCATAGTTTACAATTCATCCATGCTTTGAGTCATTCAAAAACTTTAAAATTGGTCCTTACATGCAGAGCCTAATACCAAGAAGAGCCATGCTTGTATTACTGACCCAGGGAGTTCTGCCACAAACCCTCCTCCAGCCCCAAAATACCCATTACCTCATTACTCTGTTTCTTACCACTTTATATCCATGTTGCTACTATTCATGAACTATCACTTTCCTCATAAGTCTCTTTGTGGCACTGTATCGACACCTTTTGGAAGTCCAAGTGCACCACATCAAGAGCCTTCCCCTCATCAACCATCAGTTACCACTTCAAAAAACTTGAGCAAAATAGGTAGATATGATTTCCCCTGCACAAATCCATGCTGACTCCTGTAAAATTATCCCATACTTTCTATGTGACTGTTAATTCTATTCTGAATAATTGTTTCCAAAATGCTGTGGGGTGATTCATGAGAGACATTGATAGGATAAATAGACAAAGTCTTGTATCTGGGATGGAGGAGTCCAGAACCAGAAAGCATAGATTTAGGATGGGAGGAGAAAGATATAAAAGGGTCCTTAGGGGCAACTTTTTCACACATAGGGTGGTGCGTGTATGGAATACGTGCTGGAGGAAGTGGTGGAGGCTGGTACAATTGCAATATTTAAGAGGTATCTGGATGGGTATATGAATAGGAAGGTTCTAGAGGGATATGGGCCAAGGGCTGGCAAATGGGTCTAGATTAGGATAGGATAACTGGTTGGCATGGATGAATTGGACCAAAGGGTCTGTTTCCGTGCTGTATGTCTCTATGACTCTATGACTCTATAAGGTTAATTGTCTGGTCTGTAATTGCTGAGCTTATATTTATAATCTATTTTTTAATACCGGCTTAATGTTTGCAATTCTTCAGCCCGTCAACAATGTTCCGAAACTAGGGAAGATTGAAAAATTATTGGTAGTGCTTCTGCAATTTTCCCTCCCATCCCCTTCAACATCTTTGAATGCATCTTATCTAGCCCCAGTGCCTTCTTAACTTCATGTACATACAGTTTATTTAATACCTATTCATGTTTAACTAAACTTATCTAGTTACCGAGCTTCCTTGTCTGTCACAATAGCCTGGACAGTATCTGCATTATAGGTTAATACAAAGTATTCATTTAACACTTTAGCCATGCCTCTTTGCCAACATGAATAAATCTCTTGTCAGAAACCAGCACTAATCCTACTTTTATCACCCTTTTTAGACACCAAAGTTAAGTTGTACACAATAAAGCAAATACTCTGCCTCCAAAACCATGTATTTAGAAACCAGTCTTTCACAATTCAGAAATAGTCATGCTAAAATAGCGAATTGCATAAATTTGCATCTCCACTTAAATTCTTATTGCATCTAGGGCTGTTACTGACCAGGTAGGAAAAGCTGTTCAAAATGAAGAATTTACTGATGAGATTGATTAGGTATAAAGTACAATCTCAACAAGTGTTAAACTATAATTAACATTTCTACACATTGTCAAAAAAGTAAACAAATAAAAACTGGGGAGATGAATGCCTCATAATGAATGGTGCATTGTTCATACCTGTAAGACGTGTTCATTCATAATTCTGTCAAAGGAAACCTTATATTTGTTACCATTGCTGAGACTTGCCCCTTTAAAGCTCCAGACTAAAGTAGGCTCTGGATTTCCTCGTACTGCGGCTTTGAAATTTGCAGTTTTACCTTTTAAAGAAACATTAAAATAAAAGCCATTAATGAAATCATGTCTGAACAATAAAAAAATTGAAGTATCATTACCATGTGCAAGAATTCATCAGCTCTTTCCTGCTGAGAAATGTAGTTGTATATTACAGAAGAACAAGTTATCATGATGGGTTACATTCAATTTGACTGCTTTTTCACTTATCTTGGAAATGCTAGATGAAACTTTATGGCTGCAATGTGTTGACCTGCTTCATCAACTTGTCCCCTCCTGTGTTTTATTCAGTCCCACCTACCCCACACAATGGCAATCGCTGTCAACACTAACCTGCCACTGAGCTCTCACTGCTTTACTGCTGGTGTGACTCTGAAATGTTGTCACATGCACACTTGGCAAAATGAGAATTCTCCACAACACACCATTCCATTGTCTCCTTCACAAGATTAATCACCTGCTGGCTGTCAGTTTACAGCAGTCTCTATCTGGCAGTGCAGCTACCTCCTGGAAACTTTAACCGTGGCGGGAACATGGAAAACGTTCATACTTACGTATTTTGCCGGCCCATCTACCTCCTTATCACAATCACTGTGGGGAAATTCTTCCCTCCACCACTGAAGGAAACTGTTTAATGCAGTGTGCCTTTGTCAACTATTTGAAAGAGCCACTCAAATCACTCCAACCCCTGCCCTTTCTACATCACCATGCAAATGGTTCACCTTCAAATATATGTCAACCTCTCTTCTGAAGTTATGATTGAACCTGCTTGTGCTAACCTTACCGGTGAATGCATTCCAGATCATAATAACTCACTGCTTAAAAGTAACATAACCTCTACTGGGACTTTTGTTAAATATCTTAAGTCTCTGCCCTCAAGTCACTAAACTTCCGGGCAGTTTTCGCTTTTGGAAATTCATTATATTGAACGCCTCAGAAAATTGACACCTCCAGGAAATTTCAAACCCCTCACCCCATAAAAGATTCTGTATGTTTATCTGTGCAGCATCAAATGAAGATATGGTTGGAGTCAGTCACAGAAGAGTCCTAGTCCACTTGACCCTGGATTCAGGACAGGTCAGAAATTCAAATCTGTAGTGTTAGTTTATCAATCATCATGACCTCCCAATTGTTTACTTCACAGTTAAACTGAGTATGTGAAAGCACTTTAAAATGTACAGAAAAGTCAGAAAATGGCAACAGGATTTTCTGAAGGTCACTTTTGAATATAAACGTGATTGAGGCTGAAGATGCATTTTTTAGTTACTTACCTTCCTGCATGGTCAGTGGGATCGGCCTGCGTTCAATATCAGGTGCACTACATCCTTGCGGGATATCATCTGTAAATTCTACAATTGTGACTCCTGGGATTGAAGATTTCCTTGTTTTGACACCTGGGGAGAGGCAGAACAAAATATATAGTTTCGCTAACAAAGGATGGAATCTAAAACCCTGCAATTCTTATTTCTTATTTTTGAGCAGTACATTTAGAATGATCAGGATCTGGCAAAGATTGATGCAAGGCCTGGAATTTTATTTTCATTACTAAATTAAACAGTCAGTTTTGAGAGAAATAAGGTTGGATCTTAAAAGGAGTATTGCCCACTCTTACACTCCCCTCCTGAAAAGTAGGTTGCCAGCCTGACTACCCCTTAGAGAGTTTAGCTATTTATAATCAACCTCGTCAGATATGTAGCAAGACAGAGGAACCTCGATTATCCGAACTCCAATTATCTGAAAATTGGATTATCCGAAGGAGATCTCGAGTTCCTGATAGAAACATTACATTAAAGACGTGTTTCCAATAGTTATCGTGTCTCTTGTATACAGAGATTAAACAGTCTCCAAGTGACTGACCTCCTGATCTCTCTCTGTCCTCACACTTTCCACAGGGCAGAGGTGTGTGGTGTGTATGTGGTGTGCGTGGTGTGCGTGAGTGTGTGGTATGTGGTATGTGGGGTGTGTGTGTGCGGTGTGTGTGGTGTGTGTGTGGTGTGTGTGTGCGGTGTGTGTGTGGTGTGGGTGTGCGGTGTGCATGGTGTGCGTGTGGTGTGTGGTGTGTGGTGTGTGGGTGCGCGGTGCGTGGGATGTGTGTGGCGTGCGTGGGCATGTGGTGCGTGCGTGGGCATGTGGTGCGTGCGTGTGTGTGCGTGTGTGTGTGTGGTGTGGGTGTGGTGTGGGTGTGTGGTGTGCGTGGTGTGCGTGTGCGTGTGGTGTGTGGTGTGGGTGTGTATGTGTGGTGTGTGGTGTGTGCGTGATGTGCACAGTGTGTGCGGTGTGTGCGGTGTGCGTGGTGTGTCTGGGTGTGTGGTGTGTGCATGTGGTGTGTGGTGTGTGTATGCAGTGTGTGTGTGCAGTGTGTGTGGCGTGTGTGGTGTGTGTGCGGTGTGGGTGTGTGCATGTGTGTGATGTGTGCAGTGTGTGTGTGCAGTGTGTGTGTGTGGTGTGTGTGTGTTGTGTGTGTGGTGTGTGTGTGGTGTGCCTGGGTGTGTGGTGTGTGCATGTGGTGTGTGGTGTGTGTGTGCGTGTGGTGTGTGTGCGGTGTGGGTGTGTGCAATGCGTGTGATGTGTGCAGTGTGTGTGTGCACTGTGTGTGTGGTGTGTGTGTGTTGTGTGTGTGGTGTGTGTCTGGTGTGTATGCGTGGTGTGTGCTTGTGCGGTGTACGCAGTGTGTGCGGTGTGCGTGGTGTGTGTGCGTGTGGTGTGTGCGTGTGGGTATGTGGTGCGGTGTGTGTGGTGTGTGTGTGGTTTGTGTGGTGTGTGTGGTGTGTGTGCGATGTGTGTATGTGCAGTGTGTGTGGTGTGTATGTGTGGTGTGTGTAGTATGTGGCGTGTGTGTGGTGTGTGTGCGTGGTGTGCGTGGTGTGTGTGGTGTGTGTGGTGTGTGTGTGGAGTGTGTGTGTGCAGTGTGTGTGTGCAGTGTGTGTTTGCAGTGTCTGTGTGGTGTGTCTGTGTGGTGTGTCTGTGTGGTGTGTGTGGTATGTGGCGTGTGTGTGGTGTGTGTGCGTGGTGTGCGTGGTGAGCGGTATGTACAGTGTTTGTGGTGTGTGTGTGTGCGGAGTGTGTGTGTGCAGTGTGTGTGTGGAGTGTGTGTTTGCAGTGTGTGCGGTGTGTGTGTGTGCTGTGTGTGTGTGCGGTGTGTGTGTGTGGTGTGTGCGTGGTGTGCGGTGTGTATGGTGTTTGTGGTGTGTGTGGTGTGCATGTGTGCAGTGTGTGCGGTGTGTGCGTGCGGTGTGCGTGTGGTTTGTGTGCGTGGTGTGCGTGGTGTGTGGTGTGTGGTGTGTGTGTGGTGCGTGTGCATCATGTGCATGGTGTATGTGGTATGTGTGTGTGCAGTGTGCGCGCTGTGTGCGGTGTGTGTGGTGTGTGTGTGCGGTGTGTGTGTGCAGTGGGTGCGGTGTGTGCGCGGTGTGTGTGCAGTGTGTGTGTGTGTGTGTGTGTGGTGTGTGCGCGGTGTGTATTTGTGCAGTATGCGCAGTGTGTGCGGTGTGTGTGCAGTGTGTGTGTCCCCGGTGTGTGTGTGTGATGTGTGTGCATGGTGAGTGTGTGCGGTGTGTGTGTGTGGTGTGCGTGGTGTGTGGGGTGTAGTGTGTGTGTGCGGTGTATGTGGTGTGTGCGGTGTGTGTGTGGTGTGTGTGCGTGATGTGTGGTGTGTGTGTGTGCGCGGTGTGTGCGGTGTGTGCGTGTGGTGTGTGTGGTGTGCGTGGTGCACGTGGTGTGCGTGGTTTGCGCAGTTTGTGTGAGTGTGGTGTGTGTGAGTGTGGTGTGTGTGTAGGGGGTGTATGTGTGTGCGTGATGTGTGGTGTGTGTGTGTGCGCGGTGTGTGTGGTGTGTGCGTGTGGTGTGTGTGGTGTGCGTGGTGTGCGTGGCTTGCACGGTGTGTGTGTGAGTGTGGTGTGTGTGAGTGTGGTGTGTGTGTGTGTGTGTGTGGGGTGTATGTGTGTGTGGTGTGTGTGGTGTGTGTGTGGTGTGTGTGTGCGTGCGGTATTTGGAGACTTACCCCACAAAGGCAGCAGCACCAGCCGCAGTCTTGTTGTTGGTGTACAGTCCGACTGCCCCAGAGAGGGGGCGGTGTTGGACGGGGTTGCACAGCAGGGGTGGTGTTGGGCGGTTGGGGGTGGGCAGGGGGCGGGGACATGTGCGCTGTGTGCTGCTGCAGTGTCCTGAATGGGGAGCAGACTTTAAAAACTCTGAACCCCATCAGAAAGGCAATTAATCGATTATCCGAATGAAATATTGTCCGCCTCTCTCGTTCGGATAATCGAGGTTCCCCTGTATATCAGCAGCACAAGTGTAATTTGAACCCAGACTGTTCATCCCAAAGGTAGGGACACTACCACGAAACCATCACAACGCCCTACAGCAGGAGAGCTATGTTAATTGGCTCACATTGTGATTTCTGCCTCCATTTCAGTAGTGGCCAATGCTCAAACTATAGGCAGCACCCAAAAAGGAAAAAGGGAGCATTGACTTCATTGTGAGTCCAGGGTTTTGCTTAAGGTGGACAGGCAGATTCCTGCAAAAGGGGCTGGGGTTATGAAAGATGGCAGGTACTGCTTGCCCTCTGCCTTCCAGAATGGTGTATATACAATCAACGGATTCCTTAAAACAGGACTCCTTAAACTGCAAGGTACACCAACCAAAAAATTTATAAAGGAGGTGTAATGAAACTTTGAAGCAGCTATTCTTTGGTCACTCAAGGACCTCATTAGCCTGATGCACATACAAGGAATGGAAGGTCCCTCATGGCTCAGTGATAGTGTCCCAACCTCGAGGCTATGGAGACCTGGGTGCAAGTCCCACCTGCTGTTGAGGTGTGTAATAACATCTCTGAACATAGGAACAAAAACAGGATTAACTAAAGGTTAGCAAGATAAATGGGAGGTGTGAGCCCTGTCACATTCCCCAAAAACCGGAATATAGGAAACAGATTGGGGTGGACGACTGTTTTGGCACACAGAACCTCATCACAGTCACAACATAGTGTACGCACAATACACAGACTTCTTAAAAGATAACCATCTGAAAAGCAAGGTACACATGCCACACAAAGTCCTCGGTAGTCCTACTGTTTTAGTTTGATTTAAGCTCAATGTAACATCAAGATATTGTAAAATTCCATTTTAAAAATGTACAACATGGACATTATGCTACTGGAAATAGAAAAATCTTTTTCTTCAATATATTTACCATTAGTCAGAAGTTGATGCTTTTATAAATATTTACCTGGTTTGGCACTATTTCTTGGCTGGTTCACTTTCTTCTCCATGTTTTGCTTATTACTCTTCACTTGCAACTATAATGTCAAAGCTATGAATTGGAAATGCACAAAGCAGATTAATATTGTACCTTTTATCTTATTAAATTGTTTCTGATGTAACCTTGAAGTGCTATTCATTGTGTTTAATGTAAGTTGGATCACAGTTTGTATTAAAGATAAATTGCTCTCGCATTTGCTGCATCATTACCTTCATACTATGAATGAAATTTGAAATTGTAATTTTGAATCATGTGAAGCATATATAATCTCTCTTCAGTTCCTGGCAGCATATGGGGTTGAAGAGTGTGGATCTGGAAAAGCACAGCAGGCCAGGAGTAAAAGAATCGACATTTCAGGCATAAGCCCTTCGTCAGGAATGTTGGGGGAAGGGTGATGGGAGATAAATAGGGGGGTAGGTGTGGGGGGAAGGTAGCTGAAAAGGTGATAGACAGATGGAGGTGGGGTGTGATGGTGATAGGTCGGAGGGGAGGGGTGAACCTGATAGGTGGGAAGGAAGATGGACAGGTACGACAGTTCAAGAGGGCAATGCCGAGTTTGAGGGTTGGAACTGGGATGAGTGGGAGGGAAGGGAGATGAGGAAACCAGTGAAGTTGATGTTGATGCCATGTGGTTGGAATGTCCCAAGGCAGAACCTAAGGTGTTCTTCCGCCAGGTATTGGGTGGCTTGGATTTGGTGGTGGAAGAGACCCAGGACTTGTATCCCTTGGTAGAGTAGGAGGGGGAGTTGAAGTGCCCAACACATCGACTGTCTTGCTCCTTGGATACTGCCTGCCCTGTTGTGCTTTTCCAGCGCCACACTTTTCGACTCTGATCACTGCAGTCCTCACATTTTCCCAGCACTACATGTATAGTTACCAAAATTCAAAAGCATTTAATCTAGTATTATAAATACTCTTCCTAAATTAATTGTGTACTGCTTAGTATTTGAGAATGGAATATATTTTCCCCAAATTACTATCATAAAGAAAAAAATCATAGACTCATTGATTTACTAAATGGTTGAAAGTTTCTTCTGTGATTTCCTTATTGTTTTCTTTTCATTCCCAAGTTATCCCAGGAAATGTACTGGGGAACTTCGAAGGTCTGTTTCCATATCAAACTAGTCAAATGTTTTTTGAGGTGATGTGAATGACATCAATGGTTAATGTAAGCAGCATAAACAATCAATCAGGTATTCAATCAAAACAAACAATCAAAACATGATATTATATGAAGAATATCATCAACTAGAGGACTGGTATCTCAGATGTAGTCAAAGTTCAAACATGTAATGCACAATAATATGGAAATGTGTGGAGGAGTGTATACAAATCATCAGTTACTTAATAATCATAGAGTCATAGAGATGTACAGCATGGAAACAGACCCTTCGGTCCAACCCGTCCATGCCGATCAGACATCCCAGCCCAATCTAGTCCCACCTGCCAGCACTCGGCCCATATCCCTCCAATCCCTTCCTATTCATATACCCATCCCAATGCCTCTTAAATGTTGCAATTGTACCAGCCTCCACCACACCCTCTGGCGGCTCATTCCATACACGTACTACCCTCTGTGTGAAAGGGTTGCCTCTGAGGCCTTGTCACAGCTACCAGGTCATTGGTCAACACATAGTCATGTGTAATTGGAAACTCTTGTAAGGATCTGCTCCTCCAAATCAGAGGAGGTTGCTCTGTTGTGTTTGCTGCCAATAGGTTCACTCTTGAGTAAGTGACAATGGTTTAATGGTGAGTGAATGTGGGAGGATTGGTGAGTGAGTGAAGGTGGATCATTGAGTGCGTGAATGAGGGTGGATCGTTGAGTGGGTGAGAATGGATTAATGAGGAGTCAGTCAGTATTGTTGAGTGAGCATGGTGGATTGGTGAGTAAGTGAATGTGGATGATTTGGTGAGTGAGTCAGTGAGTGAAGATTATTGAGTGAATGGATAAGTGAGGGTGGATTGGTGTGTGAGTATGCGTGTGTGGGTTGGTTAATGAGGAAGTGAGTTAGTAAGTATTGTTGAGTCAGTGTGGATGAACTGATGAGTAAATGAATGTGTGTGGATTGGTAATGAATAAGAGTGAATTGGGGAATAAGTGCAGATTAGTGAGCAAGTGAGTGCGGAATTTATGGACAGATTGTGAGTTCAAAATAAATCTATCTCCCTATTCTCACAAGTTGTCTATTTGTTTTATTTTCCTTTTTTGACAGTTGAGGTCTATTTTCCTCATTTCTTCTGTTGGTGCACTCATACTCTGATTTGATTTGACTCATTACTATTAGTGTACCAAGGTACAGTGAAGGGTATTATCTTACATGCTTTAGAGGCACTGTGTTTGGGACGCAGTAAAATGGCAGTAAAGTTAAAACAGAAGCTGGGATTATTTCACAAAGAGAAATAATTTGCAATACAAACACATTGACCATGCATTACAGAGGAAAGGGAGTGGGTCATTGCATGCAGGGATGCTTAAGTACATATGGATGTATGATTGGGTGAGTGTTTCTAAGCCGTTCATACACCCACCCTTCACTGCTTCATCCTTCCCTAAGAACTAAAAGCAGGCTGGAAGAGGAGGAAAATCTGGCTGAAATGTGACCAGCTTTGAACACCCAATTCCAAACAAATTCCATCAAAGAGTGCGTCCAACTACAGAGGAATCCAGTTCAGTGTTAGTGAAACACAACTCCTTAACTCAGCCCCGGCTCCCCAATATCTTCTCACGTGATCAGGCTTGGGGCAGGGACCTTTATCTGTCTCTAGCTCAGATTCCTAATGCAAAAGGTAAAATAAAAAATATTATCTGTTAACCGTGCTGTTTGACTTTATAAATGGTTATTTTATTAATCACTCATTTACAAGAACAGATTTTTAATTATTTCTGAAATTTATGTTTGTTGCCAGTGTGGTAAACCATAACTTTTTGAAATTTGTGTACTGTCCATGCCACTTGTCCCTCGCCAAAAGAGAGAAAAACTGAAATGTGGCTCCCGTATACAAAAAGATTGGACAACTATGGTCTAAACAGAAGAGGTACTTGTTTTTGTTTTAAAGAAAACAATCAACTTGGTTAGACACAGCTCTGGCATAAGTGGGACTTGAACACAGATCATTCTGTCTTAGCAATAGGAATGCTATCACTGTACTACAAGAGCCACAGAACATTTTGGTTTATTGATTGAGTACAACCACACAATTATTTAGAATTAATTAGTAAGGACTTGCAATTCAGGTTCATTTAGAATGCCCAGTCTCCACCCAATGACTGTGTATGATATCATCACATTGCATAGAGTTCAAGCAACTTGAATTTTTTTTTTTCCGGACCATTACCTTCTACAACAGAAGCCACCCAGTCTAATGGCTGAGACAGTGAAATATTAATTATAATGACTAAAGGAAATTGGAAAGGTTTGTGCCCAGCCCTAGGCTAATCAATGCTTAATATAAAACCTGGTGTGACAGTTTTGGGAATAGTAGCAGTTTTAGGTTTTAATCTGCATAATTAGTTTGGTTGTGATTTTCCCATTTTTTTGTGCAGGAGCCATATGGAAGAAGTCACTACTCCTTAACAGGAAGACAGAGGAAACATTCCAGGTCTGCTGTACTGAATCAAGAAACACAAGCTGCAGTGATGTAGAAGTGAGATGAAGGAGATTCATTCACTCAGTGCTCATCCACCACTCTGAGCTGCATATGACAATGTATGTATTTTTGATAGATATGTAGGATATTTGGAGCAATCTACTTTTTGCAATGTGACTTGGCTAGCTGAAAGAAGACAGAGGGTGGTGGTTGATGGGAAATGTTCATCCAGGAATTCAGTTACTAGTGGTATACCACAGGGATCTGTTTTGGGGCCACTGCTGTTTGTCATTTTTTTAAATGACCTGGATGAAGGCATAGTAGGATGGGTTGGTAAATTTGCAGATGACATAAGGTCGGTGGAGTTGTGGATAGTGCTGAAAGATGTTGCAGGTTACAGAGGGACATAGATAAGCTGCAAAGCTGGGCTGAGAGGTGGCAAATGGAGGTTAATGCAGAAAAGTGTGAGGTGATTCACTCTGGAAGGAGCAACAGGAATGAAGAGTATTGGGCTAATGGTAAGATTCTTAGTAGTGTAGATGACCAGTGTATCCATGTAAATAGATCCCTGAAAGTTCCACCTAGGTTTATAGGGTTGTTGAGGAAGCATACGATTTGTTAGCTTTTATTGGTAGAGTGATTGAGTTTTGGAGCAATACGGTCATGTTGCAGCTGTACAAAAGTCTGGTACAGCCACAGTTGGAGTATTGCACACAGTTCTGGTCACCTTATTATAGAAAGGACATGGAAGCTTTGGAAAGGGTTCAGACGAGATTAACTAAGATGTTGCCTGGTCTGGTGGGAAGGTCTTATGAGGAAAAGCTGTTTTCGTTAAGGAGAATAAGATTGAGAAGTGACTTATTTGAGACAAAGAAGATAATCAGAGGTTTAGATAGGGTGGACAATGAGGGCCTTTTTGCTCAGATGGTGATGGCTAGCATGAAGGGACATAGCTTTAAATTGAGTGGTGATAGATATAGAACAGATATCAGAGGTAGTTTCATTATTCAGAGAGTAGTAGAAGTGTGGATTGCCTTGCCTACCACAGTAGCAGCCTCGCCAACTTTAAGAGCATTTAAATAGTCATTGGATAAACGTATGGATGAAAATGGATTAGTGTAGGTGAGGTGGGCTTCAGATTGGTTTCACAGTTCAGTGCAACATCGAGGGCCAAAGGGCCTGCACTGTGCTGTGATGTTCTATGTTCTATGACTTGCCACAGTCAACTTTGATGTATTTGCTTTTTGTATAGAGGCATAAAACCGAAGCCACTTTAGCCAGTGCATGGAACCATAACTTCCCCATACTTTATGCGTTTAAAGAGTACCAACAAAATTGGTCAATTTGATTTTGAGTTGCAGGGAAGGAACAAAATATTTAACTATTAAATAAGTATGACTGTTAATATACTTCAATTCCGTGGATTTTTAAAAATTAACCTGTTTAAACATGTTATGATACACCTCCTTGGTATCAGGCCTTCTGACCCAGAGGTAAGGACAGTTCCAATGCGGTCTGTGTGATAATGATGAAATTGAATCTAAATTGTAAGTAACTGGGAATTCTGAGACATCCTTTCTTGAAGCATCTTTGAGAAACAAAGCTGTTGATAAATCGTTTTGACTATTGAGCAAGGGTTCCAAATGTTTTCAATATAAATGGAATTTGCCAAATTGAATGAATTCTTATCAGTTTACACTGAATACAAGATATCAAATTAAAACCTAGCTATACAATAAAATATCTTCAAAATCCAGGTACTGAATTAGGAATATTGACAATTAATAATATGAAGCCTTGAAAATAATCTTATACATTACCATAATGTTCAATGGCCTATTTATTCTATTTTTGCCTGTGACTTAGAAGGTTTAATGACTTTGAGCCGCAGTTCAGCTCTTGTAAGAAATCTCGAATCACTTCTACATTCCAAACATATTCAGCTGCTTGGGGCTGCTACATATTTTAAGGTGTGAACCTTGTTGGAAATTGATGGATTTCATTACTTTATTCTTTAAAAAGTAGGAATTATTGATGTTGTTCAAGTTATGAATTTACAGATAATCTGGATCATATCTACCTATCTATCCATATATCACTGTTACAATACTAGAGTACTATGGTATATTCAGCTCGCTAGAAAACAAATGTTCTCCCTCCAAGTCAGTCATTCATTACATTAACAGAGATTCACAGCCGATGTAGAGGTGTAAATTGAGAAGAGCACATGGAGGATGAATATCTGTTACGCAAACAGATTTCTAAAGATAAGCAAAATACTTGTTATTGATATATAAGTATTAATACACATATATAATATATATATTTTATATTAGAATTTGTGGCTATTTCTTTATCCTAAAGTGTGTAAAATGTGTTGAAACATATCTTGGTGCTACACAATAATAAATATTTGCTCACATCCTTGTGTAACTCAATTGCAGAGACTGTATTTATGATAGTGAAGTGTAAATCAATTTTTAACCACCAGATGGCACCATATAGGAACAAAAGTCCAGAATGTCATCAGGAGTTAACATGGCTGTAGTTATCAGACTCATTAATGTGATAAAAATTTCACATCGTTATTTGCATTTTTTTTATTTGACACAGGTCGGAACAGTCGCATTGTAGCAACATTATGGGGCAAGCAATCTGGAGACTTTTCGACATGAGTTCAAAAAAATGAAATTCATTTAATTAATTTGCGATAGATAATTAATTTGTTCTCATGACAAAAATTACAATATTGATTGAACTAAAATAAGTGCATATGTTTCACAGTTGTAGACAATCACTAGAAGTGAAAGGTTAAAGTCACTATTGTCTTACCTTATGGCACAGGGCTGCTCCCTCAGTAGGGAGGGATGACCGGGTGGTGAGTTTAACCTGAGGGTCAGCATGCCTCAGGCAAGGGAAATGGTTGAGAAGGAAAGTCCACCTAGTAACCTCAGGAAATGTGGGAATGGAACCTACACTGTTGGCATCACGCAACTTCTTAAACCAGCCATCCAGAGCCCTCAGTTAACTGGCTTCTTAATGACTTTAGCAGTAAAATATGAAATAAAAGAACTGCACAATACTGATTATTTCAGCTAACAAACAATTATAATACTTTTGAAAAGTACAGGCCTCATTAACTTACAAAACAGAAATAAAAGATCTGCTGCACTCAACATTTTGCACTAAAGATCACAGATCAGATGGTGCCATGTTGCTCTCAAGCAAGTAGTTGAGAATTAAATTTTATTTGTGAATTTTGTGAAGGAGGGGATGAGGCTGCCCTGTAGTCCATTTATTTGAGGTCTTGTTTATGGAAATGCCAATTTCAAACAATGGTCAAGAAGATACTGGACTGTCTTCTTCAGAGGAGACAATCTGCCATCCTCACCTGGTCTCAACTATGATCCACTCAGCAGTGTGTTTGACTTTTACTTGTCCTCTGAAATAGCCTGGGTAGACAAGCAGGAGGCTGGAAGAACACAGGAAGCCAGGCAGCATTAGGAGGCGGAGAAGTCAATGCTCAACAATTCCAGCCTTTGACCCTAATATTTACAATGTTACACTTCACTGGGGTAGCACATTGAAAATCAAATCCTGCTATGCCTGTAAGTATCACAAAAGTTAAACAGTTTTTAAAAATACGCACACTTTTTGAATTTACCTTTTTTTGTAAACCCAGATCAACAAAAAGTATGGACTGACTTTCCACATTTAACAATAATGACTTTATTATAATTAAAAACTCTAGTTATAATACTTACACACACACACACACACACACACTGCAGTGCAGTGATCCCTGTCCATAGGGTTTGCTAGAATCTCTTTATGCTGATCAAAACACACCCTCCTTCTTCAAGCCCTCTCACTTCTCTTTAGGAGACATAGGGTGGCTGCTTCACACTTATAAAGGTTGATGACTTATTAATTAAGGGTTACACTAATTGGTGACAAGCAATAAACCAGCTAGCTAAGTTTCTTTCACTTGTTGTTCATCACTGTGTTCTACACCTACACACACAATATGGCTGCTGGAGAAAAATAAACACTGCTGCTGTTTGGCAGTGGTGTGGGAGTTTATATATATATATATATTATATATAAATATGAAAAGAGAAAACAATATACAACTAGAAGATTAGAATCTCCTCAGTTGAGGATTGACTCTGAACTGCCTGGCCAAAGGCAGTGTACTGTGGGGAAAAGTTCCTTTGGAAGACGATGCCTTCCTTTTCCTTCTTTATTTTATGTTTTTTGTTTCCTCTTCTTTTATTCAGAAGAAACGTAAGGAAAAATAAGTAAAGCGGCAAGCTTCAAGTTTGAGATGCTTGTCACTGCAGAATAAAAGCAGCTCCATGCCTTCCAATGTTTCCCCTGAGTACTCTCACACCCCCAAGGTGATCAGCTCCTTATGAGTCAATCAGATAACTATTGGCAGGCAAGAGATCTTCGTTATCCATAACTTGTCACTAGGCCACAGATTAATCAGCTGCTAGTTGTTTGCTGAAACTTGATTTATTCTTTTTCCGTGTCAATCAACAATTAAAATATAGAAAAATAAAAAGCCACGATATTTACAATATCCCCAGAAAGTAAAAACATAAGTATTCATGAAAACAATCTAGTCCACATGTAATGCCCAGATTCTGCTGTCAGTGTAAAAGTAAGAACATTCGATACAGACTGCAATTAATTCTGCCTGTACACATTTGGCAGTTAAAAATCACACAACACAGTGTATAGTCCAACAGGTTTTTTTTGGGAGTACTAGCTTTCAGAGTGCTAGTTATCTGATGAAAGAGCAGCACCCTGAAAGCTCCTTCATTCCTGATGAAGGGCTTACGTTCGAAATGTCGATGCTCCTGCTCCTCAGATGCTGCCTGACCAGCTGTGCTTTTCCAGCGACACACTCTTCAACTCTGATCTCCAGCATCTAATTCTCTCCATCATCAAAATGGAACAGCAATAGAGTTTTCCTTGAACTGAATGGCTTACTGGCCCTTTCCAGGACAGTAATGAGTTTGCCTCATTTCTCAATAGCTGAAGTCTAGATCAGGTAGGCTGACACATACTGTCCATTCGATGTTTGCAATAATGCGCAACAAATTCAATGATTGCTGTGATCGAGACTACTTTTCATTTCCAGGTTTTGATTTGAATTTAAATTCTATTAACTGTAAGATTGCAATTTGAACCAGAGCTCCCAAATGGGTCCTAGGATTATTTGGTCATTGATGTTTCCACAACACCACACTTTCCCTCTAGAAGAGGTCGTCACAGTTAATTCACTGAGCTTACGTGTTCTCAGGAAGGGTCACTCGACCAGAGACATTAACTCTGATTCCTCTCCACAGATGCTGTCAGACCTCCTGAGCTTTTCCAGCAATTTCTATTCTTGTTACAGATGTGAGCCACAACTTTTCTCACTACTCCTCAAAATACTGTGCACCAAACAGTTACTTCAGATTGATGCAAATACTATTAAGCATGTTCTGCAAAACCTGCACCTAGCATCACTGATGTATCCAACTGGAGTTTCTGTTTGGTTGTACCCTTTCATTTAGTCAATGCAATGCATGTTTTTTAGGACAAGTTTTGTTCCATGCAAGTCAGGACTTTTTCCTAAAGTTCCTCTTTCCCACTAGTTTTATTCTGAATGCTAGAAAAAAGTCAAGAACCTCAAATTAAAGTAAATTAGTAACCGTTGGAAGTTATTGTTCAATGTTTTCATTTTCAGGTCTTCGAGGCAGCTCGAAAAATTAAATTCCTTTTTTGGGCAGAAGGAATCGGCAGACATGTTTGAAACGCTTGTGCCTATTATTTTAATTTATTAGAAAACTAACTAATATGACCAGTAAATAATTCTGCACAGGTTTTGTTTTTAAAATTTGGGTCTGAATTCTCTCTTTGTGTTGTGGTAACTTATTGCATAGTCTTATTGTGTAATAAGGCTTAGAAGGTGAAAGGTATTCATAGGAGTTGTGTTCTGTAGATATTTTGAACAATCTATTCAAACACATTATGATGTGTTTTCTGGTGCAGTGGGATTTAAACCTGGGAATCCTGACTCAGAGTTAGGGATACAACTACTTTACAAGACCCTTAGAATTTATTTTTAGTTTTTTTTGTAGAATCGCAACAGCGTGGAAACAGGCCATTCAGTCCAACAAGTCCACACCGACTCTCCAAAGAACACCTCACCTAGACTCATCCTGAATTTCCCATGGCTAATCTACCCAACCTGCACATCTTTGGACTGTGGCAGGAAACAGGAGCACCTGGAAGAAATCCATGTAGACATGGGACATGCAGACGTTTGCCCAAGGGTGAAATTGAACCCGGGTCTGCTGCACAGCAGTAGTGCTGACCCCTGAGCCACTGTACTGTTCGGCTACTTAAAATGAGGCTATTCCATGGCAGTGTACTTGGTACTGATTAAATCTTCTACTTGTACTTAAAACTTCTTTATCAATGATTGTCCCTCCACTCTAAGATCCAAAGTGGGAATGTTCATTGATTGTACAATGCTCAACACCATTCACAACTCCTTATGAAGTTATGCATGTCCATAAGCCACAAGAATGAACAAACAGCTCAATTGGACTCACAAACTCCACATTATTCTGAACAAAGGCCCCAAAGGAATTTTTCACATCCAGCGGAGATTTTCCTGCACATCCACCCACCTCATTACTTTCGATGTATTCTCCTCTACGTTGGGGAGGCAGGACGCCAATTCCCGAAATGTTTCATGGAACATCTCTGGGACACACAGATCCCCACTGCCCTGTGGCCAACCACTTCAACTCCCTTTCCCTCTCCACCTTGGATATGCAAGTCCTGGGCCACCTCCACCACTAAATCCAAGCCACCCGGCGCCTGGAGGAAAACCACTTCAACTTCCACCTTGGGAGCTTTCAACCACACGGCATCAACGTCAACTTCATTAGTTTTCAAATGTCCCTTCCCCCCCATCCTCCAACTCGGCACCGCCTTTTTGACCTGTCCCACCTGTCCATCTTCCTTCTCACCTATCCGCACTACCCTCCCCACCAATGTTTTACAATTACCCTCCCACTCGAGTTACCTATCGCCTTCTCAGCTCCCTTACCCCAGCCCCAGCCCCACCCCCACCACATTCTTGATGAAGGGCTATATGCCAGAATCATTGACGCTCCTGCTCCTTGGCTACTGCCTGACCTGCTGTACTTTTCCAGTGCCACACTTTTCGACTCCTGAACAAAACAGGCAGTTATATTTGGATTCCATCCATCGCCTTAAGCATTCTCTCCCCATTATTAAATCACAGTGAGAGGAGTGTGTATCATCTACCGGATTCACTCCTGCAACTCACCAAGCCTCCATTATCTTCCAAATATACAACTACTACCACCAAAAAGGACATGGTTAGCAGATGCTTGGAAACATCATTATCTGCAAGTTCCCCTCCTGACATTGAACCATCCTATGTAGAAGTTTATTGCCATTCTTTCATTATTTCTGGGTCAAAATCCCAGAACTTCCTTCCTAAAATAGTACTGTGGATGCTGCCATACCCCAAGTACCAAGTAGCTCAAAACAAACACCTCAAGAACAATTAAGGATGAATAATAAATGTTGGCCCTACCTGGGATTCAATATAGATTTTAAAAATGTTTTTTGTGTTTACGGATTTTCAGTTGCATTAATCAGGCTGTACCAAGTTAATACATTCAATTAGAA
This sequence comes from Hemiscyllium ocellatum, assembly GCF_020745735.1. NCBI lineage: Eukaryota > Metazoa > Chordata > Chondrichthyes > Orectolobiformes > Hemiscylliidae > Hemiscyllium > Hemiscyllium ocellatum. The sequence goes on along the minus strand of NC_083426.1, from coordinate 34,157,741 downwards.
AGAATAAAATCAGAAATTACTGGAAAAAGTCAGCATGCCTGGTAGCATCTGTGGAGAGAAATCAGAGTTAAAGTTTTGGGTTGAGTGACCTTTCGTCAGAATTTCCACATTAAAAAGAAAAATGTTTTGTGCAGAGGATAGGCCGGGGCAAGGGGGTAAGGAGTAAATGATAGGTGGAGATAGAGCCCAATGAAAGACAAGAACAGTTGCGCAGACAAAGGAGTTGGTAACAATCCGGCTAGGAGGATGAATAGCTGTTAATTGGGACTGTTAGTAGCTAACAATGACATGGAGATGCTGGTGTTGGACTGTGGTGTACAAAGTTAAAAATCACACAACACCAAGTTATAGTCCAACGGGTTTAATTGGAAGCACTATCTTTCAGAGTACTGCTCTTTCATCAGGTACTCCACAACTACTATAACCTGGTACTGTGTGATTTTTAACTTGGCTAATAATGGGTTGTGTGTAATAACAGACAATGTGGTTACAAGACCAGGTGTGTAGTGCATGGGGTAGGATCATGGGAGAAGGTACCTCAAGCCCTAATGTTGGTGAACTCAATAGTAATTCCTGAAGGCTGCTGAGTTCCCAAGCAGCAAATGAGGTCATGTTCTTCCAGCTTGTGCTGAGCTTCACTGGAGCACTGCAGCTAGCCTGAGACAGAGATGTTGGCCAGGGAGTAGGGTGGTGTGTTGAAGTGACAGGCAACTGAAAGCTCAGGGTCTTTTTCTGCAGACAAAATGTAGGTGTTCTGCAAAGTGGTCCCCCAGTCTACACTTCGTTTCCCCAGTATACAGGAGACCACATTGTGAGTAGTGAATACAGTAGACTAGATTGTGTGAAGTGCAGGTAAAATGAAGCTTCATCTGGAAGGTGTGTTTGGGCCCTTGGATACTGAGGATGGAAGAAGCAAATGGGCAGATGTTACATCCTCCGCACTTTTAGGGAAAGGTGTCATGGAGGAGTGATGGGAGTGAAGGAGGAATGGACGAGGGTGCTCTAGAGGGAAGGTTCCTTGCTGAAAGCTGAAAATGGAGGGAATGAGAACATAAATCTGATGATAGCATTCTGCTGAGGTGATTGAAATGACAGCTAATGATCCTCTGGATGTTGATGCTGATGGGATGGAAGGTAAGGACAAGGGGGAATCCTATTGTTGTTGTAGGGGGGAAGAGAGGAGGTGAGGGCCGACGTGCGGGAGAAGGCTGAGGGCCCTGTCAACAACTGTGCTGGGGAATCCTCTGTTGAGGAAAAAAGGTGGACATTTCAGAGACTTCCTTGTTGAAGTTGGGATAATCAGAACAGACACGGAGGAGACGGAATAACTTAGAGAATAGAATAGAACATTTACATGAAACAGGGTATGATGATGTATAGTCAAGGTAACTGTGGGAGTCAGTGGGTTTACAATAAGCATTGGTGGCGACAGATGTCAAGGAAGGGAAGGGAAGAGTTCAAAATGGTCCAGATGAAGGTGAGATTGGGGTGGAAATTGGAAACAAAATTGATAAAACGTTTCCACTTCTGGATGAAAGAGGGAAGCAGTAGCGATTGTATCGTCGATATATCGGAGTAAGAGTTTTGAGTGGGACTGGATTATTCCACATACCTCACAAAGAGACAGGCATAACTGGGACCCATGTGGGTACCCATGGCCACACCTTTGACCCGAAGAAAGTGAAAGAAGCCAAAAGAGAAGTTGTTCAGTGTGAGGATGAGCTTGGCCAGGCAGAGGATGGTGGTGGATTGGGGATAGTTAAGGCCTTTTCAGCAGGAAGAAGCAGAGAGTCCTAAGACTATCCTGATGGGGGATGGATGTGTATAAGGACTACACATCCATGGTAAAGAGAAGGTGGCTGGAGCCTGCAAACTGGAAATTCTAAAGCTGAAGTAAAGCATCAGAGGAATCATGGGTGTATGTGGGCAGGAATTGGACCGGGGAGAAAAACTCAAGTTGAGTTAGGAAGAGATTCATTTGGTGGGGCAGGAACAGGCAGAAGCAATGAGTCTGCCTGTGCAGTCCTGTTTGTGGATTTTCAGAAGGAGATAGAAGGGAGTAGTGTGGGAACAGAGAGCTATCGGCTTTGAGGCAGTGTAGGGAGAGATCAGCAGATGAAATGAGTTAAGTGACTGCGATGGATATGGTTGCCTGATGTTTCATGTTGGGGTCAAGATCCAGGAGGAGACACGAGGAGGTGGCTGAGAGCTAGCACTCAGCCTCAACAATGTCTCAGAGGTCAGTCCACCAAACAACAACAGCAGCACCCTTGTCAGCAACTTAATTACAAAGTCAGGATTGGATCTGAGAGTATGGAGTGCAGTGGTTCCTGGGAGATAGGTTGGAATGGGTGAGAGGAGAGGTGCAGAGAAATTGAGGCTTCCAGTGTCACATTGACCATTCTCAATGGACAGGTCAAGAGGAGGTAAAAGGTGATAAATGGGGGTCTAGGGGAGTGAAAATGTTGGAAGTGGTTGAAGTGATATGTGAGGTGGGGAGAGGGCTCTTGTCAAAAGAAATGGGTATGGCACTGTAGTTGACAGGGCCCTCAGCTGGGTCCAACCCATCTCCCACAGTTCCCGCAGTTACCTCTCAGTAGATTTTGTGTTTGACAGCGTGGAAATGATTGTAGCTTTTGGCCTCATATCAATTATAGAGTCAGAGAGTTGGACAGCACAGAAACAGTCCAACTCATCCATGCTGACCAGATATCCCACATTAATTTAGTCTCATTTGTCAGCATTTGGCTTTTATCCCTCTAAACTCTTCCTATTGAATATTGTAATTGTACCAGCCTCCACCACTTCCTTTGGCAGCTCACTCCATACACCCACCACCCAATACATGAAAAAATTGCCACTTTGGCAACTTTCAAATCAATCCCCTCTCACCTTAAACCTTTGCTGCTGAGTTTTGGACTCCCCTATTTTGGTTATTCATCCTATTTATGCCCCATATGATTTTATAAACCACAATAAGGCCACCCCTCAGTGTCCAGGGAAAATAGCCCCAGCCCATTCAGCCTCTCCCTATAACTCACCCCTCAAAGCCTGGCGACATCCTTGTAAATCTTTTCTGAATCCTTTCAAGTTTCAAAACATCTTTCCTATAGCACAGAGACCAGAATTGAGCGCAGTATTGCAAAAGTGGCCTAACCGATATCCCGTACAGCTGCGACATGATATCCCAGCTCCTATACTGAGTACCAAATGCTTTCTTGAAATTCTATCATTTTCGTCCATTTTAAATCTGGATTACAATTAATTATCTGAATTTGTTGCTGTTATCCTATTTCTCACATTTCTTTAACATGAAGAATCTGCCAGAAAATCCAATTGTTCCACAGCAATAACCTAAATACTTATCCCATGCAATTCCTGCAGAAAGATATCTTACTCATCATCCATCATTGCCAATTGTTAAAAGCAGCTATTTAAAAGAACTTTCCATGATCTATTATGAAATTGAAAAGCAAACATCACTTAAAATTATCACGTTATAACAAACTATTTTCGAACTCACGATAATTTTGCTGCACTCTGCCAAAGGTTGTGCTTTTAAGACGTTCTTCTTTTCTTTATAAATTAATATTATTGTATGTCCTTTTTCCACGGGAAGTAGACAGCTTGTTTCTTAATGGACGAATGTGTTTTCTCGGACTTGAGTCCCTAGTAAATACCAATGCTTTATGGTCCTTGCCAATAGATTTGTCAGGGATATGAAGCAAGAGTTATCAAATTTCTTCCAGCTATTGGTGGATAGTGTCTACTTTCAATCTTTCACACCCTCTGTGCCCTCAGACTATAGGTAGACAGCAGCTGCTGATCTAAGAGGAGTGATGTATGGTCACTGGACTGAGCTCTATGTGACTAATGGCGCCAAGGGGTATGAAACATGTACACTTGATGTACATAGACAAAACTCTAATCATTACCAAGTATTGTTTCAGGTTTGTTGCTGTGAACACAGCTAAAAATATTATCCTTTACGTTTTGCATGTTCAAATGATCTGATGAATCACCTGGAAACATTTGAATCCATTAACAGACGCATAACCTGTAAAAATCTATTTACTTTGTGCCACTTGACCTGGCCAGAATTAAAACTTCATTTTCAGGAGCTCAAATGCATGTTCATTTATTTTTCCTGATGAGCAGATTGTTTTGGTTATATTGCCTCAGTTTGAGGATTAGCTAAGGGACTAAGGCGTCATCTCTTCAAGTGGTACCTCTTGTCCCAAGGATCCATCCACAATGATCTGCAGCAACTATGGACGAATAGATGACAACGATGTTATGATCATCTCCAAGTGAATAAGTGTAAATATTGAAGAAGTTCTTATTATGGTCAGACCTGTTGAATGTTGAGTGAGTGGGTGCTGATGAATTGCATCAAGTGATCACAGAGTGGACAGAGCAAATGCAGGTTATGGCGGCAAACTCACTGCACACTCTGAGGCTTCATTTGTCATGAGCTGAACATAATGTTCAGATTTATCAGATAGGGTACCAGTGACCTGCGAGATGCATTGGTGCACAGTTTGATCTTGGAAGTAACCAGAAGTGAAGACGTTCAAGGCCACAATGACCTTGACTGTACAGTAGGTCATGGTGATCCATGTTGAACACCTCAAGGTCCTCCATAATGAGAACATGATTGTTTTTGATCATTTGCCTGTAGAGTAGCTGTCTTGTGCTGCACTAGGTTTTGGTCATGTCAAGGTAGCCCTTTCTTTGAAGGTCTATGCAATATTGAGAATAGAACCATCTTCTTGCTCAGCCCTTCAGCCCTGTCAGCTTAATCACCAGGGTTCTGGTGTTCCTGTGGAGAATATTACCTCTCAGTGCCAGTGTGTCTAAAATCTGAGTCATGTCCTCATTTTCAGATGCTACCTTCCTTGTATCCAGGTACTCCCTTAATTTTCCCTCAGTGGCTTTGCCTCCAGTTCATAGATTCTGCCATTGGAGAAGAGTAATGAATCATTATTTATTGTACTCAATGCCCACTCTGCCCACAAGCCACACTGCACCAAAGGCACATGTTACTCTATTTCTTCAGTTTCCTTGTTAGCATTCACTTTCATGGGTCAATGTTAGTTCCATCCAGAGCCATTGGCTGAATTTCCTCAGTATACCCACCTCCCTTCTGTCCTAACAGTGTGTGTAGACTGTAGATCCTATGAAAATCTGAAATCATCCAATTATTAATGAATGAGCTCTACAATGACCCCTGCCCATAATCTTAGATTTGATGGGACTTAAACAAGACTCATCATCCTCACCCCTCCAGCTGCCCCACCTCCACCACTCCCCCAACCTTGTAAATATGCTGGCATAGGGAATGGCATTGGAACATCCCAAAGCTGGTTGGCATATGTGCACTCCTGTTGAGGGGCTTATGCCTGAAACGTCGATTCTCCTGCCCCTCGCATGCTGCCTGACCTGCTGTGCTTTTCCAACACCACACTCTTGACTCTGATCTCCAGCATCTGCAGTCCTCACTTTCTCCATATGTGCATTCAGACCCTATTTGCTCAATGTCTATCACCAGCACTAAATGCCTTAATTAAACAAGTGCCTTCTTTTTCCCTCGAAGAAGTTGCTCTATTCTGAGGTATCCACAACTTTGCTTCAACAACTAAACAACTAAAGATTAGCTTTTTAAAAAGAAACCCTCCTGTCGAGATAGAAGAAGGTGGAGTGCCAATTCCACTGCCTAGTCTCTGATGTATCTCTGTGCCACTGCCAGTGGATGCTTTGTGAATATATAGGCACATCCAAAGTGGTGCACTGGAAAAAAACTGGATAGTCCTTCTGTGTATTTAATACAATGTGGTCACATACAAATTGCATAAGTCTAGAGTATTACTGCCTAACCAGAGAATAAGTAGCTGTAAATAATAGCTGAACTGGTATTATCACACATTGGCTAATGCTATATGACATTAGATTCTCGTGCTTGGCTGAAAATAACCCAAAACTTCACCTTAGGATCCTCTGACTGAATGAGTTTGATGGAGCTGAAAACGTGTTGCTGGAAAAGCACAGCAGGTCAGGCAGCATCCAAGGAGCAGGAGAGTCAACGTTTCGGGCATGAGCCCTTCTTCAGTTTGATGGAGTCAACATAGTTGACAGTCTGTTTATAGAGGTGACACAACATTGACAACATTACAGACATAAAAATAGCGCTCAATTGATGAAGTTGTAGACTCCATAACACTGAGTTGGAGGCCTAGGTTCAAATCCACCCCCACCACCATCCCCCTGCCCCCCCAACACCTACCCCCCCCCAACCACCTCCAACATTCCAGAGGTGTATCATTACATTTCTGAATAAATTGATTAAAATAAAAGATTTGCAAGCATAAAGGAGCCAGAAAAATCCTAATATTGGGAAATAAATGGATTTTGTTTCTTGCAAAAACATATCTGAATGTCTGTTATTACCATTCTACAATTTTAATCCTTTATACATAGAACATAAAACAGTACAGCATAGAAACAGACCCTTCAGCCCACCATGTCTGTGCCAACCATGGTGCCATTCTAACTAATCCCATCTTCCTGTATATAGTTCAAATCTCTCCATACCCGACCTGTTCACGTTTCTGTCTAAATGCCTCTTAAACGTTGCTATCTGTTTAACAAAGGTTTGTGCAGTGTCAAGGAGCTTCTCGTCAAAAGGAAGAAGGCAGCTTACATAAGGTGGGGGAAGCAAGGATCTAGCACAGCTTTAGTGGATTACAGATTTGCTAGAAAGGAGCTCAGAAATGGACTGAGGAGAGTCAGGAGGGGGCACGAAGAAAGCTTGTCAAGAAGGATTAGAAAGAACCCAAAGGCATTTTCCTCATACGTGAGGGAGAAGAGAATGATCAGGGAGAAGATAGGGCTGATCAGGGATAGCAGAGGGAACTTGTGCATGGAGTCTGAGCAAATAGGGAAATCTCCAAATGATTTTTTTTGCTTCGGTTTTCACCAAAGAGACCTTGTTGTGAATGAGAACTTTGAGGAGCTGGGATACCGGCTTGATCAGATCGAGATTGATGAAGTTTGATGAGCTGGAACTTTTGGCAAACATTAAAATTGATAAGTCCCGAGGGCCAGTTCAGAATTGGTTGGCTGACAGAAGATAGAGAGTGGTTGTAGATGGAAAGTAATTTTGCCTGGAGGTCAGTGTTGAGTGGGGTCCCACAGGGCTCTGTTCTTGGGCCTCTGCTCTTTGTAGTTTTTATAAATGACTTGGATGAGGAGGTTGAGGCATGGGTTAGTAAATTTGCAGATTACTCAAAGGTTGGAGGTGCCTTTGATAGTATCGAGGGCTATTGCAGGCTGCAGCGTGACATAGATAGGATGCAGAGTTAGGCTGAGAAATGGCAGATGGAGTTCAATCTGGATAAATGCAAAGTAATGCATTTTAGAAGGTCGAACTCGAATGCTGAATATAGGATTAAAGACAGAATTCTTGGCAGTGTGGCGGAACAGAGGGATCTGGGTGTGCAAGTACATGGATTCCTCAAAGTTGCCACCCAAGTGGATAGGATTGTTAAGAAAGCATATGGTGTTTTGGCTTTCTTTAACGGGAGATCGAGTTTAAGAGCCACAAGGTTTTGCTACAGCTCTACAAGTCCCTAGCGAGACCACTCTTGGAATATTGTATCCAGTTCTAGTCGCCCTACTATAGGAAAGTTCCAGAGGCTTTGGAGAGGGTGCAAAGAAGGTTTACCAGAATGCTGCCTGGACTGGAGGGCTTGCCTTATGGAGAGAGGTTGACTAAGCTTGGATTTTTCTCTCTGGAGAGAAGGATGAAGAGAGGTGACCTGAGCGAGGTTTACATGATAATGAGAAGCATGGATAGAGTAAATAGCCAGAGACTTTTCCCCAGGGCAGGATTGACTGGCACAAGGGGTCATAGTTTTAAGATATTAGGACAAAAGTATAGAGGGGATGTCAGAAGAAAGCTCTTTATGAGAGAGTTGCGAATGCATGGAATGCATTGCCAGCGGCAGTGGTGGGAACAGAGTCATTAGGGACATTTAAGCAATTGCTGGACATGCTCATGGATAACAGTGCATTGAGGGGTGTGTAGCTTAATTTATTTTATTTTACATTCAGATTAATTCTCAACACAACATTGTGGGTGAAAGGGCCTGTTCTGTGCTGTACTTTTCTATGTTCTATGTTCTAAATAATATTTATTTAATTTGAAATCTTTTAATTACTCAAAATGATCATACATGTGCACACTCAGCTTGATGATAACATTGGAACCAACAGTCGCCTTCAAGTCTCAGTCCAGGATTTAAGTATGATATCTAGGTTGACAAATCATGTTTTGTTGGAGTTGTGCTAACTTATACACTGATGACGTTGTTTTATTGATGAAACATTATTCCAAATCATCTTCAATGGGTTTTTTTTTTGCATGTTCAGGTGGTTTACTCCAATGCATCATTGGGTTTCACCCTGACATCCCTATCCGTTACCTTCATTGCTGATTCTATTTTGTCAACAGCAACTTCCATAATAAATACTGGGAAGAATGGCTCTCCATCTCTGTTTCCTCGATTAATCCAATGAAAGGTCAGGCTGTTGGCGTGATTGTTTAATTTCCATCACAGGGAAAAATGGTTGGAGGTTGGGAGGTCCCACTGCACACATTATTTGCTTTTCTACTTTCTTCATATACTGTGGAATATTGGGAAACTGATCTTAATGTTTTTGACTTAATTAAGGATTTTGTAACATGCTCTTAATTCAGTTGGCATTAGCAGTAAAAAATGTCATAAAATGGAACTTTTTTACTGTCAGTATTAGTCATTTTTCAGGGTAATCTCACCAACTGAATCCAGAAAAGTTGGAACACAAGTATAGTTTTCATAGTCAAGTTTTTTCAGCGAGGAAAAGAATGACAGAGCTACATTTATATAGCAGCCTTTCACAATCATAGGGTGTCCCAAAGTGCTTTAGGGTTGATGAAACAGTCTTAAAACAGTCACATTGTAATGGAGAAAACATGGCAGCCATTTTGCATGCTGAGGGTCTGGAAGTAACAATGTAACAATGGCAAGATAATTTGCTTCAGTAATATTGTTTGAGGGATAAATATTTGCCAACACATTGGGGATGACTCCTTAACAACATAATGTCTTAGGCTCTTTTACAGCCACCTGAGAGGGCAGAAATGTTCAACTCCTCAAGCAACGGACAAAGAACAAAGAAAATTACAGCACTGGGACAAGCCCTGTGGCCCTCCAAGCCTGCGCCAATCCAGATCCTCTATCCAAACCTGTCACCTGTTTTCCAAGGATCTGTATCCCTCTGCTCCGTGCTCATTCATATATTGTCTAGATACATCTTAAATGAAGCTATTGTGCCTGCCTCTACCATCTCGGCTGGCAACGCATTCCAGGCACCCACCACTCTCTACGTAAAGAGCTTTCCTGCATATCTCTCTTAAACTTCTCCCCTCTCACCTTGAACTCATGTCCCCTAGCACTCTGGAAAAAGCTTCTTGTTATCCACCCTGTCTATAGCTCTCGTGATTTTGTAGACCTCAATCAGGACCCCCCTACCTCCATCTTTCTAATGAAAATAATCCTAATCTACTCAACCTTGCTTCATAGCTAGTGCCCTCCATACCATGCAACATCCTGGTGAAACTCCTCTGCACACTCTCTAAAGCATCCTCACCTTTCTGGTAATGAGGGAACCAGAACTGTATATAGTATTCCAAATTGGGCCAAATCAAAGTCCTAAGCAACTGTAACATGACCTGCCAACTCTTGTACTCAATATCCCATCCGATGAAGGAAAGTATGCCGTATGCTTTCTTGACCACTCTACTGACCTGCATTGCCATCTTCAGGGAACAATAGACTTGGACACCCAGATCTCTCTGTACACTGATTTTCCCCTAGACTTACCCATTTACTGCATAGTTTGCTCTAGAATTGGATCTTCCAATGCATCCCTTTGCATTGAACTCCATCTGCCATTTCTCTGCCCAATTTTCCAAAATATCTTGTGCTGCACTCTCTTTCAATCCCCTTCACTATCTGCTACTCCACCAATCTTAGTGTCATATGCAAATTTGCTAATCAGACCACGTATACTATCCTACAAATCATTTATGTAAATCACAAACAAGTGGTACCAGTACGGATCCCTGTGGAACACCACTGGTCACAGTTCTTCACTTTGATAAAATCCCTTCCACTACTACTCTCTGTCTCCTACTGCTCAGCTAGTTCTCTATCCATCTACCTAGTACACCCTGGACCACATGCAACTTCACTTCCTCCATCAGCCTATCTTGGGGAACCTTATCAAACACCTTATTGAAGCCCATGTATATGACATCTACAGCCCTCCCCTTCATTAATCAACTTTGTCACTTCCTCAAAGAATTCTGTCAGGTTGGTAAGACATGATCCTACCTACACAAAACCATGCTACCTATCACTGGTAAAACAATTTCCTTCCAAATGTAAATAGGTCCTATCCCTCATGCTTCCTTACCACTGACGCCAGGCTCACCAGTCTATAATTACCTGGATTATCATTACTACCCTTTTTAAACAAGGGGATAACTATAACAATTCTCCAGTCCTCCGGGACTTCACCTTGGTTCAAGGATGCTGCAAAGATATCTGTTAAGGCCCCAACTATTTCCTCTCTCATTTCCCTTAGTAACCTGGGATAGATTCCAGGAGAAAGTGAGGACTGCAGATGCTGGAGATCAGAGCTGAAAACGTGTTGCTGGAAAAGCGCAGCAGGTCAGGCAGCATCCAAGGAGCAGGAGAGTCGACGTTTCGGGCATGAGCCCTTCTTCAGGAATCCTGAAGAAGGGCTCATGCCCGAAACGTCGACTCTCCTGCTCCTTGGATGCTGCCTGACCTGCTACGCTTTTCCAGCAACATGTTTTCAGCTCTAGATTCCATCCAGACCTGGGGACTTGTCCACCTTAATGCCTTTTAGAATGCCCAACAATTCTTCCCTCCTTATGCCAACAATGCAACACATTGTCAGTACTGCATTGGAGTATTGGTCTCAATTTTCGTGCTCAACTTCTAAAGGAAATTAGAACCCATGACCTTCTGACTCAGTCCAAAGTGTTACCAGCAGAGCTAGGAATTTAAAAAGTTAACTATTTGAGCCAGCAGGTGATTCATTGATAAATCAGGATCAGGTTAAAAACAATGATTTCAATAGTGACTCAGGAGCTAAATTATGTAAATGATGCACACAAGTATTTGATCAGTATTTAAATATGTATAATTACAGTGGGCTTGCTATTTAAGGGAATGTTATTTTGAGATAATAATATAGCTGGAGCTTGATTTCCTTTCATTGTGGTTGAGGTACTGCTCACTGGGATTAAAGTCTTTATACATAACCTAAGTGGAATTTGTTAGCAGTTTTTCACTAATTGAATTTATTTAATAAGAATTAATACAGTAATATGAGTATGACCAGAAATAGCCATATCTAAGTTTGCTGCTCAAATAACTATTTACTTCAAAATGTCAACACAACTGAATTGCTTTAGACATGTTTTGATGCTTTTCCAATGGAAATTGCTGTGTGTTTAAACATTTAATTTATTTTTATCACTTCAACTATAAAAAAATCATATCTATCTGCTTTAGTATTTGGCTGAGACAATCACATACAAAAATTAAGCCAATGGCCAGTGATCCGAAATGTACTGCATAGTAGAATGATAAAAATAGAATCAGTATAAAACATTTTTAAAAAAACTTAAATATTTTCAGAGGAAAAACTGCAGATCTATTAGAAAAGAGCAAATGAATGGAATTAATTGAGGAGCTGAGCTACCACAGCTGGTATGGACCAAATAGCGTCCTACTGTGCTGTATTTTTCTTTGATTCCAGAACATGTTTAAAGTAACTGATGATTCATAAACTAATATAACCACAGCAGGGAGGTTGAATTCCTCTTGGTAGGCATTTTGCGCAGGACATCTTTTAACATGGGAATGCTTTTGCACATCAGCAGACACAAGGTCCTTGCCAGAAGATAGATCTAGATCAGGCTCATCAGCCACATAAGGACCCACAGAACCCATGACCACTGATACAGAATTTCCAAAGTGGACAATCATACTCATTAGTGAGTGATTGCCAGTGAGGACGGTGATGATAACCATTGCATACCTCTGGTGTTTAATGAGCACAGATGCCAGATTCATTGCTTGGGTGAATGTCTTGCACATATAAAATGGAAGAGCTATCTTTCCAATTAAATCTATCAAATCTAATTAGATATTCTAACGTTAAGAAGTCTTCTTGATTAAAATTGTGAACGAACTTAAAAAAAAATCACTGACTGAGATGCTTGTGGAATCTTTAAAGATTATCAATTTAGTAACATCCAAGTATTCTGTAGGTGTGCTTTGTCTGATAATGTTTCTGTGAAGTATCTTGGGAAATTTTATGACTTCCAAGGTGCTATATAAATGGAAATTATTTTTCTCAATCTAGTATTTATTCTGGCATGCTATTTAATAATGTCAAAGAATAAAATAAAAATGTAAGGGAGAAAACAAAGTCACACTTCCTTCGTACTGTTCGGTACAATCTGACTAATGACTAAATTTTTGAAGGATTGTCATTATTGTAATGTATCAATCCTGGCAGTAAATTTGTAGAGAGATGAGTGTTGGGTGTTTGGGGTAAGTGAGAGTGAGAGAAGGAAGATGTTGCAGGCAGTAAGCAGAGTGGTAGACAATGAGCCTTGGTGAAAAGTGAGTGCAATAACAGAGAAAGAGTGAAAGTTATTGAAGAGGATATGGTAACACGTGCACTCATGGAATGGAAAAGGACATTGACCTTCCTACTATAGTGCTGGGCATTCTCCTGATTTTGAGGCCTCATTTACCCAAGTGGCAACTTTGGACCAGGCTGTTATAGACTGGTGTCATGGCCTTCACTGCTGGTCCTGGGAGAGAAGGAAAGCCATGCTTGCATCATCTCATCCTGCAAGACCTTCAAGTCCTTTTCAGCAAAGTGGAGCAACAATTTCACGTTTTTTGCCATGTCCAGAGCAAATACCAGGAACCATACAGTGCAGTTCCAGCCTGACAGTGGGTTTTTAATGATGGCATGGGCACCTAGGATACAAGTGTTTCAGCAGATATTTGATAAGTGATGATTAGTTTGGGAACAGTGTACAGTAAAGATAGAGATTGAATTGAACTTGAGGGACACCAAGACGTGGTGTAAGTATTTAATTAGGGATATTTTGTAACATTTGGTGGGAGCCTTTGCTGCATACCGCACCAAATTACTCGAAAAAAACTCATACAACTGACTCTAGTCAGAAAAAAAGTAGCATTCAGCCAGTAGTCACTGGAACATGATTAGTCCCGATCTTTTGCAAAAAGCAAGCCGCTAGAGCAAGGTTCTGACTCTACCTTTCTGTTGAGCAGGGCCTTGGTTCTCCCATGAGTTTTCAACTCCCCAGCCGTGCTGTAAGTCTAAAACTGCAAATGGTATCGGATGTCAGACTGGAGTGAAGTTTGCTGTCTCATTTTTCCAGCTGGTTAAAGTGTGTAGGATGACATTTTAAAGAGTTATATAATGATATGCAGTCAGGGAATAAACAGGACACCTTATTAAACCCGAGTATGAAATGTAATCCTGACTATGACACTTCAATACTTATTTAGTGATTACAGTGCTATTTTTCAGTTTATATCAGAGGTCACTTCATAGCCCCTATGAGTTTTAATTTCTCCTGAGAGGGGTTCTGCAGGAAAGCATCAAGTGGTGCATATCATTTGAGGTGGTGACATATAGCCGTTCTAGAAGAATGAAGTTGTTGATATGTTAATCTTCTTGTTCAGGATATCCCCTTTGATCCTTCGCTATCAATTTTAGACCCTAAATATTGTCAAGTATAATTTCTTTCACTTACTGAAGTGGTCATAGAACTAAACTTAAAAGTTATCTGAAGTTCTCCCTTGAAGATGTAGCAAAGACGGCTGAATGAAAACATTACATAGCACTTATGTGCTGGGGGCGACATGGAAAGATTAATTTCAATATAACCAGCCAGTTGGAAAACTGGTGAGTCATAGAGTCATAGAGTCATAGAGCTGTACAGCACGGAAACAGACCCTTCCGTCTAACTTGGCCATGATGACCAGATATCCTAAATTATTATAGTGCCATTTGCCACAATTGTGCCCATTATGTTCTAAACCCTTCCTATTCATATATCCATCCCAATGCCTTTTTAAATGTTGTAATTATACCAGTCTCCACCACTTCCTCTGGCAGCTCATTCCATACACGTATCACCCTCTGTGTGAAAAGGTTGCCCCTTAGGTCTGTTTTAAATCTTCTCCTCTCACATTAAAACTATGCCTTCTATTTTTGAACTCCCCCGCCCAGGGGAAAGACTTTGTATATTCATCCTAACCGTGCCTCTCATGATTTTATAAACCTCTACAAGGTCCCCCTCAGCCTCTAACCTTCTGGGGAAAACAGCCCCAGCCTATTTTGTGCTTTGGCTCCACAACTGGACCTTAAAAGACCACAATACTTCTATCAGGTAGTTGCTGTTTATCACAGACTCAAAGCCAGTTAGATTGTCATCAGCAAATATCAGTCAACTCGGGATGGACATGCCACTGTACGGCACAATGCTGTATCAGCCTCCCAACCTGCACTATGTGCTAGCTGCATATGCACCAAAGGCACTGATATAGTCCTCATTCAATCCGCAACAACCCCTTCAGGCAGAAAGTCCACATACAGTAAGTAAAGAGCAGACTTTGATATCATCCCAGGATCTACGGTACTATCAGTTAGGATGGTCAGGGTCAAGAGGTCCATAACTCCTTAGTCTGTGCAGAGAGTCATGGTCAGCTCTGTGGGGGACATTGCAATCTATCCATGGAATTGGGAATTGGTACAAGTATCAGTCAAGAGTCTTGTCATTCATCTTTTGGGGCTGTCCTGCTTTGTCACTCAATGGGTTTGTTACAAGTCAAGGAGGAGGACATTATTAGGGTGCGATCAGGAGGGAAGCTGGAGATTTTAATTATGAGGTTGGGAGTCAGAATGCTCGGATCCAGAGTGGATTACAATACTAAATGGGGTATAAGTCAATGTATAGGTGAAGGGAGATCAATAGACTATATAAGGGAAAAGGATCATGTGACAACAGGCGGTATCATTGACTGAAAGTGACACCCCAGTTTCAATCGCACATTTGGCAAATTCACTGATATGTCTGGAGCTGGAATGGGGAGGGGGGTTTAGTGGTAATAGTTGGAAAGGGTATCAGAAGGAGTAAAGTAGACAGATTAAGACTCCAAAAGATGGAGTTGTTGGTCATCTAGGGAAGTTCAAAGCTTTTGGGGTTAACAGGGAGGTCTACTAGGAAAAGAACATTTTATGTGAGTATTCACCAACATGAAGAGGCTGAGAATCACAGTTTAAGGAGCGACTGATATGGCTGTAAATAACAAAGTGAAATGGAGCTGAAAATACATGGGACCACAGCCAGAGTGTGTGGGGTAAGTGCTCCATTGTATGATGGACGGGCTTCATTCCAGACGTCTGTACACTGAAGCCAAAACACACTTATGGGTAAAACATGCTTTGTGAACTTTACTGTTCGCACACTGTGTGCAGTTCAAATTCTTTGCACTAAGATCTCCTGACCAGAGCTTGTAGGATCTTGAATGACTCCCACCAATGGCTGTGATGCTTCTTCACTCATTTGCTCTCACCACACCGCTCTTACTGAAACTCCCCACACTACTAACCTTGTATACACTCTATATTTCCTCCTTATTTGGGACACCACACCACTTACCTCACCTGCACCAACAGAAAAATCTCCTTCTCACTCAATCTTTCCCTTTCTTTCATTAGAGATGAAAACCACCCACAACAGAGCTGCATGGGCCAGGACGGTTGGTGGAATGCTAGATAATTGTCTCCTCACCTACTACCAGTGGAGGATTTTGGTCCTGGCAGTCAAAGGCCAGGATTACTCTTGTGGAGATGCTGAAACCTCCATGTAACAACAAGCAAGTCAGAGGCATTGTCCATCATTGTGTTACTCTCCTATTAACTCCACTGTAAATGTATAATCATGCTACAGCTTCTATCCCTTGGTCACAATGCATCGTCTCTATTATGTCCATCAGGTATGAACGGTATGTCCATGCTCCTCTCCAGTCTCTTCTACCTCTGAGAGGAGGATGCTTTGAAGGAAAGACTGGCAAGGCTACCTCCTGCACCCTCAATAGCTCTGATAATGACACTTCCATTAATGTGTTAATGGAATTGGGAAAACCTACTGGTGGACACATCTCCCTCAGCTGTTCAAGGCTGCTGGTATATAAAGGCTGCTAGATATCAGACACTCACCAGGTACACTCAGGAGAAGATTCTATGGTGTAGGCAAAGTTGAGACTTCATACAAATGCAGGGGCAGACACAGGAACAACAGGCAGGTTGCTCAGCGCCAATGGCAAAGCGACAGGAGGACAAGGGGTGTTGACCTTACTTCAAGTGCCTCTTCCTCCACAAGGAGTCAGGGTGGTGCTTTCTTATTCCTATTAATCTCTCCTATGCTGGTGATGGGATCAAGAGTCTTTATTGGGGTGAAAGGTTCCAACATATCAGCTTGTACTGGAAAGCAATGTGTAACAGAATGGTTTCCTCAAATCCCAGTGATGCCATTACTCCAGTTCTTTTATGATTTTCCCCACAGGATCACCCAAACCATCTCCTGTTGCTTCATCAATTACCTCTAAGGTTAAAATTGGGCCCTTGAAGACAGAAACAGGAGAATATATTACATGGAACAAAGAAATGGCAGAAGAATTGAATTGGTACTTCAAATCTGTGTTCACTGAGGAAGACACAAGCCCCCAATCTCCCTGAGGTAACAGTGGCTGAAGGACCTGAACTTAAGGGAATTTATATTTGCCAGGAATTGGTGTTGGAGAGACTGTTAGGTCTGAAGGTTGACAAGTCCCTGGGGCCTGATGGTCTACATCCCATGGTACCGAAGGAGGTGGCTTGAGAAATCGTGGATGCGTTGGTGATTATTTTCCAGAGTTCGATAGATTCAGGATCAGTTCCTGCGGATTGGAGGGTGGCTACTGTTGTACCACTTTTTAAGAAAGGTTGGAGAGAGAAAGCAGGAAATTATAGATCAGTTAGTCTGACCTCAGTGGTGGGAAAGATGCTGGAGTCTATTATAAAGGATGAAATGACGACACATCTGGATAGTAGTAACAGGATAGGTCAGAGTCAGCATGGATTTATGAAGAGGAAATCATGCTTGACTAATCTTCTGGAATTTTTTGAGGATGTAACTCTGAAGATCGACGAGGGAGATCCAGTAGATGTAGTGTACCTGGACTTTCAGAAAGCTTTTGATAAAGTCCCACATAGGAGGTTAGGGTGCATGGTATTGGGGGCAAAGTACTGATTTGGAGTGAAAGCTGGTTGGCTGATAGGAAATAAAGAGTAGTGATAAACAACTCCATTTCGGAATGGCAGGCAGTGACCCAGTGGGGTACCGCAGGGATCAGTACTGGGACCGCAGCTTTTTACAATATATGTTAATGATATAGAAGATGGTATTAGTAATAAGATTAGCAAATTTGCTGATGATACTAAGCTGGGTGGCAGGGTGAAATGTGATGTAGATCTCAGGAGATTACAGGGTGACCTGGACAAGTTAGCTGAGTGGTCAGATGCATGTCAGATGCAATTTAATGTGGATAAATGTATGGTTATCCACTTTGGTGGCAAGAACAGGAAGGCAGATTACTACCTAAATGGAATCAATTTAGGTAAAGGGGCAGTACAGAGAGATATTGTATACCAGTCAATGAAGGTAAGCATGCAGGTACAGCAGGAAGTGAAGAAGGCTAATAGCATGCTGGCCTTCATAACAAGAGGGATTGAGTATAGAAGCAAAGAGGTTCTTCTGCAGCTGTACAGGGCCCTGGTGAGACCACACCTGGAGTACTGTGTGCAGTTCTGGTCTCCAAATTTGAGGAAAGACATTCTGGCTATTGAGGGAGTGCAGCGTAGTTCACGAGGTCAATTCCTGGAATGGCGGGATTACCTTACACTGAAAGACTGGAGCAACTGGGCTTGAATACCCTTGAGTTTAGAAGACTGAGAGGGGATCTGATTGAGCCATATAAGATTATTAAAGGATTGGACACTCTGGAGGCAGGAAACATGTTTTCGCTGATGGGTGAGTGCCGAACCAGAGGACACAGCTTAAAAATACGGGGTAGTCCATTTAGGAAATTCGACGTTTCGGGCATAAGCCCTTCATCAGGAATCCTGATGAAGGGCTTATGCCCGAAACGTCGAATTTCCTATTCCTTGGATGCTGCCTGACCTGCTGTGCTTTAACCAGCAACACATTTTCAACTGTGATCTCCAGCATCTGCAGACCTCACTTTTTACTAGTCCATTTAGGACAGAGATGAGGAGAAACTTCTTCACCCAGAGAGTGGTGGCTGTGTGGAATGCTCTGCCTCAGAGGGCAGTGGAGGCCCAGTCTCTGGATTCACTTAAGAAAGAGTTGGATAGAGCTCTCAAGGATTGTGGAATCAAGGGTTATGGAGATAAGGCAGGAACAGGATACTGATTAAGGATGATCAGCCATGATCATATTGAATGGTGGTGTAGGCTCAAAGGGCAGAATGGCCTACTCCTGCACGAATTGTCTATTGCCTATTGTTTATTACCTTTCCTGTGCTGTAAGGTCTGAAAGGGGAATAATCACTAATGATTGCACTGTAACACTATTTACTGTCCTTCAGCTATCAGTAACAGAGGAAAAGCTTCCTATAATGTTTTCATGATTCTGCTTTATATTGACAGGGTATACGACAGTACAAATTAATTTCAATGAATCATGTGGATTAGTACCTCATGTTTACAGCTGCCTTAGCTTAGGAGGATTAATAGTAGAAGGCAAGCACTTGTGTGAAATAATTCCTGGTTTTTCATTCTGCTTTGTAAGCTCTTTTCCATTTTGAATCCGAAAAAACACTGAGACGGTAATTTGAAAACATTTGTTGTAAGTCTTGTTGTCCTCATCATTTCACGCAAAAAAGGTTTAGGCTGGATAAAATTCCTTGAAATATGCTTTTGAATTTTGTTGCACTTCTTTGTGTTAAGCTGATACATTATTCACATTGGTGCCAAAAATGCACCAGAGACTCAAATTAAGCAGCAACGTAATAAGGCCATCACTCCTCTTAAATAGTTTCGCGATTTACTCATGGAAGTGTTGGCATATTTTCCCATGATACCCTTTTTGTGAACTCTCAAATAATTTTTACAACTTTGTATCTGATCATTAAATGCTGGATCATTGCTCAGTAACACTGAAATAGTACAAGTTATGCAACCAGAAAGAATGTGGGCAGGCACACTATCCCATCTTTAATGAGGATATGAATCATATTCCATGTTACACTGGGTCCATCAGATTTTATCATGGCACAATTCACTGCCAGTTTTTTCTCCCTCTTTTCTCTGAAAGATATTGACTCTTTACTTGAATGCAGTTGCTCTTTGGCACTTTGCTGATCCTTATTCATAGGTTTAGGCTCATGTTCCATAGCTCAATGATTAGAGCACTGATTTTGTAAACCAAGGGCCTTGAGTTCAAGTCTCACTGGGGCTATTGAGGCATGCCATATCTGTGCTCCGATTAACGGTAGAAGGTACAATTTATATTTCTGTAGATGTTTGTATTGGTACTTCAGGGGTGGAGCTCTCACCTGCTTGTGTTCAATTCCTGGCCAATATATGGCACTCCTTTCCTTCCATTTTTGCCAAACTCTTTCTACATTTTGCTCAGATAAACCAGGGCAGGATTTATGCAGTCAATGGTCAGGTCCTGAGGAGTGTTGTCGAAGAGAGGAACCAAGAAGTGCAGATATATAGTTCCTTGAAAAGTGGCATCACAAGTGGACAAGTTAACAAAGAAGGCAACTGGCATGCTTTCCTTCATCAGCCAGAGCATTGATTACAGGAGTTGGTACATCACATTATGGCTGTACAAGATATTGGTAAGGTCACATTTCGAGTACTGTGTACAATTCTGGTTGCCCTGCTTTAAGAAGGATTATTAAACTGGAAAGGGGACAAAAAAGATTTACAAGGATGTTAACAAGACTGGAAGGTTTGTGTTATACAGAGAAGTTGGATAGGCTGGAACTTAATAGTTTTATTAAACTCAATAGTTGATTTAATTTCAAATCAATTTCTCCTTAAGTACTGCACTGTCTGAATAATCAGTTGAGGGTGTGAGTAAGTTTTATTTAAGAGATTTATGCTGTAATGAAGTATAACATAATGTTGTTTATATCCCCTGCATTACATTTCTATTACTTTGTGTGTCTTTACATTGATTATGTGGACCTTTTGATAACTAGAATATTTGATCAGTTGGCACACTCCTGGTCCTATAGGTGTCAGTTAATAAAAAGTCTGCTGTAGTAGCCTCTTCTAATCAAATTATACATTTGCTTAGCACATACTTACACAAATGTTAAACCTATTCACCCTCTGATTAAATGAACGATACAAAATATAAATATTGTGTCAATAATAATTAAAATAAAATATAAACACATTACTCAATGGATTGCCTAATTATGTCAATCTATTCCACAATGGCTGTTAGCTCCAAACTGACATCTCGATCTCTTGAACTAAAGGATTACTCATTGTTGTCAACCATGAAGAATGCACCACCACTCTACATTTTTTTTCAGTTATAAGCTAACAATTGAACAATTCTGAAATCTATTAGATGCTACACTAAAACTACCCCATCTTGGAGGCAGGGTAAGTCAGCTTTGGGCTGACCTCATATGTCCCTGTAGAATTATGAAGCTTCAAAGGGAAAATCTGTATTCAAATGGGAAGAAATGAGTGCTGTCTTCCATTCTAGTTGTGTAAACTACAAATAGTTATTTACAGAATGTCCACCATCATTATTTCTTAAACAACACAGTTTAGTTTTACAATGCTTATTGGCATACTACACACGCGTAAACACCATGCAAGTTCTAATGTTTATCTTGTACTTGAATTTCTTCATCCCCACTCACTGAGTACATTTGTTTAGTTGCTGAATGCCTTTTTATTCATGTTATCTTAGTTGATTCTCACTTTCTGAGTTTTCCGCAACCAACATGCTCGGAGTTGTTATTACACAGCTCTGGTGCAGATGATGGGTCTCCGGGCTCTAAGGTAGGGACACTACCACTGTACCACAAGACCTCTTACTTTCCTTTTTTTAAAACCTATCTATTTTCTATTCAACTTGTTCAGAGCTGTTATGACACATCTCTGAAGAAAGTGGAATTTGAACCAAGTTCTCCTGGCTCAGAGATAAAGACATTACCACAGCACCATAACAGTGCTCATTTTCACTTTATTTTTCTGGCCCCAATACTCAACATCTGCTTTTGATAGTTCATTAATGCCATATTTCATTTGCTCTTTCCACAAAACCCTTAAGCAATCCCTTCATTATTATTGGTCTTGATGAATGGGCCAATGGGCTGAGAAATGGCAGATGGAGTTTAATTTAGTTAAATGCAAGGTGCCGCATTTTGGGAAAACACATTTTAGCAGGACTTATATGCTTAATGGTAAGGTCCTAGGGAGTGATGTTGAACAAAGAGACCTTGGAGTGCAGGTTCATAGATCCTTGAAAGTGGAGTCACAGGTAGACAGGATAATGAAGAAGGTGCTTGGTATGCTTTCCTTTATTGGCCACAGTATTGAGTACAGGGATTGGGAGGTTGTGTTGCAGCTATACAGGACATTGGTTAGGTCACTTTTGGACTCTTATATGCAAATCTGGTCTCTTTCCTATCAAAAGTATGTTGTGAAACTTGAAAGGGTTCAGAAACAATTTACAAGGATGTTGCCAGGGTTGGAGGATTTGAGTTACATGGAGAGGTTGAATAGGCTAGGGCTGCTTTCCCTGGAGCGTCGGAGGCTGAGGGGGACATTTTAGAGGTTTATAAAATCATGAGGGGCATAGATAGGAACAAAGTCACTTCCCTGGTGTAGGGGAGTCCAGAACTGGAAGACATAGGTTTAGGGTATGAGGGGAAAGATCTAAAAGAGACCGGAAGAGCAACTTTTTCCTGCAGAGAATGGTATATACATGGAATGAGCTGTCAGAGGAAGTGGTGGAGATTGGTACAATTACAACATTTAAAAAGCATCAGTATGGGTATATGAATAGGAAGGGTTTAGAGGGATATGGCCTGGGTGCTGGCAGATGGGACTAGATTGAGTTGGAATATCTGGTCAGCATAGGCGAGTTGGACCGAAGAGTCTGTTTCAGTGCTGTACCTCTCTGACTCTACAACTCTATGACTTTAAATAAAGTAGAATTCATGTGAATTCTTTCTCTTTCAATATACTTTTGATTTCACTGAGCTGAAAGTAGAATGAATGTAGCTTTCATTGCAATGTAAGCTATACTAAAAACAAACATATACAATACATGAGTATTACTGAAAAATGGACTTTACTACTGAAACCTTTTGCCTTGCTAACATCAATACAAGAATGCCAAACTTTAAAGAGTACAACATAAATCTGAGAAAAAAATGTGGGGTTCAGTTGGCAAATAGACTTTAATTATTTGAGCCAATTCTGAGGAGAATGCACCAGAACCATCCAATCTTTTCCTTAAAGCCAATAATGACAATTCAACTTTCATTTGTCTCTTCAATCAATCAAAACCCTTTTCTCATGCATTGGAAATTAGCTTGTATTGTTTTAGTTTGGTATTCATGTGCGTGTCCTGGTGAGTGTAAGACAGAAGACTTCAACTATATGTTCTCTTTTTTCAACATCTTCAAGTCCTGTATAACCAAGCAACTATTCTACATTACAAAATTAAGACTGCTGATCTCTCTCTATGGTTTGCAATTAAGAAAATTGATAATTCAACCTGTTTAAATCATCAGATTCAATTTGCCATTATATTTAAAAATCTTATCAAGGAAATTTATTGCTGATTTGACATTTGTGAATGATTAAGTTTGTTAATCATCAAATGTGGAGTTAATGAGGAAAAAGTGAGGACTGTAGATGTTGGAGATCAGAGTCAAAGAATGTGGTGCTGAAAAAAGGCTTATGCTTGAAACATTGATTCTCCTGCTCCTCAGATGCTGTCTGACTGGCTGTGCTTTTCCAGCACCACACTCTGTGGAGTTAACTAAAGCAAAAATAAACATTTTGGGATAAGACAAAATTTAGGCACAAAAGAGAAATCACATTAAACATAATGTAACTTTGTTTTATTTTAAAGATGAGATGTAATTTGAAACCATCAGCATTATTTGGCACCAAGCAGAAAGGAGTAATTGAAACCTATCATAAGATTCATATTAGATTACTTACAGTATGGAAACAGGCCCTTCAGCCCAACAAGTCCAAACCGATGCGCAACCCACCTAGGCACATTCCCCTACACCTAACACTATGGGCGATTTAGCATGGCCATTTCACCTAACCTGCACATTTTTGGACTGTGGGAGGAAACCGGAGCACCTGGAGGAAACCCACGCAGACACGGGAGAATGTGCAAACTCCACACAGTCAGTTGCCTGAGGTGGGAATTGAACCCAAGTCTCTGGTGCTGTGAGGCAGCAGTGCTAACCACTGTGCCGCCCACAGCTTTAACTTTGCAGTTATGACATTATGAGAAATATTCCAATAATTTACTGCCTTCGCTCCCTACGATCACTCATTTTTAAGCCACATTTAATCAAAACTTGAAACAGATTTTCATTTCAGAATAACAAAGCACTTCACATTTATAATAAATATTACAATCCAATAAAACTGTCAACTGTGCATAATTTATGTATTTTATTAAGAAAAGCAAAGAAGTACTTTTTCACTAATGATTCAACTTACAAGTATCAGGAATTTACATTCCAAACTAATTGAAGAAATAATTGCCGAATTTCAGTGACCAAATTGCTGATTGTGCAGTGATTTTAAGGCTTCTTCTGGAAGAACCACTTTCTTACTAAACAACTGTAAACAAAAACAGTTATGGCAATGCTTTTTCACATTGTAACTCATGGCATGTTTTAAGTCTCCAATAAGTGGAGATACATTTCAGAAATCTCTTTAAATAAACACACCAAAGCTCCCATTCAGTAGGCAGCATTTTTCCAGTGCACTCTCTTGGGCAGTAGCATCTTTCTGTACATCCTAGAGTTGTGTGTAATTTTGCTTTGAGTTCAAATGCCAGGAATGTCTGTTATAGCAGTATAAAAATCAATAAGTTTTGTAATTCAGCAGCTGATGAAGTTCTTATTTCAGATCCTCAGATTTGTTGTTCATGAAGATCTGCCAAAGAAGTGTGGATGTCACTTCTGAAAAAGCATTACATTCAACTCAAAATATTAATGCTGTTTCTATCACCACAAATGAAACTGCACTAGTCAAGTTTTTCCAGCACTTTCTGTTTGCATTTCAATTTTCTAGTCTCCATAGTAATTTGTTTTGATTTTAATTTCTAAGGTTTTGCTTTGTTATACATTTACATGTCTAAATGAATGATTTAAATCCAGTGCAAATACATATGTGTCCACAGTGTGTGAAAAAAGAAATGTATTGCGTCATTGCATTTTTCAATAAAATAATTCAATACTGGCAGTATCCCAAAGTTCTTGTATGTAATTAAATAAATTAAGAACACAAGAAAGATTATTAAATGAAATGTAACTCAATTCTTCATCTCATATTCTAGGCTTTACTAGAGAGATTTGCATATATTAATTATGTTTTACTTTTTAACTGCCAACATAACTGTAAAATTAATACTCCTGTAAGGTTATTCGTAGTGCTACGAGCTAGTGAGGGCAGGAATAGGAGGATAGAGCAGATGAATGCATGGCTGAGGAGCTGGTGTATGAAAGAAGGATTCACATTTTTGTATCATTGGAATCTCTTCTGGGGTAGAAGTGACCTGTACAAGAAAGAGAGATTGCACCTAAATTGGAAGGAGACTAATATACTGGCAGGGAGATCTGCTAGGGCTGCTGAGGAGGATTTAAATTAGTAAGATTTTGGGGGGGCGGGCAAGAGAGATAGTGAGAAAAGAGATCAATCTGAGACTGGTACAGCTGAGAACAAAAGAGAATCAAACAGTCAGCGCAGGCATAGAGCAAGGTAGGACTGGTAAGTTAAACTGCATTTATTTTAATTCAAGAGGCCTAACAGGGAAGGCAGATGAACTCAAGGCATGGTTAGGAACATGGGACTGGGATTACAGAAACATGGCTCAGGGATAGACAGTCTGGCAGCTTAATGTTCCAGGATACAAATGCTACAGGAAGGGCAGAAATGGAGGCAAAAGAGGAGGATGACATTTTTGATAAGGGATAGCATTACAGCTGTGCTGAGGGAGGATATTTCTGGAAATGGATCCACGGAAGTTGTTTGGGTTCAACTGAGAAATAAGAAAGAGATGATCATCTTATTGGGATTGTACTATAGACCCATAATAGTCAGAGGAAAATTGAGAAACAAATTTGTAAGGAGATCTCATTAATCCGTAAGGATAATAGGGTGGTTATGGTAGGGGATTTTAACTTTTCAAACATAGACTGGGACTGCCATAGTGTTAAGGGTTTAGATGGAGAGAAATTTCTTAAGTGTGTACAAGAAACTTTTCTGATTCAGTATGTGGATGTACCTACTAGAGAAGGTGCAAAACCTGACCTACTCTTGAGAAATAAGACAGGGCAGTTGACTGAGTGTCAGTGGGGGAGAACTTTGGGGACAACGAACACAATCCAATTTTAGTTTTAAAATAGTAATGGAAAAGGATAGACCAGATATAAAAGTTGAAGTTCTAAATTGGAGAAAGGCCAATTTTGACAGTATGAGGCAAGAACTTTCAAAAGCTGATTAGGGGCAGATGTTCACAGGTAAAGCGATGGCTGGAAAATGGGAAGCCTTCAGAAATGAGATAAAGAGAATCCAGAGAAAGTATATTCCTGTCAGGGTAAAAAGAAAGACTGTTAGGTTTATGGAATGCTGGATGACTGAAGAAATTGAGGGTTTGGTTAAGAAAAAGAAGGAAGCATAAGTCAGGTATAGACAGGATAGATCGAGTGAATCCTCAGAAGAGTATAAAGGCAGTAAGAGTATACTTAAAAGGGAAATCGGGATGGCAAAAAGGGGACATGAGATAGTTTTGGCAAATAGAGATAAGGAGAATACAAAGGGTTTTTACAAATATATTAAGGACAAAAGAGTAACTAGGGAATAGGGCCCCTCAAAGATCAGCAAGGTGGTCTTTGTGTGGAGCCACAGAAAATGGGAGAGATACTAAATGAATATTTTGTGTCAGTATTTGCTGTGAAAAAGGATATGGAAGATATAGACTGTAGGGAAATAAATGGTGACATCTTGCAAAATGTCCAGATTACAGAGGAGGAAGTGCTGAATGTCTTGAAACGGTTAAAAGTGGATAAGTCTCCAGGATCTGATCAGGTGTACCCAAGAACTCTGTGGGAAGCTAGAAAAGTGATTGCTGGGCCTCTTGCTGAGACATTTGTATCATCGATAGTCATAGGTGAGGTGCCGGAAGACTGGAGTTTGGCAAACGTGGTGCTGCAGTTTAAGAAGGGCGGTAAAGACAAGCCAGGGAACTATAGACTGGTGAGCCTGAACTCGGTGGTGGGCATGTTGGAGAGAATCCTGACGGACAGGATGTACATGTATTTGGAAAGGCAAGGACTGATTGGGGATAGTCAACATAGTTTTGTGCATGGGAAATCATGTCTCACAAACTTGATTGACTTTTTTTGAAGAAGTAACAAAGAAGATTGATGACAGCAGAGCAGTAGATGTGATCTATATGATCTTTGTAAGGTGTTCAACAAGGTTCCCCATGGGAGACTGATTAGCAAGCTTACATCTCATGGAATACAGGGAGAACTAGCCATTTGGATATAGAACTGGCTCAAAGGTAGAAGACAGAGGGTGGTGGTGGAGGGTTATTTTTCAGACTGGAGGCCTGTGACCAGTGGAGTGCCACAAGGATCGGTGCTGGGCCCTCTACTTTTTGTCATTTACATAAATGATTTGGATGCGAGCATAAGAGGTACAGTTAGTAAGTTTGCAGATGACATCAAAATTGGAGGTGTAGTGGACAGTGAAGAGGGTTACCTCAGATTACAACAGGACGTTAAATGTCACTTCTATCTTCTTTCGTTTTGTGACGACAAAAGTGTTATCTATGTAGCAGACCCAGATTTTTGGTTTGATGGTCAGTAGGGCTGTTTTTTTAGTCATTCCATTACCGCTTCTACTATAGCGGAGATCCCATGGGTGTGCCGTTGGTTTGTTTGTGGATTATGTTGTTGAAGGTACGTAGGACACGCAGGAAGAAAGTCAGCTATCAGGATACACAAACACCAGCTAGCCACAAAAAGACATGACCCTCTCTCCCTCGTAGCCCTACACAGATGAAAAAAAATGCACCATTTCAACTGGGACAACACATCTATCTTGGGACAGGCTAAGCAAAGACATGTCAGAGAATTCCTAGAGGCCTGGCACTCCAACCACAATGTCATAAACAAACACATAGATCTAGATACCATCTATCAACCCCTCAGAAAACGAACAGGAAATGACATCACCACAAACCCCAGGAACCCCATCCAGGAGAAAGATATAAATAGAAAGCAGGAGACAACAGCTTTGCTTCACTTCGATGTCGCCACTGATGATGTTACCTAGCCAGGTAATGAAACGTCTGGATATCAAACCTACAGCTCAGTGAGCAAACCTACACCCTAAACCTCAACCTGAGCTACAAACCTTCACAAACCTTGCAGAATCCAAAGGGTTTTTACAAGTACATTAAGGACAAAAGGATAACTAAGGAGACAATAGGGACCCTCAAAAATCAGCAAAGCAGCCTTAGTGTACCCTAGAACTCTGTGGGAAGCTAGGGAAGTGATTGCTGGGCTTCTTACTGAGATATTTGTATCACTAATAGTCACAGGTGAGGTGTTGGAAGACTGGATATTAGTTAACGAGGTTCCATTGTTTAAGAAAGATGTTAAGGACAAGCCAGGGAACTATAGACCAGTGATCCTGACGTTGGTGGTGGGCAAGTTGTTGGAGGGAATCCTGAGGGACAGGATTTACATGTATTTGGAAAGGCAAGCACTGCTTAGGGATAGTCAACATGGCTTTGTGCATGGAAAATCATGTATCCCAAACTTGATTGAGTTTTTTGAACAAGTAACAATGTGGATTGATGAGGGCAGTGTGGTAGATGTGATCTACATGGGCTTCACTAGGCATTTGACAAGGTTTCCCATGGGAGACTGATTAGCAAGGTTAGATCTCATGGAAAACAGGGAGAACTTGCCATTTGGATACAGAACTGGCTTAATGATAGAAGACAGAGGGTGGTGGTGGAGGGTTGTTTTTCAGACTGGAGGCCTGTGACCAGTGAG
The DNA here is from genome assembly GCF_020745735.1 of Hemiscyllium ocellatum. Lineage (NCBI taxonomy): Eukaryota > Metazoa > Chordata > Chondrichthyes > Orectolobiformes > Hemiscylliidae > Hemiscyllium > Hemiscyllium ocellatum. The sequence goes on along the minus strand of NC_083426.1, from coordinate 34,129,179 downwards.
TGCCATAAGGATTGGTGCTGGGTTCACTACTTTTCATCATTTATATAAATGATTTGGATGGGAACATAAGGGGTATAGTTAGTACGTGTGCAGATGACATCAAATTTGGAGGTGTAGTGGACAGCAAATAAAATTATCTCAGATTACAAGGAGATCTTGATCAGATGGGCCAATGGGCTGAGAAGTGGCAGATGGAGTTTAGTTCAGATAAATGTGAGATAGTGCATTTTGGAAAGCAAATCTTAGCAGGACTTATACACTTAATGGTAAGGTCCTAGGGAGTGTTGCTGAACAAAGAGACCTCGGAGTGCAGGTTCATAGCTCCTCAAAAGTGGAGTCTCAAGTAGGTAGGATAATGAAGAAGGCGTTTGGTAGGCTTTCCTTTATTGGTCTGAGTATTGAGTACAGGAGTTGGGAGAACATGTTGCGGCTGTACAGGACATTGGTTAGGCCACTGTTGGAATATTGTGTGCAATTCTGGTCTCCTTCCTATCGGAAAGACGTTGTGAAACTTGAAAGGGTTCAGAAAAAATTTACAAGGATGTTGCCAAGGTTGGAGAATTTGAGCTATAGAGAGAGATTGAGTAGGCTGGGGCTGCTTTCCCTGGAGCGTTGGAGGCTGAGGGGTGACCTTATAGAGGTTTATAAAATCATGAGGGGCATGGACAAATAGACAAAGTCTTTTTCCCTGGGGTGGGGAGTCCAGAACTAGAGGACGTAGGTTTAGCGTGAGAGGGAAAAGATATAAAAGAGACCTAAAGGGCAACTTTTTTCATGCAGAGAGTGGTACGTGTATAAAATGAGCTGCGAGAGGAAATGGTGGAGGCTGGTACAATTGCAACATTTAAGAGGCATCTGAATAGGTACCCGAATAGGAAGGGTTTGGAGGGATATGGGCCAGGTGCTGGTAGGTAGGACTAGATTGGGTTGGGATATCTGGTCAGCATGGGCGAGTTGGACTGAAGGGTCTGTTTTTGTGCTGTACATCTCTATGACTCCATGACTCCACGTCCTTTTGTATTTTATGTTTTTCCACCAGTCCAGTGTATGTACATGTATTACTGTATGAAAATGTACATATCATTTCACTAAGAATACATTAATTAATGGGAAAACTGACCTCCAGTGATTTAGAATATTTCCAGCACTTGATTCATGTCTTATTTAAATGAATGCCACTCCCCTTGTGTAATTGGTCTCTCAAAGCAAAATGAGATTCAGTCTATTTGTAAAAAAAGGCAGAAAAACTGGAATCAATGGAAATCATGGGGCAAACTCTCTGCTGGTTAGAGTCATACTTAGGACATAGGAACAAGGTCATGTTGTTGGAGGTCAGTCATCTCAACTCCAGGACATCTCTGCAGGAGTTCCTCAGGATTGTGACCTTGGCTCAAACATTTTCAGTTGCTTCATCAATCATCTTTTTCTCCATTATAAGTTTGCAAGTGAGGATGTTTGCTAATGATTGCATAATTTTCAGTACTATTTGCACCTCCTCAGATTCTATGTTCTATGTTCAAATGCAACAATATCTGGACAATATGCAGGCTTGGGCTGACAAGTAGCAGTAAGATTCACATCACATAAATGTCAGGCTATGACCACCTCCAAGAAGAGACAATCTAAAAACTGCTCCTTTTCATTCAATGGCATTGCCCTTATTGAATTCTCACTATTAACATTTCAGGGACAATGTGCAGAGTAATCTGGTGGCTTTAAGTAAATGGCTTCAAGAACAAAACTGTCCTGGCCTTTGCCCCACCACCACCACCACCACCACCACCACCATCGTCTATATATATAGCATCATCCTCTATCACTTCTGCGACCTACAAAATGGATCCCACCTGCTCCTAGGATGCTGCCTGACCTGCTGCGCTTTTCCAGCACCACACTCTTGGCTTTAAGTGAATGCCTGGTGAATAGATTATAGGGCACAAGGAAAACAAAGTAAGTGGTCGGACGGGATGCAATGGAGATGTCAGGTTTGGTAGGGAGTGGATGGGAGTGTTCTGTCAGGTTTCATTGGGCCTGAAGGAATCTTGGTTCATGGGGGAAGGGGTTCTCAGGTCCTGAGTGAGAGGGAGTGGGAGTGGAGATGGCCATGATTCACTTACTGACTGCAGAGGCATGGAACCCCTGACTGAGATCACCCCAATTGGATAGTTGCCTCATGTTGAAGCCAAGGGCTTTATAAGATGCTGCCTTTGACTTAGTTACCAGGAGCCAACAGGTGCATCCCCAGACATTGGTGAGGAGTACTCCCCTAAGACTTTAGACATGGACACTTGCTGCATAAACAGTCTGTTTGCTACGTAAACCTCTGGTGCATGGTGCAGGTGTGAGATTGACATAACACACTGCCATACTGTTAGATGTACACAACCTTCAGTGAGGACTGCTGACCAGCAAGGCAAGCTTTCTGGGTGTGTGACTCAGCTAATTGCCAGGGCAAGACAATGTAAGACATGGATGGTGTGTACATGCAGGTAGGCAAAAGTGACTAAGCATCAATAAAGCAAGTGAGCAGCACTGAGATGCAACATGGTCTAATCTATGAAATGGGTGCCTGTACATGCATGCACTGTGTCCTTATTGCAGCCTTTCAGTGCTAGTTTCAGGTGCTAGCATTGCTAGTCTATACTTCGTGAGGCACCTGCCAGTGTAGCTGACAACTGCCATGATCGTCATGAGGCAAATGCCAGATGCCAATGTCCATTGATGATGGATGGATTGGTACAGCTGGTGCATGTAGATTGTATCCTGAGATGGTGTTTGACCCTACTTAACAAGGAGGCCTTTTGGAACAGACAGCAAGCTAGATTCTCATCATGTGCATTCTAGTTTCCATGGCATGTTTTCTCAACATGTGGCTTGTTTTGCACACTTGGTAAGGTAGGAAACTGAATATTAATGAGATGAATTGTGCCATTAGCAAGGTTTTGAACAATCAATAATTGCCCTTAATGTGAACTGAGTGTATTGATAAATCTGTGAGATATGATATTGAAATCTATACCAGGGATGAAGGTACTCATTAATAGATAAATCAGAACATTTTTTGTGCTAGTCTATTTAGCAGGGAGTAAATATTTTAACTGTCTGATATGTTATAATCATTTGAAGAAACTCTCTAGTTCTTCAATTCATCCATTAATAATTTGTTATGGCCCAGATTTTACTTTTGAATCAAAATTACAGGGATTATATTCAGTAGATGTCTGCAATGGAATTGAAATACTGCTTGTTGAGAGTATGAATTCTCCTGAGGATGTAGTACAGGGTGGGTCCTTTGCAACTCTGAGAGAGTGTGGCCCTCAGCTGAGGCAGGGCTGGCTGTAGAGAGGTTAGGTGCCGGCGCATTGCTGCAAGCATGGAGCGGAGGATCTTGAAGGAGAACTGTTGCTGGTGTTTTTGAATCTGTAGTCTGTACTGTTTGTCCTGTTCGGATCTGAACTCTGCTGGTTTAAAGGTGGTTTGGAGTCCGTGTGGGATGAGTTGGTTTCAGAGGCAGGCACTGAGGAAGCAAATGTGGCTGTGGTACCAAGTTTGTTTCATGACATGGTTGAAGAGCTTCAGGGCAGAGGAAATGACCTGGGAATTGCAGTGGGAGAGGGACTCCATGAGATTCTTGTAGAGAGAGGAGGAAAACTTCTTCAAGGCAGGCATCCTTGCAAGAGGATTTGCAGTAGGGTTAAAATCAACGAGGTAAAAACAATGACTGCAGATGCTGGAAACCAAATTCTGGATCAGTGGTGCTGAAAGAGCACAGCAGTTCAGGCAGCATCCAACGAGCAGCGAAATCGACGTTTCGGGCAAAAGCCCTTCATCCTTTATTCCTAATGAAGGGCTTTTGCCCGAAAAGTCGATTTCGCTGCTCGTTGGATGCTGCCTGAACTGCTGTGCTCTTCCAGCACCACTGATCCAGAATCTCGTTTCCAGCATCTGCAGTCATTGTTTTTACCACCTAGATGTCTGCAATGGATTGTTTCAAATAATTTAGCTTTTTAAGTATGAAATTTTGTTTCTTCATGATTTCGCTACTACTGGAGATTGGGAAAAAAAATTAACTGTTTCTCTGTATCTTGTCTGTCATAATTTCTTTCCCACCTTTTATTTTGCTTTCTCTACATGTTGTTTACAATCCCTGATTTATACACAACAGCTCAGAGAAACTCATTTACATAGTATGTGTCTGGCAGCACTATACATGTTTACTGCTCTTTTCTGGAGGCAGACTGTACCAAACCTTTGGTAATCTCCAAATTTATGAATATAATGTAGGGATATCTTTGTACATAACACATCCGAGCTTAGGAATTAGAAGTAGGAGTTAAATATTCAGCCCCATGAGCCTGCTCTGCTATTTGAAAAGATCTACTTTGCTATCTACCTCCTAAACTTTTGATTTGCTTGTCATAGAGTCATAGAGATGTACAGCATGGAAACGGACCCTTCAGTCCAACCCATCCATGCCGACCAGATAACCCAACTCAATCTAGTCAATTAAGAACCTAACTAATTCAGCCTTAAAATTACTTATTACCCTGGTTCCAATGCTCTTTAGGGAAGGAAATCCAACAGAGTAATGACCCTCTGAGAAATACAAAATCCACACCATTTTCATCTTATTTGGGAGACCCCTTATTTTTAATTGTCTCCCATGGCTCTCCTCTCCACTACAAGTGGAAATATCTTTTCAGCCTCCAACTTCTCAATTCCCCTCTGGATCTTATATGTTTCTAAAACATTACCTCCAGTTGTTCTGAACGTCAACAGATATGGAACCAACCTGTCCAACTTTTTCTCATTGGATAATTTCTTCATCGCAGGCATCAGCTCCTCTTAATTACCTCTAATGCAAATATATCCTTTCTTAAAATTGAGCGCAGTACTTTAGATGTGATTTCATCAATTCTACTGTAGCAAAAACCTCCCTACTTCCACAATATTATTCCTGGCTCCCTTCCTTTACTAACCATTGGCACTTGTATAGAAAGTTATTCTCTATCTCAGCCGACACAGTCTACTCAGGCTTACTTGATGAAATGAATAAAGATGGATGACAGTTTGCTTCACTGTGTAGAATAACTGAAGAATGTTACTGACACAAGGAAATCAAAAGGACGCTGCTGTTAGAAACAGTGAACACATTCATAACTGGTATCCTATCAAATAAATCTGATACATGATACCAACAGCAGCTGCCTGCACATGACATTAATACCCATGAACTGATCTGCGTGCTGTCTGCATTTTACTTGATTTATACTTTGCACCCTACTGTGTTTGTTATTTGTGGTGTATTGGGACACAAACAAAGCAATAAAGTTAATCTTTTAAGCATTCTAAAGCAATCATTCAAGTGTTCACATCATCAGACAAAACGCTTTCTTATCACGTGAAAAACTTCACCAACAGAAACGAAATATCAAAAAAAAACCGTTAACATTACCATAAATAATGTAACAACATATTACGGGCAGTATCATGTTGGTGTAAAATTTGACTATTGCTAAAAATATTTCGGCAAAGCTTTTCAACTTTCTCTCATCTGGACAAATGCAAAAAAGAGAAATTTCAAATGATCATGACAGTTCATACAACGGGCGGCATGGTGGCTCAGTGGTTAGCACTGCTGCCTCACAGCACCAGGGACCTGGGTTCGATTCCGTGTGGAGTTTGCACATTCTCTCCGTGTCTGCGTGGGTTTCCTCCAAGTGCTCCGGTTTCCTCCCACAGTCCAAAGATGTGCAGGTTAGGTGGATTGGCCATACTAAATTGTCCGTAGTGTTAGGTGCATGAGTCAGGGGAAAATGTAGGGGAATGGATCTGAGTGGGTTGCTCTTCAGAGGGTCAATGTGGACTTGTTGGGCTGAAGGGACTGTTTCCACACTTTAGGGAATCTAATCAAACAGGAGAACAAGACTGTTGGTTTGTTTGTTGATCAACTCTGATTGAAGAGGAACTGCCATCAAGAAAGCAGCTAAAGGTTGCCTAAACTCCACGGTAACTCAAAAGGGCCCAAGGCTTGAATATATTTCACTCATTTTCAGACAATGGGTCAATGAGTAATGATTATACATTACCCCCAACAAACATAAGTGAGACACATTATGAAGTCAACTGATTATCTTAAATTAATTACTACTGTAGTAATTAGTGAATACAGGATTCCTCTGCTAAGTCGCAGAATCACAGAGAAAAGCAAACATTGTGTTTTGAGCAACAGACATTGTACCTGCATGTGGAAACACAATCCTGTCCATCCTCCATTAGTCAACCACTCCACAGAAAGAGTTGGCATCACATTGATTTTGGTTCCCCATTATTAAGTAACTAAGGTGAAGAACCAGGCCCATTGCATGGAATATCACCCACGTCAGAAAAGGCAAGAGGAAATCTAAGTATCAGAAAGCAGAATTTTATAGCCTCAAACCCTGCCCAAAGCTTTCAGAATGTTGGGTAAGGGTAATTTCATCAGGCAGAAAACAAAATTCCTGTTTCCCACCAGCAGGTTTAAACTTTTGCTATTAAGTTTCAGAAGTTTTTAGGTGGTTCATATTTCCCAATCATTTTGAGCGTGTTAACATGTCAGGAATTCTCATTAACACCTCAAACCCTGCTTCTTCCAAGCTCTGATGAGTACGAACTCCTTCTTTGAACAGCCTGCTTTCAGGAAAAGGCATTTCTTTCTGTAAATGAGAGGCTGAAGCCCCTCCAAATTGACCAGTTCAAGAGAATTCTCATTCAAATGTAATCAGCCAGTCTGTACTGAAACACCTGCAGTGTTTGGGTTAAAGATTGAACAGACCTCACTAACCTGCCCAAGCAAGGAGGGCTGAACTTAAAAAAAGGGTACAGTGAAGAGTGGGACTGGATATGAAGGGTGGAGAAAATAGTGGGATGTATTGATGTTCTCAGTAAGGGAAAAGAATAGTGGAATTGAATGGTTGTAAGGGTAAAGCTGGGAATGGGAATCTTAATAGGCATGGAATAATGGAGAAGAGCAATATCAAGATATATAGTAAACAAGCTGAAAATGTGTTGCTGGAAAAGCGCAGCAGGTCAGGCAGCATCCAAGGAACAGGAGATTCGACGTTTCGGAATTCCTGAAGAAGGGCTTATGCCCGAAACGTCGAATCTCCTGTTCCTTGAATGCTGCCTGACCTGCTGCGCTTTTCCAGCAACACATTTTCAGCTCTGATCTCCAGCATCTGCAGTCCTCACTTTCTCCTCCTATACAGTAAACAAGCCAATAACCAAGTAAGAGAGCTGGCTGAAGAGGACAGAGGGGATGGGAAATGAAAGGAGAAAGTCATTAAGTGTTATCAGAGGGAGAGGTAAATGTACTCCAGAGGGGGAGATTAGTGGGTGAAAGAGTTAGTAGAAGTTAACAAAAACTAGCTTTCACGAAATGCTTTTCCGAATGTTGGCTTTTGAGAATGTGCACTGCAAAAAGAAGGAGCCCAGGTCTGTTGTATGTGCTCAGGCAGAGTGAAAATGTCAAATGTTATTGCATGAGCAGTCCCTTAAGACCAGTTGATGGATGATAAACAATCATGCACATTCTAGGTATTTATGGTCTCAAATCTACAATTAGCTACCACCTAATCATTTCATGTCCATTAATATTCTACTAAAAAGCGAGCTAAGATTCACCAGCATTGCTGATGGTGGAAGTTTGAGCAGGAGTTGGTGGTGAAATTAACACACAATCATCCATGCTGGGCCATTCACAGGCTTAAATATACAGAATTAAGAACATAAGGATGAAACTGTTTTTCAGGCTAATCTTTTCAATGTGTGAGAGAGAATAAAAACTAAGTAGATTCGCATTGCTCTATTTGACACATGCATGCAAAGCATTGTGATGAAAAGAGCACAAACATCTTGCACATGCATATATTGATTGCTATTTAAGAACAAAGCAACACAATTTACCCATCCTCATCTCATCCCATCTTACAACCCTGTCCATGTCAGTGCCACCCTTTCTGAAAAATGCCCAAGGCAGACCACCATCTTCTCATTGTTTAATATGGGACCATCACATATTGGAAAGCCTCTGCTTTGAGCATTTACTTTTAGGCTGCAATGGCAAAAGTGAACAAAAGCAAGTGGAAGCTGTATTTGCCTGAGAGAACAGAAATAGACTGCTTGCCTTATGACTGCCAACAAATCTATAGTCAATGAATGATCTCTGCACCCAGGTGTTACCTGTGGCAATTGTATGTCAAGTAAGTCCTGCCTGGCTTGTTGCATTTGATATTGCAGCACTCTAACCTGAAAAGAGATGTTCCTCTTGCTCAATGTTCTCATCTCCCTCCTCAGAAGACTCCACCAGCTCTCCAACTCTTTGGAGCCTATCTCTTCCCCTATTTGCCTTTTCCAGTTGTACAGGGCATAGCATGCAAAAGTATTGCATCTAACCTCGGTCTGAGAGAGGAGATTTGGTAACAGCGATTTCAACCAAATGCCATTATAAGGCATTCAGTCCTTGAAACCCAGCAAAAACATCTGAACTCTCAAGGACATAAGCATCATGGCAGCTCCTTGACTACATGGTGCAGTCTTCTAGGATACTGTACTGATGGTCACAGATCACTTGCACATTGATTGGATGAAAATCTTTTGAATTGATGGACTCAACTGTGTTATGCCTTGGCATTCTCAATGTGACATACGTCCAGCCAATTGTGCCCTTCCCCTGGAAGATACCAGCTATGCTGCCAAAGCTGACCATTTGACCTGAAGCGCTGAACTCATCACAGATGAGATGAAATGGTGAGACTGTCGTGAATTGCCCTGGTAACTGCCTTCATACATTTGTGGGGTTCCTACATTGAGAGATCTAACAAGGGTCCCCAATGGCTGTTTGGAATGAGCCAATTGCATACAAGCACAGTTTCAACGTGGACAGCCAATGTGATAGGATGCCCACTCACTCCTGCATATTGTAGATCCCCTATCACCTACTGTCATCATTCGGTGACAGTGTCCTAGGGCATCCTTAGCCTTTGGCCACTAGCCTTACTCACCTGGAGGAAATGACATTAACTTAATCTCCAGACCATCCTGAGGGGATCTTCAGCTGCAGCCTTTTCATGTGGACGATACTTGGCATCCACTAGAGGTTGTTGTTTATCTTGTGCTTGCTGGCATACTTGTTCGCCTCGAAATGGTTTGCACCACAGCAACAGTGATAATACGCCTTCCTATGGCTGACTGCATCAGTCACGCTTGCAAAGTATCTGTGTGGGGAATGTATGAAACAGAATATTACCTTATTTTTCTGAGCTGTATGTATTTGTACCAGTCACAAATGACAATTTAACATTCTTCTCCATACAATGGAATATTGAACTGTCTGACAAGGAAGTCCAGGAATGCCTCCACATGGAACTTGACATAGGATACTATGCCAAGCAATGACAATCATCGTGCAAAGAGATGTTACAAGTGTGAGCAGTGAAGCCTGCTCCTCCCAGCCCTGTGTCACCCAAGAAAGTTTTCATTGCATGTTAGAGCATGCTGCAAAATACTTCCAGCTCAAAGTGAGAGGCAATCAATTCTAGCCTATGAGGTCTTGCATTATCTTTGTATTTTATGGCCTGCAGGTGTCATATTTCATGCACTCACCATATGAATGGATCGTGTCCTTTTCGAGTTTTAACATCGCTTGCGACATAAGTATATCCCTATCTAACTAGCCACAGCCAATTTATCTTAAAGGGAGCGGGATAAAATATTGTAAACCAGAATAATCAATAAAGCGAGGGATGAGCTGGGTTTTCAACCATTCGATTATATTACCGCTCATCATTTGTTATGTGTTGCGTGCACTTTAATTATATTACATCAATATTACCCACCACCCTTAATCAGTGGCTTAAAATAATTTACTTTTATTAATAAAATATTAAACTACTAATTAAAATTAACCTAAAACCTTATTTAAAACTATTCTAAAATTAAACATTAAAAATTTTTAAAAGTTATTAAATTATGCCAAATAGAGAATCCTATGAGTCTATAATAATCCTTAAAAGCTCAAGAGTCAAAGATAACACAAGATTTGTGATGTTTTGAACGAAGGTTTTAAATTTCTCGACCCCGAGGTCTTTCATTAGTTCATTGTTCTTTTCAAACCATTTTCCTCAGGATCCCATCACGAATCCATAAAAGGATATTCTTGTTCCTTTTGTAAGGGCCATAATTTCCTTTTCTAGATGTTTATATTTTACTTTCTTTTCTTCCCAAGCCTGTTCCAGTGAGTTAGGTTGCATATCCATTCTGATCTATACGTCTACCACGATAACATGATTTTCCTTTTAAAAATTAAATCCGGTATCCATAATTTCCCAGTATTATCTTTTATGCGTGGTTCCACGTTTGTTATCCATCCTTTTATCTTGATAAACTTTCTTAATTCTTCCATTATTCTATTGTGTCTCTGAATCCTCATATTTTTTACGTAGGGACACCATCCTGAAATATGCGCAACAGTTTCTGAGGTATCATTACATCGCCGGCAATTCTTGATGTTAAGTTAGTGACGCCCTTGTAAGATATAAATTTGTTCGTAGTAAAATTGAATTGATTACTTTGGACATCTTCATATATTGAATTTTTGTCAACCAATTATTGGAGATATTATCATTTTTGAAGTAATGGGTGCCCGCCCCTTAACAGGGCAAGGCCATCTATTTCTGAAGTTCTATTGACCTCCAGTAGGTATAGTTCTTATTACTGAATCCCTCTATACCATTATTCTCCTCATCAGTAATATCCATTTCTTCCAATTGTCGATTTATAATTGGATTCCAAATTTTCTCTAAAACTTTCAATTTACTAAGTTTTTGCATTTTTGTAGCTATATTAGAACCCTCAAATGAAAATGAGGCATGTAAAATTTCATCCTCGGATCTGTATAGCATTTTGTGTTTCTTTAAAATGGCAATTGGAATAAATGTAAACAATTTAATCAATGCAAGGCCACCATCACAGGTCCTAGTGTATAAAAACCCATCTGTGGTGGATTGTTGGAGATGTAATATTTCTTTAACTGCACTTTTAATTATATTATCAAGTCTATTAAGATAGTTTAATGATACTCTCGATAAAATTAAATAATAATAAGGTCTAGGGATAAAATATATGTTAAGAGTTCCAATATCTGTACAGATTTTAAAAGAGATCCTTTAAGATTATCTATCCAGTTACCTAATTGGTCTTCCCAATTCGATTGGCTTACCATGGATCAATTTTTGCATCTAGGTATTTATCGGTGCTTCCTGGATCTATAAACTGTATTAAATTTCCAATTAACCCTATCATTATAAATAAAAGTTTTATTTTTATAAGCAAAGTAAAATCCTTTAGTTTTTCTTACATTAACCTCCATCCCAGTATTATTACTAAATATTTCTATCAGTTTTAAATTGTATGCCATTCCTTCATAGGATTGACTGATCAATGCTATATCATCGGCAAACGCTAAGGTTGCACAATGGTGACTATCCTTATCTTGACTCAAAAATATTCCTTTTTTCCCCTCTTCAATGGTACTTATAAGGGGGTCCATAACTATATTAAAAAGAATCGGTGACAAGGAGCCACCCTGTTTAGCCCCTCTTAAAATTTTAATCAAACTCGTTTTACAATTAAAACCTTCGATTCTAGTAAAATTATTATTGTATAAACTCATAATTAATTTAATAAAAACTGGAGGGAGTTGGATTCTCTTAAGGGCATTTATTATCAGTTTGTGCCCAACAGTATCAAAGGCTTTCGCCCGGCCCACAAATACCACAGCTAAGTCAGTTTTCTTTTTCTTATCTCCAGTAATAATATTCTCCAATATTTTAATATTCTCCTCACAACCAGCAACTCCTGCCATAAAACCTTTTTGCAGTTTATTTAAATTTATAACTTTACTTAATCTGTTTGCTATAATTTTTGTGAAAAGCCTAAGCAAAATTGGGCCTATTGTGATGGGTCTCCAAATATTAATATCCTTTAAACCAACCTCATCATTAACTTTAGGGATTAATACAGTTCTACTTATCTTTACTACATCAGGGATACTGCCTGTTTTAAGCCAAATGGTTTAAATTTTGGGGATTATCGTATTATCTTTATTAAATATTCTAATTACATCTCTAAGTGTCATCTGATCCAGCCCCGCTGCAGTTTTAACATCCATCACCTTAACGGCCTGATTGACGTACTCCACCGTTATGGGGCCAGTCAGCATGTCACACATAGATCCCTCAATTTGACCTTTGTATTTAGCAAAGCCTCTCAGATTACTTTTAACATTGGGAATAGACACTCTATTTTTAAAATGCTCTTTAAGCTCCTCCTTACTAAGCAGACATTCACATTTAGATGGAGCTCCCATCATAGTTCTAGCTAGGTATTGTCTTTTATTCTTATATTAAACTGTGTTTCTTTAAATTTTCCTTTTTTTCCTACTTTATCTTCTTTTAACATTATTTACTCTCATATTACATTCTTATCTACTATCCTTATGCTTAGTAATTAATCCCTTTTTATATTTTGATTTATTCAACCTATTACTTTCATTTTAAGTCCCTAATTTATCAATTACCATATCCATAATGCTATCATAGTCATTTATATTGTACGTTTGCTTTTACTTATTTTGCCCTCCATCATCTCTAATAATTCTATTAATGATCTATTTTTAGATTCTACATTCCCATTAGTATTATTATTACCCTGATGATTATCTTCTTCTATTACTATCTCCTTTATTGGAGTACCTAAATCTATATCACTATTCTTTTCACTTCTATTATCATTAATGGGGAGTACTTCCTGACTTGTGCCCACAACATTATTGCTAATCTTATTTTGTCTAACTAATAATCTTCTTTTATTGGAAATTTGTTTTGGCGTCTTAGTTCTTAATTTTTCAGCGATAAGTTTATTAATATTTTTAAAACCTATAATTTCCTGTTCTAATTGTTTTAGCATTTTTATTTTGGAGTTGGACCACACTCCTCTTTTACCTTTCTCTACTTTTTCCAAATTACCTTTTGTCTCTTTATTTCTTTTAATATTTCTTAAGTTAGGGTGCATGTGCCTCTTGTGCTGCCCTAAACCTAGAGCTGTTGTAAATTTAAGTGGGTAAATTTCGCATTGGAATGATTTATCTTCTTCTCTCTCTCTTATATTACTATTATATTTAGGATACTGACATGCGACTGAGTGGTAACTACCCTCCCAGCCTCATTTACTACATTTAACTTTCACAGCTTTAATCCCTTTACACAATTTTAAATGTTTTCTAAACAATCCTGTCATATTATAAATGTTATTACAAAATTTATATATAAAATTATCTAATGGATATTCTATTATTATTTCTATTTTATCTTTCTCATTAACAACCGGATGGATAATCCTCCTCTCACTTTTCTCTTTATTGCTCTCTGGTTCTCTAATTTGACTAAAATCAAAGGGCCCTTTAAAATTCAAATTAAAAATTGTCCGGCTATTAAAAGAACAAGATTCTGCAGGGGCTTTCTCTATGAATCCTTCAGTTCAAACTTGATCTTGAATCCTCTTGGCTTTATTATCGGCCTCCTCCTGCCTGCCAGAGGGAGTCGTGCTGGAGTAACAATTATGGTCTCTTCCGTTTGCGTAGAAAAGGATGGTCAAGTCCTTATTTGGCTAACACATTTAGCACACGGTGTCGCCAATAACAACCGTGTGGGGCGGTTATTTTCCTGGTCTCCCACCCAACCAGAAATTTTGGAGTTCGACATAATCGCCACTGATAAAAATAGGTTTCTAACATTAACCGATAGATTACCAGCTGTCTCGTATCTTTTCTCTGGTTGTATTAGGCGACCTGAGAGAGTAATGCTCATGCAACAGAAGGAGAAAGTTAAAACTGCCAGTGGCTACACAGCACCAGATTAAATCAAAGGTAAAATCAATGATAAAATCAGTGATAAGACCAATGATAAAATCCACACCAATACAACCACTTAAGCAAGCTAAAACCACACCTCTGTTATTGAGCTTCCTCTCACAGGTCGGTTTTCAGGGGGAACCACGTGGAGTTTCGACCAACTTTGTAACCGGTAAAATATATGAAAATGATTGCAAAGGCGACTACACAGGCACCGTTGGGAGACCAACCAAATAAGTCTGTGGTCACATCCCCCCTTGTGATTACTTCGGCTTCACAGAGATAACTATTGTCAGTCTGCAATGACCATTGACATGGTCGAGATTGCCTGTGACCATTGTTTACATTCCCGTTCCCTACACTTCCCATGCATAATGCTATGATTATGAGTGACTTCAACTTGCACCATGTACGTGACTGATGAATACAACTGTCCACTGAAGGAGCCTCACATTGTAACCATGCTCAGATGAAACAAAAAACATGTCAACTCCATCCACTCCAAGTTTAGTCAACTGCCATTTACTGTGTCTTTTGCATCAATTGAATACAGAACATCACCCAGGTTCTACTTGACACAGTAAACCTCTGCCTCAGTCTGATAACCCAGGGACATCCCTGAATTTCCATGTTCAATGCTTCTTGGCACTCATTAGCCAGCTTATCATTTCCCACACACCACCTGGAGTTATCTATACAACTTTTATTGTGCCATCCTGAGCACTGGTCCTCCACTTTAGACATGCTCACATTGTGCTGCATTGCCACCACCCCCATCCCTGCTTGAGGCCACAGTGGTACAGCTGCAGATCCCACAGGTTCCCATGTTCTCCAAGGCATGATCGCCTCCCACCACTTAGCATTATTTGATGAAATTCCCTTCTTCACAATTCTTGCTCCCTCAGCATTCTACATTGCTGCCTATAACCCCCAGCATTTATTTCACCAACTTCCCTCATGTAATGGGGTACCCTGATAATAGCCCCATCCAATCCCCATGAATTTTATTCAGATGATCTCAAGATTGACCTTGACCTACACCCTTGACCAACTTGGATGGATAACTCTAACCCCTGATGGGTGACCAGTTCCCTAATTGATTTGTGTGTAAGCTTCCAACTTCCTGTGACTCCCCTGAATGTTTGCACTACACCTGCAGGACTGACCGTGGCTCACTGACTGTATTCAAGTCAAGAGTGTAGTTAGCTGACTGTATTCAAGCCTTTGTACCACAATTAGAAGTATTGTACTGAGTGAGGTGTCTGATATGACTGAGTTTTACTCTCCAACAATGTTGTGACCTGGTCATTTGGTTAAAGAACATGCAGTATGTTTAATACATTCCAGCTGGGACATGTTATAGATGTGAGATGCTATGCAGCAATCTATCCATTCTCTTGACTGATGACTGCTGACATCCATGACAAGCTGCTTGGCTTTGTATAAGACAAGTCAATTTGTGTGCCTTTAAGCTTTGGCTGAGGGGGCAGTGTGCCAAAAGACAAGTCAAGACAGTGATTCTGTGATCATTCAACGTCAGCTCAAAATAGGCGAGTGGCAAGAGGGCAAGACAAGGCTCCTTGAGCTGTAACCTGGACAAATCCTTGAGCTAGGTGCATAAAATGTTGGTCAGGTCACAGCTAGAGTCTTGTGTGCAGTTCTGCAATTTACATTATAGGGGGCATGTGATTACATTTGAGAGGGTGCAGAGATTTGCCAGGATGTTGCCTGGGCTGGAAAGTTTAAGGTATGAAAAGAAATTGGATAGATTAAGATAGTTTTCCTCGGAGCAGAGGAGTCTGAGGGGGAAACATGATTGGAGCATATAGAATCATGGGAGGCATAGTCCGACTAGACAGGAAGACACTTTTCCCCTTGGTGGAGGGATCAATGGCCAGGCCATATCAATCTAAGAAAAGAGGCAGGAGGTTTAGATGGGATGTGAGGAAAATCTTTTCATGCAGATGATGGTGAGAATCTAGAATGCACTGTCTGTAACATTTAAAAACGTATTTCAATATGCAGAAGAGATACCAAGGCATTCAAGTGCTCAAAGATGGAATTAGAATAGTTAGGTAGTTGTTTTGGACTGTTGCAGACTCGATGGGCTGTTTTGTGGTGGATCTCTATGACTTTGTAACTATCTGTGCTTGTCCCTGGACAAAGTGTCCTGGAAGCAGCATTCCAGTAAAAGGTGCTAGTGTGCTCTGAAGTGCAACATTTTGAAGTACTCCAACAAAATTAATTGGAAAGAGAAACATTGGTGTGATTATTGTCTGCCCACTGCCTGCATTTTAAGGATGAACATGGAAATAGACAGAAATTTCTTCTTTCAAATTTGACATACATTTTGTTCCTCAAGACCCAACTGACATGATGTCATCACTTTGTTCGAAGCAAGTGAATGAGGGATCTTTGCCATATTTAGGCCTCTGGTCCAATGATGATCTGAAGTGAATGTTAATTGGTTGTATGTCAAAGTCACTGTTGCCTGTTCTCAAAAGTATTCTTAAACACGTTTCCAACTATTTTGGAGAGACCATGTGGAGGAAAAATTGACCTGACCTTTTAAAATGCCTGTGCCAGCTAATTAATCCTTTGAAGCATCCCTGGGATTACATTGCATTCCCCATTTAAAGGGTCACTTTTAGCTTTGCTCGATTTCACATCTCATAAAAAATGATGCATCGGGGAGCAGAATCTTCCACCTTTTCTAGTGTTGTGCTTGGAGGTTAGGAGGGTGTGGGAGATGATCACCTTACTGCCATTCCCAGACTACCATGATTAAGAAAGAACAAAGAACAAAGAACAAAGAAAATTACAGCACAGGAACAGGCCCTTCGGCCCTCCGAGCCTGTGCTGATCCAGATCCTCTATCACTTGTCAAATATTTTCCAAGGATCTGTATCCATCTGCTCCCTGCCTGTGCATGAATCTGTCTAGATACATCTTACATAATGCTATTGTGCCCACCTCTACCATCTCCACTGGCAATGCATTCCAGGCACCGACCAGTCTCAGTTTAAGGAACTTTGCAGCATATTTCCCTTAAACTTTTCCCCTCTCACCTTGAACTCATGACCCCTAGTAATTGAGTTCCCCACTCTGGGAAAAAAAAAGCTTCTTGCTATCCACCCTGTTTCTACCTCTCATGATTTTGTAGACCTCAATCAGGTCCCACCTCAACCCCTGTCTTTCTAATGAAAATAATCCTAATCTACTCTCTTCATAGTTAGAGACTTCCATACCAGGCAACATCCTGGTGAACCTTCTGTGCACCCTCTCCAAAGCATGCACATCCTTTTGGTAATGTAGCAACCAGAACTAAGTCCAAGGCAAGAGAGTTCATTGTTATCATTCCTATTTCACCACAAACTAAAATCCTTTACTGGGCGATTATGCCAATTTCACCAGTTTCCTCATCTCTCTTCACCCCACTTCACCCCAGATTCAACCCTCCAACTTGGCACCACCCTCTTGACCTGTCCTTCTTGTCCATCTTCCTTCCCACCTATCCGCTCCACCCTCGCCTCCAACCTATCACCATCACCCCCTCCCACCTGCATCTACTTATCACCTTCCCAGAAGGGCTTATGCCCGAAAGGTCAACTGTCCTGCTCCTCAGATGGTGCCTGACCTGCTGTGCTTTTCTAGCACCACACTTTTCAATTCTGACCTCCAGCATCTGCAGTCCTCACTTTC
Organism: Hemiscyllium ocellatum; assembly: GCF_020745735.1. Lineage (NCBI taxonomy): Eukaryota > Metazoa > Chordata > Chondrichthyes > Orectolobiformes > Hemiscylliidae > Hemiscyllium > Hemiscyllium ocellatum. Next base: position 34,111,529 of record NC_083426.1, on the reverse strand, counting down.
TCCTGGACAAATAACGGCCACCTAAGCACCATATCCAACTGCTGCTGCTATTAATCCTACTGTAGGCATGTCCTTGCCATGATGTGTGTCTATAGGTGTGGCCATTGAACCTGTTGTCTTCTGGGCTGAAAGGAGATGTTCTTAGTGCCTGATTGCAGTACATGAAATTGGGAAAGTTAGGGATCCGCTGAGAGAAATACCTCTGCCCATGTCCACCCCATTTTATAATTTATATTCACTACAAAGCCAGCAAAATCCTTCCCATGATTACTTATCTGTGATGTGGGCCATACCCTTATCTTGCATCTCTGGTAGCTGCCTTTCCTGGAGTATCCTGCCCACTGCTGAACAAAAGAGTACTGTAGTCTCATTAGCCAATATTTCTCAATAGGTGAGACATCGCCTTTCTAAAGGTTCCACTTTTATTCAAAGACCTTACCACAAGTTGCACCATCTCACATAGCCATCTCACATGACCTTATTTTCCTGCAAGCTGGAACCTATTACAGCCCTTGACCCTCTCTGGCTGCAAGTTACCTATGCCTGGAATCTCACTAACTATAGATGTCCTGTCTAAGTTATCCTCTGCAGTATGAACCATGTCAGTGTTCGTATTTATAGCTATGAGTGTGATGAAGAATAACAACATTTCTTTCATGCTTTCTTTTATCTGTTGCTTTTCCAGCACTACCTAGCCAGGTGATAATCCTTCAGGATCTGAAAATAGACAGGTACAAGGAAAGGAGGGGGCAAAGAAAGTGGGGAGTGCCTACAACACCAACCAGTTTGTAAATCAGAGGAGAATGAGGTTGAGTGAGTCATAGAATCCCTCCAGTGTGGAAACAGGCCATTTGGCCCAACAAGTCCACACTGACCCTCTGAACAGTAACACACCCAAACCCGTTCCTGTACCCTATTACTCTACAGTTATCCCTCACTGGTGCACCTAATGCATACATCTCTAAATACTATGGGCAATTTAGTATGTCCAATTCATTTAACCTGCACAGCATTGGACTATGGGAGGAAACCCCAGGCAGATACAGGGAGAATGTACAAACTCCACACAGATAGTTGCCCAAGGCAGAAATTGAACCCAGGTCCCTGGTATTGTGAGGCATCAGTGCTAACCACTGAGTCGCCATGCATTCACCTGAGCCACCATGCAGTGAGTATGAGAAGGAGAATTATGTATGAGAGCATAACTAGAGTTTCAATCAAGCTGCTTAATGATAATTATGCCAATGATAGCAGTCTTTTATATTCTCTGATGGGATAAAGACATGCAACTATTCTTTGCACACCTCTTGTAAACTCATTCTGCCTCTGATTAACCATTGTCAATAAGGTGGCAGTAAGTGGGGTGCAATCTCTTTGTTTGATGTGACTGTCATGAAGGACAGTGTATGCAAACTAAGATGAGTGCAGTGGTAAATGAGTACATGACAGTGATAAGGAGGTACTAACTATGTGAGAGTGAGGTGGAACATTCAATGTTAGTTATGATATAGATGTTGTTGATAGGTGACTTGAGGATTATCAGATTGGCTGTGATCTCATTGAATGGTAGAACAGACTTGATGGGCTGAATGGCCTAATTCACATGTATCTTATGGTCCTGTGGTCAATGTGATTGACTTTTAACTGCACTATACACAATAAATGCACTAGCCAAAAACACCCATATCCTATTAATTTAAAAAAGTTATGTTAAACTCAGCTATAGAGTCCAGAGAATTTACAGTTCAATTTGTCTTCCTTGTTGAACTATTTCATTTTAACTAACTACATTTTAACTAAGCCACTGAAATTAGACACAGTTTCTTTAGGTACAGAATGAGTAGGAGTGGAGAATAGGAACAGAAGAAGTCAGCCAGAGTTCCTGTTGCTAATTGCTATAACATTCGCTTCTTCTTCTTCTTTGCATCCCCATGTCTGGTGGATCTAAATTGGATTCAACTCTGATATCCCACCATAATTGATAGCTTCCTAACGCACTCAGGGAGACATGCCAGAGAACAACAAGCAGCTATTGAACAGCGATATGAGCTAGTGGCGTACATATTTGTAATGGGCGGAAAAGAAAACTGGACAAAGCTGATATGTTATCAAACATTCTCAAAGCCACCCAAAATGGATTTCTGTCCCAAGCCTGCAGAAAGAGAAGGAAAATGTTTGTTTGCACAATGTCTTCCATAAAATCTTATCATGCTTGTTATAAAGTAAGACTTAAACATGATAGTTCTAGCCCTAAATAGAATCCAAGCATAAAGTCAAACATACATGAAACTATTTATAGACACAAGAAAGATTTTACAATTTATAAGAAAGATTTTGTATCATGGATTCACGGCAGTAGTCAGATTTTCATCCAGGACAGAATGTCTGGTAAGTATATCATCTGTTTTTGTGATCAGCTGCTATCATCTTTGGCCTTTGCAGCTATGTTGATTTATAGCTGTCACATACATGTCAGCTTACTTAAAGACATGCCATATTCTAGTGGTGACTGTGCTTACTAATATTTTTAATAAGTGCATGTTGGAAAATATTGCCAAGCATTGAACCATTTTAAAAGCACAACAACAAGAAGAGTATTTAAAGATACCAGAGTATTTTAGAATCATCAATTCACCAACATTTAATTGTTCTTTTTTTTTCCTGAACTCTGCCAAGTCCAGAGCCAGAGTCCTCAACCATTTCTCATATGATAAGCCCTTCATTCCCGAGATTATTCTTGTAAACCTCCTCTGGATTCTCTTCAATGCCTAAGTATCCTTCCTTAGATATTGGGCCAAAACTGCTCACAATATTCCAAAGGTTGTCTGACCAGAGACTTAAACAACCTCGGCAAAACATCTCTGCATTTCTATTCTAGCCCTCTTGAAATGAATGCTAACATTGTATTTGCTCTCCTAACTGCCAACTGAACCTCCATGTTAATCTTAAGACAATCCTGAACCAGGACTCTCAGATTTTTGAAGCTTTTCCCCATTTAAAAAATTGTCTAGACCTCTAATCTTACTGTCAAAGTGCATAATCTAACACTTCCCCGCATTGTATTCCATCCACCACTTCTTTGTCCACTCACCTAGGCTGAGTCCTTCTACAGCCTCCTGTCCTCCTCAACACTACCTGTCCCTCCACCCATATTTCTGTCATCTGCAAACTTAGCAACAATGCCTTCAGTTCCTTTGTCCAGATCATTAGTGTATAAAGCCAATAGATGCGGAGTTGGAGACGCGCACCAGGTTAGACAGCATCGGAGGAGCAGGAAAGTTGACATTTTGAGCCAAAACCCTTCATCAGGACTGGGAAGGGGGAAGGGAGCACAAGACTAAATGTGGTGGTTGGGGGCAGAGGGGGGGTCCGGAGTTGTGAGGTGGGGCTGAGGGAATGGTAGGTGGGATGGTGATGGGTGTATGCAGATTTTCAAACCCATCGACTCCCACAGCGACCTCAGCTATTACCTAATTTCATCTGCCCTCCTGCAAAAATGCAATCCTATGCACCCAATTCCTCTTCCTCCACTGCCTCTGCCCCAGTACGATGCATTCCACTCAAGGACATCCCAAATGTCCTCCTACTTTAGTGGTGATAGTTTCCCCTTGTTTGTGATCAATGATGCTCTCAACCACATCTCCCCCTTTTCCCGCACTTCAGCCCTCTAACTCCCTCGCCCCAACAACAATAAGAATACAGTCCTCCTGGTTCTCGCTTACCACCCCACCAAACTCCAAATCCAATCCTCCAGCACTTTCACCATCCACAATCAGACTCCACCGCCAAAAAGATATTTCCTTCCCATCTCTATCTGCTTTCCTCAGGAACCATTCATTCTGCAACTCCTTTGTCAGCTCTACACTCACCACAAACTCCCTTGTCAGCTCTACTCCTCTCCATATCCAGTACCTTTCATTGCAACAGATTTGTAAAACCTGTCCTTGCACCTCCCCTCTCACCGCCATCCAAGACCCCAAACAAGCCTTCCAGTTGTGGCTCCAACCTGGTCCATCGTATCTGTTGCACCTGATGTGGTCTCCTCTACATCAGGGAGATTAAATGCAGACTCAGGGACTGGTTTGCAGAGCATCACGACTCTGCATGCATCAACCAACAGGACCTTCCGGTTGCCTCAACATAGATTGCACCAGCTTCAAAATCTCCCCAACCCTAGCCTCATCTCATGTCCAGTCTCCTCTGCCCTCCCCACCTCCATTACCTGACCTACTTGTTCATCTTCCTGTTCACCTATCCGCTCTACCCCTCCTCACAAACCAATCATGACAACCTCCTCCCTGCTTCCACCTATTACCATTCCACCTACCCCTCCTCCAGCCCCACCTGACCCCCTATTTATTTCTGGGCTTCCTTTCTCCTTCCCCAGTCCTGATGAAGGGCCTCAGCCCGAAAAGTAAATTTTCCTTCTCTTCTGATGCAGTCTGATGTGTTGTGCTTCTCTAGGTCCAGATCTATTGACTCATTGATGTATAACATGAATTACTGTGGTGCCAAAACTGACCCCTGCAAAACTCCACTCGTCAGTTGCTGCCATTCTGAGAAAGAACCTTTTATCCTCCCCTCTCTGCCTTCTCCCAGTCAGCCAATCCTCTATCTATACCAGTACCTTGCCCCTAAAACCATGGGCTCTTAATCTATTTAGCAGCCTCCTGTGCAACACCTTATCAAAGACCTTCTGAAAATCCAAATATATTGCATTCATTTGTCTCTCCTTTGACCAACCTGCTCATTACCTCCTCAAAGACTTCTATCAGATTTCTCATGCATAATCTCCCATTGATGAAGCCGTGGTGACTCGGCCCTATTGTACCATGCACTTCCAAGCACTCCACAATCTCAGCCTTAGCAATGGGCTCTAAAATATGACGGACGACAGAGATCAGGCTAACCGACCATTGTCTTCTGTCTTCTGCCTTCCTCCTTTCTTAGCAGGGATGTTACATAAGACATTTTCCAGTCCCCTGGGACTCTCATTGACTCCGAGGATTCCCGAAAAGATAACATCCAATGCCTCTACAATCTCCTCAGCTATCTCCTTCAGAAGAAAGCTACTCACCTCCTTGACCTTTGTGACTATTTGTCTCAGTAATAGAGATCTTCATGTTTGTCTGTTCCAATTTGTACTGAAAACTAAGCTATCTTGTTACAAATGATGTGTACATTCAGACAAAGAACCTTAAGCTTTGGGGTTTTTTTTAACCATTATTACTTGCTATGGTTCTAATTTTGTTGTATTCTTTTACATATATTTCTACCTTCCTGTCACAGTTTGAATATTTTTTTGCCTCTTAATTAAGCTGCATCTCAGCCTACACATTCCTTTTTGATTTTTTTAAACTTCCCTTAAAATGAATGTTTGCCAGCAGGATTCAGTTTAAAGCCCTACCTACAAACCTAGTGAAATGATCCTCCAGGTCACTGGTCCCAACACAATTCAAATAAAATCCATCCAATGGAACATCTCTCTCTTTGCAGTATGGGTGTTGGTGCCACATAAACCTGCATGCTGTCTTTACCTCTCTAATCTTATTTATTTTAAACCAATTTGCAAATGGATCCGATTGTGATTATTCCCTTTATGGTTCTACTTGTGTAGTTGGAACTCATGTGGGCCACTGCATCTAGATCCCTCCCTTCCCACCCTACATTTCTCTCTGGATCAGAAGAGATTTCCTGTACCTATGCATCAGGTAGACCAAACAACCTTTGGGATTCTATTCCCATTATTAGACCATCCATGTTGCTATTATACTGTTTGTTTCTCCACCCATTTGAATAGAGCTGCAGCCAACAGTGCTGTGGCCAATTTGCTGATGATCCCTATATGCTGTGCTCTCATCCACAGAGACAAGAAACCTTGTACTTATTGGATAAGGATACTGGCCAAGGGTCTTCCAAATCTAAATTCTGGATCCCATATCTGTTTCACTTGTGGTCTTACCCTCCTATCCCTTTCCAGAGACAAATTTTGATATTATTAATCCAAGGAGTATGACTGTCTCCAGAATTAAATAGACTGATAGTGCCCTGTCCATCATTTTCATGTATCATCTCTGCCCTATGCACCTTGTTAACAGATCTAGGTGTATAACGATCATCTGTGAGGTTTTCAGAATTTATTTGCTTACAGGGAGTAGAAAGCTCTCACAGAGCAAATTGTCATCCTGTCATATTGCACTTTGTGTCAATACGATTGAGTTAATGTTTTCACTGCATTCAGAAAAATATGATACTAACATCACCATTGCCTACTGGGAGGACAGAAAGGGACTTATGGTCTGGGACATGGAAACTGAAGTAGAAAAAGTTTTCGGATTGTTGGCCAAAAAGCCTGAAATGTGTTTTCTTCTGAAAACCAGAAGTATAAACGTTATTGAAAGATTTAATTCTTCTAGTTATAGATTTCAGTTTGAGTCATTCCTAAAACTCCTATACCAGGATGAGGTGCAATCCATAGGTATTGTTGTGACCATTTGAAGCAAGGTGAGTGGCTTCCCTCTTTTCAACTTCCTAAATTGGCTACAAAAATGACTTAGTAATAATAGAGTGCAACTCTATTTTTACTCCTATTAGAATGCAGTTAAACAAAATCACCAGAAACAATAAGGAGCCAATTACAAGGTTTTCTTAAGTTAAAGGAATACCAATTCTCTTTATTGTTCAACTCAGAGAAAAAATAATAAAGACAATTAATACATTCAAACACAGACTGACATAGGTAAAATGTTAAAAAAGGGATCGAAAAAGGATATTAAATAACATACAGTTGTAAGCCTATTCTTGAGGTGTTAGGTTTTAAACTAAGACCACATTTGACTGGGGATGCTCTGTCTCAATAGCAGCTGTGTATATTGTAGATACTTTTAAGTTCTTTGTGTTCAGAAGTTTCCCAATTTGCTTTGTCATCAGACCTTGTCCCTCCAGAGAAAGATGGAGAGAGAAAGAGATAGGGGAAGAGAGAGAGAGACTTCTTCAGTTCTCATCATAAATCCATCTCTTCTGCTCTGTCAAAAGCAGCTTCCTGAAATACAGCTGGATTATGTTTTCTAGTGTCTGAGATCCCTATGTATAATGAAAGCAAATTACTGCAGATGCTGGAAATCAGAAAAAAAAAGTCATAAAAACATAAATGCTGGAGAAAATCTGGCAGCAACTGCTGACAGAGAAAGAGAGATAATGGATGAGGTCCAATATAAAACTTCTTCAAGCTAAATAATTATGGGTGATGCCTTTCATCTCCAATATATGATTGTAGTTCAAAATAAGAAATGCAGGTTTCTTCATGCCTGTCTGGTTTCAGTCTTTTTAGATAACTCTGTTAATTTCAGTTCTATCTGGTTCCTATACAATGAATGAAAGGAATATCAATTCTATTATTTGTTTAACCCAGCGAAAAAAATAATGAAGACATAACATCAAACACACTAGGACTCAAGTAAATAATTAAAAAGGAGATAGTGAACCAGAGAAAAGAAATGATAATAACGTAACTTGAAATATATATTTAAATGATAGTTTCATGTAACATGGCACAGTAATCAAATGATTACTGCAGGCATTTTTAAGTCAGTGTTTTTTATCTCCTTTTCGAAACCATTTTAGTCCATGTAATTCCCATATGTTAAAACCAGATGATGGAAGTCAACATTGAGTGTTATTATTTTATTACTATCACATGTTAGAGACCAGACCAGACCATCCTTAGAATATTTTAAGAAGGTAGCCTAGACCCCCACTTTTTCTTACTTTAATGTTAAATGTGAAGTCTGTGGTCCAGACGTGATGCAACCGGTCAAACTACTCAATGTTAAGCAAAACGCAATTTATTTAAACCCTGTACTTAAAATGCAAATAAAAGAAAGTGGAATTTAGAATTTATAATAAAAATGTGACTATGGGAAAACTTAACTGAATAATAGATATGGTACCTCTTACCAATTAACGTCCAATATAGTAACATCCCACAAACACACCCCTTGGCAAAAAGGTAGATTCAGACAAAGATTCTTACATGTAGTTCTCCAGTCCAGGAGGAAACAACATCAAGAGAGATTTCTGAGAAAGTAGCAGCCAGGAATTATTTACTGAAGCTCCAACTTTGACCCCAAAAAGCTTCTGACTGCTAAAGATAAATGAAAACTAGAAAGCATGGTTTGTGAGAACTGGCCGCTTCCCTTCCTTTGTTCCAACTATTTAAAAAAAAACTAAAGCCTCCTAAGTTATTTACTTAAGCCATTTTCAGTAGGCAGATCGACACCTCTACCTTTACAGCCTCTCTTCAAAAAAATCCCTGCATCAAATAACCTTTTTAAAGTGACAGCATTTGACATGACTGTTTAAAGGAAACTTAATTTCTGTATGTTTTCCCACCATGAACAGAAATCTCTTCAGATTTGTAATACAATCAACAACCATGACAAGTGAAATGTTGTATAGAATTGTTTTTTATTTCATATATTATGAATAATATTATTCTTCAAAATGGCAGTCAAGAATTTGGTACTGAAAAAGAACTTTTCACCACCTCAAAATAAGCTTTCTAATGCAAAGGCAAGTGGTAGTTTTATTTAATAGTGACAATGATCAGAACATTTTAAACACTACTTAACAATAACAATTAGTAGATATAAATGGCATTTGTGTAACCTGGGTTGGACTTAAAGAATGATTTAAAGTGAAACTGAAGGATTGGAAGTCTTAGCTGAAGTCTTAGATGTGTGAAGAACATCATGTATACATTCAGCAACATTAACAGTGCAGCTATGTTGCCCTAAATTGTTGCATTTCCCCCCTATCTGAGATTATTAGTACATGTGTCTTAGAACTAGGTAGGTCAGCCATTTGATCTGAACAAACAAAATAATTTATTTTTTCATGTCTTTCACCTTATGGAACATTGCAAAGATAAGAATGACATGAAGAATGGGATGACAAAGTTGTTATATTGGAGAATCTTTGGACATTTCAAAAAATGTTTGCCTTATCTGGGAAATACCATGGTCATAGTGTAGTATGGATTTATATTTCAGCTGTAGTTGTTGATTTATCAAGATTTTTATTGTGAATTTAATATATTTTAGGCTGTTAAGCCGGCTGTAAATCATCTACGAGAAAGGATTTCATCAACATGCCAGAATGCGGCACGACTGAGATAGGCAGCCAGTCATTAATGTAACACCAGTTTTTTTTATTAATTGGATATAGGTGTCAATAGGAAGTATAGCATTCAATACCAATCTCTGATTACCCTTGAGAAGGTGGGGATGAGCCACCTTCTTGAACTACTGCAAACCATGTTGTGTAGGTACACCCAAAAATACTATTAGGAGGCTTCCAGCATTATGGCCAGGCAACAGTGAAGGGCAAGTCAGTGCAGTGTATTCAAATAGATCAAATTATCTCTTTTCTGTGGCAAGAGAGTAACAGTTAGATCCAGACAGTCTCATTAATACCTCACCCAAAGGGTTGTGAAAGACAACACCATCAAACAGATACACCACTTTAGACAAAAAAATGACTTCTGCCTCATAACATAGATTGTTCCTCCACTATTCATGTGGCATATACCAGTGTAAACAGTCCATGGAAAGTAAGAAATGAAATAAACCTAATGATCTTTTATTTGTGCCTAACACAAAATAGACTGCAAACAGGGTTATAAATGGAATATATTGCTCTTAAAGTGGATAGCACAAATATGTAATTGGAATGACTAGTTATCTAAGTGGAGGCACCTGAGAGGTCAAGGATTGGCTTATAAATCCACAGCTGAATTGAGTGTGTCCCAAGGTTTGACAGCATTCGGTAAAAATAAAATCTCAGTGCAAAAATCAAATTGTGCTTCGGAATTTATGTAAGAATGTCTGAGAATTTGATGTCAGGTTTCTGGAATGCCCAGGTATACCCTATATTTTCATTTTAGCCATTTGCCTTATCTATTTCTAAATGCCAATTACATTTAGTGTTGGGGATAAAAAGGAAATCCTGTTTTCAATGATTTTACATAAAAGAAGAGGGTAAGTGGAGTATGGAGAACTATTTTTCTAAAATTATTGACAGTAGGAAATCTACCCTTCTGTAACACAATATTAAATCATCTTTGCCTATAGCCAGTGTAAACACTATAGAAAAAAAGAATCAAGCTGTGCAAATTTAAGTTTTCTTATCTATACAACAATTTAGCAGCACACTCAAAAGAAATAACACAAAAGAAAAGAAATCACAACTTTTGAGTACATTTTTCAACATTACAAACTCTGATATGGTGCACAGAAGAGCACAAAATCTAATGTGGAATTCAGATTTTTTCTAAAATTTTGCTTTACAAAAAATAAAGATCCTAAACAAAATCAAATCCATACAGTTTATATAATTTCATTAAGTACTGAAATATTTAAAAAACAAATTTTATGACTTTTATTAAAAGCTGTAAAAACATTGATATTTTAATTTGCAGTATGAAAAGTACATATAAAAATAAAGTGGTCTCCATTTTGGATGTTGCAATGCATCATTTACAATAACTTTCCATTTATCCTAGTATTCATTAAAAAATATATAAAATGATGAAATGAAACTCAGTTATATTTAACTTGAAATGAAGGCAGAACTAAGAATAATTAATTACATTGAAGGAGACTTCTGCAGTAATTGCCAACACTGCTTACTGATAAACAAGCTGGATGTCCATTCCTACGAATAATAGTGGTAACTACTATTAGATGCTACACTGACCGATGGTACAACAAGAATTTCAATTGCAAATTTGCCCAGGCCATCAAGTTCTGTATCTTAGTCAGGCTGTCTGGGAGAAGATTTTCCATGGGGACAACTGATGCCAATATATATAAAGAATTGACCATAGGATGGATGTGTGCATTTTTCACCAAGCAATTCCAGAGCTCTGTTGGCAAATAGTCCAGAAAAATACAATAGCCGATACAATATTGTAAGATTATAATGGTGTAATAACTTTACTGCATTAAAAGTAATGATTGATTTGGTCTATCACTTGTATTCTAAAGCAGTCCATTTGAGTAAACTGGAAACCTCATACATCTGTAATCACATTATTTGTTAGAAAACTGGTGTTTGACATTTGAAAATCTCTGATCTGCTGGAATGGGTTCTGATGATTCAAATAAAATGTGAAAACTTAAATACAACTCAGGGAAGAATAATTGAATGAATTGGTTGCTTGGAAAGTACAATAATCTGGTTGAGGTCTTCGTGGCTTATGATTACTCCCTAAATCAACAATCATATTCTCATCCTTCAACAAGCAAAATGCATGTGTCTCAGGGAGAGGAGGGTTCAGCATGTGGCACTTTCAGATTCCTTCAGTGCTATTTGTTGTTTGACTTATGAGGAAATGTATCTCCACAATAGGTGAAATCATTCTGCCACAAGTCCAAATAGTTGGCAAAGCAACTTGATCCTCTTGACACAGGCATTAATAGATGTTTCATAATACTTTCTGGGATTTGAAATCCTCTAGAAAGGATATAATTTCCAAGATCCTCATTCTTCCTTTTTTTTCTAATTGTTCGGTCTTCCAACTATCTCCAATTCCTTCTCTTATAAAATAAGAGTGACTGACAAAATTTATGGACATTTCAGGACATACTGTTGTTTTTGAGTAGGGAAAATCTTGACAGTACTAGAGGAAAGGTAATAATGAATGGACAATGAATTATTGAATTATTGCAAAGTTGTCATGTTCTAAATTACCAAAATTGAAAATGCATGATATTCAAGCATTTTTTACTTATAGAAGTCTCTCCTCAATGTATTAAACACCCTTGTTTAAAAAAAGCAGCTCATGACTGCTACTGTATAGCAGTTTTGTAAGGGATTTTCTATGAAGTTGGGTTGAGGCACTTTGTCATAGCACTTTAATGATTGTGGCACTTGCAGTGATGTGGTTTGTGCTCAGAAGACTCTTGCTGAACTTACAAAAGTGAATACTTCATTTTCCATTCCAATAATCTTCCTAGTTTGGTAAATGTTTTGTGTTGCAAGTCTACATTTAAAAACAAATCGATGGAACCTTAACAGACTTTGGATTAGAATTAAGAGCATAAAACTGGATGAAATAAATCTCCATCCTTTTTATGTTTCCATAGAGTTCTCTGTGCCTTGTTAAATAGCAAATATAGTGTAAAACATAAATGGGATGTTGTAAAATAGACTACCATATTATAAAATCTAATTGGAAAAATGATCAGAATCTTACTCTGAAATGCTATTGGAATTGCCACTGAGCCACTGACAGACATCCAAAGATCATAGTTTTAATATCTTACATTACAGATAAATGGAAATCTACTGTACCATAAAATTAGAGTAACGCAATTGCTGAAGTATATTTTTTGCTGTCACATTCATGACACTATATTCTTTTGTTACCTAGATAAAGTTTATTTGAAACATTCACCATTGCCTTATTAAATAGAAAGAGGAGAGCTTCACTTTGAAGTTGAAGATGAATCAGGTTTCTTCGAAAAATTGCTTTGATAAAGACATAATGTTTGATGCAAGAATTGATATTGCTCACTTGTCTGGATCATACCACCCCTAAAAGAAAGAAATTGGGTAAGCCATGTAATATTTGTGAAACAACGTCATATGAGATCTTTGCACAGCTAGCAAGTATTTAACAAATTAATTCAGCTGTGAATTTCAGAGCGCTGAAATTCAAATGTCAGATTATTGATTGAACATAGTAACTCTCTTCTGGTGTGCGATGGTCCATTTTAATGCAATAGTAACTGGATATGCAAGCAGTGGAAGGACATTTTGTTCATGACCTTGAATTTTATTGTCAAGGAATGAATTGTGTTGCACAGAAAGGTTTAAAATAAATAGATAAATAAAGTATGTGGCATGCAGAATTGAGCACTTTAGAAATGTATTTGAGAAGCAAGGTAAACATTTTACGTTTTGATACCAGATGCATTTAGATAAATGCAGACTTCCTATATTATTTCCAACTGGCAATTTTAAAGCATAATCTCCTATTAGAAAGTTATCATTTTGCAAATCAAAGCAAAATGCTGCTAAAAATACATTGGATATCTGTTACAATTTGTGGAAACAGATAGAGTCCCAAGTCCAAATTGCCTTGTCATTCGTAAAGCTTAGGGAAGACTTTTCAACCTGTCGAAGTGACAAATGTAGATATTTGAAATGTAATAAACTTCTCACTGTAATGGACATCAACACTGAGCATCTCCACATCATTCCAGGGGAATAAACAATGAGGAAAGCCCCCTCTATCTTATTAAGTGCTTCTTAATTCCTGGCCCAGGTTGTCACTCCTAAGGTGAGCATGGCAGAGTTGGGGAAATTTCTTACTTCCCCAACCCAACCAGAAAAAATACCCTGGATTGTGAGATCTTAACTCCTGGGAGTGGGTGCATGCTGGAATCAGGTTTGCTGTCTCCGGAAACAGTGAGACAGTGACAACAAAGGTTATGGAGTTTAAAGGGGATGCTGGTTAAAAGGCCCATTTCTATTCTTTAGGATCTCATTTCATTTGCATTGTTCCATATTATACCAGCGCATTCTCAGCCTTCACTCTATTTCTCCTCCCTTAACTAGTCACCATGAACCATCCATACCAACTCAAACCAACCCATGCCACCCATTCACTTTCAATATCCCTCCATTCATCTCCATGGCTCCTTATATCGCCTGTGCCATTTAGTAACACCATCTGAAAACTGATTCAACCCACTCAAGCCCATAACTCCTCACAGACCCTTTGCCAACTCATGACCTCCACTCACTAGCATTTGCCCTTATACTGTCCATTCTAATTCAACTGGAATCAAGCATGGGAAGACTTCAGGGGCTGTGTTAAGATGAAATTTAATAGATTTTAAAATATCTGCAGCTGACTTCACTGCAATTAAAAAGCCACTTATACCAATCATCTCAACTCAGGTCTGACAGTAATTGCGAATTCCATGCAACACTCTTGCAACTGAAAAAAGAGCATTTCAAATATATAGACCAGTTTCTAAATCCTGATCTCATAAAAAAAAGACTCCATCTGCTCCCTGCTCCCACATGTCTTTGGGGAAATATCTCTCAAGATCTAACTGGAAAACTTCACTGAAATAAAACAAAGAATGTCAGATGCTGGAAATTGTCCAGCAAAAATAAAAATAGCTGGAAGAACTCAACAGGTTTGGCAGCATCTTGGGGAGAAAATAGAGTTAATGTTTCATGATGTTGCTTCAGAAATTGCAGAAGACGATGCTGCCAGACTTGCTGAGTTTTTAAAGTTATTTCTGCTTTTGCTGGAAAATTTAACTACTCATGCTTCCCATCTCAGGAGTAAAGGTTGAGACAAAGAATCAGTGATTCCAAGTGACTTTAGTGAGCATTTTAAATAAGAACAGTACAGATGTGGCAAATATCAACTTGACAGTCCATTTTTGAAGAAGCAATAGAACTGGACTTACTAAAAATAAGATATAATTGTATTTTTACAACATATTGATGAAATGTCTCAGAAAACACTTATTAGAAAACAATCCAGAATATAAGAAGAAAATTGGAGCCATTGATAGACAATTTATTAGATGGACATGATACAATCAATTAAGGCAAATGAATTTTCAACAGATTTGAGTTTGAACATTGTTTGGACAGTTTTATTCTCAATGTACGTAAATCATTTGGATTTTGAAGTAGTGAGCAAAATCATAGTGTTTGCATTTTATATGCAGTTGGAAAATTGCACCAAAAATGTGCTGGAATTGATGCTGGCTACACTATGGTTCACATTTCCAATAACATTATTTGGCATTGTCATGAACTCAAGCCTTCCATTAGTCATGCAATTGGACAGAGTAACAGAATGTAACTATCAGTTTTCAGCCATATTAATAAAATTACATCAGTTTACTACTCTTAAAAACATCAATTCTTCTTTTCTAAAAAAAAATGATGTATTCAAGAGTAGTAAGCTGATACAATTTTATTAATATGACTGAAAATTGATAGTTCACCAAAAATAAACATACTCAAAATCGGTCATCCATTTGTGAGCAATTAGACTTAAATTTTGGAAACTGGCTTAAAATAATGACTCATTTTCTATTTTTGTTGGTGTGTATTAGTCAATTCATAAAAAAAATGCAGGCATTTTCAATATGAAAACTTTTAAATTGCACACATTAGACATGCGTGTCTAGGAAAATGAGCACAAATTAGAGAAAGTTCCAGAACCAGAGTAATTGGCAGAATCTCACATTTTTTTACATGGGATCATGGTCGGTCTTATTGAAAGGAATGATTGCAGCAAATTAAATCTTAAACCAGCAAAAGAATCATGAAATATTTGGACACAACTACATCAATTAACACTAATATTCACCTGTCTTTGCCAGAATGAGGTCAAGGCAGCTGGCTGGAGGTGTCATAAACAAGAACAACTCAGATACAACATGATGTGACATATGCTACAAAAAGACACTGGCTCAGAGCAATGGTAAGGAGACCCTTGTCAAGTTAAGTGCGGGGATGGATAGAGGATAGTAACAGTCTTAGTAAAATGAAACCTAAAAGCTTAATGCACTTGTTGGGATTTAGAGAAAAGGGGTCAGAGAAAGGAATAGTTATTAAGGAAAACTTCCAGGAGTGGAGAGTCATTTTGAAAATGAAACATGAGGCACAATCATGATCAACATGCTCAGCTAAATTTAATGCTGAATATCACCTACTGTACATCAAATACACTTAAGTCTACATACTTTGGGCTTGAAGAAGTGAAAATGGGTTCAATACTGATGGAATAGTCAGGGTGGGAGAAAACTAGTGTCTCATTGAATAGAGGGACAATACAAAAGCAAATAATAGGGAGTTGCTGAACAGATCAAAAACTGAAAAATTATTGTGTTGAATGGAGGACAAGGGTTGGATAATCGAGAGCTGAAAATGTGTTGCTGGTTAAAGCGCCGCAGGTCAGGCAGCATCCAAGGAACAGGAAATTCCACGTTTCGGGCTAAAGCCCTTCATCAGGAATTCCTGATGAAGGGCTTTAGCCCGAAATGTCAAATTTCCTGTTCCTTGGATGCTGCCTGACCTGCTGCACTTTAACCAGCAACACATTTTCCACTCTGATCTCCAGCATCTGCAGACCTCACTTTTTACTTGGATAATCGAGAGTTTGAAAGTGCTTTAGTAAGTGACTTGGAGGTAGAGCTTACATAGACTAGACATAGATCGAAGCAGGATTAAAAAGGGACATGTGATTTGACAAGTGAAGAATATGAGGCAATAGTCAGATGTAGTGCCTTTCATATTTTCAGCATATGTTAAGGCATTGTGCAACAATAAAGTTTAATTTGAAATGTATTTGTTTTGTGGGCAGATGTAGCAAACATACTTACAGAGGAACCTCAATTATCAGAAGGAAACGGGGTGTGGGGGGGGGGGGGGCAGCATTTTGTTTGGTTAATCAAATGCTGGATAATTGAATGCCAGATAACATTGTTAACCAAACATTGGGACCTTGCCATCTTGTTTGGATAATCCAAAATTTGGTTAATTGAATGCTGGATAATTGAAGTTCATCTGTATATGCAGTCATTTGTCAGAAATTGAATCCCAACTTGTACAAACGAAGGATTATGTGGAATTTCAAAAAACAAGATGCTGTTTCTCTGATGCTGACAGGGTGGCATCTTAGTGCATATTGCAACTCGTTACCAAGTGTGCTGTCTCTCAGGTATCAGTACATGACATTGACATCTGATGCTAAAATTGGAAATGTTCTAGTCTAAAAAATTTCTTTCTGTCCATTAAACCACACAACATCTTGAATATTGATTCGAGAAATCTTGGAAGTATCAACACTGACCTGTCTGTCCGCATCTGACATACAATTCCAAGAATGTCGACTTCGTTGGTCTCCTTTATCTGTTGACACCCGATGCTTGTAGCAATGAAACAACCTGTCCTCCCAATCCCTGCACTAAACACAATAATTACTTTCAGTACTAAAAAGCTTTATGAGGTGTAAATTAGCATGGAATTTGATGCCAATGTGGGGTAAAATGGAGACAGACAGATAAATAAAGTTGTATTTTCCAGTTACACAGACATAATATTGGAAATGTGGTGATAAGGTAGTTTATGGATTAATTCAGCTAACTATCAGAACAACCTAAATTCACAGCCACCCTGCAAGACATTTTTGACACTGGGAACATGCTAACTGCCTGAAGGTAACATAGTGTAAGTAGGAGGCACTGTTCTGAGCTGACTATGAGCCTTCTTCAAATACATGACCACAGCTATGGTCACTGGGTATCCCTCTCCACAAAAGTGGTCTGTCAAACATTGCTTTCCTCTTTCTATTTTCCTGAAAATTACTGAGAACTTACATCAAGATGGAGGTGCCCTCTTGCTTCCTGGCAAGGCTGCAGCTCCTTTCATGATCAAGGAATTTTGGACAGTGAAATGCCCTCTGCCCACTAACTGGATGATTCAGGGAAAATCACTGCCAGGTGACCACTCCCAACCAGGTGAGAGATTGGAAGTCTTTGGCTTTGACACTGGAATCCAGACCCAAAACCAAAATTCATCCCTGAATTTCAAATCAACATACAATGATGCATAAGCACAAACCAAATACAGTCAGTGCTACTATCCTGATAAAGGTGCAGATGGTATTTCTAAAAGAATTATAAATTGAAATCTTATTTCATTGACTGTGCAATCCTCAATAGTGAGGATATATGTGATTGTTTAGCTATTACCCTTCCCTGATGGCAAAAGACAACAACTTTTCATATTTCTGAGTGATATTGCATATTGGAAAACGTATGAACATTTTTGTGACAAAAAGTAAGTTTAGGCAAAAATAACCTCAAGTAGTCAAATTTCCATTCTTATTGACCCACCAAACACTCACAGTCATATATTGTTATGTTTCCTCCACCTATTTTGGGTAGAATTGCTACAACTGGGAGTTACTTAAAATGATTTCTCACCTGCAATGAACTATAATGGGTCCGCTGTGTCCTGCAGCTTGTCTACATTCTTCAACTTCATGGATGAGATCCAAGAGTGATTGTGCTGTATCTGGTGTCTTGTGATCTGGCCAGGATGAGTACCAGTAGTGCTTTACATTTCGAGATTGTTCTCCATCCTAAAAAGAAACAAGTAATTTTACTTTTACAGTTCTGAGGAAGGTCACCAGACCCGATACGTTAACTCTGATTGCTCTTCATAGATGCTGAGCTTTTCCAGCAACTTCTGTTTTTATTTGTTTGAGTGATTTTAGTCATTGTTCTTGTAGAGTTTCTGTGGAGCTCTGAGGAGATAGTTACTGGACCAAAACAAATTGTCTGTTCACTTTGTTCTTTAAATTTCTCTTCCTGCTGAGTGGCCATCCTTACTCTCCTACTTTGCAATGCTAGCTATCAATGATTCTACTGATCTTAAATACTAGACAGAACTTGGAAATGGCCTGGAGAATTTGCCTCTTTGTTTTTTCTTTCTTTCCCCTTTTTGAGGATAAGTACTTGGCTTCTCCATATAGATCAAAACAATTCTGAAATGAATGTATGAAATCCTAGTTGATCATGATAATGGTAAACCATCCCTCCATATTCTATGTAACCTGTTTGTAAACACTGAAATGCATTATATAAATTCAACTGTTTTTATAAAACAAGTACCTGCATATTATTCACTTAGAAGATCACTTAGACAGCATCTTCCAAAGCTACAGCCACTTCAGTCTAGAAGGACAAGTTTGGCAGATAAATGGGAACACCACCCTCCAAGATTCCCTCCAAGCTACTCACCTTCCTGACTTGGAAATATATTTCTGTTCCTTTGGTGTCATTTGGATCAAAACTGTGAAATTCCCTCCCCAACTGCATTGTGGATCAAATGACAGAACATGGACTGCAATGAATTAAAAAGTAGCTCACTATCACCTTCTCAAAGGCAACCAAAGACGGCGATAAACCCAGCTAACAACATTCATATCATATGAGTGAATTTTTAAGAGTGTATGTTTAACATCTTAGTTGTGCTATAAGCCAGTGATATTAATTTCTCTTCAGTCCGTTATTTAATGTTTACATAGAAATAACAATACAGCTTAAGGTCAGTATGTAAGTTAGCTCGCTGAGCTGGAAGATTTGGTTTCAGATGTTTTATCACAATACTAGGTAACATTATCAGTGAGAGTCTCTGGTGAAGCACTGCCTCTCTATTTATAGGTCTTGGTTTCTTAAGGTGTTAGATGTCATTTCTGATGTTTCAAGAGAAGGTAGATAGGGTCTAAATCAATGTGTTTATTGATGGAGTTCCTATTAGAATGCCATGCCTCTAAGAATTCTTGTGCATATCTTTGTTTTGCCTGTCCAAGGATGTGCATGCTGTCCCAGTCAAAG
Source organism: Hemiscyllium ocellatum (assembly GCF_020745735.1). Taxonomy (NCBI): domain Eukaryota; kingdom Metazoa; phylum Chordata; class Chondrichthyes; order Orectolobiformes; family Hemiscylliidae; genus Hemiscyllium; species Hemiscyllium ocellatum. Next base: position 34,092,084 of record NC_083426.1, on the reverse strand, counting down.
TGGTGTCCTTCTTTGTCTGTATGTATGGAAACTAGTGAGAGTAGGTCATATCTTTTGGTGGCTAGTTGGTGTTCATGTATCCTGTGGCAGGTTTCCTGCTTGTTTGTCCAAAATAGCGTTTTTTAAAGTTCTTGCATGGTATCTTGTAAATGACGTTAGCTTTGCTGGAAGAATCTAATGGATTGTTCAGGTTCATCAGTTGTTTAAGTGTGTTTTGTGGGCTACTATAATGCCAAGGGTCTGGGTAGTCTGGAAATCATTTCTAATATGTTTTTGATGTAAGATATTGTGGCTTAAGGTCATTTAACCTCACCTGTCTAATCACATTCATCCTGATTGTCATCAATTCCTAATTCTAGTTTCATAAACCTGTTCTATCCTATTCCCAAAATATTCACCCTTTCCTCAATCACCTATGTTATCAATTCTTAAATCTACCTTTTAATTATCAATCCAATAGTATACTCAACAACACAACAACGCTGCGTTTTAAAAAAAAAGGGCTTCTTCTTTTCTAAGTCTCTTACATTTAATAAGAAATCTATGAGTTTTTATGGTAATCCCCTCAATTATTAGAAATGGCCTGCTCTGCCTCCCTTTCTAAGTCTCTTCAGAATTCATCCCAGACCAAATTGCAGAGTCTCCTTCGAGAGCATCGTTCAAGCACATAAGCTCTACAACCTAAAAGGATAAGGGCAGGAGATTTATGGGAACGCATTCAACTTCTTGTCTAATCAACATACCATATTGAATTAGAAGTATATTGCTGTTACTTCATTGTCACTGCGTCAAAATTCTGTAATTCCTTTTCTAAAAGCACATCCTGACAATCCAAGACTACAACAGTTCATGCAGGCTCCACATCATCAATTTCTTCAGAGAAATTAGGGATGGTAACATAAACTGGCCTAAATAGCAATGCCTACGTCCCTTGAATGGTTTGGGAGTAAGAGTTGGCCATTTAATCCATCAAACTAGTTCCATCATGTGGTCAGCTCATGGCTGACTGTTTGTAGCCCTGAGTATATTTTTCTACCCATACACGCTGCACTTTGACTCATTGGTTAATCAGGAATCTATCTCATTCAGCCTTAAAAATATGTAATGAACTTGTCTGTATACTGCTCTGTGAGAAAGTAAATTCCACAAACCTTCTAAGAAAAATATTTCTCCTCATCTTCATCTTAATTGGAAAACTCTTACTTTTAAAACTGTGTTCTATAGTGTCTCAGACAAGTGAAGCATCCTTTCAGCATTCACTCCATCAAGTGCTTTCAGGATTTTATATGTTTCAATACGACCATCACTTACTCTTCTAACTTACAGTCACAGGCACAAATAGCTCAACTATTCCTCTTCCAACAACCCTTTTATACCAAGAATTATCCAAGTAAACATTCTCTGAACTGCATCCATGCAAGTGTAAATGAAAAGAATTTGCATTTTATGCAAGTTTCTTTGTAACTATTGCATAAATATACAACTTCACACCATCAATGCATTGCATTGTTAGACTGCTAATTGCAGAGAGGGACAGTACACAAAGGGATATCTGAATATCTGCATTTACTTGCCCCTTGCCTCTAATTGCTGTACCATGTGTATGCGAACAAACGTGAGTACCATTATGCTCACTATTACTTTGATAGGAAATTCTGGACCATTTATTTTATAAATGGACAACAGACAAAATCATGATTACCAGCATTAAATCTATCTGCTATATTTTACAAGTACTAACAAAGTAAATGTGATTACTGCTTTTGTACCTTAACACTTATATCCCGAATAGTGTATCCATCACATTCCTCTGTATTGTTTACAATAATTTCAAACCTGCCAAAGGTGTCCTGATTTTCTGGCCAATAGACAACACATTTCTGAAAATACAAGAAGCCCAGTGTCAGAGAGAAGGAATAACTTTGCATTTCGATATTATCTGCTCATATCAAATCTTTTCAGCAGTTTGTACCATAAGATTTTCTATCTGATAATGGTATAATTAAAATAATTGAACAAAATCAAATGATGATTTAAACAATTTATGGAGTACCAATATTTAGGCTGTATGACTGTGCCAATCACTTGACAAGTGGATTCAGATAAGCAGAAGCAGCCATGGAGGAGGATGGCCTGTGTATTAATGTATATAGCTTCCAATTCACATACATATATCAATACAAGGACTCTGTTTGATGAAGATAGAAAGAACGTGTACATACACCGTGTCTGTTTTGACTCAACAAAACAGGTTACAGCCGTTCGCTGGTTGATTTCACAGGACAATGCTTTCCCAATCAGAGTCAACCTACTTGGCTTAATACTTAAACAAAGCCTGGCAGTTACTATCAATCATCATTAACTGGTACATTCTCTAGATCAAGGTCCCTACTAATCTGATTCCAATTGCCAACCATATATCATTTAACTCTCTTTAGCTTTGAATGTCAACTTGAGTTAAAAAAAACTTTCATATACATATACCTCATTCTTCTCTTTTAATTTTGTAATCATCACAATAATTGGACAATCCTCCTGCCAAACCATCTCCCAGAAGTCATTTACTGTATTTATCATGGGGCCTTGGGTAGCAATGTATGCTTTCTCCTTTCCTCCATACCCCTGTATGAAAGTGATAAACAAAGGTGATCAGGTCCAGATGTCATATATTAATAGGCTCTCATGTATGAAATTCTACCCATTTGTTTAGGATTGAAAGTGTGCAGGGAATGACAGGAAGTCAATGCTTGCAATAACACAATAAGACAATCAAGTGAGTAGGACTGCACTGGGTAATTTGAAATGCTAGTACAAATCATTATGCACATCCAGATTGGAAGCCAAATCTATAGAAAAAGATTTTAAAGTCAAATTCATAACTACTTTCTTTAAATTAGGGAAAGACATTGGAAATTGGAAGATAAGCTATAACTAAGAAAGTTTCAAGATAGATCACAGAACAAACAGGAAGAAAATGAGGACCATCTTTAATTGATGCCATTGAGAATTACTTCAACAAGTTAAAAATAGGGGCAGCAATGTCTCCCCTTTATTAATTTGAACAAAATGGTTCAGAATTTAGAACTTGTAGGTATTTGTCGAAAGGACATGTGCAAAATTAATACTGAGCTCAGTTAAACCGAGCCAAGATATGAGGATAGACAAGTTTTTTTTTAATATGTTCTATTACAATAATACATAAGTAACCTTACCCGAATGTAGTTAGCATTAATATAGGAGTTCAGGTGACTATCGTTCTTTCCTGATTTGAGGCAGACTCGGGTCTGTGGGTCTAAAAAGGGGAAAGACAGGTTTAAAATGGAACATCAAACATTGCAGGAGCTGGTCAAAACCTAAACAAATCATGCCAAATAAAATCATTCAGAAATCTGAATCACTGCAGGGAGAAGGATATCCCTAACCTCTGGGCCAAGAGTTGTCACTTGATGTCTCCAACTGGATTCCTAGTTGAGTGAGGCACTGTTGTTATTGCATATGAAGAGAGCAGAAATGTACATTACAGAATAAAATCACAGATGGAAGGCACAATTAATAAAATAGCCCAAGTGAAATCTACCTGGAATGTATTAGACAAATGTTAAACGGACAGAAGCTGTAACACAAAAAAATGATCTAATTTGGTTACTATTAGATAATCGTGGAATTTTAAAAAAACACAGTTTGATCTCTGAGGAGTGAGGCCTGGTAACATGTGGGAAAACCAGGAATTTGGGAGGGGGCGGAATAGGGGCTCCCTTAAGCTGTGAACTTACATATGACATCATTGACTGGTTCCCTGCCTGGATGTCAGCCTCACTGTCAGTCTGAGAGGGAACATTACAGAAGAGTTTGCAGGATCAAGTCAGGAATGAGCTCTGATGGAATGGAAGACACTGATCATTACAGAGGTATGGCAGAGAAAGGTGTTGGAGGCCTAAGCAATCAGATGTGGGGAGTGGTCAGAGATTGGAAGCCTGTGGATTGGAGGCTAGTGGGAGGTCTGAGGGAGATTGGAAGGATTGAGAATGAGTCTGATCATCAGGCTGGGGAGGCAAATGAGTTGAACTCAGCATATGTAGAAAAGCAGTTAGGTCCTAGAACAGCGATCTTGCCCTCCGGATAGCTAATGGGTTTCCTGAAGTTCAAGAAATCCCTGGTTTTTAATCAAATTTGAAATGGTCCACATGGCTGAGCCGGTCGTGGGCGGCACGGTGGCACAGTGGTTAGCACTGCTGCCTCACAGCGCCTGAGTCCCGGGTTCAATTCCCGACTCAGGCGACTGACTGTGTGGAGTTTGCACTATCTCCCCGTGTCTGCGTGGGTTTCCTCCGGGTGCTCTGGTTTCCTCCCACAGTCCAAAGATGTGCGGGTCAGGTGAATTGGCCATGCTAAATTGTCTGTAGGTAAGGGGTAAATGTAGGGGTATGGGTGGGTTGCGCTTCGGCGGGTCGGTGTGGACTCGTTGGGCCGAAGGGCCTGTTTCCACATTGTAAGTAATCTTATCTAATCTAATATACCACCTCATTATAATATTTAAATGGAAAGCCTGCCTTGTGGGTATGAGTCTGTCTCTCTACTTCCAATAAAGTGGAGGGGGCAAGATGGAGGCAAGTTGGGAGTCAGGAGTTTTAAACACTTTCACCATCCATCTAATCCAAACACTCAGGTTTTGTGCTTAAAACCTGGCCCATGTGTGGATGGCATGTCCTTCTAATATTAACATTAATCTAAGTGAACAGAATATCCTCAACATCTTTCACTGATACTGAGGAGAGGGAACTTTGACTAATCTAACAAGAATTCTGAAACGTGCTGAACTGAGAGTGTCTGTTGGCTAGAATGGGTACTTAGAAACATTTCTTTGTTGAGTAACATAGAATCATAGAATCTCTACAGAAGCATTGGCCCATCGAGTCTGCACCAACTCTCTAAAGATTGTCCTGTCCAGACCAACCCCACCCGATCCTCATAACCTTGCATTTAGGATGGCTATTCCACCTACCCAGCATATCTTTGCATTGACCATGATACATGTGACATAAATATATGCTTTAGTAAGTAGCAGTGAAAAGGAATCCAATAAATATAGATACTCCACTGTATCAAAAAGGCACAGGAACAGTATTCAAGTAGTTATGGTAAATTAGAGCAACATCAGAACAATTATTGGAAACAATATCATGAAGAATGGGTCTATATATTTTTGTTAGTAATGATATTGCTCATTCTATCTATAAGTACACAATGGATTGTTACTGACCAATTAGTGATAAAATATCTTTTATCATCCATTCACCAAATAAACCTGAGCAAGTACAGGAGTTCAAGATAAACTATCCACTTCAATTTCACCATAAAGCAATGCATTCAGTCTGTGGTAACTGAGGTCCATTTGATAACTGGATTTACAATAACATGGAGTAAATATAATGGTGAATATTTCACAAGAAACATGTTGTTTAAACTCAAACCTTCAATGTGAATGTGGTAAAGAAATTTAGACACATGATATTAAGTTTTAAACTGTGATGTACCCCATGCAGGATTTGGTGACAGATTGATGACTCTCACAGATATTAAAAGGAAGGGACCCTTTTCTTAAAAAAAATTGTTTTTGAATTCTATTAAAAATTGTGTGCGTATATGATTTGTTACATTAAATCAAATATATTATATTTGACATACCAATTGAAGTTTATTATTTTTGCTAATTCTGCAATATTTGATCAAGTTGTATAAAACTAGGTATCTTATATTGTTGGACCTGCCACACTTGATTAATCAGATTTGATTTGTATGACAATGAATAGCTTTGCTTTACTGTGTTTCCTTGTGATCAGATCTGGGGTAATTAACATAGTTCTGTCTTCAGATTGATTTTGTATGTGTCTTTTCATGGCTAAGTTTGGTTGATCTATTATTTGGAGTTTCTACAGGCAGTTATCCAGGTGTCATTTTATCTCTGTGCTCACTATTCCAAACCTAATTTTATTTTAAGTTTATTTGTGGTGCAGCTAAATTATTCATGATCTGGAAATGATGAGCATAGATTAAAGGCAAGCAATGGTGTTTTGACTAAAACTCTTTCTATAGAGAAGCAAAATTAAAAGAAATATGGATAGATAATAAATGTGACATACAGAGCAAGTCTGGATGACATTAGATTAGATTCCCTACAGTGTGGAAACAGGCCCAACAAGTCCTCACCAACCCTCTGAACAGTTACCCACACAAACTGCTTTTCCCTCCGACTAATGCACCTTACACTATGGGCAATTTAGTATAGCCAATTCACCCAACCTGCACATCTTTGGACTGTGGGTGGAAACCCACACAAAACAGGGAGGATGTGCAAACTCCACACAGACAGTTGCCCAAGGTTGGAATCGAACCTGGTGCTGTGAGACAGCAGGGCTAACCACTGAGCCACTGTGCCACCCTAAACATTTGACTTTAAATATGACAACAGAAAAACTGTTCAGTTCTGTATGCTGATAATACATTATTTCCCACCTAATTTCAATTGTTGAGACTTTTTTCTAAATTATGCATTCCGTAATCTTTGTTAACTTTTGATTTAGTACAAATATGTAATAAGCTGGATAAAAGTTCTGGCATAATTTTAACAGTGAACTATTGTTAGCTTTTTAATTCATTCAATGATAGTTACCTAGGAGAAGATTTCCATGAGCTGACTGATTCAATTGTTGCAGTTCAAGAGCTGAATGTAGCCATTAAGAGTACATTCCATGGTTAAATGCAGTGACAATAAATGAATGAAAATATGTGTAAGTCAGGATGATGTGTGAATTTGGGGTGGAACAAGTAGGTAACAGTTGGAATTCATTTACTGTCCCTAACCTTATATAACGAGTAGTTCTGGGTTGGACAGGTGCACCATAAAAGCTTTGGTAACTTGTTGCAGTCCATCCTATAAATAGTGCATACTGCAGCCACAATATACCTGTACTGAGGGTGTTATAAACATTGAAGCATAGAATAAAGGAGCAGGAGTAAGTCATTTGGCCCTTTGAGCCTGTTCTGCCATTCAATATGACCGTGGCTGTTGTTCTCTACAAAGGTACTATAGTTAAGTGAATAAAATTCATCATATTGCTTTGCCTCTCTCATTAACACTTTCTTTCTTTCTACCACTCTCTTGGTTTCTTCCTTTATGTCTTTCTCTGTTTAGCTTTCCCTCTTTATTCTTCTCCCCCTTCTCTTTTTTCTGGAAATGATATAATTCTTAAATTCTAATCCATATAAGTTTTTAATAAAGAAGGAATTCTTTGGATTGTTTTGACAACAAAAAATATAAACTGGTAAATATTTTAATTGCTCAAGTCAATAAACAGCAAACAGACGCAGGAGAAAGTGAGGACTGAAGATGCTGGAGATCAGAGATGAGAGTGTGGTGCTGGAAAAGCACAGCAGGTCAGGCAGCATCCAAGGAGCAGGAAAATCGACGTTTCGGGTATAAGCCCTTCATTAGGAATGAGGCTGTGGACTGAGGGGCTGGTGAGCTAAATGGGAGGTGTGTGTGTGTGTGTGTGTGTGTGTGTGTGTGTGTGTGTGTGTGTGTGTGTGTGTGTGTGTGTGTGTGTGTGTGTGTGTGTAGGGGGGGGGTGTGTGGGGGGAGGTAGCTGAAAGTGCGATGGGTAGGTGGAGGTGTGGATAATGGTAATAAGTCAGAGATTTATCTCTCAGCCTCCCAGCCCATGAGCCTTATTCCTGATGAAGGGCTTATGCCAGAAACATTGATTCTCCTGCTCCCGGCCTGGCCTGCTGTGTTTTACCAGCACCACACTCTTGACAACAAATAATTTGCTTTATTAAAATTCTTAATCAATAGATATGTTTTTATTTTCAATAATTCTGACTGTCAGTGTGTGGTATGAAGAAAAACATGTATAGAGAATGTAACAATATCATATCAGTGCACACATTTTATCTTTCTAGCAGTGATAATATTAAAATAATGTTACAATAATACAATAACATTTTCATTCAAATTCACATTTCCACAGTCTGGAGAAAGTAAGTGCTGATAAAATGCACCAAATTACAATTAGGATTGTTGTTAAATAGTATTTATATAACAGACTTACTTGGCAAGATTGTTTTATATCTGTTTTTAGAAGCATGTCCTGGGATATTCAATTCATCAGCATCAATAAAATTGGGTGGAATTCGCTAAAGAGGAACAGAAAGGACATCAGAATGCGACCTGAATTATTGCACATTTAACAAAAGCATAGAGCCCATGAAATATTACTGTTAATATTGCACTGATTAAAAGGGTAAGTAAAAGATAAAAGATAAAATATAAAAGATCACAATTTTTATTTTTCTATATTCTTAATTATGGACTGGAATGGGAAAAATAACTGTTATAAAAAGGAAAAAATGCTGAAAGACTGCTGTACTTTATAAGCAAGTAACTCACTGTTAGCACTCTTTACAGGTAGTTCTATAATGTGCTGGCTGCATTCTTGGGCAACCCCATGTTACAGTAAAATCACACTTTAGAAACAGTGCTTAAAGGGTTCGCGATGTAAGCGTGTTACAGCCAACACACATTTTATATGTTTGCACTTTAAAAAGTGTTACCCAGTTCACCAATTGCATTACAACAAATTTACTTTAATGAAACGCACATTATAGTGAAATGACCTGTATACACTATCTATCTGCTAGTTTAAGTAGTAGATGAAGTGTAATTTCCAGATGAGCTCAAGCCAAGGGCTATGTATAAATGAAGATTTGGCTGGCAACAGATAGTTGATGGTCTGTGAACTAGTGACCTGTTATTGATGAAAAAAGATCTCTGCCTGCTAATAATTGTATGAATGGTTCTTGGGCTGCGAAACAGATTGGGGCTGTGAACAAGGCAGGGAGAAGCCTTAATATCTCTACCTGCTGAGGAGCTCTCTCTGTTCTCAGTGGTAAAAGCCACTTTAAGCCTAGTTGAACTGATTAAGCAGTCTATCTTTCCTTTAGCAATTGCTGTAAGCTTCAATTTTTAAGTAATACGTCAAGGACCTTTCATAAATGTGAACCAGCTAACCCGTCTCTTTGTAAAAACGTTAAAGCATCTGGAGATGAAAGACTAAGAAGCATCATTCTGATCAGCACAAGAACCAACTCTGCAGATCCAGGGAACAGAACCTTCTGAGTTGTTTTCCCAGTTTCCCTTCATCTCTAACATCCATGTAATTGTTTCTTCTGTGTGTGTGTCTGCAAGGATGAGCTTATGTGGAGATTCAAGATTTAACGAATTGTGTTGTATGTTGACAGTTCATAATTAGTAGAAAGTGAGGACTACAGATGCTGGAGATCAGAGTCGAGAGTGTGTTGCTGGAAAAACACAGCAGGTTAGGCAGCATAAGCCCTTCCTAGTGAAAGGCATATGCCTGAAACATCAATTCTCCTACTCCTTGAATGCTGCCTGACCTGCTGTGTTTTTCTCGCAACACACTATCCAGCACATAATTAGTGTAGTGGACAGCAAAGAAGGTTACCTCAGAGTACAATGGGACCTTGATCAGATGAGCTAATGGGCTGAACAGTGGCAGATGAAGTTTAATTTTGATAAATGTGGAAAGGCAAATCAGGGCAGGACTTGTATACTTAATGGTAAGGTCCTGGGGAGTGTTGATGAACAAAGAGATCTTGGAGTGCGGGTTCATAGTTCCTTGAAAGTGGAGTATCAGGTAGACAGGATAGTGAAGAATGCATTTGTTGTGTTTTCCTTCATTGGTCAATGCATTAGGTACAGAAGTTGGGCACTGTACAGGACAGTGGTTAAGCCACTATTGGAATACTGCATGCAATTCTGGTCTCCCTGTTACAGGAAGGATGTTGTGAAACTTAAAAGGGCTCAGAAAAGATTTACAAAGGTGTTGGAAGGTTTAAGCAATAGAGAGAGAGAGAGACAGAGGATGGTACGTGTATGAAATGAGCTGCCAGAAGAAGTGATGGAGTCTAGTAAATTACAACGTTTAAAGCATCTAGATGGGTCTATGAATAGGAAGAGTTTAAAGGAATTTGGGCCAAATGCTGGCAAATGGGATTAGGTCAGATTGGAATGACTGGTCAGTTTGCACAAGTTGGACTGAAGAGTCTGTTTCCATGCTATATGGCTCTATGACACTGTGTGCTCAGAGACACACACACTGAGAGTCTAACTGTTTGTTCACTACATCTGCCTTCTGCTGCCTTGCCCTTCCTTTTGTGTTTTCCATCTCAGCCAGAGGTACCAGGATCATAGTACATCATTCTTGCCTTGCTACATTATGCAAACACAAAGGAAGACAAATTGGCATGGTTATCAGCAGGCCAGCAAGTCAAAAGTTATAGGCTTTGGTCAAAGGGTCCCAGCACGGTTGTAAAGGGTAGCCTCCCATACTAGTCCAAAGATTTGGAAATAGTCAGTCACTCCGGGTATCCAGTCAGGGTGCTCTCACATAAGAGCTGAAGACCTGAACATTGGGCATCCCACCACCCATCTTGAGTCATTCAGTTTTATTGGGGTCTGTCTCCCTCCTGGAATGAGGTGATAAGGAAGATAAATATGCTGTGTAAAAAAGAAAATAGCTGCAGATGTTGGAAATCAGAAACAAAACCAGAAATTGCTGGGGAAACTCAGCAGCTCCAACCGCATCTGACAAGAGAAATTTCTGAAGAAGGGTCACTTGATCCAAAACATTAACTCTGCTTTCTCTCCTCAGAAGTTGCTGGACCTGCTGAGTTTCTCTAGCAATTTCTGTTTTAGTTTAATTTTGTAAGCGTGCTGTGCATTTCTCTGGGTGGCTGGGATTGTTTTAACCCAGGTGGCAAGCTCAGATTAGGTTGGCACAGTCTGGTGTTGTGGCGTCCACAGCTGGCCCTGGGAGATGTGAAGGTCTCACTGCTGGACACCATGTGCTCCTGGTCCCTGCCCACACGGTGCCAATTTTCCCCTGTCTGCCACATCTGGGACAAGTGACAGGATCTGTGAGAGCAACTTTGGACTGGGAGTACTTGCTTGGGTGCTCAGTAGATTCTTAAAGATGAGGTGGGTGCAAGAGATGTCGTGAATCCAAGATATCCTGGTTGTTCTGGGAATGGCACATAGTAATGTGAGGCCCAGAACTGGACATGACGGATTCCATAGGGCGGGTTAATGAGGCAAGTTCAGTGCAACAAAAATCTTGTGGTGGAAATCCCTCCTAAAGACTCACATCAGTTGGGTCTTAGTCAAAAAAGGTAAGGTTCAACCTAACGCAACTGAACTACACCAGTGACTGTGACTTGATGCTGTCATACAAAATAAAAAAAATACTTTTAATCAACCTTTTCAGCAGCATCATGCCATACCTCCGAGGCAGGTAGAACGTGAATGCGTGGATTTAGCAAATCTCTGTCAGCATTTCCCAATAGGAGTCGAGAGAAACTAAAACTAGAAACAAGGAACAGAATAACCCAGCTTGGCCACTAGGTGGGGCTAATGTCTGGTCAGACAATAATTCAGTGCACCAGTCAAATGAACATGTGCAGTCGTGCTCAAACCATACAATTTAAAAGACACTCACTATTTTTCCTTTTGCATGATATATCAGACATATGTCGCTCTATTTGACTACCAAAAATAAATTAATTTGTCTTAAATCAATTTCAAATTTTCTTTCAATCATTAATTTTACTCCTGCATAGCTCTGATCATGTCCTTTATGTATATACCAATTTCTTAAATGCTAGACTTAAATTAATCAGTTCCAGGTATCAGATGTTTCTTTTTTAATATTCAAAATTTTCCTTTTCATAAGTGTCTTGATACTGATCAGATCCTGTGATTATGTTGCTGATAATGTGGGAAGATGCATAATATGTTGACTTGGTGTTCGCTGTAGATATTTAATTGAAGCCCAGATTTAAATTAGTTATTATAAAATAGTCACCTTGTTATTTTTTTGTTTTCTTTTCTTGAATTGGTTTTAAGCTTACTTTAGTAATTTACGGACTGAGCAGGATGGGGAGATAGTGTTCGGGAGTGAAATCATCACCAGCACGAGTGCCCATATATATTTACGGGGTTAAGTGCAAGGCAACTTGATTATTCTGTGTCCACAGTGGGAGGTTCAGATGTCTGCCAAAATTTTTACTCTGCAGGTTTAGCTTTAGGAAATGGAGCACAGGATGAAATAAAAAAGAAAAGATATTTATAGCAGTGAGAACATGACAGCCATATAACCAGAACACACGGCAGGATCCCCTTCAAGAAGATAATTGTCAAATAGTTAATATCTGATATTTGAACACATCCAATATAATACTCATTTATTTGGTTAAGAATACTTGTGTTTAGGAGGGCTCTAGTGTGAGTCCTGTAATTATATCCATGTGGTTGAAAGGAAAATGCAAAATAGCATTCGAACAGAGAGTATATATCTGGTTTAATGGGAAATCTTGTCTGAAAAGAAGATTGGAACATGTATGGTCAAGTACTGCAATTGTTTTTTTATTGCTTCCACATTTGTGGTTTAGTTTTAAAAGCTTCATGTGATGGATACCCTAATTAACAGGCCTTGATCATAAACTACTTTAATTATCTATTTTACGATGTTATAATCCCTGTCCAGACTTCCAAATTTATGTTCCAACCTGGATAGGAACCAGTAACTTTCATTTTTAAAGTAAACAAAGTAAGATCTGGAGGACCTGCTCAGAGAATAAAACAACCAGCTTCCATGGTTTTGAACAAACGCTTTACCATACAAAGTGAGAACAGTAATACAATCTAGAATATATACACAACCTTTTTAATAATAACCTGGATAATGAGTAACAGGTGTCATCAACACCTCACAGCATACATCAAGCAACAAATGTAACAAAAACAGATCCCATGGATTTCCCAGAATCTCTCCCAAGTGAGATCAAACCTCATTAAACTCAACATTTACCACAGACTAATACACCTAGCTGACTCATTTCTGATGTCTATGGGCAATTTAGCATGACCAATTTACCTAACCAACACATCTTTGGACTGTGAGAGGAAACCAGAGCACCCAGAGGAAACCCTCACAGGCACAGGGAGAATGTCTATGTGGAATTTGCACAGTCGCCCAAGGCTGAAACTGAACCCAGGTGCCTGAAGTTGAGACGCAGCAGTGCTTACCACTGTGCCACCATGTCATCCCAACTGTCTGTTACATAAACATTAGCAACACTAGATTTCTGGCTCGCCCAGTAAAAATGCAAAATAGATAGAATTTTTAATCACAGTTAAAATAATGCTCTTAAATAATGTGGGAAAAGGAGCATGTTAATTTGGAAACATGAGAACCCATGTTTTGGTTAGGGGCTATTCACATTGAGTCATGGAGTCATAGAGATGTACAGCATGGAAACCGACCCTTTGGTCCAACCCGTCCATGCTGACCAGATATCCCAACCCAATCTAGTCCCACCTGCCAGCACCTGGCCCATATTCCTCCAAACCTTTCCTATTTATATACCTATCCAGATTCCTTTTAAATGTTGCAGTTGTGCCAGCCTCCACGACTTCCTCTGGTAGCCTATTCCACACACACACCACCCTCTGTGTGAAAACGTTGTCCCTTAGATCCCTTTTATATCTTTCCCCTCTCACCCTAAACCTATGCCCTCTAGTTCTAGACTCCCCCAACCCAAGGGAATAACCTTGTCTATTTACCCTATCCATGCCCCTCATGATTTTATAAACCTCTATAAAGTCACCCCTCAGCCTCCAGCGCTGCAGGGAAAACAGCCCTAGCCTATTCAACCTCTCCCTATAGCTCAAATCCTCCAACCCTTGCAACATCCTTGTAAATCTTATCTTACCCTTTCAAGTTTCAAGCCAACATCCCCACTTCTGATCTTATGATGGAGGGAAGGTCATTGATGAAGCTGATGAAGATGATTGAGCCTAGGACACAACCATGAGGAACTCCTGCAGAGATGTCCTGGAGCTGATAAGATTGACCTCAAACAACCACGGCTATCTTCCTATGTGTCAGGTATGACTCTATTCCCGTGATATCCAGTGATTCCAGTTTTGCTAGGACTCCTTGATGGCACTCTTGTTCAAATGCAGCCTTGATGCCAAGGGCTGTCACTCTCACCTCATTTCTGGAATTCATCTCTGTTGTCCATGTTTGAACCAAGGCTGTAACAAGGTCAAGAGCTGAGTGGTCCTGGCCGATCCCAAACTGGTGTCACTGAGGAGATTATTGTTGAGTAGCTTCTGCATGATAGCACTGTTGATGACACCATCCATCACTTTACTGATGATCGAGAGTAGCCTGATGGGGCGGTAATAGGCCCAGTTGGATTTGTCCTGCTTTTTATGTACAGAACATACTTGGACAATTTTCCAGGAGAAATTGAGGACTGCAGATGCTGGAGATCAGAGCTAAAAATGTGTTCCTGGAAAAGTGCAGCAGGTCAGGCAGCATCCAAGGAATCGACGTTCTGGGCATGAGCCCTTCTTCAGGAATCCAAGGAGCAGGAGAATTGACATTTTGGACATGAGCCCTTCTTCAGGAAGATTCACCTGCTCCTTGGATACTGCCTGACCTTCTGCGCTTTTCCAGCAACACATTTTCAGCCTTGGACAATTTTCCACAAAGATATTCCACAAAAAAGTGCTGGAAAAGCTTTGCTAGTGGAGTACAAGTCTTCAGTACAATTGGAGTACAGCACTTCTGGAGTACAAGTCTTCAGTACAATTGCCGGGATGTTATTTGGACCAGTGGCCTTTGCAGTATCCAGTGTCACCAAACGTTTCTTTATATCACGTGAAGTGAAACGAATTGGCTAAAGACTGGTATCTGTGATGCTGGGGACCACTGGAGAAGGCTGAAATGGATCATCCGCTTGGCACTTGCTACGGAGATTGTTGCGAAAGTTTCAGCCTTATCTTTTGCACTGATGTGCTGGGCTCCTCCATCATTGTGGATAGGAATATTTGTGGAGGCTCCTCCTCCAGTGAGTTGTTCAATTATCCACCACCATTCATGACTGGATGTGGGAGGACTGCAGAGCTGAGATCTGATCCATTGGTTGTGAGATTGCTTAGCTCTGTCTGTCACTTGTAGCTTATGCTGTTTGATATGCAAGTAATCCTGTTCAGTGGCTCCACCAGGTTGACGCCTCATCTTTGTGCATGCCTGGAGCTGTTCCGGGCATGCTGTTCAGCACTTTCTGTTGAACTAGGGGTTGATCCCCTAGCTTGATGGTAATGGTTGAGTGGTGGATATGCCAGGGAATTTGGTCACAGATTGTGCTGGAGTCCATTTCTGCTGCTGTTGATAGCCCACAGTGCCTCCTTGATGTCCAGTCTTGAGCTGCTAGATCTGTTTGAAGTCTGTCCCATTGTGCCAGACAGCACAATGAAGGTTATTCTCAATTTGAAGGTGGGACTTCATCTCCGCAAGGACTGTGCGGCAGTTGCTCTTACTGATACTGTCTTGGATAGATGGATCTGCAGCTGGCAGATTGGTAAGGATGAAGTCAAGTATGCTTTTTCTTCTTGTTGGTTCCTTCATCACCTGCCGCAAACCCAGCTTGTTCAGTAGGTACTGCTGACATTGAAATCCTACCCCCAGAGTACACTTTGTGCTCTTGCCATCCTCAGTGCCTCCTCCAGGTGTTGTTCAACATGGAGGAGTACTGATTCATCAGCTGAGGGAGGACGGTACATGGTAATCAGCAGGAGGGTTCCTTTCCCATATTTAACCTGAAGCCATGAGACTTCATGGGATTCAGAGACAATGTAGAAGGCTCCCAGAGCAACTCCCTCCCGACTGTTTACCACTGTGCCGTCATCTCTGATGGGTGTGTCCTGCTGTAGGGACAGGACATTTCCAGGAATGGTGATGGTGGTATCTTGGACATTGTCTGTAAGGTATGATTCCATGAGTATGATTATGTAGGCTGTTGCTTGACTAATCCATGAGACAGCTCTCCCAATTTTGGCACTAGCCCCCAGATGAGTGTGAAGAGGACTTTGCAGCATCGACAATGCTGTTTCTGTTGTTGTCTTTTCTGGTGCCTAGGTCAATGCCAGGTAATGATTGGTCCAATGGAATAACTTGCTAGGCCATTTCAGAGGGCAACTGAGAATCAGCCATGGGTCTGAAGTCCATGTAGGTCAGACGAGATGAGGATGGCAGATTTCGCCTCCCTGAAGGGCATCAGTGAATTACGTGGGTTTTTCCCCGACTATCATTTGGCGGTCATCAGTAGATTATTAATTATTATTATTATTGAATTCAAATTCCACTGTCTGCTGCAGTGGGATTTGAACCCAGTTCCCCAGAACATTACATAGGTTTCCGGATTAATACTCTAGAGCTAATACCATTAGGTCATCACCTTTCCTGTTTATACTTCTCACAAGCGGAAAGGTGAGTTTTTCGCTAGGCAGCAAGTTTACAATTAAGATTTATTGCTTGTCAAACATTTTATTAACACCCCAGCTTCCTACCTGACCAAATGCAGCAAACAAGCCAGACATTGAGAAATGCCAACGTGGAAATCGGAGGAGGTCCTTGGTGATTTCAGCTCACTGCTGACTGCAAGGTGTCTCCTTGGTGCTCAGTTTCAAACAGTATCTCAGGGTACCTTGGCCACCACCAGCCATGCCCGCTCGTTGTCCATGGACATTGTCACCCAATATTTGCCAACTCCTCATGACCATTGTGGTACCTCCCCAATCCACTGACAGAACACTTTGAAAGCACAGACTTGTGTTCTGGATTCCCTGACACGGTTGCAGCAGGGATATGTTTCCTTCAGCTCACAGATTGGACTACAATGCACCTCAGGACTACTTGCCTGTTCCTTAGGTTAACAGCTACCTGCATCCTCACAGCATCAAAGCCTTGTTTTGCCAAAGCCTTGCTTGCAAAAGGTTATTAGCATTCTGATGCTGATATGTTATTTTATGCAGACACACAGATGTGCTGCTTATCAGTGTGGGATCTTTCTGCAGGGGGAGGAGGGACCTCTCTGGCTGCACGGCACACCAAGCCAACAATCTAACTGCTCCAATGTGTGCCAGCTGTGTGTGCATCAAACACATTTGCATGTTCACTCAACCAAACAATTAGGCTGGAAACTGGGTAGTGGCTAGTCCTCAGGCCAGTCAAGGTGGGGGATGGTGAGGAAAGCTTTCAAACTGTGTCAATCAGGGGTCCTGGTATCATCAGTTAGGGGCACCGTCTATGCACAGTCCAGGGGCTTGGACACAGTCAGGTTGGGACACTCGCCATCAGGGGGTTTGTCTGACTGCAGTCCGGGAAGAGGACAATAATCAATCTTGGAGGACCTCCTCCGGCAGGTTGAGGAGTCTTATATCATCAGATGGGGAGCTGCAAACACAGCGGTCAGAGTCTGGTCACTCATGTTGTCTAGGGGCTGCACATCGAAGCCTATCTGAGGTCTAGGGCAAACCCAACTTCCAGGTAACCACTACCTGCACAATGGGTACAGTATTTCCATCACCATTGATTCCTGGCTGTCAACAGGTGACCTCAAAACCTGGATGCCAGCAGAACACTCAGATAGCAATGAGAGGAGCACAGGTGAGAAACTGGCTAGGAGAATCACAGAGTATTTCCCAGGTTGCTGATCGCAGACATCACCACAAAAATGTACAACTTTGTTTTGTTTTGCTTGAGCTTCAATACAGAAAGTGACACTTGATTTGGGGCATGTGACCTTGGTGACCTTGGTATTGTGATAATTCATCTCCTTTGTATAATTAGATCTGAGGGATATGGGCCAAATGAAGGCAAGTCGGACTAGTTTAGTTTGGGAAACCTGGTTAAGTGTGGACAAGTTGGACCGAAGGGTCTGTTTCTGTGCTATGTGACTCTATGACTCGAAATGCAGTCCTGGGCATCCATCCATCAATTATTAAGCAGGCTGCAAAGGAGGCATGCAGTATCACTTTCAAAACAGGTTTGGAGTCAAAGGTTGGGGGCAGGGCAGTAAAGCAAAGGTATTTGCAGAGATGGGAACAAGGGTGGTGCTGGTGGGATATCCAAGGTGTATGGGAGGGATAGGTCAAATAAAATCAGAGGGCATAGTAGACTATAGGAGATGGGGTTTTATTGGTAGGTGCCACCAATATGAACTCCAAGGGGGGAATGTGGAGAAGCAAGATGGACTTCATTAAGGCATAATACCAGATCTCAGGAGGTGGAAAGGACAGTTGGAGGTGAAGCTCAATGTGGATAATAGATTGAAATGGGCAGTCACGATAGTGCAAGGTAAAGTGGGACGTGGAGGTTTTGAGGATTACCTGGAATCCAAGCAGGGCTAGATGCTAATAGTTGAGCTGAAAATGTGTTGCTGGTTAAAGCACAGCAGGTCAGGCAGCATCCAAGGAACAGGAAATTCGACGTTTCGGGCAAAAGCCCTTCATCAGGAAGGATTTCCTGTTCCTTGGAAGCTGCCGGATCTGCTGCGCTTTAACCAGCAACACATTTTCAGCTCTGATCTCCAGCATCTGCAGACCTCACTTTTTACTCGTAGATGCTAATGGTTCCCAACAAATGCATTCCCTTCAATCACTTGCCGTTCTCTAGATGGAAAATGCAGCTGACAAATACCTCAGGCAATGCCTAGGGTAGGCATAATCAATGCCAGTCTGTTGTGCAAAAGTGGGGGTCCCACATCTGCTGGATATTAGGACATTAAAAGGGCAAATATATGATGCATAGGTTTGTAAATCCCAGGTAAATTTTATTTACAAACATTTCTTTTTCCATTTGCAATGCATGCAGGGTGGACATGCTTGGCATTCAAGTGCCAGTCAATGTGATTTGCACCATACCATTGGTGCTTGCAAATCTAACATTGCCATCTCAAAAATGCCAAGGTTAGAAGCAATGACTTAAAAAGAGGTGATTAGTATCTCAACACCTACGGAATTATCAACATTGCTTTTGGACAGGGGGAGCAAAACTGTATCAGGAAACTACAAACCTGTCAGCTTGACATCAATAGCGGGAAAACTGATGGAGGCCATGCATTGGGATAAAATAAATATACACAGAGAAAACAAGTTAAGACTAGACAGTCAACTTGGCTTTGTCAAGGGCAAAATATGTCTGACAAACTTAAATGAGATCTTTGATGAAGTGACCCAGGCAGTGGACGAGGGTATCGCTGTGGATGTTGTATATTTGGACTTCCAGAAAGCATTTGATAGGGTGACCATGGCATGTTGGTTGGCAATTTAGAAAATATGGGGATTGATTGGTCCCTGGCAGCATGGTGTAGAAACTGACTGAAGGATTAAAAAAAAAACAGGGTAGGTAGAGATGTGTATTTCTCAGACTTACGACGAGTTGCAAGGTATGTTCCCCAGGGATTGTGATGGGATCCTTGCTGTTTCTGATTTATACAAATGATTTGGAGATCTATGTTGAGGCCAAAATCTTTAAATTTGAAGATGATACTAAGCTAGGGAGAGTCATGAATTGTAAGGATACGCTGAGCAACATTGGCAAGTTAGCCAAATGGGCAGATACCTAGCAGATGAATTTCAATGCAGAGAGATGAAAGGTATTGAATTTTGGTTGAAGACACATGGAGAGGCAACACAGGCCCCAATGGTACAACTTTGAGGGCAGTACAGGAGAAGAAAGTCCTCGAGGTTCTCAGCTTGGCCTGATGAGCACTGCATAACTATGATAGGCAATGAGGCAATATGATAGTAGCTGAAGAATGAGGGGAATGGGAGCAATCATCTATGGATAAGGATGAAAGAGAGGAGCCAGGTCTCCTTGTGGATGACAGATCTCAGCTGCATCTGGTGCTACAAGGCAGAGAGGATATGATTAACAGCCAGTTCCAATAGGTGAGAACTGGATGCAGAAGACCATCACAGACTGTCAAGGTCAAGATGCCAGTATTGGGTTCACATCATGGAAGCAAACTGCAGCCTCTATTTATTTTTAGTGTTTTTGGAAAAAAAAACATTTAGCCTGAAATATTTTTACGTGAAATGATTGCAATAAACTATTTTTGCAATGTGAAGGTAGGACAATGGTGGCCATCTTGGGATGCCAGATCTTAAATTCTGTCCTTCTCAGGTGACAGGTGACCAAAATTTAGAAAGATAAGGGTTGTCACAAAAATAAACATGACTTTAATTAAAACATAAATCAAAATCAACAAATTGGCCATTTAAATGAGTTCACAATCGAAATAGAATGTGCCAAGCTATATAGCTTCATAAGGAAGCCCATTTTCACCTTTTTGTTTAAGAAGTTTAACCTCCTTCTTCAGAGGGAGAAAAAGAATGAGCTCCAATTCATGATCATTAGGAAAGAAAGGGTCTCTGATTGAGAGGAGCACCTAGCAAAACTTTTCACTTGCATTTACCCGAATATGAAATTTCAGCTTCAAATAAACATTTTGTATTTTAAAATTCAAAGCTGGAAGGCTATTATTGAATATGGAAACCCTATGAAAGAACTGGTAATGTCATCTATCAATAAAACAGAGGCCAGACAGTATGAAATGGTCTGTTGAGCCATATGTGTCTATGAATGAGTAAATGAATGAATGAATGAATGATTTTTTTGTCATGAGTATTTTACAGTAGGAATACAATAAAATACAGTGGAAAGCTTTCCTTTGTTGCCACTATTTGGCACCACTTTGATTAATTTAAGAATAAGGAACAGGAAAGACTTTGCTCAAAGAGAGTCTATCAGTCCTGAGCCAGCTTATCACCTCCAATGATACCTGTGCTACCATTCCTCTTCTAATGCCTCGCTACCACCTGTGCTTCACCAACTAACATCAGAGTCGCATCTCTTGGTGCTGGGCCCACCTAGTCAATGTTGCTATGATGCCCTTTCCCCACCGCTTTGCCGTCACCAGATCCAGCTCCAACCAACAATGAAGTCACTGATCCTCGGGTGCCATCTTTCACCAATGGTCACTTCTGCTAATGTAACAACCACCAATTCTCATGCCAGGCCCTGTGCTCACCCCAGGAAGGGAAGGAAGGAATCTCTTTAGGTCTGTGCTGGACTCAATAATGGTACGCAATGAACCCATCAAGGTCCACGTGCAGGGCCTACTCGAGGCCCACACTGTGCTCGCTCAAAGTCATTGGTTAGGCCATAGATTGGATACCTCTGCTATAGGAAAGAGTCACTGACTGCTACAAAAATTGGCAAAAACCTTGTTTGCCGAAACCAGTTTGGTAAGGAAATTATATACGTCATAGGACTGTGAATAATGAAAAACACCAAGTGTTGCCCTAATTCCTATTCTTTATTCAGTCATCTATGAAAATTGTGGTCAATAACATAATTCTTTTCCTTTATTGATGAATTATTTCTTTGTGTCTCAATTTTTTGAGTCCTTGTTATCATTCAAGTTTTCATTTCCAAAATACTCTATACAATACAACAATGAAAACCAATAGGTGTTTTAAATAGCACACAAAAGCAAAAATTGTTGAAGAAACTCAGCAGGTCTGGCAGCAGCTATGGAGAGGGAAACAAAGTTAACGTTTGGAGTCCAATGTCTCTCCTTTAGTGATATAAACAGGTTACCTTGCTGCCCTTAATTTCCCCTGCAAGCAGTCTAACCAGACAAGTAGTGCTACAACAACTGCTGCATAAAACAATGTTGCTCAATGCAATCTATTTTTCAACTTATAACTTGAAAATACTTTACCGAAAATTCAGCTTCCAGTGCTTGTGTGTTATTCGTGGCTTCTTTGAGTTGTTCCTTGTTTAACACAGAACTGGTGGTTTTGAGGTACAACAGAGTTATTTCTCGTGGGGTAGACTTGATGGGTTCTATATTACCCAAAGCACTCACATCCAGTGTAAGAGATACATTCGAGCCTCTCCTAGAATGTATAAGAAAGAGGTGTTACATTTACTTAATAGTTATAATGAGCATTTGCTTGGCATTTCTGCACCACTGCCATAACTTGGCAATTCCTCCACTTGTGTGCACAAAAAAGGATTCCTGCTGATTCCGCACTGAAGTGAAATCTGACAAGCAACAAAATCACCAAGGAAGTTCTGCTTTGTTATGTCAAATTGTTAATCTTTTTGACTGCATCATTCATTCAAAATAAGTTGGAAATAGAAAGCAAGTTGAGAAATAGAATGAGCATCTCTGTCAATGAATTTCCAACTTGTTGAACATGTTGCAGAGTCAACCATTAACTTTGGTGTAGAATATTTCCACAATTCTTTCTTTCTACTTGTTTGAAATAAATATTAAATTGGTTCAGACAGCACCTGGTAATGCATTGTTTCGACAGAAACTTACAAAAGAAACTTAGGTTGGAATGCTATCACTAGAATGACAACACACCCCGGCTATTCCAATGCCCATTTGTTACTAAAGGCCAATAGTATGCTGGTGGTCTATGCATGCTCCCTCTCCATGGACAACCAAGCACAGACATAACCACCAAAGAGAAGCAGACACTTGAGTTCCATGATGCCTCCACAACCCACTGTCTGGATGTGTTGAGAATTCTCCTTTCTAGATATTTTCTAATCAATGTATTTAGAGATGCAATTACATATCTCCAGGGTGGGTGAGATTTGACTCCAGACTTTCTGGCTCAGAGGTAGGGGCACTAACATTCTACACTGTGTCTAAGAGCCCATTTAATTAACAGTGGTACATTGTGAACCACTAGTGACCATTAACAAGAAGAGTCATCAAAACGCGTGGCACTGGAAAAAGCACTACAGGTCAGGCAGTATCTGAGGAGCAGGAGAGTCGAGATTTCAGACACAAGCCCTTCATCAGCCTTCACTTTCTCCTATTAACAAGAGAAGGGACTTACCTTCACAAATTATAGCTGCATGGTAGTAATATATGTAAGCTACATTGTTCTGATAGACATAATAATAAAGATAATCAGAAGACATGATGACACATTTGTCCCCATTGAGATTTTGAGCTAGTCTCTTCCCTTCCCTACCCAACAATACATGATGACATAAGATTGGGTAGAATCTTTGAAATTAACCACAATCATTATCCTACACCATATTTCCCCTCCTCCAAGCCTTTGTCTCCATGGTTAACACTTGAGCATTAGGGTCTGTAACTATATTAACATTTACTATTGTCCCATCTCCTCTAAAATCTCTGACATCACAAATTTTTTGGCAATCTGAAGGTTTTGCAATTCTTCCAGTGTACCAACTGTCTGAATTCTGGCTTGAGGACTATTAACTCTGGTTCTAGTCTTCAGCACATAGGATCTGTAAATCAAGTACAACTCCGCTGTTTAATTGTAAGTTTTGGCCATTGTTTGTGACAATGTTATATGATCTGGGCTGGACACAGCATCACAGTATTCCATGAACTTACGTATTTTTACGAACGCTTCAAAGTGTGATGCCTTTGGCTTGATTCAAGTCAGCATAATTGTCTACATTGCCTTGGTTATTATCTTGTACCATTTTTCTCCCCTCTCTCCATCAATGCGTTATACGCTATGTGGTTGGGTGGTAAGTGTGTGAAAGGGAATAACTATCTTCCAAACTGAGACATGCACAGTTATTTAATATGGCTATCGAAATATCTTGGCAAGTAGCTTTGAAAGTATTGATCAAGGACTTTACCATATGGACAGTACATTTTGCCAGACTATTTGATTGAGGGTAGTCAGGAACTGAGGTAATGTGTTGGATACCCCATTTTCTGCGCATGTCTTAGAAGTTGGCATGAGTGTACTTCAGATCCTTGTTGGACACAATTTGTTCAGGAACACCAAACATACTAAATATGGTGGCTAATGTGTCAAAATTATTGCACTAATTGTATCTTTGATTATCTCACAGAGCAGAATTTATTGACAAATTCAGTTGCCCGAATAAAATCTTAGACAAGAAAATATCAGTTATATCCTTGCAGCACAACTCTTATGGAAATGAAAGCTTCTCTTCTTGTTGAGTTTGAAGATTGAGGGATGTTTCACATGACCTAATCAGGCAATTGATGTCCTAATTAATGCTGCACTAGTAAATAGATCAAGAATCAATCTCTTGGGTTTTTCAGTGCCCATGTGGAAGATGAATATATGACGAAGCATATCTCAGTGTAAAGTTTGAAGAATAATTACTTGTTTGATGTGAAAATCATGTTCCTAGTGAGTTCTGGTTCATCTTTGAATGGTCAAAAATAAATTGCTTCCTCAGGTACCTGCAGACTGTGTTAACACTGTTTTGGTGATGATCTTTGTGAGCTGTAATCATTAGACATATCTTCTTAAACTTGCACTGTTTAGCTATTATCAAAATGAATGAGATTGGTGTAGAAATGTTCTACTGACACAAAGGAGCATCCTTGTTCTGAGTGGGATTTGGGAGTTGTCTAAGAGCTTTGAGAACATTCACCTGTGAACCTGGTTTGTACTGTACTTCAAAATCATACCCTTAAGTCTTTACAAGTTATGGTCATGGAGATACATGTGTGAGAGGTTTCTAACAAATCATAAACAACTGCTTGTGGTTGTTCTGAACAATGAAATATTTGCTGAATGGATATATTGAAACCTTTTCATTCTGAGTCTGAAGTATAAATTTCCCTTTCCATGTTGGCGTACTTTCTCTGAGCTGCCTTGGGATGTGGGTGATGCTGGCTGGACCAGCATTTATTGCCTGTACCTAGTTGCCCTTGAGAAGACAGTGGTGATCTTCCTTCTCAAACTGATATAGTCCATTTAGTATGGATGGACCCAAACTGCCATGAGGGAGGGTGTGTCAAATTATCGGCGCTGCCTCGTGCTCCCACGAGGAGGTTGAACAGTTCATCAACTTTACTAACACCTTCCATCCCGACCTCAAATTCACCTGGACTGTCTCAGACTCCTCCCTCCCCTTCCTAGACCTTTCCATTTCTATCTCAGGCGACCGACTCAACACAGACATCTACTATAAACCGACTGACTCCCACAGCTATCTGGACTACACCTCCTCCCACCCTGCCCCCTGTAAAAACTCCATCCCATATTCCCAATTCCTTCGTCTCCGCCGCATCTGCTCCCAGGAGGACCAGTTCCAACACCGCACAGCCCAGATGGCCTCCTTCTTCAAGGACCGCAGATTCCCCCCAAACGTGTTCGACGATGCCCTCCACCGCATCTCCTCCACTTCCCGCTCCTCCGCCCTTGAGCCCCACCCCTCCAACCGCCACCAAGACAGAACCCCACTGGTTCTCACCTACCACCCCACCAATCCCCGTATACAGCGTATCATCCGCCGTCATTTCCGCCACCTCCAAACGGACCCCACCACCAGGGATATATTTCCCTCCCCTCCCCTATCAGCATTCTGCAAGGACCACTCCCTTCGTGACTCCCTCGTCAGGTCCACATCCCCCACCAACCCAACCTCCACTCCCGGCACCTTCCCCTGCAACCGCAGGAAATGTAAAACTTGCGCCCACAACTCCTCCCTCACATCCCTCCAAGGCCCCAAGGGATCCTTCCATATCCGCCACAAGTTCACCTGTACCTCCACACACATCATCTATTGCATCCGCTGCACCCGATGTGGCCTCCTCTCCATTGGGGAGACGGGCCACTTACTTGCGGAATGCTTCAGAGAACACCTCAGGGACGCCCGAACCAACCAACCCAACCACCCCGTGGCTCAACACTTTAACTCTCCCTCCCACTCCACCGAGGACATGCAGGTCCTTGGACTCCTCCACCGGCAAAATATAACAACACGACGGTTGGAGGAAGAACGCCTCATCTTCCGCCTGGGAACCCTCCAACCACAAGGGATGAACTCGGATTTCTCCAGTTTCCTCGTTTCCCCTCCCCCCACCTTGTCTCAGTTGGTTCCCTCAACTCAGCACCGCCCTCCTAACCTGCAATCTTCTTCCTAACCTCTCCGCCCCCACCCCACTCCGGCCTATCACCCTCACCTTGACCTCCTTCCACCTATCACATCTCCATCGCCCCTCCCCCAAGTCCCTCCTCCCTACCTTTTATCTTAACCTGCCTGCCACCCTGTCCTCATTCCTGATGAAGGGCTTATGCCCGAAACATCGAATTTCATATTCCTTGGATGCTGCCTGACCTGCTGTGCTTTAACCAGCAACGCATTTTCAACTGTGATCTCCAGCATCTGCAGACCTCATTTTTTACCATGTGTCAAATTCATCACATGCATTGTCTGACTGTACTAAATCTGCAAGCTGTAACGTTGTAGGTACCTTTTGAACATTATGCTGGACGACCATAGATGGAAGTTCTTTGGTTTTTTCCATTTCACATGCTGCTGTTGAAAATTCTGTCGCACTTTGGTTTCCTCTGAGCATTCAGACTTCTTGCATATTGTGGCCATATGTCCTATTATGGGACATAGCTTGCATGTATTGTGAATTACTCAACACCATTTTTTTGGTTGTGGCGATCTACATTTGACTATTTAGCTAACAGAATTGACAGTTGCAATAATTATTACAGAGTTGAACACCTGCATGTACTGCTGTCCTGCAACAATTGCTTCAAAATTTCATCCTTCTTTGAGCAGTGCATTAATGGTATAATCCTTAGGCTGTCTAGATGTGCGTTTTAGAGGGATTTGATGGATGTTAGATTCAGTGACTAGCTCCATCAGCTTTGCAGGCAAATTAGATTAAGGGAAACCACATTCTGGACGTGTGTGCCCCTATCTACCAATGAATTGATGGTTCATAGAGTCACAGATGTGTACAACACAGAAACAGACCCTTCGGTCCAACCCATCTATGCTGACCAGATATCTCAACCCAATCTAGTCCCACCTGCCAGCACCCGGCCCATATCCCTCCAAACTCTTCCTATTCATATACCCATCCAAATGCCTCTTAAATGTTGCAATTGTACCAGCCTCCACCATGTCCTCTGGCAGCTCATTCCATACACGTACCACCCTCTGTGAAAAAGCTGCTCCTTAGGTCTCTTTTGTATCTTTCTCCTCTCACCCTAAACCTATGCCCTCTAGTACTAGACTCGCTGACCCCAGGGAAAAGATTTTGTTTATTTATCCTATCCATGCTCCTCATAATTTTTTAAATCTCTATAGGGTCACCCCTCAGCCTCTGATGCTCCAGGGAAAACAGCCCCAACCTCTCCCTGTAGCTCAGATCCTCCAACCCCAGCAACATCCTTGTAAATCTTTTCTGAACCCTTTCAAGTTTCACAACATCTTTTTGTTAGGAAGGAGACCAGAATTGCACACAATATTCCAACCGTGGTCTAACCAATGTCCTGTACAGCTGAAATATGACTTCTCAACTGCTGTACTCAATACTCTGACCAATAAAGGAAAGCATACCAAACATCTTCTTCACTATCCTATCTACCTACTTTCAAAAAGCTATGAACCTGAACTCCAAGATCTCTTTGTTCAACAACACTCCCTAGGACCTTACCATTAAGTGCATTAGTCCTGCTAAGATTTGCTTTCCCAAAATGCAACAGCTCACATTTATCTGAATTAAACTCCATCTGCCACTTCTCAGCCATTGGCCCATCTGGTCAAGATTCTATTGTAATCTGAGGTAACCCTCTTCACTGTCCACTACACCTTCAATTTACATGTCATCTGCTGACTTACTAACTATATCTCTTATGATCGCATCCAAATTATTTATGTAAATGACAAAAAGTAGAGGACCCAA
Organism: Hemiscyllium ocellatum; assembly: GCF_020745735.1. Lineage (NCBI taxonomy): Eukaryota > Metazoa > Chordata > Chondrichthyes > Orectolobiformes > Hemiscylliidae > Hemiscyllium > Hemiscyllium ocellatum. The sequence continues at coordinate 34,064,388 of NC_083426.1, read as the reverse complement.
CACCGATCCTTGTAGCATCCACTGGTCACAAGCTTCCAGTCTGAAAAACAACCCTCCACCACCACCCTCTGTCGTCTACCTTTGAGCCAGTTCTGTATCCAAATGGCTAGTTCTCCCTGTATTCCATGAGATCTAACCACACAATCAAGTTTGTGAGACATGATTTCCCATGCATAAAGCCATGTTGACTATCCCTAATCAGTCCTTGCCTTTCCAAATGAAATAATGTGAATTTAAAAATCTTCTAAAAATTGGAACTATTGTTGTGAACTTTGTGCACAAGAGTTTTATTCTTCACAATATTTTCCTTCCAAAAGTGAGAATATGTTTCACTGTCTTTGTCAATTATTTGTTAATCTATGAAGTGAAGATGAATTATTTCTTTGGAAATTGAAATTCTGATAGAATGTCACTGGACTGCCATTCCATGTTCAAGTGTTTGTTTTCTAACTTTTCGTGCAAGCATTGTACTCCTTAAAAATTATCTGTAGGTGAAGGATCTGTACTGTAGTGTAACACTTTCCGTATTTTGTTAGTTTCTCTCTTTATGTTCCTCTCCTTATTGCTGCTTTTGAGATTGCCATTTTCTTTCTCATTATATTTTCTTCTTTTAAAAGAAATCAGTGAATATTGCCTATACATAGCATTTCTGCAAAGAAATATCAGAGTGACATCATATTGGCCTTATTTCTGTTTTCGCACTACTTCTAAAGAAAACAAAATAGTGGAATTGACTGTTGACTGTGGACAGGAAAGGCTTAATATTTAGAACATATTTTCTCACATTTTGGGCTGTACTTCAGTCTAGAATCACTGACACTTTGGAGCTGTCCTTGGCCTTTTGTACAGTATATATATATACTGTATATATATATATATATATATATATTTAAGTTAGACGTGCCTTATGTTTCTTTTCTGAGAAAGAGAGAGAGTCTACAAACAAGTTCCTGTCAACAGGGTTGCTGTACTTCAATGCAGTTGTAGTCATCATTTGTGGATATTAGATGTGATCTTTAGCTTCACATTCTGACAGCACCCTTAACTTTGTGAAATGTGCTCAGATAAAGTAAAATTGAAATGTGCCTCCAATATATTTGGATAATCATAAGACAGAAAAGGCTTTCGCAGCTGCTACTACAGCAATACCAACCTGCTGTGAATAGCTTTTTGTGCTTAATTCTGTCATCATTTTCTAGAGCTCACTTGCTGTCTCTATAATGGGGTTTTCTCTCAGTTACCCCATGTAACATATAGCACAGACACTCAATCTTATCAAGACTTTTGAATTTATGTACACTAATGTGACATCTCAATTTTACATATACTGTCTGGAATATATGCTTATTTAGATTACAATTACATTATATCCATAATTGGCTAACTGACTGATCTAGCACGGTAACTTGCTGACCTACTAACAGATTGATAGTACAGAAAGTAAGATGGAGAACATTGTATTGGAGCATCACATGTAATGATGGCATTGAGCTGTCTTAAAGTTATACTGTGTTTTTGAGATCTGTGCAATAATACAAGAATTGTTGCATTTTGAAGTAAACAAATATCTGTTTTAACATTTCACAGCTTGGGAGGGGTGATATTAACAGTTGGAAATTGCAGCTTCCTTCAATTCTCAAATGCCCAAGAATACTGTTTACCATTCCGAATAAATTTACATGTAAGTTCAGGTCAGTGAGAACAGAATTTTACATTTTCATTTTGCCGCTATATGTTTTAACTGTTGCTGACATCTCTCCCACCCTGTCCCAACCACCACCACTGCCACATCATGTTTTCCTTCAGACTGGTCATATGTCTTGGATGAGCTTCTATCTTAGAAGTTACTGTGACAGTATATTCTCTCATTTTCTGCACAAAGGAAAGGGTGCAGCCGCAAGGGAAATTTGCCTCTTTTATAGTTGTACAGTAGAGCAGACTGTTAAAATGGCTCCCTCATAGCCACAGACAGGAGATATCGCCAGCACAATGCCTGCCTCCCTGTCGGCAGCATATGGTTCCCTTACAAAAGCAATACTTGGCAGGTTATAACAGCCAGCCACACTTTTTGTGCTTATATTCAACAAATCTTGGTTTATTATGTCATCACTTTACACTCTACATGCTGCAGATATTCAGAGTCCTGAATGCAATTGTGTTTTTAGAAAAATCATTCCACAACAATTATAGAACTTCAAGGCTTTTGTTGAGGAAACTGAAAGTCTGTGTGGAGTCCCTGTTATCTCCATTTAAGACTATCAATGATAACAAAATACTGAATTTGATTGATTGATGTAAACATCTCAAGAAACATCTAAATACATGGTCTATCTTCAGATTTCAAAGGAAACAAAATCACACAACATACTATTTGGTAAGATATCATTGATGATATTAGGCTGCATTATGGAGAAATGCATCTTATAACTGGCTTAGCAGCCTGGAAGTTTGTTTGCATTCTGCCAATTCCGATAGAGTGGTGTTGAAAATGGTGATAAAGTGGAATAGTGAGGCCTTCTTCCACCTGTAAGATTTTCCTCAAACAACTACCCCAGAACTCCCTCAATGGGATGACTTCTTCTTTTCTGTTGGCTATGTAGTGGGAAGGTATAGCTTGTCAAATCATCCTTTCACTGACCACTCAGCTGACCCACCTTTCTCAGGGATGGTGGCACGCTGGGACCAAGGGACCTCAGTAGAGTAGGGAAAGACAATCCTTTTGGGAATATCCTAAAATCCCATGGACAATCTGGACATAAGTACAGCATGACTGGCCAATAACAATATTATTAAACCATTTCCAGGCTTTCAAAGTAACGAGCATAAGCAGAAATGATGATGACTTGAAAGAAACAACTTAAATTCATTATTTAAAGTGACATTCCAGACTGCAATTTGAAAAAGTATGGAGTACAACAGAAAAATTCTAAAATGCAGTCCAGGTGTTGAAAAAAATGCACTTTGGTTTATTAATTGTGTTGCTGGTCTATCGGGGCCTGCAAGGAGTAATCCTACCCAAGTGAAGGGAATGAAATGGGGAAAGCATGGCTGAAGGTTACCCATGCATTCAGCAACAGGAATGGGGTGCTATGCACGTGGACTCAATGTCATAAGTGATTTTGTGAGATAAACAGAACAGGAAAGGTGAGGATAGTAAAGGGAAGATGTCACTTTTTTACCTGGAGTATGATATATCATCCCAACGTCAGTACTTAAACTCACTATACAACATCACTCCTCAGTCTAACATATTATTCCTCTTTGTTTATACACTTCCTCACATCCCCATCTTCTTATCCACCTCTGTCACCCACTTGCATCTTCGTGCAATGATATTGCTGTCCCTTTTAACCACCCTCAACAAATATTTGCACTCACTCATTCAAATATGCAAATACTCTAAGTCCCTGTGCTCCTTTTTGGTCTCCTCCATGGAGAGACAGAGCAAAAGGACAGGCAGAGAATGTAGTTGACCCTCTAGTCATGATCAGCATGCTTACTAAGATGGAGACAGAATTGAATATCATGCTGCCTTATGGAATGCAACATTCATTCATATCAGCAATGAGTGAAGTGTGATCTTGTGCATAATGATCAATTAAAAGATTGCTACTTTGACAGCTTGAATTTAAATCTTTAAGCTTTTTCTTGAACTTAACCATCTCACTCCAGAAGTAAGTTTCCAACTTCCAAGAAGAGATCACTGACTCAGAAGCTGCCCCGTCATAAGATACATGCAGAATATGGGCCAGCTCAGATACTCAGACTTACTGGTACTAGGAAGACAGATTGTTGATTTTGCTAATGCTGATTTACACTCGTGCACAAGAGTAGGAACTGACAGCAGGGACAGCAGTGTGAGTCCCCAGCAGAATAGAAAGTATGCTCCAAACTTTGCTTAGCTTAATACTAATGCTGTGTCTTGGGCACCATCAATGAACAGGATAGTTCTGGAGCAATAACAAACAATGTGTGCTGTGCTACAATATGCGCGCTTGCTGAGAGCGTAGAGGAGTCCATTTCAAGCATGAGTGACATGTTATTACAAAGCTTGGTGATGATACCTTTACTCAAGGAAATGAAGCATGAAACATAGTGATGAAATGACATCATACAAGCCCTTACTAATAGCATGAATACTATAATTTTCCAACATAAACAATTTCACAAGCTTGACTGTTCCTCATCTTGTTTACCTGCAGCAAAGTATTCTCCAGCTCATTGCTAGCAATTAGCTGGACCATGAGAAGGATGATGGTGAGAGGGGAAATTGAAACAGGATCTTGGCTGAGAGCATTTCTACTTCTCACCCCACACTCCCAACCCATGTCAGTTCTTGACATGTTGCCTGGCGTTCATTTAGCTGTGACTGTGCTCGCATAGATGCAGATATGGAAGGCTTTTGGAGAACTCTCATAGGCTCCAAAGCCCCGATGACATAGGCCAAGAACTGCAATGGCAGAGATATGAGAAGCCAGTTTCTATAACAGCTGAATTTACAACAGTTGCAGCACATAGAACTGCCACTTAAGAGTAAAGATTTATGGTTGCATAAAACTGTGAGTACGGCCATGTGACATACATTCTAATGTTTAATTTCTGTTTTATTTTTGAGCTATGTATATATTTCTTATTTCACGACTTTCACAGTTTCCTTATTTTGTTTTTGGTTTCTGCCTGGCCAGCGACCTTTCCATTTCTGGGAACGAACTAACAGAAAACAATGGATGAGTGTGAAAAGGATGGTGGGTTGATTACAGAAATATTTCTTTCACATGTCATCAAAAGTTGGGTAGAGGGTAGCATTGTTAGGGGGTGCAATAAATTGTTATTTCATGTGGTTTTCAGATAGGTGAGCTGGTGGAAACTGTGACCCTCACAAAAATGAGGGCATCCGGAGAGTAACGTGTACTGTGGCAGTACACTGACCACATCATGTTCCATTTCCTCCTCCTCCTCTTTCCCAGAATCATCTGAGGAGATTGTGGGTTCTGCACATTGTTCCTCCCACAGGCACAAACTTCATTACCACAAAATATTGTGTACATGCATATTTGTGACACTGTATTTGGTGTACGCTGAAAGCCACCTCCAGATTGGTCTAGGAACCTGAATCACATCTCCAGCATGCTGTAGGCTTGTTCAGTGCCGCATTCATTTGACCTATGGCTTTCACTGTGCTATTCCAAGTCTCTTTGGTTGGGATCCTCATGGCTGTCATCAACCACATTCTGAGGAAGTATCCCTCAAGTCTGAGCAGAAAGTCAGAAATCAGCTTTGAGATGCTGAGATAACAAGTATAGGAAAGATGGCAAAATAAAAGGATGTAGGTGGAAATCATGCACAAGTTCACTTTGTAGTTGGACATTAGCTGCACATTGCTGAAGTTGAAGCCGTTGCAGTTGATGAGTACTCCTAGGTAGTCTGGGGGTGTTTCAATTGCCATGTGCCTGCTGTCAATGTTTCTCTGGGCATATGGAAAGTTGCAAACCTGAGCACCCACTCACTCTGACTGATGTCATCAAAGCAAAGGCTAGCGTCGTTGCCAACCTTGGTAAACAAGCCATCAGTCATCATGTGGTTGTGGCTTGGCAACTGTGAGATGCTGCAAATGTCAGCAGCAAAGATGTTGAGTGTGTAAAATAGCTTTGACAGCCACTGGTAATGGATAGTCACCAGGCCCATTTGGTAATGGGTCTTGCTGTGAGAGGCTGCAGATTTCTGACACTACCTTACACAACAGCATGTATTTACTGACGCAGTTGATATTCTAACATAGAATCATAGAGATGTATAGTGTGGGAACAGACCCTTCGGTGTGACTTATCCATGCCAACTAGATATTCTAAATTAATCTAGTCCCAATTGCCAGCATTTGACCCATATCCCCTTAAAACCTTCCTAGTCACATACCCATTCAGATGCCTTTTAAATGTTGTAATTGTACCAGCCTCCACCACCACCTTTGGAGCTCATTTCATTCACACACCACCCTCTGCATGAAAAGGTTGTCCCTTAGGTCTCTTTTAAACCTTTCCCCTTTCACCTTAAACCTGAGCCCTCTAGCTTTGGACTCCCCCACACCGGAGAAATGACCTTGGCTATTCACCCTATCCTTGGCATTCATGATTTTATAAGCCTTTATTGTCACCCTTCAGCCTCTGATACTCCAGAAAAAATAGCCCCAGTCTATTCAGACTCGTTCTATAGCTCATACCCTTCAGTTCTGGCAACAACCTTGTAAATCTTTTCTGAACCCTTTCAAGTTTCACAACATCTTTCCTATAACCGGGAGATATTGAGGAAACTCTCCTCTCTCTATAGACCTGCATGCTAGAGATGACCGCTGGTAGTGCACACTTTTCTGCTGATCTCTCTCCAGTACAGCTGCTAGTTTCTGAGCAACTGTTGGTGCTACCTCTGCTCATCCTGGTGTTGCTCAACTTGGTCTTCACCTAGTTTCTAAATTAGCACATCTTAAGCTGATCTGATGGATCAGAAATCTGAAATGTAGGTCACTTCATGATGCAGGTAACAATTCAAAAGTTGCAAAAGCAACACCTCAGCACAAGTTTTGTGAACAAAACCCTTCCCACAAAGAATCAATAGTGTTGTTTCTTTACATATCAGTTTTATTTTCCTGTCATGTTTCAATATCTTGAATTGCATCTGTTTTCTCATCTGTTTTCAATGCTAAGTTCAGGGAATAAGGGAGACCTGTGGATCCCAGATCAGAATATTGATATCAACAACTTGATTCCCCTGATCAAGGTACAGTGTGCAGCCTAACTGTGGAAGTCAGTTGGATGAGAATTGGCTTTCCGTTTGTGCACTCTTGTTCCTGAATTAGCTCCACACCTGACTCCAAAGTTCCAGCCATTATGAAATTTGAGAATATTTGCTGACATGCCCAAAGCATTCTCAGAGCTCATGTGTAGAGAGTGTGGTGCTGGAAAAGCTCAGCAGGTCAGGCATGTATCCAAGAAGCAGGAGAATCAACGTTTCAGGCAGAAGCCCTTCTTCAGGAATGAGACTTGTGGGCCGGAGGGCTGAGAGATAAATGGGAGAGGGTGGGGCTGGGGTTGGGGGCAGGGAAGGTAGGAGAGAATGCAGTAGGTAGATGAAGGTGAGGGAGAAGGTGTTAGGTCAGAGAGGAAGGTGGAGTCAATAGATGGGAAAGATGATGGGCAGGCCAAGAGGGCAGTACCGAGTTGGGACTGGGTTACGGTGGGGGGACGAGAAATGAGGAAACTGGTGAAACCCACATTAATTGGTTGCAAGGTCCCAAGGCGGAAGATGAGGCATTCTTCCTCCAGGCATTGGGGGTTAGGATTTGGTGATGGAGGAGGCCCAGGATTTGCAAGTTGGTATCCTGTCTCCCTGATGTAGAGACCATATTGGGTACAACGGATACAGTAGATGAAATTTGTGGAGGTACTGATAAATTTCTGTTGAATATGGAAGGATCCTTTATGGCCTTGGGCAGAGGTGAAAGGGGAGGTGTGGCCACAGGTTTTGCACTTCCTGCGGTGGCAAGGGAAGGTGCCAGGAGTGGGGTGAGGGCTGGTGGGGGGCATGGATCTGACATGGAAGTCGCGGAGGGAATGGTCTCTCTGGAATACTGATAGGAGTGGGGCGGGAAACATATCCCTAGTGGTGGTGTCTGTTTGTAGGTGGCAGAAGTGGTGGACGAGGATGTGATGTGAACGGAGGTTGGTGGGGTAGAAGGTGAGGACCAGGGGGTTTCTGTCCTTGTTACTTTGGGAGGGGTAGAGCTCAAGAGTGGAGGTGCAGAAAGTGGAGGAGATGTGCTGAAGGGCATTGTCAACCACGTGGGATGGAAAATTACAGTCTCTGAAAAAGGAGGCCATCTGGGATTTTCTATGGTGGAATTGGTTAACCTGAGAACAGATGCCGCAGAGGCAGAGCAATTGGGAATAATTTTGTCTCCCTGATGTAGAGGAGACCAATCGGATACAACGGATACAGAACACCAACTTGCAGATTGTTTCAGAGAACATCTCTGGGACACTCGCACCAACCAATGTGGCTGAACACTTCATCTCCCCCTCCCACTCCACGAAGGACGTGCAGATCCTGGGCCTCCTCCATCATCAAACCCTAACCACCTGATGCCTGGAGGAGGAACTCCTCATCTTCCACCTTGGGACCCTGCAACCATGCAGGATTAATGTGGATTTCACCAGTTTCCCCATTTCCCCTCCCTCCACCTTATCCCAGTCCCAAGCCTCCAACTTGGCACCGCCCTCTTGACCTGTCCATTATCTTTCCCTTCTATCTGCTCCACCCTCCTCTCCAATCTATCACCTTCTCCCCCACATTCATCTACCTATTGATTACCAGCTACTTTCCCCCCAGCCCCACCCCTCCCATTTATCTCTCAGCCCCCCCGGTCGAACAAGCCTCATTCCCGATGAAGGGCATATGCCCGAAATGTCAATTCTCCTGCTCTTCGGGTGCTGCCTGGCCCACAATGCTCTTCCAGCACCACACTCTCGACTTTGATCTCCAGAATCTGCAGTCCTCATTTTCCCCTCAGTACTCATGTGCCAAATGTAGATATGCAGGACCACTCCCAGTGGCATCATTCTATTCCAGTTACTCTTACTTATTCTGCTTATTTGGGTGCCACCCTGATTTTATTTCACTAGCAGGGCATTTCCCAAATTATGCAATGCATAGTGATTTCTGTATGCGCAATATAAAAGTTTTGAGAGTGTCAGGAGACACAGCCTTAAATTTTCCCCCAGACAGACTGTGAGAAATGGAACGGAATGTGTGACATCACCCACTGTAAATCCAAAAACATTTTGTTTTGGAAAGCAAGGAGAAGCAAAGGGCTTTGGTTGTCCAAGCACATAAATTATTAATGACCCGTGCATAGGTACATCATGTAGACAAAAAGGCTAATGGAATGTTGGTTTTCATTCCATGGGAACTGCAACGCAAAAGAAAGGATGTTACCTTCATTTTTTTCAAAGCTTTGGTTAAACCCAACTGGAGTATTGATTGCATTGTGCCTCTGAAAATAGCACTTGGGGCAGTACAGTCTAAAATTGCCAGAATAGTACCAGGGCTTCAAAGATCAATAACTGGCACAGGTTACATTACCTAAATTTGTTTCCATTTTTAGTTCAGTTGTGAACTGATCCTGTCGAGGTGGTTAGAACGATAAAAGAATTCGAAAGTGTGTGTCCAAGGAAACTACTTCCTTTGGTAGCGTATTTCGGAACGAAGGAGGCATATTATTAAAGTTTAAGCTCAGCCTTTTAATTGTGAAATGAAGAAGCTTTTTGTACCAAATAGTAGAAAATATAGAACTTTCTACAAAAAGCTGTAGGTAGTAAATCAATTGAAATTTACATTTGTTTTGAAAAGTATACTCCCTCCCATGTCCAATCCTAAATCAACACTCAGTTTTGTTTGGCGATATGTGAAGAAATGTTTCTCTAATATACAGCACAAACAGGCAACATTTTCACTAACATTGACAAAATATTCCTTGATACAATTATGAGTATTAACTTGTTAAATTTTGATTACTATCGTTAAGGATATCAACAAAATCAGATATAGTAACCCAATTTTAAATTGCTGAAAATTACATTCAGAAAATAAACTAACCTAACTAACCATTGCACACTCAATGGGCTAAAGGGTCTGTTTTGATGCTGTAGAGTCCTCTAGATTGATTACAGTAGTCAGTTCCTTGTAACTTAAAAGAAATCATCCCAAAACTTTTCAATATGTAGCTGTTCATGGGCCTAGAAAATCCAGTATAATTTTTTGAATCTACTTAAACCTTGAACTGAAGTATAATTAACAGAGTTTCCTGTGCTAACTAATTCACTCTGGGGACAGGGACAGTGACTGTTTGTGAGTAGAGCCTGATTCTTGATTCATATTTTTAAAACTAACAAAGAAGATTCCAGGAACTTTATTTTGTGAATACAATTTGCTTTTAAAATAGCCTGACTCTTTCTGCTGATTGCACCAAAATTGAATGAATTCAAGCAGAAAAAAAAGGTTAATTTCTTTGATGCTTTGTAATTTAGGTTTTGTTCACTGCTGGTATTCCTGTAGTTTCATGACTATATTGTTATGATAATGGTAAACACAGGCTATTGATATTATTGACATGATTTGAAGTTAATACCTTCATGGACTAAAGTAAAAGAGATGTACCTAAAATGGCTGCTGTGATCACTTGACCATGTTGAACCAAACTCATGAAACTGTCACTAAATAAGGATCATTCTGAACTGAAATTAATATCACATGAAAGGTGCTGGGACTCAATATTTTTGAAAATTGCAACCAGTGCATGCACTATCTCTGTTGCTATCTCTTTTGGGATCCTAGGATGCGAGCCATCAGGGTCAGGAGACATATCTGACATTAGTTTGTCAAATACTACTTCTTTACTACTTCAGGCTCCTGTTTGATGACTGTAATAATCCAAGGTTGCACTGCTACAGGCAGATTTCGAAAGTGAATTTAACCCAGCTTCTGTCTCTCGAAGATCAACCAGCTTAGTCTCAATATCTTTTCATTGGAGCACTGAGACCACTAAGCTCAACCTGAAGAAAGGCAAGCCATCAAACTTCACTGCATATTCCTTTTACACTTTTATGACTCTAATTTGGCCTCTTCTGCTCCATTTTGTAATCCGTATTTGAGTGAATGTGAAATTGAATTTTATTATTTTACCTTGATTTGTTTAAGCATCATGAAGATAAGCAACCCTGCCCGATCAGTTCTTTGGTAATCACAGAATGTAAATTGCATATATGACAAGTAGATCCTTTCTCAAAATAAAAAAAAATCTGTTGCTGTCTCACAAGGATCGGTAAATGAAGGGAGACAATCAACCCCCAACCCACCCACCCACCCACAACCTGACTGTAATAGTATTAATTGTTGGAATGGTTTTGGCATGGAATTTGGGCTTTTAAATAGTTAATAGAGAAACTGACTTTCAAGTTCCTGCTGTGACAAAATATCCATTAATAACTGCTTTCTTTCTCACTGTGTAGGTGGCAGTTTTGTCTATTCTGACGAACTGCTTTAGCAGCAGAATCCATTTTCATTGAACAAAATCACTGTGTCTGATAAATCTGAAAACTATTAACATCAGCAAATTTTCACAGAACATAAAAGCAGCACTGATATCCGGCTGTTAATTCTCAAAGAGCATCAGTCACTTTTTATTGTATTCCCCAACTCAATGAGCATAAAATATAGATGTGATGGAGATGTTAAAGAAATGCTTTCTTCACCTAAAGCTTCTCCCTCTTTGCTTCTTAAATAATGTTCATTCATCAATGCTATCTTCTACACTGATGTCCAATCTGCCTACTGGATGCCCACACATGCATTACTACTGAGTCTCAAGACTTGGTTTATACAGGAAGTCTGGGACTTCAATTGCACAGCTGCCACTGGTTTACTTTTCCAGCTAATTTGCAGTTTCTCCTCATTTAGCTAGGACAACCTAAAAGTTGTTGTTTGCTGAAGTTTTGATTCCGGTTGTCGCTTAACATGGATCTGTAGAAAATAGTTTCTTGTTTGTGATATGCAATGCTGGCTCCATCCATTATAAATATGTTTCCCATAAAACAGCACTGATGGCAATCACAACACATTTGCCAATTATTTAAAATCACAATTTGTGCTCAAGATGTTCTAATAAAGAGAAAGTGAAAGGCTGACAAAGACTGCAAAGACATAACCTGGGGAAAAAAAAATGAATGAATCATTGTATCCTTCTGTTCTGAATGAGAACCAAAGAATCTGAGAAAGAAAATTAATCAGCCAAATAGGACTTTAACTGCCAATACCAGCACTGAGGCCAGCTAAAAAAAATTCATCACAAATGTTTTAAACAAGCTGCAATTTTTAAAATGTATCTTTGTTGCTATTTTCTTTTAAGATTGCAAGAAATTGATAAGGAAACCCATTCAGCATCAATTAACTTATCCAACCATGAAATAAATCTTACTAATCTCCATCATATTATCTATTACATTTCTGAATGATTTTGCTTCAACTCTTTTGCTGGAAATCTATTTTGTGTTACTTTTTTCAACAAAATTTTCTTGACATCAGTCCCAAACTTGACTGTTTCTAACTTGGATCGATATCAGTTTCTGTTTTATCTAATAACACACCATACTATTTCTGCAAAATCTCTCTTCTTTCCCAATTTTTTGATTCTGAGCAAATTCAAAGGAGATTGCAAAGTCCAGGCCACTAGCTGAATTTTGAATTAAGTAGGAATGAAGTAACCATCGAAATGCGGCAGCACTGAAATAGGTCAGTCAGCTCATCATGTCTGTGCCAGCTGTATAAACTAGTCACCTATTCTAATCCCCTCATTAGAGCACTTGGAATAGGTTTCTTAAAATAGGAAGTTCCTAGTAAAAAATTCCATCCTCAATCTTAAAATGGTTGGGCAGAGTTTGCAGCCCTTAGAAAGTTAATTGGAAAATCCTAGAAATTGCTGAGTTTCCTTACAACCAGTTCTTGGTATTTTCTAATGGATTCTATTGGCCTTTTACCAAAATTACTGCAAGTGGTCAACGGAATCCCTGAGGGAATTTGAGACTTATACTACCTTACTAATATTTACCTCACCTACCTTACTTGTTCTCGTCATATCATAAAATAATGATCTGGTGACAGCCATGGCCATAATGCCATTATAGATCACTATTTGGGGTGAACAGTGGCTCAGTAGTTAGCATTGCTGCCTCACAGCACCTGGTTCAATTCCAGCCTTGGGCAACTGTCAGTGTGGAGTTTGTACATTCTCCCCATGTCTTTGTGGGTTTGCTCTGGTTTCCTTCCACAGTCCAAAGATGTGCAGGTCAGGTGAATTGGCCATGCTAAATTGCCCATAGTGTTAGGTGCATTAGTCAGAGGGAAATGGGTCTGGATGGGTTATTCTTTGGAGGGTCGGTGTGCACTTGTTGAACCGAAGGGCCTGTTTCTACACTGTAGGGAATCTAATCTAAACAAAAAAGTATTTCTAAAATTAATATTTTAACATATCACCTCTGCCGCTCATGAGGGAGAAGTTTTATTTATTTTACTCACTTTGCTCAGAAATGTTATTGCACACCTCTCGAGAAGGTGAAGCCTGAACCTGCTGGCTCAGAGGCAGAGATACTATCACTGCACTACAGAAGCACCCAACAATTGATGTTGAAGGTGGAGGTTTTATTCTTGCATTTTGCTGCTGTTACCCATGATAATTGTTAATTAAGGCTGATTAAAGAATTTCAATTTGAGGTTGGCTTGTCAAATTAGTAATTTGGCCAAACTGGTCCTCACTCTTAACAATTTCTCCTTTGAATCCTCCCACTTCCTCTAGACCAGAAGGGTAGCCATGGGCCCCAGCTATGCCTGTCTCATTGTTGGCTATGTAGAACAGTCCATCTTCCGTAATTACACCGGCACCACTCCCCACCTCTTCCTCCACTACATTGATGACTGCTTTGGCGCGACCTCATGCTCCCACGATGAGGTTGAGCAATTCATCAACTTCACCAACACATTCCACCCTGACCTTAAATTTACCTGGACCATCTCTGATACCTCCTTCCCCTTCCTGGACCTCTCCATCTCCATTAATGATGACCGACTTGACACCGACATTTTTTACAAACCCACCGACTCCCACAGCTACCTGGATTACACCTCTTCTCATCCTACCTCCTGAAAAAATGCCATCCTGTATTCCCAATTCCTCCGCCTCCGCTGTATCTGCTCCCAGGAGGACCAGTTCCACCACAGAACACACCAGATGGCCTCCTTCTTTAGAGATCTCAATTTCCTTTCCCACGTGGTTAAAGATGCTATCCAATGCATCTCATCCACATCCCACACCTCCGCCCTCAGACCCCACCCCTCCAACCGTAACAAGGACAGAGCCCCCTGGTGCTCACCTTCCACCCTACCAACCTTCGCATAAACCAAATCATCCGACATTTCCGCCACCTCCAAACGGACCCCATCACCAGGGGTATATTTCCCTCCCCACCCCTTTCCGCCTTCCACAAAGACCGTTGCCTCTGTAACTACCTGGTCAGGTCCACACCCACCAACAACCCACCCTCCCATCCTGGCAGCTTCCCCTGCCACCGCAGGAATTGTAAAACCTGCGCCCACACCTCCTCCCTCACCTCCATCCAAGGCCCTAAAGGAGCCTTCTACATCCATCAAAGTTTTACCTGCACATCCACTAATATCATTTATTGTATCCGTTGCTCCTGATGCAGTCTCCTCTATGTTGGGGAGACTGGATGCCTCCTAGCAGAGCGCTTTAGGGAACATCTCTGGGACACCCGCACCAATCAACCACACAGCCCTGTGGCCCATCATTTCAACTCTCCCTCCCACTCAGCCAAGGACATCGGGGTCCTGGTCCTCCGTCACTACTGCTCCCTCACCACCCGTGCCTGGAGGAAGAACACTTCATTTACCGCCTCAGTACACTTCAACCCCAGGGCATCAATGTGGACTTCACCAGTTTCCTTTTTCCCTGCCCCCACCTCACCCCAGCTCCAAACTTCCAGCTCAGCACCGTCCCCATGCCTATCTTCCTTTCCACATATCGATTCCACCCTCCTCTCTGACCTATCACCTTCATCCCCACTCCCATCCACCATTGTACTCTACATTTCTTTCTCCCCACTCCCATCCTCCTTTCATTTATCTCTCCACCCTTCAGGCTGTCTGTGTGTATTCCTGATAAAGGGTTTTTACGCTTGGATGCTGTCTAAACTGCTGTGCACTTCCAGCACCACTCTAATCCAGAATCTGGTTTCCAGCATCTGCAGTCATTCTTTTTACCATTGTCAAATTAGTATGTTTTGAACAATTAATTTCTCAAAAGCAGTTGTCGATGAAGAGTGTAGTGGCCTAATGCAGGTTATCATTGTCCTGTTCCTCTTTAACCTGTTAAAATTTTGAGTTGAAGCTCACTTGTTGTAGCTTACTTGTCGTGATTACTTTTGGCATGACATTAATGCTTAAATTCTACACATTAACAAACGGTCTATGCTGAAAAAAGCTATGATAGCAAGTGCTGCTTCAGTCACTAGTACTTCTTAGCAAATAGCAAGCATGTAATAACTGACACATTTATTGCAATACAGTGAAAGCTAATTGCAATTTTTCTTAAAACAGAGTTAAATTTTATCAATTTGTGAATATTAAATGGAAAAATGGAACAATGAAAGCAGAATATGTTCCATTATAGCTACTATACATATTGGAGTCTTAGATTGGCTTGCTTTAGGCTGCTCCTTTCAATGTGTGCCCCTGGAAGCTGCTGCTGTTGAGTAAGCAGAGACTTTGAAATTGCCTTTTTCATTCATATCTATTTCTGCCAAACTGAAAGTAACACTACATATTTCTCAAAGCTTTTGTGGTACATTATCAGATTTTGCATTTTATGCAGGTAGTTAAGCTTCCTGTGAAAAAAAATTGAAAACTTTTAAGACGATGTAAATTATCGGATTTGACAAGCCAACAAGGAACAGGAAAAGCTGAGGAAGTCCGTCTCACCAAACATTAAACATATTGACTTGGTGTTTCTACTAAACTGTATTTTCATTTTAAGGACAATTCCTCTGCTAATGGCATAACTGGGACAAATGTTTCAGTGTATTATTTAAACTCTACCACGTTATCACTATTTAGATATATTGCTCAATTGTGCTCATTCATGAAAAACATTACAATGATCAATATTCAAACATATTTTGTTACAACTAAATAAAAATAGTTTACAAAATAGGCTCATTTTATGGTGCCTTTTGCATCAGAATCACCGGTTACATCCAAAGCAGAAAGTCGAAACTGGAGTTTGAATAATACACTGAAACTGAGATGCTCACAATAAAAAAGCATTTTACATCACAGCATCAATCCACCAACCATAAGTGATCAGATTTGGAATGATTGAATGAAGTTTTCGTCAATTGCAACCAAAGCAGAAATTTTAATCTGTTAATCCACTTCTCTTGGGTAGTTCAAGCCAAACATACACTTATTCTAACTTACAGTAAGTCTTAAAAACGTCCATTCTTCTGGTTTGTTTCAATGTTCTGAATGTGTATAAACTATGCTGATGTTTGAAAATAACTCTTGTGCTGAAAACATCATTTTACTTTTTGAGGTTTCTCAGCCTAGTAATTTGGATGTAGAAAGTAAATGTACAAGTCTAAATTTGGTATGCTATGATTAAGAATAAACAGCAAGAGATGGGGAAGATAATAAGCATATAAGGCAAAATGGCTTTAGGTATTGTTAAGACTGTGATGGGAGGAGTGCACTGTCTTTCTCTTGTCCCAGTGCTCCACAGGTCACAACATAAATTAAGAACATATTTTACCTATGTCCCAATATGGGCAATCTTATTTTTATGTATAAGACTTAAAATGAAAAGTTTCATCAACCAGATTTCTTCAGCAAACATAAAATTATCAATTTATTATAAAACAAAACCCTTCTCAGCCAAAATATAAATTGGTTAAACACATAATTTGTTGTCTGACAATATAAATCTTTACCCTTCTAAGTTACTCAAAACATACGATCACACTCACCCATGTCAAGTAAAGGGAAAAAGAGATTCATTGACTAAAATAGTTGACAGCCATCAATCAGAATCAACTTGCCTGTTTTAAAATTTAAACAAAACCTGGCTGTTAATTGTCAATCAGCATTAACAGAAATAATCTCCATGGGGCCTGTTAATAAGACTCCTATTACCAACCAATTTTCAATCTACGCTTTTGTTTAAATGTTGGTTTTTCTCATCAATTTATATTCTTGAGCAATGTTCTGACGAGTGCAAGATGAAAACCTTCAGTAAAATGTGTCCTGGGATGCAACTCTACTCTACATTGTTCCAACAACATTCTAGCCATCAGAATGCCTGGGCCAAATTACTTACATCATAAAATTTAGTAGCTTGATTGTTTTACTTACTAAACACTTTGTGAAATTTTACCTATGTAAATAAGAGATTAATATTATAAATTGTTACACATACATAGACAGTTGACAAGTGAATCATCCCAGATATTGTCAATCACCTCCCTTCTCTGAAGATCCAATATATACTATTTTATTTCCTGTTTGCATCTTCTATTGCCCTTCCTAACAATTCAGATGTAATATGCTTTTGGAATTTGAGATACTGAGGTTGGTGTTTGTCTTAGCTAGCTTTGAGAAATCAGTCCAATTATACAGCCTACCTAATTCTTAAGTTCAGATATTGATGAAAGCCAAAATGTGCAAGTTCTAATATGTGTGCAAATGCTTCCACTTGGTTTATTTCCCTGTTGTGTTGTAAAGATAAAAAAACTTCCAGCTCTTAAAGATAATCTTTGAAGTAAAACTGGAGGAAGAGTAAGAACTGAATAAGAAGCTAAGTCCATGTAGCTAATGTGATGCCTTTACATAGCCTATTTTTTGTAGTTATTGTTGAGTGATGGTTGCCTTTCCTTGACTAGTTACCATTCCAGTCATGCAACACCTAATGTGGCGTACCGTGTGTAAACTGAATACATAAATGTTCCAATCTTGAGAAAAGCGTTCTGCTTTAGCATGTTTGATCTTGAAATTTCATTGTTTACTAACAATGTTCCAAGGAAGTAAGGACCACTTTTTTGATGTGTCTTTTTGTGCAAATTGATTACTTTGACTTTTACTGAGTGCAATGTCAAAGACCATAATTTTTTATTAACTATACAAATTAAATGCCAAACAAATTGATTAAGAGTAGCTAGATTTTTTTTTGTTTCAGGCCTTGAAACTATTGAGAGGTGAAGCTCGAGGTGTCAGTTGTCTATCAAAAACTCCATGATTTTGATAAAACACTGATGGAGCAACTTCCACTCAAAAGCTGTCAGGCTGTAGATATGTGTCTACATGGCACTCTCACTTACTGCATTATTATATGTAATATGGTAGGAAATGTCAGTTTACATAATGTTGAGCTGTCACCACCTTATTGATGGAGAGTTTCCCGTTAATGCAAATGTCAGGTTCCTGTCAGCTGTGGGATAGAAATGACCGAATGTTATGTGTGCTCAGCATAACCCATTAATCATTCTCAAGGACTGAGCAGAAGCAAGTATTTACAAAAACACTTCCTCACCAGCTTTTCATTTTGTAAACAATTACTGCTTCTCTCAGTTCATTTCACTTCAGTAATCACTAGTGGATGGTCCTTGAATGGATTTATTTATTTTTCTGCAACTAAGATCCTGAGACAATAGTATCTGCCATTACTAAAATGGTAACAGCTCTGTTTCAAATAAACTAACATTTCTTACCACACATGTAGCCTCTATTCTTAAATATCTGCAAGAGGCTGTTTGGCATTAACACAGAGACTGAAATGTAGCGTTTCATTTGTTTTAGACTGATACATCTGCAGTTATTTTTATTCAAATTGTTGTGACATATATGCAGAGAAATGATGTAGGCATTAAATTTTTCATATCTGCCTCTAAATTTTGTTTTATTTCAATGTTTTAATTATTTAAGACAGTGGTTTTATTTATTTTCCTGCTATTTCTTTTCAAATTGGAGTTTCTTCGTACAACTCTTGTTAAAATGACAATCAGATACTTTAGTGAAGGTTCACGCTAATACTGTTACATTGGCACTACTCAGCATTACAAATCAGCTCAGACCCTTAAATAGTATGAGTTTGTTAAATATTGAATAATCGGTAATTGTCATTGGATCAATATGCATGTAGTCAAGACTAGAATGTTTCAATGGCAAAGCATAGGACTGAAATTTTGCAGGATAATTCCTGATCTCAGCTCTGCTGTTTGTCAGAGAGACTAGTGGAACCTAGACACTCAAAGGTAGAAGACAGAGGGTGATGGTGGAGGGTGTGGAGGCTGGAGCCTGTGATCACTAGTGTGACCACATGGATTGGTGCTGGGTCCATTGCTTTTTGTCATTTATGTAAATGATTTGGATGTGAACATAGGATGTATAGATAGTAAGTTTTGCAGATGCCACCAAATTTGAAAGTGTGGTGGACTATGAAGAAGGTTACCTCAGATTACAAATGGGATCTTGAGCAGATGGGCCAATGGGTTGAGAAGTGGCAGGTGAAGTTTAATTTAGATCAATGCAAGGTGCTCCACTTTAGAAAAACAAATCAGAGCAGGACTTATACACTCAATGGTAAGATCTTGGGGAGTGTTGCTGAACAAAGAGACCTTGGAGTGCAGGTTCATTGTTCTTTGAAAGCAGACTCGCTGGTCGATAGGATAGTGAAGGTGTTTGGTATGCTTTCTTTTGTTGGAACATAATTGTTATTAATGAAGATCAATCATCTCCATCCCAGGACATTGGTTTGTCTTTCTGTTTCCCCAAACAACTCCCTCTACTTCATCAAAGACCTTCCACTATCAGAAGGTCAGAAGTGGGAGTATGTTTGTTGATGATTGCACAATGTTCAACCCCATTCACAACTTCTCAGATATAGCCTGCATGCAGCAAGACATGGGCAACATTCAAGCTTAGTTTGATAAGTGGTAAGCAATATTCATGCTATGAAATTGCCAGCAAATAACTGTTCCAACATAAGAGAATGTAACCATATCCCCACGTTGTTCAACAACATTGCCATTGTGAAATTTCCTACCAATAATATCATGTTATTACCACTGACGAGCAAAGGTTTTGTACTCGCCATATAGATTCTGTGGCTATAAGACCAAGTCAGAGGTAGATAGTGACACACCTTCTGGATCCTTAAAACATGCCTGGCATCTATAAAGTACATGTGTTACCATCTACAACATGCACTGCAACAACTCACGAAATCTCTTGCAACAGCACCTTCCAAATCTGCAATCTCTACAATCGAGAGCACAAAGACAGCAGAATCATGTGAACATATAGTATCCCACCAAGTCACATACTATCCTGACCTACGCTATATTTTCCCTGTATTTTACTTGATAAAAAACAAAGAATATTCTTCTCAATAGCAGCCTGGATGTACCCACAATGAACGGTTGTGGTTTAAAAAGGGAGCTCACCACCATCTTGTCAAGAATAATTAGGGGTGGGCAATAATATGTTTAGAAAAGCTTGGTATTCATACTATTGCATCATTTGTGGATTCCTTCAAATCAAAATGTCTCTATTAGCAACTAATTGGGTTAGCTTAAGGTATATAAGCAAACTGATGGGAACTTTGATTGCGACATCATGTGTGGCTCACCAAGCTGTTCGGTTTGGATCTGGCCAGTGTGTGAAGCTAAGAACTGTGGGCAGCCTGAAATCAATAATTAAAAGCCTCCTGTGTATGGATAATTTTGGGTGACAGCCTGGAAAGAAAAATTTGGAAATCTTGGGAACGATGTTAGTAATAGCTGTTGCACAAGAGCAGTTGGAACCTTCTACATTTTGCTGAATTCTCAATTGGAAACTTCTCTGTGGTGGGTTTCTGACAAGTGGAAAGTGTTCAAGTTACATAAATATTGGTTCTTTGTTTCACAAGTATAACTCAGTGATGGCCACAGGATCTAAATTATATTCCCATGCATCATATCGTATTAAAGAATTGCATTGAGCATTTCTCCCACTTCAAACAACCATACCTATATAAGAGTGGAAAAGTAAAGGAATCCATGTTTTAACAGCATGAGCAGTTTTACTTCTTTCTGAATCTTACAATTTCTCCCAACAAACCTTCCACTGGTGAGGAATTTGGTGAGAAATTGGAAGCATTGTTTTCTCGTGTGGGACTTTTAGATGGTATTTGTCCACTTTATGAAGACACCTTATATTTAATATTACTTGGGCAACATCAATTTTTAAAAATTGTGGGAAAAGAAATTCATTTAAATTTTGAGAAAATATTTGCAACGTTTTAAAAGGCACACTTTGGAATAGAATAGCAATTTATTGTTGCTTTCATTTTTGCAAAAAAATACAATGAAGAGTGTTTAAGGGGAGGCAATGGTCTTGTAGTACCATCTCTGAACTGTTAATCTAGAGATCCATGTAACATTCTGAGGATCCAAGTTCTAATCCCTCTAAGCCATATGGTGGAATTTGAATTCAATAAATATCTGGAATTAAGAATGTAATGTTGACCATGAATCGATTGTCAATTTTTGGAAAAACCCAGCTGGTACACCCAGGTCCCTTAGGAAGGAAACTGCCATCCTTATCAGGTCTGGCCTACATGTGACTCCAGACCCACAGCAATGTGGTTGACTCTTAACTGCCTTCGGGGTAATTAGGGATGGGCATTAAATGTTGTCTAACCAACAACGCTCTTGTCCTGTGAATGAATAAAGAAGACTGCATATTCTGGTGCCTATACTAATAACAGAAGTAATGTTTTTTTTTAAATGATGAAAGAAGTTCATTATTGTTCAATTCATGGCTCATGGGTTCCCAACATCAAGGAAAAGGAAGAAGCCACACTCTCCACTGCTGCAGAAAGCTCACATTGAAGCTGCCTAATCTTGGGTTGTTGAAATCCTGGGTCAGATCCACCACGCTAGTGAAGACATTGGAGCTGCCAAAGCAGACCCCCACTCCACAGAACCCACCAGGACATGGCTGCAATGGCCATGAAGAATGGACCATATTGCCTTCACCAGTGCAGTCACCTCTCGGAACATCATTCCTCCACCGAAACAATTAAAAGAAGATACGATAAATTTTGATGTCAAACATGTATAAATGGAAATGATAATTTAAAATGATACAACAGGCTTGGTAATCAGAAGCAGACGGGGCTGAGGAGCCCGAACACTTCCTCCCCTATCTCACCGCTGCCATCTTGAAAGGTACTTGAAAGTTCAATTGTGCATATTGGAATTTTTTCAGTAATGCTTTCTAGAAATCAGATGAATGATCATAACAGCTTGCTTTGCTGTAAAGCATGCTGGGGCTGTTTTGAACAGTGACTTGCTTGGACAGGTTCTTGTTTTTTTCTGGTTCAACCAGAGGAAAGCCTTTTTAAGAAACAATGGAGTTGGTGGGAAGCCTGCTTACGAAAAGCTGCCCAGTAAGTCTCTCCTGTTTGTAAAAAGTAAACACATTACAGCTACTCACAAAACCGACGTCTTTTGAAAGAATGACTGATTGAAAGATCATCTCAGGCTTGCACTTTCTGAACAAGCTGTGCACAACTTCACAGACATGCTTGATTAGTGACTTGACCACTTAAGGGGAGTGAAGGAGAAAGTAATAGCTTAATCATATTATCACGAGACTATTAATCCAGAGACTCTGGTAATGTTCTGGGGACCTGGGTTTGAGTCCTGCCATGGCAGATGGTTGAATTTGAATTCACTGGAATTAGGAGTTTTATGATGACCATGAAACTATTGTTGAATGTTAGGGAAAACCACATGTGGTTTACTTTAGAGAAAGAAAAGGTCACATGAGACTCCAGATCCACAGTAACATGACTGACACTCGCCTGCCTTCTGGGCAATTAGGAATGAGTAATAAATTCTAGCCCAGCCAGTGAAGGTCATATCCCATGAATGAACAAATAACTCATGCCACAACATCAGACTCCAGAACATTCTACTCTTTATCCTTTTGCCTTCAAGAATAACAAAAGTATTTTCTTTCAGAATACTAAACTCTGCAGAGATGTCTTTTTTTGTTTTCTCTTTTCTTGAAGAGAGTGAGAGAGTGGGTGTGTATGTTTTGATGTATTTAGAGGGATGAGCATTTATAGTTCTTATTGTTGATTCTCAGTGTTAACCAATAATTACACCTTTAGTGAATAAGTTTGATTTGGTAATAAACCCATAATTAGCTTTATAAATATACCTGGTTATTAGATTTGTTGTTTAAAACCTGATTTCGATAAGGTATTTAGTTGGTCATCTTGATAACTGCAAAATCATTTTTAATGCTTGGGACTAGAGTAACAAGACTTGCCCCCAGCCTTGAATATAACACTATTTCATGCAGACAGCATTTTAATTTAGGAGGGAACACATTGAGGATCTGGTTTGTCATTATACATTAAAGAGGCATATAAGCTTAAGGTTAATTGTCTTTCAGTGTTTTAAGCAAGAGGCAAATGAGACAATTGACTCATATCACACATGTCTGAGGCAGTTAGGAGACAAATCTCACTTGAGGTAATCCAAAGAGAACTCATTAACTCTGTTCCTCTCTCCAAAGATGCTACCAGACCTGCTGAGTTTCTTCAGCACTCTCTGATTTTATTCCAGGTCTCCAGCACCTGATGTATTTTGCATTTATTTTGAGTACGTGTTGTTCAATATGTCGAAAGGCAATTTCAACTACAAATAATTGAAGAGTATCTTTTTAATCAATTGTGCCAAAAAGCAATCCAGAAAGCTGTAATATTTGAAGAGCTTCTGGAGCTAGCAAGATCACTATCACTTTCCGAGTCCATAGTTACTGAAGTTGAGGCTGTAGCAATAGCTTTCGCAATTATGTCTAACTCCGGTGAATATTGTTTACCTCATATCTGCCAGGAAACACTTGGAAAGCAATAACAGCAACAGAGTTACAATTTGTCCACAGGAAGCTTCCACTGTGGTGACTTATCTATACTGAATAGAACATCTTGCTGCTGGCATATAGTATAAAGCCTGTGGAAAATGCAATAGTTTTGCTTCTATTTGCTTCTGACATCAGTAAGGATCAAGTAAAGGCCATTATCACCAGATGGTGCCACATACGTATAAGAATGTTGCCAAACTGGAGACAGAGGACCTTAAATATAGTTTTGTGATTTCTTTCAAACGTAATGTGGGATGTGACCACTGACTGCATGGAAGTAGATGATCTCCTCAGTCTGGAAGTAATGTCAATGTCATTGGAGATAAAATGTTCAATAATTTCCAGACTGTCCCATCTTCTGTAAATCAGCAAACATGAAAACATTTTGCCTAACAAGATAAACCACTGAAAGTTTTTGGGACTTTTGAAACACCAATCTCATTCAAAGGAAACAATATCTATACTATGCCATTTCTGGAGAATGTGTTATACTTATCAGTTTCCACACAGAAACAAATTTGCACAGAATGGCTATCATATACACATATCAACAACATTCTTGAAGTTTATGTTGACTGCTTCACTGTTATCAATAAACTGAATGCTTTTACATGCAAGATGCAGATAGACCCTAAGTGGCCTAAAATCAAGCAGAAGTCAATGAATGCAATTTAGTGGTAAAAAGCAGAAAGAGCAGGAACTTCATCAACTACCAGCCCTTGATTTTCCTGGAAAATTTTGGGGATGAGCCTATCCTGAGGAACCAAGGTATCCATCTTCCCAAGATTGAGAACCAGAGTAAAGTCTACAGTTACCAAACCAAGCCATTCAACAAAAAGCCACATGACATTAACAATTAATGATGCTATGGGACAGGAGCCAATTGTTTTCCTGACATTTAATATTGATAAACTACCAACAAATTGAACTTACAGAAGAATTGAGGTATTTTTCAGTATTATCCACTTTAGCAGATGTTTTTAATGTAAGAGTTTCAACTTTGGAGTCAGGTAATATGTGTCAGTCTGTGCTTTCGGGACTTGAAGACACATTAAACATCAATGACAACAATCTCATCTAGAATTGCACTGAAAATGAACTCAGGACACACCTACCTACATATTTACAATGCTTTAGAAAATGCAACCACACCTTCAACAAAGCCAGGTGCAATAAAAGCAGAATTGATTTGTTCAGTCATTTGTCACCTGCCTCATCAAAAGTTGAAGCTATTGTAAATGTTGCAGATCCTACAAACATGCAAGAAGCCTGGAGTATGCTAGGATGTGGCACATACTGAAGTCATTCAATTCCTGACCACACTATAGTTATGCTGCCCCCAGTCATGAGATTGGACAAAAGTAACCAACAATGAGAATGAACTAAATCTCACAAAAATGCTGCACATCAAATCAAATAGTCATCAGAAAAATGCCAGTTTTGATACGAGGTGAATGATCCAGCTAACCATGGCACATGCCCAGTAGACCTAGGTATAGTTCTTTTAAAAAATAGTGTGGAGGTGCTGGTGATGGCAAAGTTGAAAATTGCATGACCCCAGGTTAGAGTCCAACAAATGTATTTGATAATATTAGCTTTCAAAGTACTGCTTCTTTGTCAGGTAGCTACCCGACAGCGGAACAGTACTCTGAAAGCTTGTGTTTACAAATAAACTTGTGGTACTATAACCTGGTGCTGTGTGATTTTCAGTCTTCTGTAGAAAGACAAGTCAGGTAACTTGTCCATCTCCCAATTCCTGTACACCATCTACCAGGCTCAAGTAAGGAGTGTTATGAAATAGTCCTCACTTGTCTGGATGAGTGCAGTTCTAACAACACTCAAAATGCTTATGACCATCAAAGACAATATTGCCCGTTTGATTGGCATCCCATTGATCACATTTGACATTCACTCCCTTCACCAGTCTGCCAACAGTGCATACCATCTACAAGATGCTTTGCAGTAACTCACAAAAAGTCCTTTAAAAGGATGTTCTAAACTTGCAATCACTACCACCTAGAAGGATGGTGCAAGAACATTATGACCTGTGAGTTCCCCTCCAAGCCATACACCACTCTGATGTGTAACTGTTCCTGCAAAGGTACCAGATCAACGTCCTGGAGCTTCCTTCCTAACAGCGTTGTGCATGTATCTACATCCCAAAGCTTGCTGTAATCAACAAGGCCAATTGCCACTATTCCAAGGTCTATTTGTTACGGAGAGTAACCACTGACATTGCCTGTAACACCCTCATCTCATGGACAAATAAATAAGAATTGCACAATACAAGTTTTTCATAACATACAAAATGAGTGCATTGTTATAATCATATTAGATCTTGTGTAACATAACAACTGTATTGTCATTCCACACTTATTTAGGAAATGGGATGTCGGCACAGGGCATGGAGGTTTCTTGAGGAATTGCAAAAACTAACCAACTCCTTCCAGAAAGATATGATATTCTTAGAATTTATTGCACATTATAGCAGAAAATAAAAAAAAAAACACAATATCAAACCTTCAAGAGTTTCTCAAGGTGGTCTAAATTACTTCCAGGTTTAATGGATTAAATCTAGCATTAATTTTGCAGGTTTGCACATCGGCACAAAGCTATTGTTCTCACTGGTGGATGTTAGAGGCCTTGGTTTTTCAGGCTCTATTTACTTCTCCTTCACATGTGCTCTCTTTAGAAAGAAACTCACTGTTGGAAATCCCTATTGCATGCAACGTCCACCACAGCTACAATGTGGCTTCCCTCACCAAAGTCCTGAGGGTTGTAACTAACAAACTTCCAACATATTTCAATAAGACTACCTATTTTCATGACAGTAAAATAACCTGACTCTGATTAGCTGCTGTTGCAATACTCATTCCTGTCTTTGTTATGTATGGAATTGAGAATTTAAAAGTATTCTGACCAATCTCCCTCATTTCACCTGTGTCAAATTGAACCAATCACTCCTGTGCTTGCTGACCCGGGTTGGTTGTCAGTTAAGCAAACATTTGATATTAAATTTCCCATCCACGTTTTCAAACTCTTCCATTCTCCGCCTTTCTCTAACTTCACACCTCCTCAAAACCTACAACTCTCTCAGATATCTGTTCTTCTTTAATTTCAGTCTCCATTTTCTTGGTGATCTTCAATTTTAATCACGCTATTCCTTTACCTATCAAGGTCAAAACTTTGAAATACTCTCAGTCTCCCGTTCTTTCTTCCTTAAGACAGTTCTTCAATCGAAACTTCAGCCATCTACATTTCACTGCATTAAATGTGTTTAAATGGATGAGGCAGTTGTCCCTATGTGTCCCCCCTTGTTGTCCCATTCTTTTTCAGTTTTTGTGTACTTTTCTGCTGATCTGTCTTTCTACTACTTGTCTGTGTGCCTTCTTTTTTTTTTCCTTCTTCTGCCCCTTGTTGAGGGATTTGAAACTGCATTATTCAATTCTTGCAGGGTTTGTGAAGGTTTGTAGCTCAGGTTGAGGTTTAGGGTGTAGGTTTGCTCGCTGAGCTGTAGATTTGATATCCAGATGCTTCATTACCTGGCTAGGTAAGATCATCAGTGGCGACTTCCAAGTGAAGTGAAGCTGTTGTCTCCTGCTTTCTATTTATATCTTTCTCCAATGGGGTTCCTGGGGTTTGTGGTGATGTCATTTCCTGTTAGTTTTCTGAGGGGATGATAGATGTTATCTCGATCTATGTGTTTGTTTATGGTGTTGTGGTTGGAGTGCCAGGCCTCTAGGAATTCTCTGGCATGTCTTTGCTTAGCCTGTCCCAGGATAGATGTGTTGTCCCAGTCGAAATGGTGTTTTTTTTTCATCCGTGCGTAGGGCTACAAGGGAGAGAGGGTCGGTTCTTTTTGTGGCTAGCTGGTGTTCGTGTATCTGGGTGACTAACTTTCTTCCTGTTTGTCCTATGTAGTGTTTGTGTCAGTCCTTGCATGGAATTTTGTAGATGACATTGGTTTGGTCCATGGGTTGTACTGGATCTTTAAGTTTGTTAGTTTTTGTTTGAGAGTGTTGGCGGGTTTGTGTGCTAGTAGGATTCCGAGGGGTCTTAGTAGTCTGGCTGTCATTTCTGAAACTTCTTTGATGTATAGTAAGGTGGTTAGGGTTTCTGGCTGTGTTTGGTCTGCTTGTCGTTGTTTGTTCTTGAAGAATCTGCGGACTGTATTTTTTGAGTATCCGTTCTTCAATACGTTGTATAGGTGGTTCTCCTCTGTTTTCCGAAGTTCGTCTGAGCTGCAATGTGTGGTGGCTCGTTAGAATAGTGTTCTGATACAGCTTCGTTTGTGTGTGTTGGGATGGTTGCTGATATAGTTAAGTATTTGGTCAGTGTTTGCCGGTTTTCTGTATACGCAGGTTTGTAGTTCTCCGTTGTCCTTTCTTTTGACTGTGACGTCCAGGAATGCGAGTTTGTCATCGGTTTCTTCCTCCTTGGTGAACCTTATGCCTGTGAGGGTGTTGTTGATGATGTTAAATGTCTCTTCTATCTTATTTCATTTTGAGATGACAAAGGTGTCATCTATGTAGCGGACCCAGATTTTTGGTTTGATGGTTGGTAGGGCTGTTTGTTCTAGTCTTTGCATTACCGCTTCTGCCATGAATCCTGATAGTGGTGAGCCCATGGGTGTGCCGTTGGTTTGTTTGTAGATTATGTTGTTGAAAGTGAAGTGGGTGGTGAGGCACAGGTTCACTAGCTTCATGATGTTTTCTTTGGTAATGTGAATGATGGTGGTTGGGTGTGTGTGTGATGGTCTCTTCTAAAAGTGTGGTGAGTATTTCCTTTGCCAGGTTAATGTTGATGGAGGTGAACAGTGCTGTTACGTGGAATGAGATCATTGTTTCATCTTCCTCTATTTTGGTGTTTTTGATGATTTTTAGGAATTCCTGGGTGGAGTGGATGGAGTGCTGTGCCTCTTCTACTAGGTATTTCAGTCTTGCGTGTAGTTCTTTGGCCAGTCTGTAAGTTGGTGTTCTGGGTAATGAGACTATGGGTCTGAGGGGTGCACCTGGTTTATGATTTTTGGTAGTCCATAGAATCATGGGGTGTTGGTCCCGTCTGGTTGCATTTTCTGGAATTCCGTCTTGTTTAATTGTCTGGAATTGTGTAATTTTCTTAGGAGATATGTGATGTTGTTACCTAGTTGTGGGGTCAGATCTAGTGCCACCTGTTGGTAGGTGTTGGTGTCTGCGAGTAGTGCATTTGCTTTCTCCATGTAGTTCCTTCTGTCAGGATGACTGTGAGCTGACCTTTGTCTGCAGGTAATATAATGATGTTTTTGTCTTTTTTGAGTTTTTTTTATTTAAAAGACCCAGTACAACCCATAGACAAAACCAACGTCATCTACGAAATTCCATGCAAGGACTGCCACAAACACTACGTAGGACAAACAGGAAAAAAGTTAGCCACTCGGATACACGAACACCAGCTAGCCACAAAAAGACACGACCCTCTCTCCATCGTAGCCCTACACATGGATGAAAAAAAACATCATTTCGACTGGGACAACACATCTATCCTGGGACAGGTTAAGCAAAGACATGCCAGAGAATTCCTAGAGGCCTGGCACTCCAACCACAACACCATAAACAAACACATAGATCTAGATACCATCTATCAACCCCTCAGAAAACGAACAGGAAATGACATCACCACAAACCCCAGGAACCTCATCCAGGAGAAAGATTAAATAGAAAGCAGGAGACAACACTTCGCTTCACTTGGAGGTCGCCACTGATGATGTTACCTAGCCAGGTAATGAAACGTCTGGATATAAAACCTACAGCTCAGCGAGCAAACCTACACCCTATAATTATTTAATTCCCCATGTTATGAGTCCAGAATGCTTGTGAATGATTTTCTGGATTTTGGAATTTTCTGGATTATAAAGTGACATTAGTAACATTGCAACAGTAGTAGACTTACCAACTTTAAGGTCAGTTAAATGGTCATTGGATAAACATATGGATGAAAACGGAATAGTGTAGCTTAGATGGGCTTCAGATTGGTTTCTCATGTCGGCACAACATTGAGGGCCAAAGGGCCTGTACTGCGCTATGATGTTCTATGTTCTATTGAAACACAAGTCACAATGCAGTTATGAATAATTACCTCAACAATGTAACTGTAATCAAATATTATATAGCATAAGAAACTTGTTATACAAATATTATAGTTTCCATGTTTGTACTTCCCAAGCGCACTGTGAAACATTGCCAATAATCTCGAAGGAAAGTGAGTTTGTTCAATTAATTTCCAAACAATTGGTCTTTCTGATCAATAGTTTTTTTGATCAAATAGATTGCAATGTATTTCTAGGTGCAATTATTTGACTTTGCCATTACTTTATGACGGGAAAATCCTCTATTTTGCACGGAACTAATATTAAATGGAGAAGAATATGCATTAATATAGTTGATACCACTTTTTTAGTCCTTTAGAATTTGCTTTTTTTCAGCCCATCCTTAATTGTCCAGAGGACTATTACGAGTCAGTCACATTGCTGTGGGTCTAGAGTCACATGTGCCTTTCTAATATGAACTGCAGCCACTGAACATTCCTCTGATCCAATATTAGAGTGGAATTAAAAGTCAAGTATTTATTGTCAACAAGATAATTCAAGCTCAGCACAACTTTTCATAGTTCTGAAGAAAGAATAATGCTATTTTCACTTCTTGCATTATAAATCAATTATAATTTTTTTAAATAAATATTTTTATTGAAAGCCTTTTTAAATCTTTTACAAAACATTTACATACAAAGAAAAAGGATAACACCATCAAAACAGAAAAAAGGCAGTACAAAAAAGGCCATAACACAATACTATTGTTAATAAACGACCTACTATTCTACCAGAACAAACATACCTACTTAAACTAAATTACAAACATATTAAATAAATACTAACTTAAATTAAATTCAAATAACTTAAATTGAATAATATCTCACTACTTTATTCGATCTCACTTTTCACACATCCACTCACGCTCCCATCCTGGGAGCACCAGCTGCAGTATCCATATTCTTTTTCCCCCAGTCTCCTCCTCCCAGGGCCCCACAAGCGTCCATGCTGATTCCCCGGTTATACCACGGCCTTGATTAATATTGCTGATAAGTCAGTGTCAATATAATTCAAAAAGGGCTGCCACCTCTTGTAAAACTGTTTCATTTTGTGGTGCACCATATTTGTGAGGTAGCCTTGGGGGAGATGCTCCATTCAGCAGCCCATGCCACCCCATAAGACCTGGTGGTCTTTCTGATATCCAATTCACCAGAATGTTCTTCCTCGCACAGTGGGTAAGAACATTACACAATCTCTTCCTGTGATCCCCCAGAGAGGGCAAATTTGGCAACTCCAAAAGAAGAAATACCGGATCCACATTAATTTCAATCCCCAGGATGTCCTTTAGCTCCCTTACTATAGCACTCCAGTATCTCTGGATCTTACAACAGGACTAGTAACAGTGTGTAAGAGTGCCTATACTAATGTTACATTTGGGACAACCTGCTAATACTCCTCTCTTGAACTTAGCTAGCCTCTCTGGCGTCATATGAGCCCTGTGTAAGGTCTTCAATTGTATGGGCTACGCTCTGTTACATACTGAGATTTTCCTTACATTCCACCAGATGTCTTCCCATACCTCAAATGAAATATCCTCTCCTAACTCTCGTTTTTACATCCTACAGAGCCCTTCCATGTCCCTCAGAGCGTGACCTTTCAGGAAATGCTATAAAGTAATGAGTGAAAGAGCACCCGTACACCGGAGTATTCTTTTCTCCACATCTGATTTGTAAAACTGAACCAGGAGTATGGTCTTCCTCTGTATATAGTTCTTTATCTGGAAATATTGGAAAAGGTCCCTATTAGACAATCCATATTTCTGACTTAACTGACTAAATGACATCAGGACCTCCCCCTCAAATAAGTCTCCCAGACAGAAGATTCCCTTATTCTCCCATGCCTTAAAGCTGGAGTCCATTGTCCCAGGTTTAAATCCTTGGACTCCCACCAATGGGGTAAATAGTGAAGCCTTCAACCAATTGCCTTTGTCTTGCCTCATTATCCTCCAGGCTTTTACCGTATTTAAAATAATTGGACTTTTACACTGCTGGGTCATGGATTTCATCTTGTTCAATTTTAACTATAAAGAATTGCTGAAGAACAACTGTGGAAATACTCATTCATCCAAGTGGCTGTATTTATGAACGTATTGCCTGTAAGGCCATTAAAGTGCACCTATAGATTCCCAAGCCTGCCACACCTCCAAACATCTAACTTTGTCAGCATGTGCTGACAAATCTTCCCTGTTTACAAGTCTAGACAAAAAAAATGCAGCAAAAATGTATGTATTTATGAAGCATTGTTTCACTTCTACAAAGATCCTCACACAATAGGTTATCCTGCAATGTGTAATTCCTGTTATGTGGCAATGTAGCAATGTTTTTTTCATCAACAAGGCCTTTACAAATTGCACCGATGTCTATGAATAATTCATCGCATTTCAAATGTATTGTTTGAACCAGGTCAATGGCAGAACTGTTTGTTTTCTATGTAGTTCCCTTTAAGAGAAGACCATTTTTATAGTGTCAGCAACAAAAATCAGCAACTCATAATCTGATTTTCCAATGTACAGTGCCAGTGGATTGATTTACCACTGGCAGAACAACGCCATTCAAATACCTTTTAAACCTCAGTCTCCATGGACAATACAATGTGATTGCATTTCAGATTCTATCCAGAAGGTGTCTGCTTTGTTAAAGCAATGCATTCAATAGCTTAGACTAGGAATTAATTTGTTTTGTCAATCTTCCAGCCTGATTCAAAGACTGTGGACTTCATTCT
Source organism: Hemiscyllium ocellatum (assembly GCF_020745735.1). NCBI lineage: Eukaryota > Metazoa > Chordata > Chondrichthyes > Orectolobiformes > Hemiscylliidae > Hemiscyllium > Hemiscyllium ocellatum. Next base: position 34,031,960 of record NC_083426.1, on the reverse strand, counting down.
GTTAATTGATTGAATTGACTGCTTCACAAAAAAAAACTTTGCAAATGATAAATTGTTTATCTCGTCCAAATCTAAGAAGCTAAAAAATAGCGAAAAGGAATGAAACTAGAAAGACAGCCTATAACTAGGCACTGCATATGACAACACAGCCATATGGATTCTATAAACTTCTCCCTGCTCATATCAAGCGGCCAATGCCAAGATTGAGAGAGCTGTTTCATGAGTCAAGAATCATACATTATAATATCCCAGATAACATCATCACCAGCCCTGGTTATCACTTGTTCCTACCGTGGGATGGACTCAGCAAAGGTGGTGGCACAGTGGTATACGATTAGAAGCCAGGCTGCCCTGGGAGTCTTCAACGTTGATTTTGTGTTCAATGAAATCTCATGGCATTAGGTCATATGTGGGCAAGCAAACCTTCTGCTAATTACCATTCACACTTGGCTAAAGAGTCAATCCTCCACCTTGAGCACAACTTTGATGAAGCACGGTGGATGGTAAGGGTGTCAAATGTAGTGAGGGAACCAACAAAAGGCAAAAAACATATTTGACTCCATCTTGATCAATCTGCCTGCCCATAATAGTATCAGCAGGAGTGACCACCACACAGTCCTTGTGGAGACAAAGTCCCATCTTCATATTGAGGCTTCCCTCCACCATCCTGTATGTCACTACCACTGTACTCAATGAAAGAGATTTTGAATAGATCTAGCAACTCAAGTTTTAGCACCCTGACACACTGTGAACCATTAATTCCTCTATTTTGTTTCTTTGTGCATAGATCTCTAAGATCTATGTGTGGAAGTGACTTCTGAAACCAGAAGTTGTTGCATTTGCCTGACAAGCAACTTGTGTGCAAACTCATAGTAGCTATGCACCCACGCAGCTTTGAGAAGACATTGCTGTGCACCATCAGCAGCAGCAAAATTGCACTCAAAGCACATTCTGCAACCTGTTGGCTTGGTGTATTTCCCATTCTATCATTAACCTCAAGCCAAGGTCTAATGATGATTGCAGAGGGCGTGCCAGGAGCAGCTTACATACTAATAGACACACTGGGAATACTGATAATTAGCTGGTGCAGGCACACTGGACTGAATGGCCTTCTTTTGCACCATAATAATTCTGTGATGCCTAAAAATGAGCTGTCAACCTGTTGAAGCTACCACAACCACATCCAATGGAAATATCTAAATTCAGCAGTCCAGCCACATCTCGCCATGAATGGTGGTGAAGTATTAAACAAGTCACTAGAGGAGGAGTATATCCATCCTCAATGATTGGCAAGTTAACCTGTGCAAAAGTAAAGGTTGAAACATTTAGAAAACTCATCAGAAGTGCTGAGTGGATAATTCATCTCAACCTCCTCCAAAGCTCCCCAACAACACACTTGCGAGTCTTCAGCCAGTTCAATTCACTCCACATGATTGGCTTATGCGGAAAGTCAGGAGGCATGGGATAGAGGGAAACTTGGCCAATTGGATTGAAAACTGGCTAACCGGTCGAAGTCAGAGAGAGGTGGTAGATGGTAAATATTCAGTCTGAGTCCAGTTACAAGTGGAGTTCCACAGGGATCAGTTCTGGGTCCTCTGCTGTTTGTAATTTTTATTAATGACTTGGATGAGGGAGTCGAAGGGTGGGTCAGTAAATTTGCAGATGATACGAAGATTGGTGGAGTTGTGGACAGTGAGGAGGGCTGTTGTCGGCTGCAAAGGGACTTAGATATGATGCAGAGCTGGGCTGAGGAGTGGCAGATGGAGTTCAACCCTGCCAAGTGTGAGGTTGTCCATTTTGGAAGAACAAATAAGAATGCGGAATACAGGGTTAACGGTAAAGTTCTTAGTCAGGTGGAGGAACAGAGGGATCTTGGGGTCTATGTACATAGATCTTTGAAAGTTGCCACTCAGGTGGATAGAGCTTGTAAGAAGGCCTATGGTGTATCAGCATTCATTAGCAGAGGGATTGAATTCAAGAATCGTGAAGTGATGTTGCAGCTGTACAGGACTTTGGTTAGGCCACATTTGGAGTACTGTGTGCAGTTCTGGTCGCCTCACTTTAGGAAAGATGTGGAAGCTTTGGAGAGGGTTCAGAGAAGATTTACCAGGATGTTGCCTGGAATGGAGAATAGGTCGTACGAGGACAGGTTGAAAGTTCTCGGCCTTTTCTCGTTGGAACGGCGAAGGACGAGGGGTGACTTGATAGAGGTTTATAAGATGATCAGAGGAATAGATAGAGTAGACAGTCAGAAACTTTTTTTCCCGGGTACAACAGAGTATTACAAGGGGACATAAATTTAAGGTGAAGGGTGGAAGGTATAGGGGAGATGTCAGGGGTGGGTTCTTTACCCAGAGAGTGCTGGGGGCATGGAATGCACTGCCCATGGGAGTGGTAGAGTCAGAATCATTGACGACCTTTAAGCGGCAATTGGATAGGTACATGGATGGGTGCTTAATCTAGGATAGATGTTCGGCACAATATCGTGGGCCGAAGGGCCTGTTCTGTGCTGTATTGTTCTATGTTCTATGATATCAGGAAAGGGCTATATACTGCAAAAACCAAAGCCCTGACAACATTCTGGTAGACATTCTGAAGACTTGTGCTCCAGAACGTTACTGCTCCTGTGGCCAAATTGTTCCAATACAGTTGTAATAGTGGTATCAACCCAATAATGTGGAAAATTGCCCAGGTGTGAGCTATTCACAAAAAGCAGACAAATTCAAATTGGCCAACTACTGGCATATCAGTTAAGTCTTGATCATCAGTAAAGTGATGGAAGGGGTTATCAACAATGTTATCAAGCAGGACTTAATGAGCAATAACCTGCTCACTGATGCTCAGTTTGTGTTCTGTAAGAACCACTCAGTTCTTGACCTGATTACAGCCTTGGTTCGAATGTGGACAAATAAACTGAACTGAAGATAGTCTCCTTGACATCAAGGCCACATTTGACCAAGTATGGCATCAAAGGGCCCAAGCAAAGTTTCAGTCAATGGAAATGAGCAGGAAACCTCTTCACTGGTTGAAGCCATGACTGATACAAAGAAAAGTGCTTGAGGTTGTTGAATGTCAGTCATTATCATCTCCTGGACATCTCTGCAGGAATTTCTCAGGGTGGTGTCCCACATCCAACAACCTTCAGCTGCTTCATCAATAAATTTCCTTCTATTGTAAGGTTAGGCATGGAGATTCACTGATGAATGCATGATATTCAGAGCAATTCAAGGCTCCTCAGGTACTGAAGCAGTCTGTTTTCAAAAGCATGATATCCAGGCTTGGGCTGACAAGTGTAAAATAACATTCATGACATTTAAGTGCCAAGACATAGCCATCTCCAACAAACTGTTGTCCTTTGACATACAATGGCATTCCCATTGCTGAATGCCCTACAGTCAACATGCTGGAGATTACCATTTACCAGAAACTCAAGTGGATTCACCACATAAATGCAATGGCTACAAGAGAGGCAAGAAAAACTGGACTGAGTAACTCACCTCCTGATTTCCCAAAGCCTATCCACCATCTACAAGGAACAAATCAGACAAATGATGAAATATTCCCTATCTGGAGGAGTGCCGCTCCAACAACACTCAAGAAGTTTGTCACCATCTAGAACAAAACAGCCCAGCACCACATCCACAAACATTTACACCCTCCACCAGTGATACACGGTAATGACAGTGTGTACCATCCACAAGAAACAATGCAAAAATTCACCATTCACCAAAAATCCACCTTCACTAGCACCATCCATATGACCAACTAAAGGGACAATGACTACAGACTTATGGAACACCACCACCTGTATGTTCCTCTCCAAGGCCTCATTATCCTGACTTGGAAACATCATGGGATTCCTTTACTCTCTTTGGATCAAAATCTTACTCCTTTATGAGAACATTGTGAGTGTATCTGTACCAAATGGACTATAGTGATTTAATAAACCAGTTCACCATCAGCTTCTCACTGATAAAGGTAGGCAGAAAATGCAAGCTCCAGTCAACACATCACATGAATGAATAAAAACAAATCTTGCGTTTCCTTGGACTGAACCAATGGAGCCACTTCTTAGCCAGATCAAATTGTCTTAGGTACAAGAGCTTGTTGGTAAAAGGACTTTGCAGCTGGGGAGTATAAGACCTGTTTTATTGCAGATGTTAAGTCATAGCGCTTTACTGACAAATACTGATTTTCTCCAGAAGCAACTTGCCTTCTTATGTCATAAATTATAAACTGCTCTTTTATTTGTTGTATCTTTTTATTACCACAACTCATGTAAAATATCTACTGATAAATGATATATAGAATTACTTGCTTAAAGAATCTTCTTTTTTCCAGCTGCATCATTGCTGGGATGACACATCCCAATGAAAGGATGATACATTCTGTCAATGTTCCTGAACTGAAGTACAGTTAAGATGTATAGGAAAATGAACTCAACCTTTACCCAGCCTCCCTTTCATCACCCCTCTCACTCCAGGTTCTGCATTTGATTTACTTTGCTTGTTTCTTTCAAAGGATAAGTCCAAGATTATCAGCTTTCACTTGATTAACAAGATAATTAACAGAGGCTCTTAAATTACATGCTGTAATCATTTCTGCATATTGCTTAATAATTCAGTCAAGAATTGGCCAAGTATCTAATTGTGCAAACATTGACTAAAAATGTCCAGCAGCTTAAAGAAAAGTGTTACCTCACAAAATTTGTGAATGCCATTCCACCTAAAGTAGCTCCTTCCTGCATTTATTTTCACCAGTTACAAGGACTATCAGGCCCCTTTAGCTTGAGTAATTTGTCACTAGAAGGATTTGTTAAGATATCCTTGGCGCTTGCAGTGAAGTGGAACATTTTGTAATTTGAAAGGGAAATGTTGCCATTAAATGTTCTGCAACAACAAGAGTATCCCGGATATGTTGAGTCATGTGCTCATTAACCACATACCAAACCTGATATTGTGGTGATTAAGTTTGTGCCATATGTCCTGACATGTGTGGGTGGACTGACTGATGTCTGCTGATAGTTCTTGAGGTTGAGTTGTTTAGAGCTGAGGTGTTTGAACACTTTATTAAAAAAATGTTTTAGAATATTTCTTAAGAATCCTCCTTTCCCATTCTTGTTCAACCTGTAACGTGAAGATGACTACGTTCATCATCTGGGATATTTGCTAGGGTTCAGTAGGCACAAAGATGATGCTAATGCTGATCCTTGCGCGGAGATTTTAGAGCTAAAGAGAATAAGATACTGATAGAAAGTTGAGTCTTTGATGGGTTGTTGACTCAGAATTTCCACAACTTGCATTTTCTCTCAGCCTTTGATATGCACTTGTTTTTGAAGTAAGCCCCACTGTTTCTTTTTTATTTTAGTGACTGGTTATGATCCTGAGTGAGCTATTCGTAGGATTTCAAGTTGATTCAAAACTTTTGAGAGGAGCTTTTATATGTTTGTTTTTTGGCACTTCCAGTGCACTTGAGACTCAATCTTGTGATAGTCCAGTGTCGTGGATTCTGGTTACATGTCCAGTTGTTTCAACTTGGTTGAGCACCTCCGTATCTCATAGTTTGTTCTGGAATCTAAGTTTCAGAAGCTTCCAAGGGCAGCTCAAATAAAAGTGAGTTCTTGGCATGGCTTTGGTCTACATAATCCAAGAGTTGCAAGTGTAGAGCAGATGGGCTCTGATTCCTGCCAAAGGTTACAGTTGCTTCGACCATTTTTGTATCTTGTTATAGCTATAGACAGTTTCAGATAGTGTGCTCCTGAAATTAATGAACTTATCCAATGCTAGCAGCTCCTTGCCATGGTCAGACACCTTGGGACTTGTGGTAAGTTTTCCTGGAACAGGTTGATGCCTGCCTTTCCCCTTAAAAAAGAATGAAAGACACCTTTTCATCTCTAAGACGTGTGTTTGGTTCCAGTTCGGGGTCAAAGATTGTGAACAAATTCTGATTTTTTGTGAAAAGATTCTGTACCATTGCAATATTGCTGCGAAGCACACAAAAAGATTTCCAATAAATAACAATCTTCACAGTTACTGGTGAATAACTGAATGGTGTGACTCTGATTTATACAGATCTGGAAAGGTTTAGCCTTGATTTTAAACTTGTGTTGGTTTGGCCGACCTTCATTGGTTAAATAATCAGAAACACTGGGAAATTATTATGGAGCTGGAATCGGTTTGTGAAGTTTCATTTATGCGCTAGTGGGCTGCAGACAGATAAAGGATAAAAGATGTTCAAGTTACTCATAGAGAGAGGTGGCAGACATGTACTGCGGTGGAGGATCCTGAGGAGGACTTTGAAAAAGTGACCTATAAAAGAACACACAAGGGTTCGCTCACAAAGATGCTTGTTGCATCCTCCTACTGTCAGCAACAAGCATGGAGGACCGACAAATATGCTTTATATCTAGCCCATAAGATATACCTGCATGAAAGTGAAAAGGATATCTTGCTTGGTAGTTTTGCTAGAACATCTAAAAATGATAATGCCATTGGAGGGACCATAATAACTTCTGCACAAGATTATGTCGACAGATTTTCATGTTGTCGACTGGCTAAGTAATTCTACCCACTCAGTCAGTCGAGCAGCTTTTCACTTGCCCGGAATGAATTGTGAACTGCCCTACAATATGAATGAAACAAATACCTTTATCCAGGACCCTCCGATACTTTTTTTTAGTTTCTTATGGTTAACATCATTATATTTTGTAGCTCGTATTCACAACATATCCACTGATCGCCAACTTCAATGAAATTGCAAACAATGTTTGAATCTATTTATGTTTCAGGAGAAATAAGTGACACAGGCTAGCCTCCCACTATGTTTTACAGTGTTGTTAATACAAAGGGGCTAATTTAAACATTTTAACAGGCTGAGGAACCCAGGGTTTCACTTCGTGAACTATTAACTATGGCAAATTAATACAAACCAGATTCTACCAATCTAAAACGACGTACTGCTGGATTACTGCTCCCAGATCTGGAGGACTGAGCCATCACTGTAGATGGTAAAAGGAACAGGATAAAGTACCCTGAAACTTGCAGCTTTGTTCCAGAGTGCTGGGGCACTCTGCGGGTTGGGTTGAGCAACCCAGCATATGGTGAGACTACCAGGTGTGGAGTTGAGTTGAGCAGAAGGTTGGCCTCTGCCTTTCTCAGCTAACATTCTGGTTTGATTGCACTAACTCACTGAGGAAGTGCTGTATTGTTAGTGGTACTAGTTTTCTGATGAAATGTTGACCCCTTTTCAGATAAACATTAAAACACCCATGGCACTATTCAAACAGAACTGGTGAGTTTTCATTTATGGGCTGGCTAATATTTAACAAATATCACAAAAAGAAAACAGATTATTTGATCATTATTACATTACTGTTTGTGAGAGCGTTTTGAGTGCAAATTGTCTGCTATATTTTGTATTATAGCAAGGATGATATCAACAAATTCTTTCATAAAATGCTTTGAGAGAATCTGAGGTTGTGAAAGCCACTTTTAAGAAATGAAGTTTTTCTTTCTAAACCTGCTTTTCAATATTGAATCTTTTCAGGTCACAGAGGGGCACTAATTTAACATGCCATCACAGTGCATGGTCCATGTCACAACTGTCTATCTGCTCCTAGCAACTGTCTTTCCATGCTTTCTTTGTGTTTTTCTTCAGCATCCACATTTATCTAGGAGAAAGAGAGGACTGCAAATGCTGGAGATTGGAGTCAAAAAGTGTGGTATTGGAAAAGCACAGCTGTTTCGAGCATAAGCACTTCTTCAGGATTGTTCCTGATGAAGAGCTTACGCTTGGAAAGTTGACTTTCCTGCTCCTTAGATGCTGCCTGACCAGCTGTGCTTTTCCAGCACCATACTCATTCACATATATCTATCAAATAAAACTTAGCTTCAATGAATAATGCAATACTAATTGCAATAAACCTACACACAAAAATGATCATTTTAATCTTTATATTTCTTGGAACTTGTATTGCAGTGCATTTATTTCATAATCCTTGTTGCCTCTCGACTCCATTATTCCGATAATCTCCTGGCTAACTTTCTATTTTGCATTGTCTATAAACTTGAGTCTATCCAAAGCTCTGCTCCCCATATTCTAAATCATACCAAATTATACTCTCCTACCATCACTGTACTCACATTATATCCAAAATATAAAACACCTTTATTCCAAAATTTTCAATTCTGTTTTAAAAGCCCTCCATTACCTTGTCCCTTCCCTCAAGTTTGCAACTCTGTGTGATCTCTCTGTTTCTCTAATTTTGGCTGTTTTTGCATCCCTAATTTTAATTGTTCCACAATTGATGGCTATACACACAGTTCACTAAGTTCTAAACTTTAGAATTCCCGTTCTCTTTGCCTCTCTACCTCTCTCTATTTCCACAAGAAATCTCTTAAAACCGACCTTACCTGTCATAACATTTCTTTATATGGCTTAATGTCAAATTTTATTTGATATGGTCCCTGAGAAGAATTTTGGGATGGTTTACAAAGTTCACATTCTGTACAAATGCGTGTATTTTTTCTAATCCAGATGAATATGTACAGCGCTTTGAAAATGTAATTATATTTTGAATTATGTACACATTTTCTGAGGGCTATGAGGTTTATTGCAATAATGCAAAACATCAGAGCTATTTAATAGTTGTTGCACAGAAGTTAAAGATCACAGCTCATCTGGATCAGGGTTTGTCTGTTTGTTGCAGAAGTCAGAGGACCTGTACTAAAAGCACCAGCAAAGGAATAACCTTTTGTTTTGAGAAATCTTCACTGCCCACGCTTAGAAATGGTCAGATCTGTACAGCAGCCGGCTGCAACTGTTACAGGAACTAGAAAAATAAATGCATCACATGTTCATCAGGAATGACATAAAACAAAACTAGTGTCTGCTGACTCATTTCTGGATTGGTAAAGAGGTGAATAAAATAATTTTGTGTGGGTGGGGAGCAGGAGCAATGAATGATTTTAAATCAAGTTAAGATAAAAAGTGGGTAATTAATGAAACAAATCAATAAGAGACAATATTATTAATTACTTCAATGTCTGGATTAATTAATTTTTACATGTCTATAAATAATATTAAAAATGTTTACTTATTTATATCTATGATGTACTTGGCCTTTATGTTTTAAATGGATGCTTTAAGTAAAAGAAAGAAATTGAAAATTAATATTTCAACAAAGAGAGAAAACATAATTTGTCACAAAGCAAGTTTGCTTTCGTGAAAAGTCATGGAATAGATGGTGGACAAAACATATTGGACAGATGGGATACAACCTTATAGGGGTCTGACTGGCATGGGCTATGATGGGATTTGTGGCACAGTGAGGTGGGAGGTCCAATGGGGCCTACATGATGTCAGGAGCATCTCACCACATCTTTTATGTTTTGCAGAGCTGTGTGGTGAGTTTTTCACTAGAGGCGAGCTGCCAAGTAAGTACAATTAAGATTTGTGAAACATCTCATTATTGAAACAGCCAACTCAACCTCATTAATATTCAACTTATCAGCTTACCAAACACCAAATCAGACATTAAGACATTAACAATAAATACTTCAGTCATATTGAGAAACAGAAACATATATTCATTCAAAGAACACAAATAATCAATAAAATGAATATTTCAAGAGGATACGGCAAAATAAAGTGTTAATGCAAAATACACTGACAATCAAAATACTGTCAGTTCTTGCTAAACCTTTACTTTTGTCAGCTATTGTGGTTACATTTGATGATTGTTATATGACAATTTCTGGTCTTGGATTCTAAAACACTTGTCAAGACTGAATTATATTGCCTGGTCACCTCCAAATAATCATCAAAACAGGGCATTATCCTTAAATAGTTAAAACACATGCATGTAGCTTTGCTTTTCAAATTACTATTCTTTCATGTTACGAGAAAGTGTTTTTTCTCAATGCTAGAATGCATTAATGCTTGGTTAAGGCAATGCATTTTCTTCAGATGCCCATTGGACCATTGAATGTGTATAAATCATAGCTTCTTTTTAGGATAGCCCTTTTCTTGCCATGTACAAAGCACAAGTAATTCCAAGGTGATTCATTGAACAATAATGAAAAATTGGACACTCAGCCAAAATCAGCAGTAAGAAGGGTGATCAAAGGCTTGGTGAAAGAGGTAGCTTTTATGTTTAATAGGTTTGGAGGTGTAGTGATTTAGAGATCAATTTGAGTGTCTGGGTTCTGAGTGGCTGAAGACATAGTGCTAATGATAGGGTGAAGAGATAGATGCAAAGAGCTTGCAGTCACTGATATGGAGAATTTAATGGGAATGATTGCTGTGCTGGAGATTATTACAGTGCTGGGAGGGCTGAAACCATAGAGAGATGTAAGTATGAAAATTAAAAGTTCAGACAACTGGGAACCAATTTAATTGAGTGAGGTAGACAAACAGGAGGCTGGAAGAACACAGCAAGCCAGGCAGCATCAAGAGGTGGAGAAGTCAATGTTTTGGGTAGCAACCCTTCTTCAGAACCTGAAACATTGACTTCTCCACCCCTGATGCTGTTTGTCCACTTTTGGATTCCAACATTGCAGGGTTTTTTTGTCTTTAATTGAGTGAGGATTATATGGATTTATGATTGGCAATACATAGGTATCAGAGTTTTGAATGAATCAAACTTTATGGGCAGTCAATCAAAATGGGTGTCACATGGCACAGTGATCAGCACTGCTGTCTCACACTGCCAGGGACCCAGGTTGTGTGTGGAGAACCTGCATGACAACCGTGTCTGCGTGGGTTTCCATCAAGTGCTCCAGTTTCCTCCCACAGATGTACAGATTAAGTGAATTGGCCATGTTAGGTTGCCCTGTAGTGTCCAGGGATGTGTAGACTGGGTGGATTAGCCATGCTAGATATGGGGTTACTGAGATAGGGTACAGGGCTATGTCTGGGCAGGATGCTCTTCAGAGAATTGATGGGGACTTGAAAGGCCAAATGGTCTCTGTCTGCACGGTAGGAATCCTATGATTTAGAAAGAAGGTAGATTTTACAGATCAAACATTAATCAACTAAGGAATTAAATGTGGAGGTAACTCAGAGAAAAGTAGGTTTTAGTAAATGAGGAGTTGAAGGGAGTCTGGAGGACAGAGATGTTGCAAAGAGGAAATAGAGTTATATGTGGATCTGTGAGTTCAGCTGAAGTTGATTTGGGCACAGAGATCACAAAAAAAATTAGGTCAGCCCTGGAAAGGTCACAAGGAAGGAAAATAGAATCAATATTGAAAAAATAGAGTTTATGGTAAAATCCAAGCTGATGTTTTCTGCCTGTCAGGAGTTGGAGTAAACTGTGACTCTTCCAAGGCAGGATTTCAGACAAACAGTGTCATAGCACAGATAACATACAGGGTTCCTGCGAATTTGTGAAGAGGAAGAGATAGATGGGATTAGCATACACATACATGGAAGCTAGACTCATGGAGGAATCTTTAAAAGTGGCCAGACTCTAGATCAGAGGCAAATAGGCATTCAACTTGGCACACCAGTCTCAATCCCAACCCCAAGACATTTCATGGCAGGAAGCTTGGGTTTGATTGGTAAGCAATTCTTTTAGTGATCTGCAATTGAAGGGCCTGTCAATTAAGACACATCCACATATTACTGGAACTGCTACTCGGCCATGTGGGTTAAGGTCAGATAGTCGGGCTGCCATGATGGAACACACAAGGCACCTTCCCCTGCTGAACCCAGAGTGGCTGTCATCCACAGCTGCAGTCACCAACAGTCAACTGAAGGTGCTGCGTGTTAAAAGTATCATGCTCAGGTGACTCTGACTTTAAAAAAGTGTGTACACTGCAGCTTTTCCCTTGTTTTCTATAGAGGCCCCCAGCGACAGACTCAGTTATCTTGTTTTGTAGTTCTGATTTCACAACTATTTGACATTAGTGATGTCTATTCTAAATAGTCTTTCTTACCCTCATAGTAGTTCATGTCTATCAATTTCCATGCCCTCTATTATATGGATAAATAATAGTGGCTTCAAAATTGACTTTTAGGTTGGAAATTATTTTAGAATGATAAATTAAAACATGAGCTAATGTAGCTATTTTACATGCATCACGTTTTGACATTCAAAGGATAACATTTCAAAGAATATTTGGTAACTGAAAATCTTGCCATCCTTTTTGAATTACACATCAGGTAATTTCCCTTAAGTAGCAATCTGACATCTCTTTGCTGTTTGATTTGTTAATAACTGTATTTGTTGAAATGCTGTATTATTAGTCTACAGCTTTTGAAAATCAATGCCTTGAAAATGAATACATCCTGTTTGAAGTGCCTATTACAATATTTACTAGGAGGTTTACCCAAGGGAGGCACAGATGTAATCTCAATCATCAACTATTGGAACCTATGGTCGAACTGAAACCTGGATTCGAAAGGAAGAGTGAGAACAGTAAATAACACATTCAGTCAGAAATTAGTTTCCTTTCTAAAACGTTTCAAGAAGCCTTCATAATTGATACAATCTCACTCAGCTGAAATCTGTGATATATCTTATGTGTGCCTCAAGCACCGAGATTTAATATCAAATGGCTTTAAAGGTCAGAAGTGAGAAAGACTTTTTTATAAACGTATTGCTGTTCTTTAAATATTTACCTTGGATTCTATTAGAATAAAACAAAAATCAAAAAAGGCTCAGCTCATTTAGTAGCAGAGCAGAAAGACTTGATTCGATCAGTACCATATTACATGAGTATTGACATTGATGATCTTAGTGGAAAACTGAGTGGGCAATTCAATGAGTCTCAGCACCTCAGATTCAGAATTAAGTAAGAAAACTGGGATCTCATAGCAAATATTTTGATAAATGTATGTAGATTGAATCAGACTCAGCTGTGATATTCTGCCCCACTGTCCAGATAGGGATGTTGTAGGAAACACCCTGTTCTATGACAGGAATTGAAAAGAGGGGACTGTTTGCTTCAGAGCTAATACAGTTAATGCGAAATTTAATAAGAGATTAACATTCTGATTTTCCATTTTTACGATCTCACACTTGCAGCATAATATTCCGTCTTCCATTTGTTGTTTACTCAATTAACCTGTTTATATCTCATTGCAGCCTCTATGTCTACCCCACAACTTGCATTCCCTGATAGGTTAGTATCAGCAGCAAATCTACAGGGGAATTTTATGGCCTCCTCCCCACTGGGTTTGAAGGTGGAGGGGCAGATGCTGTGTAAAATAAAACACATAGCTCACCCAGCATCCTCTCACTTACCTCTGAGCTGACACAACATTATAGGAGGTGGTCAAGGTGTCAGCCAACCTGCTTGCCACTCCCTGGTGCTACTGAGCCCCACATAAAGTCTTCAAAACCTGTTTCTGCCTGCACTGCTATAATACAGTGAGCAAAGGATAATGGAATATGACTGACCAACCTGCTACTTTTTGGTTGCACTTTTGCTGGTTTCGAAAGTACTCTCAATTCTTGGAGTTATTACTACTCTTCGCAAAGTTAAATCCCTTCATTAAATCTAATATTAAGCTTAACTTTTTTGGTAAGCCACAAATAGATTTTTCTTCCTGACCTTTGGCTTGTCTATGTGATATGTTTTTGTTCAAAATATTGAATTATTTCTTTTTGGGGCAGCATGGCAGCTCAATGGTTAGTACTGCCACCTCACAGCGCCACGGACCCAGGTTTGATTCCGCCCACGGTTGACTGTGTGTGTGGAGTTTGCACGTGTAGAATAGAACATGTATGTTTCTGCATCGTAGATCATGATGTGGGCAGCACGGTGGCACAGTGGTTAGCACTGTTGCCCCACAGCGCCAGAGACCCGGGTTCAACACCCACCTCAGGCGACTGGCTGTGTGGAGTTTGCACGTTCTCCCCGTGTCTACGTGGGTTTCCTCCGAGTGCTCCGGTTTCCTCCCACAGTCCAAAGATATGCAGGTTAGGTGAATTGGCCATGCTAAATTGCCCGTAGTGTTAGTTAAGGGGCTAATGTAGGGTATGGGTGGGTTTCGCTTTAGCGGATCGGTGTGGACTTGTTGGGCCGAAGGACCTGTTTCCACACTATAAGTAATCTAATCTAATCTAATCATGAGTGCTGGGTTGGGTTTATGACCCAAAGCAGCCCACAACCATCAAACCTATTAAAGGCAGACTCCAAAACCGGAAAGCCTGATAATGTGGTCAGAAATAGCAGAAAAGGACTGGAAGCAAAGTTGGTGAAAAACTGGTTGAGACTGTCACTTCCTTCTACACAGATGCTGCCTGACCTGTTCTATTTTCTGACATTTTGAGGGATTTGATTTGTAGGTCATAACTTTGTGGACTAGATTCTGGCCAGGAGGAGGGTGATGGGGATGAAGGTTGTGGAAATTGGATAAAACTGTCCTAGTTTCTTAACAGAGGAAACTTTGCACCTGCTCAAACATTACATCAAAGTTCCACACATCCCTATTTAGCCTGAGGCACTGTTCATGAGGAAGATTGATTTGAAGTTATACCTAACGGCTATGGGTGCTAGTGATCTCAATAGTTTTGAGGAGTTTAAGATGGTGGAAATTTTGACTCATTCACACTCTATATTAACCAGGAAACTGCAATGTGTAGAAATAGTCTTTTGGTCCCAATAGACAACCAATAGATAAAAGAAGTTAGATTTTCTAACCAAGAGCTACTTCATGGAATAAGCACCAAATATTCAATTTGAAAGTATCTCAAAAAATATTTTTGAACAATTTTAACCTAATTCATCTGATAGGAAACTGCGAATTTCAGATTGAGCTCCAATTTCATGTCTGATCTGATTTTAATAAAGGGTAAAACCACGGTCCCATCAGTTCCATGACAGGTGCATTTTTGATTAAATGAGGAGCCTTTATCTGAACACCACAAACAAAAGCACATTGTAAAATGAAAAGGAAGGTTTTAAATTACTAAGTACTGGCAGCTGAAACTTTCTTTTCTGATTGAACAGTGTACAGACGTTTTGGCTGTGTTTTCATTTATTGTCACGTTTCTATTGTGTTCTATATTGTTTACATTTCTAAAACTATATTCCTATATTTTATTGCACATTGCAAATGTTTTTGGCCACTGCTAACTCCAGCTCTATATTTCCTTTGTGATGTCCATCCTATGTAGCAGGTTAATCGTACAAGCATGTTGAGGTCTCAGTGTCAACAGCACCTGGGAAAATATGTGCTGCAGCTTTGCAATAGGACAAGTCAAGAACTTGAAATAATCACACAACATTCTCTAATGTTAATACAGTTAAGAGGTGGAGGAGTCAGCAAAGGAATCCCATTTGAACCTGCACACATTCAAAATTGAGGCACAAAGCAGTATTTGACAGAGAATATCAAGAAAACTCTGAACAAGTGCAATGCTCACAAGTCCCTTATTCTTTTATGCTTGCCATTGTTCCTTACTCATCAATGTATTTTCACTCAATATAACAGCTCCCTGTCTCCTGAGTGGAGGACCATTTCACAGGTTAAACTAATGCTGCCCAAAGCTAACTGTTAAAAGGGATATTGTAGTGGTTATTAAATATTTCTATGCGTGGAAGTGTTGCAAGTAGTGACAGAGTCCCACGTATCCTTGCCTTATCCAGTTGACAGGAAAGTGACAAGCATTGACAGAAAATGGTCTGTTGTCATTGCAGCAAACAATTTACTAATTTGAAAAGATATAATATGCATTAAGATAACAAATAAAGAAGCCTGATGGACCTCCTGGGGAGTTCTAAGATCAAGGGACAACTTATTTCATGTTGGTTTGTTTATCCCATAATTACTCAACAGAGATGGATGCGAACTGAACTACAAAGCAGAGGGAAAGAAATCAGCAGGACGAGAATCAGCATGCTACGTTGCCATGGAGGGAATCATCGACATGCTAGATCCAAGCTAGATATTGCACATTAGCTTCAAGCTGTAATCAGCAGCCTGGCAAATCTTTCTCTTCTGTGACGCAGAAACCAAGTTGTAGAGAGAAAATTAATTCAAAGCATCACTACACAGAGTTATCTCAATTCCCCATGCTAGACAGCATCATAGGCTGTTGCCTGTGTGAGTCATGCAGTTACACTAACAAATCTGCTTCTCCCCCACATTGTGTCTCTAATTTTACTTGGAATGACATTATCTAAATGAGCGCAGAGTGGGGATCTAACATAGTTTGCCCATTGAACAGGCAAACTCATAGCATCATCACAGGACTAATAGAATTGATGTTGATTTCAAGATTTCAATACTTAGGTTGTTTTGGAGTTTCAGATGATAACTGGAATTACTATTAAGAATTTCTTCCATGAAAGTTCATAATCATAGATTTTTAACAAAGGATCTATTTTATCATCTCCTGGCATACTTTCAACTCTAAAATATTCAAAAATCTATTTTAGATCAATTGAATGAAATTGTTCTATACAAAAGTGATTCTTCTGTTGCTGAGTTATTACAATCTCACCTTTCCTGAAGACGGGTGTGTTTCACTGATTTGAATGATGTGGAAAATGTTGATGAGTGGTCCATGCTCTCTGTTGTATGTTGACCTTGACAGCTCACAGTATGTGCTGGAATGGAAGCTAGCCCAGACTGTACCATGCTGTGTGCTGCATATATTTCAGAACAAGGCAGGCCTGTGATGACACTACCTGCTGGCTTCACGATGTTGTGGGTAGTTTGGATGCAAAGGCACCCTTGAATGATAATACATCTGTAAATTATTAGAAATGACAAATTTGTTGTGGTGACAAACACTGCATACACAGCATAAACTTCTAAGTCACTTTACAGTTAAGTGTGCAGAATAATTATATCTTTGAGGCTATCTATATGTCTACAATTATACCTTTTAAAACATTACTTTATTATATCTCCCTTAAAGATTATTGTCTGAGTATTGCATAAGTTCGCAATAATTATTCTTCCAAGCTGCTTATTCAATATAGATATTAAAATAAGCATCTGTCATAATTTTTAGA
Source organism: Hemiscyllium ocellatum (assembly GCF_020745735.1). Lineage (NCBI taxonomy): Eukaryota > Metazoa > Chordata > Chondrichthyes > Orectolobiformes > Hemiscylliidae > Hemiscyllium > Hemiscyllium ocellatum. Next base: position 34,014,990 of record NC_083426.1, on the reverse strand, counting down.
GTTAATATAAAACTTGATATGTATATTGCATAGCAGAAATTTCTACAAAGCAAAATATAAACTTAAAAAATATCAAGTCTGCAAAGGCTTCAACAGCCTCCTGCAATTCATTTCCCTAAAGTGTTGTGAAAGGGAACCATTTCGGGTGATTCAGAATTTCAATATTTTATTAAAGGTCATTCAATAAATATTGGTCATACAGCTCGTTACTGAATTTATTTGATAAGCTACTATGATTAACCGGCCTTCTACAAGATTATATTGCCCTAGCTTTTATAAAATAACCGTGAAGGTAAAGTATAAATTTGGAATGTTTGACATGGATTTCAGTAATGAAGATATTCAATAATTACAAATTGAGGTCCGCAGAGGTGGAGAACACAACTCCTATTTATTTAGTGATACGACTGAAAGCTGCATAATTTCCATATTCTTTCTATTTCCTGACTGCAATGTCTTTGTAGTGCACAATAGTTGGTGTTCAATTCATGTTGAAATGGAATCGCATCAAAAGGAGAAGAACAAAACTCATCGATTGGGCCATAGAGTATAAAAATTAGCAAGTCATGCTGCAGCTGTGTAGAATTGTAGTTAGGCCACATTTAGAATATTGTGCACAGTTCTGGTCTTTACACTACCAGAAGGATATGGAGGCTTTGGAGTGGGTATAGAAAATGCCTACAACGATGGTGCCTGATTTATAGGGTATTGGATATGAAGAGAGATTGAACAAACTTGTTTTGTATTCACTTGAACGTCAAAGGATGAGGGCGACCTCATAGAAGTTTATAAAATTACAAGAGGTATGGATAGAATGGAAAGTTAGAGTCTTTTTCCCGGAGTAGAAATGTTAATTACAAGGGGACATAGAATTAAAGTAAAAGAAAGTATGTTTAAGGAGATGTGAGAGGCAGGATTTTTACTCAGCAGATAGTAAATGCTTAAAATTCATTGCTCAAGGAGGAAGTGTAGGCAAATATAATAACAATGTTAGAATAGAATCGCTACAGTGTAGGTGCAGGTCATTCAGCCCAACAAGTCTATACTGATCCTCCAAAGAGTATCCCTCCCAGACCCATTCACCTATTCTATTATTCTACATTTCCCAGGACTAATGCAGCTAACCTCCACATCCCTGAACACTATGGGCAATTTAACATGGCCAATTCACCTAACCTGCACATCTTTGGAGTGTGGGATGAAACCAGAGCACCTGGAAGAAACCCAGCTATACATGGGGAGAATGAGCAAACTCCAAACAGACAGTCGTCCGAGGGTGGAATTGAACCTGGGCAACTGGCGCTGTGAGGCAGCAGTGATAACCACTGAGCCACAATGTCACCCTTTTTACGAGGCTCGTGACACATATATGACTAGGCAGGGGATATTAGTATACAGACAGGGTAGAGGAAAACAGCTTTTAGTTTAGAAAGGCATTGTCTTGGTGGGATGAAGGGCCTGTTCCTATGATGTACTGTTTCTTGTTCAGTTAAAAATCTTTTCACTTCTACAGTTGTGCCTTGATATTTTCTTTCACAAATTAATTATTTTTTTCAAGATCTGAAATGTCAGCGGTTTAAGTATGTATTGGAAAATTAGTGTCAAGAGGTTTAAGTACGTATTGGAAAATTAGTGTCAAGAGGTTTAAGTTTGTATTGGAAAATTAGTGTATAAAATTATTTCCTGATATAACAAATAAATGCTTTTAGTTAAAGCTGAGGAATGTATTATTCACCTGTTCTATCTTCACTTGCTTTGTCCTCTACTGAATGATGTGGTGGTACTGGTGTTGGACTGGGGTGGACAAGGTCAGAAGTCACACAACATCAGGTTATAGTCCAATAGGTTTATTTGAAATCACAAGCTTTCGGAGCACTGCACCATAACCTGGTGTTGTATGACTTCTGATCCTCTCTTGAATATACTAACTCCCAAAGGCACTAGTTACTGCTTGGTCCTTCGTCTGAGTGCTTATTGGCAACTTACTTAAAATTTGTGGAATTGTGGGGAATCACAAACCCATGAGCAATTAGAATTCAAGTAGGTTTTTGTGTATAAATTGGATTCTGAAAAGTACATTAGTGTCGGTGAGTCACAATTCTTCATTATAATAGAACACATTGATTAACATGTTGGAAGTAGGCTTTTCTAAATAGTAGCTTTATTTAAATATTCATTCATAGGACATAGCACCATTGCTTGAGCCAACAGTCATTGCCCCAAAAAGTAGTTAAAATTCAACAAATTGCTGTGGATCTAGAATCACATATAGGCCAGAATTAGATTTCTGACCGTAAAGGACATTAGTAAACCAAACGAGGTTTTGCAAACATCAGTAGTGGTCACTATTAAGCTAGTTTTTTTTATTCAAGATTTTTATTGAATTAAACTTTTATCATTTATCATGGTATGATTTGAATCCAACTCTCCATGCCTTGGGTTCTGGATTACTAGTCCAGTGACATGTCTGCTATTAATTACTGCACAGTAAAGTATGGGCTAACAAACTAAATCCATCATAGAGTTGTTAAAGTCAAGGAAAGGATAGATAATATTTCTCAGATGTCAGTATTAGGATCACTGCTCTTTTCGATAATTGTTAATAACTTAGTATGCAGAGTAATTTAAAATTTATTGATAGCATGCATTTAGAAATCTAGTAACTAATGAGAATATTCAAACTGGCAGGAGGGTATAGACAGACTTGTGAAAAGAGTGGGCATGTGGCTGATGAAATGTTATGCAGAGAAGTGTGAACTGATTCATATTTGATAACAAAACAAAAGAGGTAACACAAACAAAATGATAGAATTTATGTGTGGGGTGGTGAGATTTGGAGGGGAATGCAGGAAATGAGAAACCTGTACATGCACAAATTTTTGAAAGTAGCATGACAACTTGAGAAAGATGTTAAAAAGAAAATGAATAGCATCCATGGCTATTTATCAAAACATAATGTACAACAAAAAAAAGAGGGTGTCATGGTAAATGTTTACAAAACATTAGTTAGGCTTCACTTGTACGCTATCTAATTTAGGGTACCACATTTTGGGAAGGATACACTTGAATTATGGTACCAAGGTGAGAAGCTTCAGTTCTGTGGAGAAATTGGAGATGTTCTCAAAAGAGCAAAAACATTGAAGAGAAGGTTTGATCAAATTGTTCTAGATCATGAATAGCAGAAACTTCATGGAAGGATTGATGATCAGATTTAAGGTGTTTGAGAAAGAAAGCAGAGGCAATGTTAGGAAACATTTCTTTATGAGTAGTTGTGATCTGGAATACACCAGCTGAAGTAGAAGATTTAGTGGTGGCATTTAAAGGTAACTTGAAAAAGAAAATATATGGTTATGGGCAAGAACAAGGGTGTGGGGCTAAGTGGTTAGCTTTTTGGTACAATGAGCCAAACTCACTTTTTGTGCTATATTAGTCCATAAATCCATGGCAACAGAGCTTTTAATATATTTTGTATTGTGATGCACAGATCAAAAGCAGGTTCAACTTGCATACAACATCATGTAAATTGCTTTTGTGGAAAACAATTTATTGCAGGATTTGTACATTAATAGCCATCTTGCAAGTGAATGTTCTAAAGAGATAATACGGGAATTCTGATGTGAATGAACAAAGTATGATATGTGCGCATTTTCTTGTGTGTTTTTATGTCTACAAATAGATGTCACCATGCAATAAGAATGGTTGTTAAACTAAATATATTTTTGAAGTTGAATATTACGTTTAGTATAAAGAAAAAGTGAAATTAAGAGAAACATGCAATGAAATAATACACTGTTGAGGCATTTGGCCAAAATGTTATATTTGGCCATAATAATTATTCTTACAAAGAAAGGGGGGATGCTCCTGCAAAGTTCTGGGCTTGAAATAATATTTAGTTTCTAGCATATTTTTGTGAAATAGGTATATATATATTAGAATGGATGTAACAAGTTTGTGGTCTAATGGAATGGTCACAGAATTTTCAATATCAGCATAGTCAGGTTAGATATGTAATTGATCACTGTAGCTTGTTTTACTGCAAAGTTGGATACTATATTCAATACTGATATAAAAGCTGGCATTACTCTATGCACATCACGTGTGATTCAAGTCATATAACATGAGAAGTTCAACAGAAGGCGCACAAATGCTGTATCTCTGAAACAAATAGACTATACAGTTCATCCATGACTAGTATTCTTTTGCACCAAATCCAACTAAGATCATGACAACATAACAAAAAATAAGATGAAAATGCCATCAAAACTCACCATTCCACAAGTCAAACTCTTGTTGCATTCAGTTACATTTTAAGCCTCTCATCATACGTATAATTAATGCTGTTGCTTATTCTAAATCTCTTATCACTCTTCTTTGTTTTACATATGTTTCAAGTCACATTCATATTCTTTGCTTGATACCCAATGCTTACAGCCTCCTGGTCTTATTTGAGGTAACGTATAGTCATATCTAAGCCATATAATATTTTACATGTATCAATGATGTTACTCGAATTGGCTAGTTTATATTGTATAATACAAGCAATAAGAGAATATTTGAAAAGTCATCTCCATTCATGCTTGCAATTGGACTTGGTGCTCTTTCCTATGACTTAGAAAGGAATAAAAGTCAAGCAGCTGCTCTTCATTTAACAGGAATTTACAGCTGGAAGAATTTCATTGCAAATGGATAAATATGATGAAAGTAAAGAGATTTTGGATATTGCATGCTGTTTCCTAAGAGAATATTCTGTACTTACTTAAAAGGGATTGACCATACTGGAAACAAAACTGTGTGCTAGATTATGATTCATCAAGGTAATTGGAAAGGATGTTTGAACGTCTCTCTGAGCTGGACTATTTCCCATGAATGAATGTATCCAGATTATTGTATAGATTGATTATCAATAACATATTTTAATTCTACCAATCTAAGGGCAATTATCATGAATGCTTGCTAGTGTTGTACAGGAGCCAGATGTTGCAATTAAAGATCGGAAAGTGTGTATCTATTCTTTAGTAACAACAGGTTCATTTGAATTTCAGTTTACTATTATATAATCCTCAGGTTTTCATTCTCATAAACTCAGAGATAACTCCTTGTGAAAATTATTAACATATTATAAATAATCATATGATAATGAACATATTGCTCATAGTGGTCGCTAATTTAATAAAAGTTGCTTGTACTAAAACCATCTAGTTCTTTTATAAATATTTTCAAATCTGATTTAGTTACGTTACTTTAAATATGATTTTTAAAAGTTTCTATTCAACTTAAGCTTATTTTTGAAATGAATGTAATTATGTTTAAAGAAAATCTAGGAGATAGTCTGTTGTTAAATTGCACCAAAGATGAAAACCGAGGTAAAAAAATCTATCTGGACCTCCTTCATTGGTCTGTCTTTGATATAAAGGCCTCAGAATGCCTAAGCAATTTTAGAGCAAACCAGTTCTCAGTTCACAAAGGAATCTAGTAACACCCACACTGGATCTACTTTCATCAATGGGCATATCGTTTAAAAAAAAACTGTACTATTAAAGTCATTTGTGCATTCTGTTGCACTCAATATTAAAATCTACTCATGAATGTGAAAGTTTCATCCCAGCAAAATAAGCTTCATTCAAATTATACCAGACAGATAAATGATTGGATAAACTCATAACATTCCACAAAAGAACATGCAATATTATGTGTCTTTTTCTCAATTCATGTTGGATTAATTTTACTCTATTGTCCTAACATATAAATACGATAGTATAAACCATTTTTCTATCACTGTATAAAGTGCTACATCACTTTAATCAAACAAGAAGAGGAAATAGTTCAAAAAGTTACTTACCAACAAAAGGAAAGCATTTAAAATGTGTTTTACACCACGACGGCAGCAGCTGACTGTTACTCAAACTGAGTCCATGAAGTTTATTTCTAAAAGTGCAGAGAGCACACAATAGAATGAGATAGAACAAGGGCAGGAACAGGCACGTATTTCAAAGAGTTTCACAATTCCATCGGCACACTTCTCACTGCATGCTTACAGGAACAGTCAAATTGGACTTTGAAAACCAGTTCAACCGCACAACTTCTCAAGTTTAAACCCATTCAAGGCAAAGCCAAATTTCTGTCCCCCTTGTGTTCTCTGTTTGCTGTTCTATGTACTCACCTAAAGTTAAAGTTAAAACATTCAGTAGAAAATTGGAATTGCTTTCCCCTTCTCTCTCTCTCTCTCTCTCTCGCTCTCTGTAGTAATCCCAGCCTATACTATACACTGCTGCATTTTCCTGAATGTTCAGGAAGCTGCTTATCAGCAGAGAGGTTCTTCTCACTGTTTGCTGCTGCTTCCTCCCACACCACCTACACACGGGCCTACGCACTTTCATCATTCTACTTCACTTGCAAGCTGACAAGGTGAAACAAAAGGTCACATTAAATGTACATGGCAAAAAAAAGTGGAAAATTGGTGATACAGCCTAATACATCTATTTTAGAATGTTGCAACATTTTGAATGCCAGTGTGAATCCTTCGCCAAAAGTATGAGCTTTCCACATTTATCAGTGTATTTTAAAAGCACACACGCATACACACCAAAACACTAGGTTACAACTCAGAAACATTTAGTTTGAAATATAAGTTTCCTTTATTAGTTAACAAACCAAAAGACTTATATATTAAAACACTGCACATAGCTACAATGCTTAATAATATTTCTGACAACTAAAATACGTTTTCATACTAACCATGTGCATCATATAGTTAACCCAGAATGTTTCAGGTTTTTGAGGGAAAATATATGAAGCTCAGCATTTGAAGTTGAAAGTGTTGAAATATTTACATTGCCAATCTTTCTTAATATATGACTCATTTTGGAAAATCAACATGTACTTCATGTAACTGGTAATAAAGAAATGTGTTTTAGTTTTATTTGAAAAATAAATGAATTTCTTTCAAATCTTCCATATGGATTTCTTCCATTTATCAGAAAATGAATAAAATCACCTTTGCATTTTGCTGTCAGGCCAAGCTGCGATTGAGAGTAGGTAATTTCTTTATTCCATTTTGTTAACAAAATGAAAACACATAGCCACATTATCACAGTGTGATTCAGCCTAAGTCTAATTCTGTTTTATTATTGTTATAGGAAGAATATTATTAAACTAGAGAGGATTCAGAGAAGATTTGACTAAAATGTTGCAGGGAATGGAGGGTTTGAGTTATAAAACTAGACTGGGAAAGGGTGGTAGTTTTTTTCACTGGAGCGTAGGAGGCTGAGGGGTGACCTTATTGAAGTTCATAAAATCATGAGCGGCACAAATATGGTGAATGACAAGGATCTTTTCCCTAGGGTAGGGGAGTACAAAACTAGGGACACATTTTTAAGGTGACAAAGAAAGCTTTAAAAAAGATGTGAAGGGCAACGTTATTTACAGAGATTGGTTTGTGTGTGAGATTAACAGCCGGAGGAAGTGGTGGGTGCAGGTACAGTTACAACGTTTAAAAAGACATTTAGATAAGATCATGAATAAGAACAGTTTGGAGGGATATATGCCCAAGTGCAGGCAGGTAGGACTATTTTAGTTTGGCAATATGGTCAGCATGGGCTGGTTGGACCGAAGGGTCTGCTTCTATGCTGTGTGATGTTATGATTCAGTCACTCTACTCAATAAGCACATTTGATCACAAAACTGGAACAAAGGTCCAGAGATTTAACAACTTTAAAGCACATCAGAATGTAATTGCTAGCACTTAACTTGATATGGTCATGACTGCAACACATTATATTGGTTTGGAATTTGTCAGAGATATGTTCAGTAAATTCGGTTTCATGCAGAACAGGTTGAATTGGCACTCTGCCAAAAAAGGGCACTTCTTGCTTTTTCACTTTGTAGTTAGTGCCTGAAGTGCATTACTACATCTAATTGTATAGACATCACTGATTGGCTCCTCCGATTCACATATCAGAGATCAGCTTTTTCTGTTTCTGACTAGACTCCTGGGTGCAGTTACTTGAGAAAGTGTAAGAAATCTCCTGAGTACAAAGAACAAAGGTAAGGAGAGAGTTCAGGTGAGAAGGCAGAGGAAGGAAGACACCAGTTAATTTGTTCCACCTCAGCATGGTGAACCATAAAGTGATTAACAACTGAGTCATGAAAACGTTTATCTACCAGACTAATCATTCAGAAGAAAAGTAAGCATGGTAGTAATTAAAGAAATCAAACATAAATCAACTTCACTGCATTCCAATATTATCTTGGATCACAGGTTGATTTCCAGGAAGGCCCAATTCTCCCTTCGCCCCTTTCTGATCCGTTGGACCACCCCCATAGTTTTCTTCCATTCTGTGAACAAATTATTCCAAGAATGCTGATGTAACTTTGCTGTGATTATCATTCACCAAAGTCTCCCATCTATTCCCTCTTGCAGTAATGAAAACAAAACTGGCTTCCATTTTTTTCCCCAGGTGCCTACAGACCCAGCATGGGGCCCCCAAACACACAGGGCTCAAGTCATTAACCTGATTTGATCTCCCCTGGGATTGTTCTGCTGGGTTATCATTGTGCTTAAATTGTCCATCAGTCACAAATGCCTTCCAAATATTGAGGGCAGTTGTAGGCTGCAGCGGGACATTGACAGGATGCAAAGATGGTCTGAGAGGTGGCAGATGGAGTTCAACCTGGATAAATGCGAGGTGATGCATTTTGGAAGGTTGAATTTGAAAGCTGAGTACAGGATTAAGGATAGGATTCTTGGCAGTGTGGAGGAACAGAGGGATCTTGGTGTGCAGGTACATAGATCCCCTAAAATGGCCACCCAAGTGGATGGGTTATTAAGAAAGCATACGGTGTTTTGGCTTTCATTAACAGGGGAATTGAGTCTAAGAGTTGTGAGATCTTGTTGCAGCTCTGTAAAACTTTGGTTAGGCCGCACTTGGAATACAGTGTCCAGTTCTGGTCGCCCTATTATAGGAAAGATGTGGATGCTTTGGAGAGGGTTCAGAGGAGGTTTACCAGGATGCTGCCTGGACTGGAGGGCTTATCTTATGAAGAGAGGTTGAATGAGCTCTGACTATTTCCATCGGAGAAAAGGAGGAGGTGAGGGGACCTAATTGAGATATACAAGATATTGAGAGACATAGATAGAGTCAATAGTCAGGGACTATTTCCCAGGACAGAAATGGCTAACACAAGGGGTCATAGTTTTAAGCTGATTGGAGGAAAGTATAGAGGGGATGTCAGAGGCGGGTTCTTTACACAGAGAGTTGTGAGAGCATGGAATATGTCGCCAGCAGCAGTTGTGGAAGCAAGGTCATTGGGGACATTTAAGAGACTTCAGAACATGCATATGGTCACAGAAATTTGAGTGTGCATGCATGAGGATCAATGGTCGGCATAACATTGTGGGCTGAAGGGCCTGTTCTGTCCTGTACTGTTCTGTTCTATGTTTTATGTTCTAAATGCAGCTCTTGCTGTTATGGACCTTAGATCAGTATGAACATTTGTAACATGTTGATTCTGTGTTAATGCTGAATGTTGAATTTTCCTCAACAAAACTATTTCACCAGCCAAAACTTCTTTTGGGGCTATGAAAATTGCTTCTGTGTTTCTTGCTGTTCCTCAGTTGAAAGTCGGTTCAAATAAATCATCTGGAGAAATAGGGCACTTTTCTTTAACTGAAGCAGAAAAATGTATTCAATTCTTATGTGCTTGATTGCAGGACAAATCCAATCTGGCCAGTTGCTGTTCTACCCCTAGTTATTAGCTAAGTGCTGGAAGATGCCATTGACAGTGCTGTCAAGTGACACAAAGAGGAAGCTGGTTATGGTTTTTGAAGGCAAATGATCTCAATCGCAAGACTTTACTGCAAAAGTTCCTAATACCATTTTAGCTTCAGCAGCTTTATCAATGATCTTTTCTCTAACATGAGTTTATAAGTGGAAATATTCGCTAATGATTGCATATTGCTCAGTCCTGTTCGTGATTCCTCAAATACTGAAGCAGCTGTCCATTTGCAGCAAGATCTGAGCAACATTCAAGCTTGGACTGATAATTGGCAAGCAGTATTTAGGACATACAAATACCAGAAAATTATCATGTCCAACAAGAGAGAATCTAACCATTTTCCCTTGGTATTCAACAGCATTATTATTGCTGTTATTAAAGCCCAAAGTCCATTGAGCAGAAAGAAAACTGGACCAGTCATATATTTTATGTGACTACAAGAGTAAATGAGAGACTACAGAGAATAACTCACCTCGTGCATCTTGGAAGCAGTCGATCATCTTCAAGGCACAATTCAGAAGTGACAGACAACACTCAAAAGACCTGGATGAGTGTGGATCCAGCAATGTTCAGGAACCTTAACACCAACACTTGACTGGTGTCTCAAACATCAGATTAAACACTTGATTTCTTCACCATTAATGGTGTAAGCAATACATTCACTGCAGCAACTTGCTAAGTCTCTTTTGACAGCACATTTCAAATATTGGTGTGACTTGGTGGATCAGTCGTTTCCAATGCTAACTTACAGTGCCAGGTACCCAGGTTCAATTCCACCCTCGGGCGACAGTCTGTCTGCAGGTTCCACATTCTCCCTGGGCCTTTGGATGCTCTGGTTTCCTCACCCAGTCAAAAATATGCATTAGCCATGGGATACGTAGGGTTACAGGGATAGGGTAGGGGGTTGGGACTGGGTGGGATGCTCCTTAGAAAGTCAGTATTAACTTGATGGACTGAATGGCCTGCTTACACATTGTAGGGATTCTGTGAAATCCATAGCCTCTCCAATGTGGAAGGACAAGGAACTAGACACTTTGAAGTTCAACCAGATGCCTCTCACACCCAAAGTTATACATCATACTGACTTCAAACTATATCGTCATTGCTTCAATGTTATTGGGTCCAAATTCTGGAACTCCACATGAATGTGCCTACACTAGATAGATGGCAATGGTTAAAGAAGGCAGCTTGTCACCACTTTCCAAAGGCAATTAAGGACAAAAAGGCTGACCTTGCAGGTGATACTCAAATCTTATGAAAGATTTATTTCTAAAAAGTGACTAGAACACAATATTTGATAAACACTTCCAACATGTCAAACTATATTTGTAGGTTGTGGCATCTTAGTAATACTTACTCTTATTTTTTAAGATAAACTAATGGTGGAGGAAGCACTTGCATTTCACCACATGGTGAAAGGAGACATCAGAGAGCCAGAACATACAAATATAGTGCTTATACATCTCATGGAGAAACAATGGCATGGGACGAGTTGGACCAAAGGGTCTGTTTCTCTGCTGTAAATCTCTAAACGATTTTTTTGGTCCAGTGGTGGTTATAGTGAATCTTTTGGTAAATTATTCAGCAGATTCCCATGACCTCAGTGGTTTAACAAGTAATATGTGGTGTGTGGTGCCAATTCATTAACATTCCACCCTTAACAGAACAAGCAGGGCAAAAGTGTTTGATAGTTCATCTGTGGTATGTTACTGTGAGGGCCAAAGCAATCTTTCAAAATTTATAGTTATATTAAAGTTCTGTTCCCACTCTTAATTTTCCAATGATGTTGGGAGGGGTTACTTAATTTGAAATATCATAATCCATCACATTTACCTAATTTATATTTAAACAGGAAATATTTGCTTGGATTACTTGTGCAAATTTTTAATTAACAAATATTCTAATCATTTTAAACTTCACTTTTCAATGCAGTTACTAAGTACCCTGGCTTCATTTTCAAGAAATAAAAAAATCAAATATAATCTCACACTGTCTGCCAGATTGCCTGAATCCCAAGTCTGTCTGATATTCACTCTTACATAAAACACTTTAGGGGAAGAAATAAATTTACAAGGTCATAGAGAACTGCTGAAATTAATCCAAATAATTGCAGACAGGCTTTTAGTGAAGGGTGAGAAAGTCACTAGTATTTGCTTATTTTGGATATAAAATTGAACCCTTGCAGCAGTGGGAATTCTTCAATATGTTTTAGCTAAGGATCTCTTTCTTTCAAAAGGTAACTAAAATTCAAAATGAATTTTCCTGCCAACAACAAGTGAATCAGATAGTAGTCTTGCATATAAAAGTGATATAATGACCATGAAATAGCATGTCTTGGGGTAAATGACTATCAGGTATGCAAAGGATCAAAGTTAAAGCAATAAGTTAAAAGTTTGAGCAAGTTGGGGTTTTAGTACTGAAGAAAAGTGAAGAAGAGGAAAAAATCCTTTAGATACATTTCATTGAGTCTGCAGTATAAGTGTATATCACTGACAAGTAAACACACATTAAACAAATGTGATTCAAGTTCATTGTTATGACAAGCCCAGAAACTGAACTGGACCAGCCATACACATACTGTAGCCACAGGAGTAGGTCCAAGATTAGATTCTACGGTGAGATACTGACCTCCTGTCTCTCCAATGCGTGTCTACCATCTATAAGGCACTTCTCAGAGGGATAATGGAATACTCTCTGCTTGCTTGGGAGGGTGCACCTCCAATAACACTCAAGAAGCTTGACACCATTCAGGACTAAATGACCAAAGATTGATTGTCATCCCATCCACCATTTTCAATATTCACTCCTTCCACCACTTGCGTGATGTATTATCTACAAGGTGCATTATTTACAAGGTGCCCTATATTAAGGCTCCTTAGCAGCATCTTCCAACCTGCGATCTCTACTATGAGAAGGACAAGTGCAGAAAGCACAGAGGAATAGAATCAGATGCAGGTTCCCTTCCAAATTGCATATCATCCTGAACGGTATCCTCATTTCTTCATGAACACTGAACCAAAATTCTGGCAATCCTTGTCTTACACCACTGTGGGTGTTGCTCAGGGACTGCAGTGGTTGAAGGAAGGAGCTCACATGACCTTCTCATATATATGTATATCAGTGCTCCCTCCTCTTTTGACCTTTAAAGTCACTAACCTGGCTTTCCTGCTCTGTGATCCCAGCTGCACAAGACCCAAAGGCATCACAAGCCTCAAAAACTTTGACTGTGGGGACTGCTTTTAATCCAGCAGTGGCAACAGCTTCTGATAGAGCGGCATCAACATCAACTTCACTGGTTTCCAAATGTCCCTTCCCCTCATATCATCCCAGATCCAACCTTCCAACCCGGCACCGCTCTCTTGACCTATCCTACCTGTCCATCTTCCTCCCACCTATCCGCTCCACCCTCCCCAGTGACCTATCACAATTACACCCCACCTGCATCCACCAATCGCCGTCCCACTTACCTTCCCCTTAGCCTTACCCCTGTATTTATCTCTCATCTCCCTTCCCCCTCCCCATTCCTGATGAAGGACATATGCCCGAAATGTCGACTCTCCTGACCTATTATGCTTTTCCAGCTTAATGGATTTATATTCCCTAAACATCTCCCCTGGTAGGCAAATGAACCATCAGAAAATCTCTGCGCCATGTTATCATCATCAAAGTGTCAGCTACTAAATGCTGAATAGGGTTTTACGACTTTGAACATTATATCATTTTAATTGTAAAATAATTTCAGTTAGTAAATCAACCAATGTATTGCAAGATATCTCTTGAAAATCTTTACTTATTCATTTGTTTTACCTGAACAATTTCTGAATACCGTATTTTTCAAATTTGAAGTCTATTGTATTATAAATAAGGCATGACAAAAAGTATTTTTGGAGACATTGTTGTTTTACCTGGAGGTTGCATTTAGCTGCCTCTTAGAAAGATTCCAAAGTACTTACTTGCACTTGTTGTCACTACGCTACCTAAAATGACATTGTAAATGTTAGTTCCACTATGAAACAAACTTTTCTTTTTCTGCTTAATTTCTGCTCTGTTATGCTATACCTTTTATGAAGAGGAAAGAACGTAGCAGTATAAGACTCACATTTGTATTTTATTGCATCATGAGAGTGTGGTGCTGGAAAAGCACAGCAGGTCAGGCAGCATCCAAGGAGCAGGAAAATCAACATTTTGGGCTAAAGCCCTTCATCAGGAATTAGGCTTATGCCTGAAACGTCGATTCTCCTGCTCCTCGGATGCTGCCTGACCTGCTGTGCTTTTCCAGCACTACACTCTCTACTCTGATCTCCAGTATCTGCATTCCTCACTTTCTCCTACTTTATTGCATGTACTTTACTCGTATTAATTTCTTTTCACCAAAACTAGTGAAGCGAGCAATTTCAGACCCTGAGTATTGAGTTAATCATGTTGACCCACATGCAGAAGTGGAGCGCAGATCAAGAGTCCAACATTTTCAGAAATGTGGTTTTTAGCTGCCTTTCCATTGCATTTGCATCCAATTTCAGTGTTTCTTTACTGTTTAAGGTGTGTGGGCATGGTGACAAGCTGTAATAATCCATTTCTGTTTAACGATATAAACGGTACTCTGCTAGGTTGAAACTTGATGCATGATACAGTTGTGCAAACACAGTAGTAATGATTCACAATGTTAGAAGTCAGCACTTTATTTGTACCTCCCTAGAGATGATGCTGGAGGTTGAAAAATGAAAATTTTCTCTGCTAATGTGATTAGCATTTTGCCATGACCATGGGTCAGAACCTCAAAGTACTGCAGACATTTTAAAATTATCATTCTAAAACATGCTTTTTTTAAGAAGAGGGATGCTAGAACCCAAACTAGCTTCATATATAAATTAATTAGTTGTCTGGAAAGAGAATAGGAGCTGAAAATGTGTTGCTGGTTAAAGCACAGCAGGTTAGGCAGCATCCAAGGAATAGGAAATTCGACGTTTCGGGCATAAGCCCTTCATCAGGAATGAGGAGAGTGTGCCAAGCAGGCTAAGATAAAAGGTAGGGAGGAGGGACTTGGGGGAGGGCGATGGAGATGTGATAAGTGGAAGGAGGTCAAGGTGAGGGTGATAGGCCGGAGTGGGGTGGGGGCGGAGAGGTCAGGAAGAAGATTGCAGTTAGGAGGGCTGTGCTGAGTTGAGGGAACCGACTGAGACAAGGTGGGGGGAGGGGAAATGAGGAAACTGGAGAAGGAGACCCATAGAAGTTGTGAAGGTACCTTCAAACAACTTTTCAGGCAAGTCAAAACTGACAGCACTGTGATCTTGTTGCTGCAAAGGTAACGGCTGGGGGATGGGGATTGATGACATCTATTCAAAAGCAAGTCACTCTCTGTGGATTATGTCCCAAACTGCAGACACATTTTGTGTTTTTTTTCCTTTTAAAGGAGGGTTTTAAAAATCACTTTCAACTCTACTCATGTGACCTAGTAGGACTGATGTTGTTATGAGTGAGATGGTCTAGGTTCACACAAAAGATATCTAATCTTCGGTAGGTTTTTTTTGACAGAGTGAGAGAGGTAGACCAAATAGCATTCTTCATCTGCAATTTGCTAAAATAAAACTTTTCTCAGTTTTCTTTCAAAACGGATTTTCTACCCTCGTTATAGTTCTCCAATGTTGGGAGAAGAAGAGAACCTTGAAGAACAGAACAGCATGGTTTCTCATCACTGAGGAGGAGATTAGCAGAATTACAGTGTCACAATGTCTGTAGCCATCATCTGGGAGATCCCCCACAAAGCCACACATCATCTTGATTTGGAATTGTCACTTCCTTCACTGTCACTAGGTCAAAATCCAAGAACTCTGCCCCGAACAACACTACAAGTGTCCCTTCACCTCAAGGTCTGTAAGGGTTCAAGAAAGCATCTTAAAACAAACTTCTCCAGGGCAGTTAAGGATGGTAAGTAATGGTACTCATGGCGCAAATGAAAAAGTACTCAGACATTTAACATTCTAATCAAGTCAGGAGAAGTAAGCAGAATCCTGACGTGTCAAAACCAATCCCGCTTACAAAGCCAGATCTTACAAATCACTTGTCATATCAAATTATCTTGCATTTTCACATGGTATCCCAGATGTCACATGTGAGTAGGAGGAGATCGCAGAATATGGAAAGGCTCCATTTGAGAATGCAGAATATTTCAAGATCTGCTGCACTGGTCTCTGATGTTAAGTCCCAGCAGGGTTCATCAATAAAGCATCTAATTCAGCAGCAAAATCAATATGAAGTTTATCTGGTCCTACCAGTGTTCCCAGCATCATGTTTAGAGAGGGAAATATGCATGATTTGAGAGAGAAAAATACATGTTTGGAAAGAGATTGTAATGGTTCATCTCAAGCAATAATACCATGATGTACATAGAACATAGAAAAATACAGCGCAATACAGGCTCTTTGGTCCTCGATGTTGCGCCGATCCAAGCCCACCTAACCTACACTAGCCCACTATCCTCCATATGCCTATCCAATGTCCGTTTAAATGCCCATAAAGAGGGAGAGTCCACCACTGTTACTGGCAGGGCATTCCATGAACTCACGACTCGCTGAGTAAAGAATCTACCCCTAACATCAGTCCTATACCTACCATTCCTTAATTTAAAGCTATGCCCCCTCGTAATATCTGACTCCACACATGGAAAAAGGTTTTCATGGTCAACCCTATCTACACCCCTAATTATCTTGTACACCTCTATCAAGTCACCCCTAAACCTTCTTTTCTCCAATGAAAACAGCCCCAAGTGCCTCAGCCTTTCCTCATACGATCTTCCTACCATACCAGGCAACATCCTGGTAAACCTCCTTTGCACCTGTTCCAGTGCCTCCACATCCTTCCTATAGTATGGCGACCAAAACTGCACACAATACTCCAGATGCGGCCGCACCAGAGTCTTATACAACTGTAACATGACCTCAGGACTCTGGAACTCAATTCCTCTACCAATAAAAGCCAGTACGCCATATGCCTTCTTCACAGCACTATTTACCTGGGTGGCAACTTTCAGAGATCTGTGTACATGGACACCAAGATCCCTCTGCTCATCCACACTACCAAGTATCCGACCATTAGCCCAGTACTCCATCTTCCTGTTACAAAGATGTAGCTGGTCTTTACCCTGTTGTCTACATCCATTGAAAGATTTGCAATCATTTGCTTGGTGCGTTGGATGTGTCCAGGACTGATTACGTGTTGGGCGTCAGCAATGGCTTGCATACTCAAAATGCCACCTCGCAGGAACAATGAAATCATGGTCTTAATACTTCAACATCTCTCACTGAAGTGCAATAAAGTGCTGTCCAGCTGTTAGTTAGTAGAGAATTGCAGGTGAGAGTATTTAGGGGAGAGGTAGAGAAATGGCAGAATCGGGGCTGAAAAAACAAACGCATCCACTTGTCACTGATTGCTTCAGCCTCTCCTGTTCTGTTGATAAGAACTCCAGGATGATTTGGATTGTCTGATTGTCAGGGATCCATGTGCAATTAACGTCCTCTCGATTCTTTGGGTATGCCAAGCACTGGCTCACGCTGACTGACCTCTACTGTGCAGAAGGCCCAGGCAAACATGACATTGATTGCCTGTGTGATGCATTTGTTGGAACCTGATTGTGACATTCTATAGCAATCATCTGCAGAGCCCTAAAACAAGCTAAAGGTCACAAAGTAAAGTATTACAGTTACTTTGATGGTTAATGGTAATTCCTGACTGCCTGATCCATGAGGTTGGAGATCATCTTCAAAGATGTTGCAAAGGTTAGTGAAGATCTAGCATTATATCCTGAAATTCCTGAAGCTCTGGTGCTTGCATTTACCTAGTCATTCGCCTATAAGTGTTGAGGATCTCATCTGCTACAAGCTGAGCCTCTCTTGCCTCTGCAGAAAAACAGATTTTTAAGAGAAGGCTGAACTTGCCGCTGGTGTTATTGCAACTGTTATTTCCATTGTTCTTTGTCTAAGGTTCAAGGTAAAGCTGCACAAGTATCCTCCATGTAGAATTGAAGGCTGAAATCCTGGAAGTGAAGAAAGTACTACATTTAAAGTAATAGAAACAACCTCTGAAACAATAAAGTCACGCCTATGAGCAAAAGACTTTCACTCAGGAAAGGAAATGGGTACAGAATTTTAATAATCAAAAGATTTCTTGCCTGACACCCATAGACTCTTCAAATACCTCTTCAAATGTCACTTCCGCCCCCATCATGGCCACTTCCACAGCCGCTTCCGCCCCTCACAATTCCTCATGCACCACACGTGACATCACTTCTGCCCCTCACATCATCGCTGATGTCACACGCTCAGTGACCTCCGCACACCCCTTCTGCCATGTTTGCTATCACTTCAACACCCACCAAAGCCACTCACCTGCATTCTGCTGACATGTCCCCCACAGATCCCACTATCACCATCCCCATCCCCCAGAACCCTGAGGGGAACACCACCCCTGTTCATGACTCCACTCCCATTCCCCTCACCACCACACCCATTCCAGTTACAGTCCCCGCCCCCACTCCCAGCTCCACACCCACACCTGATCCCAGCTCCCAGCCCTGCTGAGTTTTCACCATCCCTCCAGACCTCCCCCTCACTGAGGACGAATGATCAGTCCTCAGTAAAGGACTCACCTTCATCCCCCTCCACCAACGCATCTATGAATTTAATACACACCGTGACGTTGAACACTTCTTCCACTGCCTCCGCCTCCAAGCTTACTTTTACAATCAGGACTCCCGCCCACCTTCCGAGGACCTCTTTGCCCACCTCCAACTCACTGCACCCACTTGGACACCCTGTGCTGGCCTATTACACACCCTCGACCTCCTAATTTCCAACTGCCGCCGGGATATTAACCGCCTCAACCTGTCTACCCCCTCCCCCACTCTAACCTCTCACCCTCACAATGCGCAGCTCTCCAATCCTCTGCTTCAATCCTGACCACACCATCAAGCCAGCAGATAAAGGGGGCGCAGTAGTAGTCTGGCACACTGACCTCTACACCGCTGAAGCCAGACACCAACTCGAGGACACCTCTTCCTATCGCCCCCTCGACCAAGACCCCACCCCCGATCACCAAACCATCATCACCCAGACCATACAGAACTTCATCACCTCAGGAGATCTCCCACCCACAACTTCCAACATCATAGTCCGGGAACCCCGCACTGCCCGGTTCTACCTCCTTCCCAAGATCCACAAGTCTGACCAGTCTGGCTGACCTATTGTCTCAGCATGCTCCTGCCCCACTGAACTCATTTCTACCTACATTGACACTGTCCTATTCCCCCTTGTCCAGGAACTCCCCACATACATTCAAGACACCACCCATACCCTCCATCTCCTCCAAGACGTCGTTTCCCTGAACCCCAATGCCTCATCTTCACCATGGATATCCAATCCCTCTACACCTCCATCTGCCATGACCAGGGCCTCCAAGTCCTCCGTTTCTTACTCTCCTGACGTCCCCAGCAGTACCCTTCCACCAACACTCTCATTCGTTTGGCCGAACTGGTCCTCACCCTTAACAATTGCTCCTTCAAATCCTCCCACTTCCTCCAGACCAAAGGGGTAGCCATGGGCACCCGTATGGGCCCCAGATATGCTTGTCTCTTTGTTGGCTACGTAGAACAGTTGATCTTCCGTAATTACACCGGCACCACTCCCCGCCTCTTCCTCCGCTACATTGATGACTGCATTGGTGCACCTCGTGCTCCCACGAGGAGGTTAAGCAATTCATCAACTTCACAAACACATTCCAACCTGACCTTAAATTTACCTGGAACATCTCTGACACTTCCCTCCCCTTCCTGGACCTCTCCAACTCCATTAATGATGACCGACTTGACACCGACATTTTTTACAAACCCGACTCCCACAGCTACCTGGATTACACCTCTTCCCACCCTACCTCCTGCAAAAATGTCATCCCATATTCCCAATTCCTCTGCCTCTGCTGTATCTGTTCCCAGGAGGAGCAGTTCCACCACAGAACACACCAGATGGCCTCTTTCTTTAGATACCGCAATTTCCCTTCCCACATGGTTAAAGGTGCACTCCAACGCATCTCGTCCACATCCCGCACCTCCGCCCTCAGACCCCACCCCTCCAACCGTAACAAGGACAGAACGCCCCGGGTGCTCACCTTCCACCCTACCAACCTTCGCATAAACCAAATCATCCGATGACATTTCTGCCACCTCCAAACGCACCCCACCACCAGGGGTATATTTCCGTCCTCACCCCTTTCCACCTTCCGCAAAGACCATTCCCTCCGTGACTACCTGGTCAGGTCCACACCCCCCAAAAACCCACCCTCCCGTCCTGGCACCTTCCTCTGCCACCGCAGGAGCTGTAAAACCTGCGCCCACACCTCCTCCCTCACCTCCATCCAAGGCTCTAAAGGAGCCTTCCACATCCATTAAAGTTTTACCTGCACATCCACCAATATCACTTATTGTATCCGTTGCTCCCAATGTGGTCTCCTCTACATTGGAGAGACTGGACGCCTCCTAGCAGAGCGCTTTAGGGAACATCTCCGGGACACCCGCACCAATCAACCACACCGCCCCGTGGCCCAACATTTCAACTCCCCCTCCCACTCTGCCGAGGACATGGAGGCCTTGGGCCTCCTTCACTGCCGCTCCCTCACCACCAGACGCCTGGAGGAAGACCGCCTCATTTTCTGCCTCGGAACACTTCAACCCCAGGGCATCAATGTGGACTTCAACATTTTCCTCATTTCCTCTTTCCCCACCTCATCCCAGTCCCAAACTTCCAGCTCAGCACTGTCCTACCTGCCTATCTTCTTTTCCACCTATCCACTCCACCCTCCTCTCTGACCTATCACCTTCATCCCCTCCCCCCTCACCTATTGTACTCTATGCTACTTTGTCCCCACCCCCACTCTCCTCTCATTTATCTCTCCACTCTTTGCCTGTATTCCTTTTGCCCGAAACGTCGATTTTACTGCTCCTGGGATGCTGCTGTGCTTTTCCAGCACCACTCTAATCTAGAATCTGGTTTCCAGTATCTGCAGTCATTGTTTTTAATTCTTCAAATACCATTGTCCTCTTGCCTTGATTTCACTGCTGTACTACATAAGACTGCAAATCCCATGAGCATGGAGTTAAATTCCAAAATCCCAATTAAAATAACTGATAATAAGATATTTGTATACTGTGACTGCCAAGTCATCTCTCCCATTCCTGCATGTGCCCAGTTGTTTGGTACCAAGCGGTTGAAGGCAGAAATTGGCAGATTGCTGCCAGCTTTCCATTGCACTGTCAGTTTTAGATATTTTAATTAGCTCCCCTTTCACAAGCCCCAGTGACCTTTCCAGATTAAAATTTCCCCTTTAAATCCAATTCAGGTAATTCCTGAGAACGTTTTGGACAAATGCCCTTGTGTAGTGGCATACAGTTATATATCACAAATACTCAATAGTTTTGAGTGAGATTTAATTTATTTATCCCATTTAACTAAAATACAATTTGCATTCTGTACAGTGCAAAAAGCTCCATTACATACGAGGAATACAGAAGACATGTGATGTTTATACAGCTGCTTTCCCGATTGCTGGAAAATGAATAACTCCTATCACTTACACAGCTTGCCTTGCTCTCAAATGTCAGCTTCTCAGCTATTGTGGACCAACTATTTATGAAGATGATACATAGCATCCCAATGCTGCACTCAACACTGGTAACATTTCTCTTCTATGCTTAAGCTGGCTTTGCATTAAAACAACATATACCTGGCAAAAAATGCTGTAAGCTGCAAATGTGTTGCTGGTCAAAGCACAGCCGGCCAGGCAGCATCTCAGGAATAGAGAATTCGACGTTTCGAGCATAAGCCCTTCATCAGGAATAAGAGAGAGCGAGCCAAGCAGGCTAAGATAAATGGTAGGGAGGAGGGACTAGGGGGAGGGGCGATGGAGGTGGGATAGGTGGAAGGAGGTCAAGGTGAGGGTGATAGGCCGGAGTGGGGTGGGGGCGGTGAGGTCAGGAAGAGGATTGCAGGTTAGGAGGGCGGTGCTGAGTTGAGGGAACCGACTGAGACAAGGTGGGGGGAGGGGAAGTGAGGAAACTGGAGAAATCTGAATTCATAGTCCGTGTGGGATCAGTCGGTTCCTTAAGCAGGTGCTGAGGAAGGAGATGTGGCTGTGGTAACGAGTCTGTTTGAGAACGTGGCTGAAGAGTTTCTGTGCAGATGAGAGGATCTCCAGCATCTGCAGACCTCATTTTTTACTTGAAGATTTTAACCTACTGCGAATCCTCTTACAAGGATGCCTTCCTTGAAGAAGCTCTCTTCCTCCCTCTACAAGGATTTCAGTGAGTCCCTCTCTCACTGCACCCCCCAGGTCATCTCCTCTGCACAGAAACTCTTCAGCCACGTTCTTCCCCCCACCTTGTCTCAGTCGGTTCCCTCAACTCAGCACCGCCCTCCTAACCTGCAAACCTCTTCCTGACCTCTCCGCCCCCACCCCACTCCGGCCTATCACCCTCACCTTGACCTCCTTCCACCTATCCCACCTCCATCGCCCCTCCCCCTAGTCCCTCCTCCCTACCATTTATCTTAGCCTGCTTGGCTCTCTCTCTCTTATTCCTGATGAAGGGCTTATGCTCGAAACGTCGAATTCTCTATTCCTGAGATGCTGCCTGGCCTGCTGTGCTTTGACCAGCAACACATTTGCAGCTGTGATCTCCAAAAAATGCTGTAAAGCAGGTTGATAACAGGAGATGCACCCAGACTATGGGCTGCTGAGTAACTAACTTTACACTAAGGCTAACTTTTTGGCATGACAGCTCAAACTAACTCGAAAAATGAAGCCAAATAATGTCCTTTAGTTCCCTGATCCAAACTGTGTTTCTGCTGGAACTGCATTGTGATTGTACTCCTAATTAATTGTATTCCTAATTAAAATGTTGTAACCCTGCTGACCCAGAGGTGTTGTTGGACAAAACTAAACCAGAAATGAGGTTTAAATATTTCAGTACACTTGTAGTTTCGTGCACTAAGAACCACCACCATGAATATGCATTGTAGTTGTCAGTTACAAGAGGAGCCATACTAAATTTTATCTTCAGGTTACAAAAATGATAATCAATTTTTTTTAAAAAGTAATTATATTGTCACCAGAACTGGCGAGGAAGAACGCCTCATCTTCCGCCTCGGAACACTTCAACCCCAGGGCATCAATGTGGATTTCAACAGTTTCCTCATTTCCCCTTCCCCCACCTCACCCTAGCTCCAAACTTCCAGCTCAGCACTGTCCCCATGACTTGTCTGGACTTGTCCGACCTGCATAGCTCCTTTTCCACCTATCCACTCCACCCTCTCCTCCCTGACCTATCACCTTCATCCCCTCCCCCACTCACCTATTGTTTATGCTACTTTCTCCCCACCCCCACCCTCCTCTAGCTTATCTCTCCACACTTCAGGCTCATTGCCTTTATTCCTGATGAAGGGCTTTTGCCCGAAACGTCGATTTCGCTGCACTTTGGATGCTGACTGAACTGCTGTGCTCTTCCAGCACCACTGATCCAGAATCTGGTTTCCAGCGTCTGCAGTCATTGTTTTTACCTCGTTGATTTTAACCCTACTGCGAATCCTCTTGCAAGGATGCCTGCCTTGAAGAAGTTTTCCTCCTCTCTCTACAATGAATAAACTTTGCCTCTTAGTTTCATCTAGAATTCAGTACTTGCCCAAACATAGTGCACAGAATGCCACAGTGAGTAAGGTAAGACCCACAGCTGAGCGGTAGAACAGTTTCTTAGGGATTGAATGGGGTGGGAATGTCATACTTTGCTACTGTCTGAGTTGGCTTCTCAAGATTCACTGCACCTTTACAATGTTTAGGACATATCCAGTTCATTTGCAACTCAGGCATAAAAAAGCCTGTCTAAGACTTAAAATGGCTTCAACAAAAGTGTTTTTTGCTGTGTCTGTCCTTGCAAGTTGAATTGCCATTGTACATCTTTTGTTCAAGATAAAAATACTGGAGATGCTGGAACCCAAAGTCGACAAGCAGGAGGCTGGAAACTTGGCTCCATTGTACACCCTTATCCAGTTAAAGGAGCCCATGAGATGATACATTTTGTCGTGTGAAACAAGACTTTAATCTCTCCTGTTGAGATTAAACATGTTAAGTTATCCAAAAGAGCAGATTGTTCTGTCCGATGGTTAGTCACTTCTCCCACAGTAGAACTGCGCAAAAGCAACAGATTAAAGAGCATACAGTGCCCTCTGCAGGTCATAGTTCACTGCATTTCAGTGCACTGAGCTCTGTGGTGGAAGTGATAGTACAGTGCACATGGAATTTGGAAAACACAGGATAGTCCATTGCATCAGTCATTGGCCCAGATATTACACGGAATTTTTTTCATTAACAGAACATGAAAGTAACAGAAGCACAAACTGATCACACGGTCTGTGTCATAGTAGTGACAGCAGAAGTTGTGTACAAGACATTCACATAGCTATAATATCTGTTTCAGTTGCTGAAACAGATATTATAGCTATGTGAATGCGAAAGTAGAGGACCTGATGCATGTTTCATATCTCCTTTATAAAACTGAGCCACATGGATACAGCAATCATTCAGCAAGATGTTTTCAAAAAATATACATTCATATGCAGAGTAAGCACTGATGGAAAAGACAACAAAGATAAGCCCATTCCATAGATTCTGTTGATGTTCCCCTGACTGAGGAGACTTCAATTTCAACTGTTATCTTTTCAATCCTTCCTGATTTTCTTGAAGAGGGTTCAAGTTAAGTCTTCAAAATTCAACTACAAAACAAAAAAAAAACAAGAAGAAAATAATGGTCATTTTACCCCCTATTTCTGTCATCCAGATGTGAATGATAACTATCACCTTTCTAACTTCTAGTTGTGCAGGAGCAAGGTGGTGCTTTATTATAAATCAATGCATTCACCTTCAAACCTACTTCTCTGACCACAAATCTGCTCACCCAGAGGGAAACAAAAAAATAAAAAATACACAGTAACACTTGGAAATGAATGCATTGGTTGCACTGCACCTTCATTGTGAAATATACAAGAAAAGCATGAGTATCATTTGCAAATTTTATTTTATTGTTTCCATCTGGCCAGTAGACTCTTTTACCCATTTACAGTTTTTTTTCTCCCTCCAGCTGAAGCTCTTCCTCTGGCCTTTTATCTCTTTCGATCTTTGCTGAGAACTACCAGCATAACATCAGCTACTCAAATTTTCCCACGCTCTCTCTACTTCATGTCTCTGAACTTTCTGCACTTCTTTTTCTCAGGTTCAATTCTAATGTCACCATCAAATCTACTGACAAGGGTGATGCTACAGTTATCTGACATATTGACCTTTACCCAGAAAAGCCAAAAGACTGTTCTCTGACATCTCCTCCTCCCTCTCCCGGACCATTAACCCCACCCCATTAAATCCGTGTTTCCAGGGCTGTCGTTGACTTCTTGTCCTCTGAAGATCTTGTGTCCATGGTGTCTACACTCCTAGTCCTCCAGTACAAAGCTGCCTGATTCTACCTCTTTCTTATGCACAAATAGAACTGCCTAGTCAATCCATTCTTTGAATCTATTCCTGTCCCACTGAATTGATTTCTTCCAATACTGAATGCCACTTTTTCTCACCTTGTCCAATCTCTTCTCACCTACATTCGTGAATCTTCTGATGATGTCCTTCATCATTTGACAGTTTCCAATTTCCTAACCATAACGGGTCCCTTTTCACCATGGACATCCAATTCCTTTAACCTCCACCTCCCATTAGGTAGCTCTGAAAGCTGTCCACTTCTTCCACCAATATAGGCCAAATCAGTTTTTATTTACCACCATACCTCAGTGGATAGTATAAATTGAAGCTAACTGTATAAACACCGAGTATCTGTGCCAAATACTGCTCTAAACCTGAACAGGAAAAAAAAAGATTAATTCTGTTTCCAATTTACATTCCTCTTCAGCTTCATGTGATCCATCTCTAACTCTCCCCTTTGCTCCGTTGACTTCTTTTTATGAGGATATGCTAACAACCAACACTCAGTGTAACTCATTTATTCCCACAGCTACCTTGACTCTCCTTCTTCACAATCTGCTTTGAGTAAGGATGCTATTCCATTCACCATTCTTGAACCTGCATTCTGACTGTAAAGCTTTCATATTTGCTCTCCCAATATGAATCCTCAATCAAGGATTTCCTCCACCCACCATAAGTGAAACGAACCATGACTATGTCATTTCACTTTCATATTTCATTCTATTTCACCTCTGCTCTTATATCCTCCCCCCTCTCCTCGGACCGTGATAGGGTTTCCCTTGTCCTTATCTTTCACCACATTAGCCTCTACAGGGCATCCTCCTCCACTTCCGCCAACTCCAGTAAGAGCCAACTCCTTTCTCTCCCCTCACTTTCATCATTCTGAAGGAACCATTCCTGACCTGATACCTTGTCCCAGTCCTCAGTCACCCTGCATTCCCTCTCCTTCCCTCACAGCTTTTATCTAAGCTCGGGAGTTACAACGCCTTCCCTTTTTATCTCATTACTTCTCAATGGCCACGGTTCTAAATATTCTTTCCAAGTGAAACCGTGATTTACTTCTTCCAATTTAGTATCCTCTATTTGCTGCTCATGATGTTGTCTTCTCCACACTGGAAAGGCCAAGCACAGATGGGGTTATGGTTTTCTTGAACAGCTCATTCGGCAAGCTTCCTGTCCCTTGTCATTTTAATTCCTCACCTTCAATCCCCTCTGACCATTCTGTCTGTGGCCTGCTACAATGTTCCAAAGAAGCCATCCCACTTCTAAAAGAAATGAGAAACGTTCCTTGTTTGCTTCTGTTCTTTCTCGATGGATGTTGTCTAGTTTTTTTCAGATTTCACTAAGAAAAATTCTAAATTCCTGTCTGAGTACACACTTTCCTTCTTTGACTGCAGGCATTTTTGTCTCCATATTTATTGTTCTATCTATCTCTGTCACCAATTTCACTCTAAATTATTCTCTTATTCAGTGTAATATTTTAATAATCTTTGTAAGTGGTCATGTTATACCTGTGTAGAAGCTTGGTTACGTCGCAGCAGGTCAGGCAGCATCCAAGGAACAGGAAATTCGACGTTTCAGGCATAAGCCCTTCATCAGGATTCCTGATGAAGGGCTTATGCCCGAAACGTCAAATTTCCTGTTCCTTGGATGCTGTCTGACCTGCTGCGCTTTAACCAGCAACACATTTTCAGCTCTGATCTCCAGCATCTGCAGACCTCACTTTTTCCTAGAAGCTTGGTTACGCCAAACATAGAGTACTGTGCCACAAAAACAGACATTGTTGGAAAAGCTCAGCAAGTCTAGCAGCATCTGTGTTCTGAGGAAGGGTCACCAAACCCGAAACATTAACTTTGATTTCTCTACGCCTCTGTTTTTGTTTCTGATTTACAGCATCCACAGTTCATCTTGTTTTTATTTTACAGAGTACTATCCTCTGTCCTGGGCTCAATATCATTAAAGAAATATTGGAGCGTCAGTAACGGTGCAAAAAAATTCAGGAGCAAAATATCAGAGCTGAGGTTTTATGAAGTAGTAGGAAAGAGTGACTGCTGTTTTAGTTGGCTTCTCATGAATAAAAAGCTAGGAGTTGAGGTAATAGTGTCTTTATGATAATCATTGGGCAGTCATGCCCAAATGTTTCCCACTTTAAAAGGGTCTAAAATTAGAAACCATTAATATAAAATACTCATTAATAAACCAAAAATATCTCAAATGCAGTCAGAATATGGGATATACCATCATCAATGTCAGCAGAGGCAAGTGGCACAGATATATTTAAAAGTAAGATGGATATGCACTTTAGGTGGAAACATTTAGAAGAGCTAATAAGGTTGAGGTTGGTGAACGGATGAAGTTTATGTGGTGCATTATACTGATATAGATCAGTTGTGCTGAATGTTAGTGTGTTGTAGATTTAAGTTAATCAAAATCACTAAAAAAAATTACCTTTTCATTAATCTCATGTTTTTTTTTGTGGACGCATGTGGTACTCATATTGTCCACAATATTTACCTCTAGAACTGTAATGGCTACAATTCAGAAGTAATTATTTGGGAGCATGAGTTTTAGAATATCCTAGGAACATGAGAAGTGGTTGATAAATGGAATGTTCTTTTCCTTTCTTAAGACTGGATTCAGGAGGTAGACTGATTTGAACACACAGTCAGTACCATGCTCAAACATTGGCTAGGGATAGTAAGTCAGGCTGAGTTTCTGATGCTGTTGTTTTATTTTCAGAATTGTGATGTACTGATTTGCAACCTAAGCCAAACAGCTGTCATCTAGCTAATAAAATTTGATAGGGCCAACTAACTGAGATGCACAGTCATGTGAGTATGGCGAATAAAAACTGAAAGCATCATTTACTGCCACTGACAGATTATCCTCACAGTGATCAGATGCCAACTTATGACATGAATGGTTTGCTGAACAACTAAAGTTGCTTCTGATCTTGGCTTTCCATCAAATAGCATTGAACTGGGGAATGTTCATCTTTGCATGAGTGTCTGTGAGCTATTGCCCTATGTCTTTCAGTTTAGATTTTTTTTGCCATATTTTGCAAACACTTAATACCTGATCCTAAAAGGTTTTGCTCATGAAAGTGTCACACTTGTACAAGGTAATAAGATTAATCATTCTCCATAGATGTCAGCACATAAGATAATCTTTGAAATCTTGAGAAATCCCTCCCGAAACAAGAGCCAACTTGTACACCAAGTATAAAGTGTTCCATCAGTATGTGTTTGGGAGATCACCATTTTGAAATAACATTAGCACCTGATGCATCTTAACCTGCTGCACATCTTCACAATGCAGCCTGTACCCACAAATCAGTCCGTTGCACTCATAGAATCATAGAGATATACAGCATAGAAACAGACCAGTCCAACTCGTCCATGCTGCCCTGATATTCTAATTAATTTAGCCCCACTTACCAGAATTTCACCCATATTTCTCTAAACCATTCCTATTCATACACCCATTCAGATGCCTTTTAAGTGTTGTTATTGTACCAGCCTCCACCACTTCTATAAGGTCACCCTCAGCTTCCAACCCTCCAGGGAACTTAGCCCCAGCCTATTTCTCATCTCCCGATTGCTCGAACACTCAAATTCTGGTAACATATTTGTAAATCTTTGCTCTCAAACATATGGTACAGGTCTGGAAGTTATGCATTTGTGGGATGAGAGATTTGAGTCGATTACTGTCGTGAGCACAGCACATCAGAACTGAAATGACAAGGACTGTTATCTTAATTACCAAGTGTATGCAAAAACATAATTTTTAGGCCAAGAGAAAAGGGGATTTGTTATTTGCTTGATTAATTTATATTCTGTGATTTACAGTAATAAATAGACAGCTATGAAAAATAAGAAGCAGCTCTTACCTACAGCTCTTATAGATCATCTGTTCCAATAGCTTGGAAGTTGAAAGGACATTTAATTATAATGGGATCGTAGTGTATCTAAACTCTGATGCCTTCCCTTCTCTGCCAGAATTACATTCTTAGCAGAAGGGCCCATCCTAGACCATTCTGTTCTACTACCATTTGAGGCCTTTAAGTTGTTTTTCATTCACTCATGGGGATTGGGTGTTATTGCCTGGGCTGGCATTTATTGCCCACCTCTTGTTTCTCTTGAGATGGTGCTGGTGAGCTGCCTTCTTGCACCAGTACATCTCCGTGCTACAGCTTGAGCCACAATACCCTCAGAGAAAGAATTCCAGAATTTTAACGCAACTACACTGAAAGAACAATTATATAATTTCACGTCGGGATGGTGACTGGTTTAGAAGGGTACTTGCAGGTGATGGTGTTCCTATGTATGTGCTGGTCTTGTTGTTCTAGATGAAATTGGCCATAGATTTGGAAGGTGCTGTCTCAGGAGCCTTGGTGAATTCCTGCAGTGCATCTTCTAGATGGTTTTGAGCATTGGTTTTGGAGGAAGTGAATGTTTGTGAATGTGGTGCTAATCAAGCAGGTTGTTTTGTCCTGGAAAGTGCAAAGATTCTTGAGTATTGTTGGACTTGCACTCATCTAGGCACTGAATTATTTCCAGCCTCCTACCTGCTATTGTAGCCAATATATTTATATTGCTAGTCCAGTTCAGTTTCTGATCAACAGTAATCCCACAGGATGTTGATAGTCGGGTATCAGTGAAGGCAATGCATTGAATGTCAAGGAGTAGTTCAATTGTCTCTTACTGATGATGGTCACTGCCTGGTATTTGTGTGGCACAAATGTTAGTTGCCCTTCTTCAGCTCAAGCCTAAATATTATTTAGGTCTTGTTACATTTGGACATCTAGCCACAGGGTGGTCAACTAAGTGTTGCCTAAGGATTTGTAGCTCCCTTCCACTAGGATTAATTAAGCTCCAGAGAAATCTATCATCGTGTGGCAAACAAGATCAGGATTTGGAACAGGGGTTTGTTTTAAGGCCCAATAACTATGTCCTGGAGTTTTTAGGAATCAGCTGTCCACGATTCATGGGAGGAGCTCATTGTTCTCAGATTGGGGATGGGGCAGCTGTGTTCACCTTGGGGGGGCGGGGGAGGGGGGGGCATGGTTGGGAGTGACGGGATGATGGGTGATGCATCACAGATGGCCTGAAACAGGAGCAGCACCAAGGCCTGTGATTTATGTCCCTATCCGGATACAGTAAGTGTTACATTGTGGTCACATTGTTAGCTCCATTAAGGTGGGATGGAGGGAGTTGAGGGTGATTTGTGGGGCTTTGAAATCCCTCTAGTATCTACCAGACATAGACAAACACTGGGAGCCAGTCCCCAACCCTTATTATTGAAGCCTAACCCCCTCTGAATATTGAGGAACCCTTCCCCAATATCACATTGGGCAGGTCTGCATCCTTCACAATCGTAGCAGTCTGGGGAGGGGGTTGCTTTCACCAGCAGTCATGATTTCCCTCTGTGGCACTGCTGGCCTAGTATTGGCCAGCAGTTCTTGTTGAGAATAACCTCGGTCCCTGCAGTCTTGATTCCAAGGGTTGTCTTGATGCTGCTGTTTACTGAAGGGAAGAGACAATCGGGGTGTCTCACCAGCTTTCCAGTCAGCACACAAAATCCTTGACGCCTCATGGTTTCAATCAACTAGGCGGAACTAGGTACTGCAGATCCTGGAGATTAGAGGCTGAAGGGCTTTTACCTGAAACATAGATTTTCCTGCTCCTCAGATGCAGCCTGACTTGCTCTACTTTTCTAGCACCACTCTAATCTTGACCTCATGGTGTCAGCAGGCAGGGTCAAACCGAATGGTAATGAACCCATTGTCGAACAGATCAGACTCATTGATTATACTACCTTGCATATCAAAAGTGGCCATCTTGGAATTTATCAGCTGATGGATAGCACCCATGGATACATGCACTAATGAGAAGTAAAGGTTCAGGAAGGAACAAAATTGGTCAAGGTTTTTATTATTGCTCCTGGTGTCACCTGTATAATAATAGCCAACTTTAATAACTGCATGTTTGGTGTATTAATCACAGACTTTGTTATAATACCATGCATTCATGTTTATATGTTTGACTTTAAAATTATAAATTAATGAAGTATGTTGACTGTTGAAAATAAATCTATCCAAAATCCCACATCAGAGATAATGCTATTTCAACAGGATTTACATCTAGTAAGCAGGCAGCTACTTTAATCATTTTCATTTTCTAACTTCATGCCTGGGCCTGACTGTCAAAATATTGTGACTGAGTTAGAGAATCTGTCAATGGCATTATTCTAGTCTTTAAACTTCATCTGAACATACATATATTGGAAAGCCTTACTGTTTCTGACAATGTTGTTTCAATTCAAGTATGTATATGGTTTTGTTAGCAATATTGGAGACATGAAAAAAATAAATGTCTGTGGAAATAGCTGGAGAAATGAATAGAAGGAGCACAATAACACTAAGGTGCAATAAGTAAGTAGTTAATAGGGTGTAGGCAAGGAAAAACCTGAAACTCAATTTACCGTAGTGTCAACTTAACAGTTATAAGTTATTGTTAGAAGAAAGAACATTAGGAGAAGACATGCTGAAGGCTAAGAACAAAAGTGTGATCTGGATATCTAATTTACTTTTTAATCACTTTACATGAAAAGTAATCTTGGTCCAAACCTGGAGCCAGGATTGACATTGATGGTTTTTGTCTCACTTGTCCCTGCAAACCACTCTTCCATCTTTGGAAAACAATATTTGAATCATTTATCTTGTGGTGTTGCAGTAAGTAGTGGGAGTCATTGTTGCTGGTTCAGGGAAAAGGCAGTAGGAAGCTCTACAAGAGGAACATTCCTCTTGCCAACACATACTCTTCACAGGGTAACCTGATTTTTTACATTTAAACAGCATGAAGTCTCCATTTGTTTGTACAGAGGCTTAATGTTTATATAGTGGATTGCCTTGAATGCCTCAGGAGTAGTCTAACTATTTTTTACTTACTGACCTACAACTCAGTAGGTTTATATTAAGTCAACAAGTCAATTTTGTTTACAAAGCACTCTATGCTTCACCATATCATCTCTCTGTCACATATCTGTAACTTCCTCAATCCTCACCCTTCAAGATCCTGTCCTTCACTATCATATCCTGAAACTCTCTCTTTGATGGCATTGTGAGCCTACCTAAACCAAATGACTGCTGCGGTTGACAGGCTGGAGCATAGGAGTTTGAAATGTGACTTGATAGATGTTTATAAGATAATGAGGGGGTATACATAAGGTTAATGGCAGGTACCTTTTCTCTAGGGTGTGTGATTTCAAGACAAGGGGGCATATTTTTAAAGTGAGAGGAGAAAGATTTTAAAAAGAAATGAGGGGCACTTTTTTTTTCAGAGTGCTTCATATATGGATGAACTTCCAGAGGAAGTGGAGAAAGCGGACACAGTTATAATGTTTAAAAGATATTTAGTACATGAATAAGAAATATTTGGAAGGATATGGTCAAGCACAGACAGGTAGGACTAGTTTAGTCTAGGATTCTGGTCAGCATGCACTAGTTAGACCAAAGGGTCTGTTTCTATGGTGTATGACTCTATGTCTTGATGACTCTGTAACAAGGCACAGGTGATTCAGGGATGGGAATGTCATTGAATTTCTCATATTAGAGATTATCAGAGCCTCGCATTTGCGTAGCATGAACACTACCTGCCATTTTAAGCACAAGCCTGGGTATTGTTCGGATCTTGTTGCATTTGAACATGGACTGTTTCAGTATCTGAAGAGTCCCAAATAGTTCTGACCAATGTGCAATCATCGGTGAACACCCCACTTCTGACCTTATGATGGAGGGAAGATCATTGATGAAGCAGCTGCTGAAGATGGTTGCGCTTAGGACACTACCCTGAGGAACCCCTGCAGAGATGTTCTGGAGCTGAGATTACTGACCACCAATGGCCATAACTATTTTCCTATGTGTCAAGTATGATTCCAACTAGTGGAGATTTGCTCCCTGATACCCATTGATTCCAGTTTTGCTATAGTTCTTTGATGCCATACTCATTGAATGTGGCGTTCATGTCAAGAGCTTTCACTCTCATCTCACTTTTGGAATATAATGCTTTTGCCTATGTTTGAATCAAGGTTTTAACCAGGTCAAGAGCTGCATAGCCCTGGTGCAACACAAACTGGGTATCAATGAGCAAGTTATTTCTGTGCAGATACTGCTGAACAGTACTGTTGATGACACCTTCCATCACTTTACTGATCATTGAGAATAGATTGATGGGGTGGTAATTGGCTGCATTGGATTTGTCCTGATTTTTGTGCACAGCCTACACCTGGGCAAGTTTTTTTATTATCAGGTAGATGCCAGTGTTTTTACAATATTGGAAGAACTTGGCTAGGGGCACAGCAAGTTCTAAAGCACAAGTCTTCAGTACTATTGCAGGAATGTTGTCAGGGCCCATAGCTATTTAGTATCCAATATCACCAAGCTCTTCTTGATATCATTTGGAGTGAATCAAATTGGCTGAAGAACTGGCATATGGGGCTCACTAGAGAAGACCGAGATAAATCGTCCACTTGGCTCTTCTTTCTGGAGATTGTTGCGAATGCTTTCACTTCATGGTTTGCACTGATGCATTGGGCTCTTCCATCATTGAGGTGTATTTGTAGAGCTTCCTCTTCCAGTGAATTGTTTGATTGTCTATCACCATTCATAACTGGATATGACAGACCAGCAGAACTTTAATCTGATCCATTGGTTGTGGGATCACTTAGGTCTATCGCTTGCTGCTTTTGCTGCTTGGCCTTCAAATAGTCCATGCAAGCTTCAGCATATTAATATCTCATTTTTAAGTATGCCTGCTGCTACTCCTGGCATGCTCTCCTGCAAATCGTTGAGCTAGCGTTGCTCCCTGGCTTGATGGCAATGCTTAAATAGGGGATATGCTGGGGCATGAGGTTGAATATTGTTGTGGAGTACAATTCTGCTGCTGCTGACAGCTTACAGCACCTCATGGATGTCCAGTCTTGAGTTGCTAGTTGTTCAAAGTCTGTCCCATTTACCATAAGGCTAGTACCACACAGCATGTTGGAGGATATTCTCAATGTGAAGGCAGGACTTCATCTCCACAAGGACTATGCCGTGGTCACTCTTATTGATACTGTCTTTGATAGATGGATCTGCAGCTGGCAGATTGGTAAGGATGAGGTCAAATGTGTTTTTCCCTCCTGCTGGTTTCCTCACCACCTGCTGCAGACCCAATCTAGCAATTGTGTCCTTCAGGATCCGACCAGCTCGATCAATAGTGCTGCTGTTTAGCCTTTCTTGGTGGTAGACATTGAAATCCCCCACCCAGAGTCCACTTCGCTCCTTTACCACTCTCAGTCCTTCCTCCAAATGGAGGAATACCGATTCATCAGCTGAGGGAGAATGGTACGTGGTAATCAGCAGGAGGTTTCCAGACTATGATTCATGACAAGTCTGAGAGGCTGTGAAGTATAAGTCCTTGAAAATCTGGCCCAACTCCATGAAAACTGTAGGGGTAGGAGATATGTGCCTTTGCAATAAAGCCAGTCCAGTAAGGAGTTCAAGGAGTGGCCTTGCAATATAGACTAGATGTAATCTTAACTTGCTTTGTCAAATGTTTAAGTGCTCTTGGGCACCTCCAAATTAGATTCTGTTTGCCATGTTTAAAGATTCACATCAAACCCAATATTTCATGTCATGATGATCATGATGATCACGAATAATATTTATTTTCATTTGGTAGATAGAAGGAAACAGATGATTTGACAGTAACACGAAAAGGTTTCCACCTTCTCAATAACATTTGTGCTATTGAGTTAACCACAGCTCTTGTTCCACTGGTACACTTGTCTTTTACTTATCGGAATGAGCAACTGTTTGTAACCCACATTTACTTTGCAAACAGGACCGCTTCTTAAAGTCCAGCTAATATGAAAACAGGACATCACAATGAAAAGAATGTGACATGAACCCAAGGTCCCGGTTGAGGCCCTCCCTATGGGTACCGAACTTCGCTATCAGCCTCTGCTTGGCCACTTTTCGCTGTTGCCTGTCCCGAAGTCCACCTTGGAGGATGGTCACCCGAAGGTCCACCATTGCACTATACACGCGCACACATACTCCTACACACACACACTCTCACACACACACACACAGGCACTCCTATACACACATACACATGGACACAGGTACACACAGATGTGCACACAGACACCCACACACACCCTTACAGACACACACACTCCCACACTCACACATGCACCCCCCTCACAGACTTAAGACACTCTGCACTCACTACACACACACATACACTTTCTCACACTCACAACCCCCACCCAGACAGACAGACACACAGACAGACAAAGACCCACATGCACACATATATTTTGTGGGGTGAATTTGTACTTGCAGAGTTACATTGTACTTTTCTCAAAAACTGCATGCATTTATGTAGAACTCTGAGCTCAAAAACTGCATGAATTTATGTAACACTCAGTTATCTCACTTTTTAGCTTAGAATCAATCTAAACATGAGTGCATAGACAGAGAACACAGGGGGCCAACACCTTCAACATATTGTCTAGCTATCACCATTGTTAACAGCTAACCCGAGAATGCAACTTTTTTAAAAAAGGTTTTGTGATTTACACATGAAAGAAGTTTCAGGAATAAAAGGATGACTAGGGTAGGTATCGGTCCAGTCAAGGATAGTAGTGGGAAGTTGTGTGTGGAGGCGGAGGAGATTGGAGAGACACTAAATCAATACTTTTCACCAGTATTCACTCAGGAACAGGACACTGTTGCTGATGTGAATATGGAGTCACAAATGATTAGAATGGATGGCCTGGAAATATGCAGGGAAGAGGTTCTGGGAATATTGGAAAGGATGAAAATAAATAAGTCTCCTGGGCCTGATGGCATTTACCCTAGGATCCTATGGGAAGCTAGGGAGGAGATAGCAGAGCCATTGGCCTTGATTTTTATGTCGTCATTGTCAACGGGAATAGTACCAGAGGACTGGAGGATAGCGAATGTGGTCCCCTTGTTCAAGAAAGGGAGTAGGGATAGCCCTAGTAACTATAGGCCAGTGAGTCTGACTTCAGTGGTGGGCAAAGTCTTAGAGAGAATGGTAAGGGATAAGATTTATGAACATCTGGATAGGAATAACGTGATCAAGGATAGCCAGCATGGTTTTGTGAAGGGCAGGTCGTGCCTCACAAACCTTATTGAGTTCTTTGAGAAGGTGACTAAGGAAGTGGACGAGGGTAAAGCAGTAGATGTTGTGTATATGGATTTTAGTAAGGCGTTCGATAAGGTTCCCCAAGGTAGGCTAATGCTAAAACTACGGAGGTATGGCATTGAGGATACATTAGAGGTTTGGATTAGGAATTGGCTGGCTGGAAGGAGACAGAGGGTAGTAGTTGATGGACTATGTTCATCTTGGAGTGCAGTTACTAGCGGTGTACCACAAGGATCTATTTTGGGACCATTGCTTTTTGTTATCTTTATAAATTATCTAGAGGAAGGGCTTGAAAGCTGGGTAAGCAAGTTTGCGGATGACACAAAAGTCGGTGGAGTTGTGGATAGTGAGGAAGGAAGTGGTAGGTTACAGCGGGATATAGATAAGTTGCAGAGCTGGGCAGAAAGGTGGCAAATGGAATTCAATGTAGCTAAGTGTGAAGTCATTCACTTTGGTAGGAGTAACAAGAAGATGGATTACTGGGCTAATGGTAGGCTACTTGGTAGTGTGGATGAGCAGAGGGATCTTGGTGTCCATGTACACAGATCTCTGAAAGTTGCCACCCAGGTAAATAGTGCTGTGAGGAAGGCATATGGTGTACTGGGCTTTATTGGTAGAGGAATTGAGTTCCGGAGTCCTGAGGTCATGTTGCAACTGTATAAGACTCTGGTGCGGCCTCATCTGGAGTATTGTGTGCAGTTTTGGTCGCCATACTATAGGAAGGATGTGGAGGCATTGGAACGAGTGCAGAGGAGGTTTACCAGGATGTTGCCTGGAATGGTAGGAAAATCTTATGAGGAAAGGCTGAGGCACTTGGGGCTGTTCTCATTGGAGAAGAGAAGGTTTAGGGGAGATTTGATAGAGGTGTATAAGATGATTAGGGGTTTAGATAGGGTCGACACTGAGAACCTTTTACCGCTAATGGAGTCAGGTGTTACTAGGGGACACAGCTTTAAATTAAGGGGTGGTAGGTATAGGACAGATGTTAGGGGTAGATTCTTTACACAGCGGGTTGTGAGTTCATGGAATGCCCTGCCAGTAGGAGTGGTGAACTCTCCTTCTTTATGGTCATTTAAGCGGGCATTGGATAGGCATTTGGAAGTTATTGGGCTAGTGTAGGTTAGGTAGGATTCGGTCGGCGCAACGTCGAGGGCCGAAGGGCCTGTACTGCGCTGTATCTTTCTATGTTCTATGTTGTAAGTGAAACTATCACTGTATTCTAACAGATGAAAGGCTTAACAGACAATCAATTTTTCAATGTATAATTTCAGTTACATCACACTGCAAATTTTTGCTATAAATTCTGTTACGATCGAGCCACACTACCACCTGATGAAGGAGCGTCACTTCGAAAGCTCGTGTGCTTCCAATTAAACTAGTTGGACTAAAACCTGGTGTTGTGTGATTTTTAACTATGGACATGACAGAGCACCACAGATAACTCAAAGCCCAAAGGTCAGTTTCACAACCCAGCAAAACCCAAGCCACACAAAGAGCAGGACAGACAGGCACCAGCAAGGACATGCTCCAGGAACAGAACAATGGAAGCCCCTCACCAAGAGATATTACCACTGACCTGTGAAGATGAATGGAACCATGATACTATCAGGACATTCATCCAATAAACTGTTTTCCAATTAGCAACCTTGCAACTAAATTACTCCATTTCCAGAAACATTGTAGTTTCCCATTTCTTAATCAGTGTCATTATGCAGCATTACTATAAAACTGGTCTCATCCTCAGCTCTGGGAGGAGAAACCTGATCTACTTGTGCAGACTGTCAGTTCTGTCAGCCTAGTCAATTTCTCTTCCAGCCTTATAGCTTGCAATAAAATGTTTGTCAATTTTACTTCGAGCTGTGATTTGACATCTCTAACCTATTGGGTAAATTTCTCCGTCAATAGCATAAAACAAACTAAGGCAGTGCATCACCACCAATCAACTGACAAAAATCATTAAGACAAATGCGCAATTCAGAGAACAACATTTTCAAGTTATTTGCAAAAAATTTAATTAATGTGGTGGTTTTATGATGGACAGCTTACGTTTTAATTGATTGCTTCACTGGTTTCTTCTGGTTCACATACAAACGCTCAGTGCAGTTTACCAAGAGTAATGTATGATTTGCTTTGATCCCAACAATAAACTCAACACTGCAAGGAAGCACTTTACACTCCTGCCTATAGCATTGATCAGACACCGAGGCTAGAATAGCTGGGCAGGGTCTTTGTTGGAGCCTGTGACTTGAAGGCAGGACGAAGAGGACAATTTGAAAAGGGGCATCATGCTGATTGACCAATGCTTTCTCACCTCAGGCCAATCTTGCCAGAGGTGGTAGAAGAGGCAACCACTACCTATCCAGCAGTCATGGGGAGCCATTTTGCATTTGTAACTGTCCAATTGTGGACAGAATGGGAATGAAAGTGGGAACAGGTCTCCAATTAGCCGAATGTCCAGAAAGTGACTGGATTTGGCCTGCTGTTCACTGGCTGGACAGCACATGGTTCAGTTAATCTGCCATTTCCACAATCTCAACAAGAGCCACAACCATCAATAGGCCCAAGCTGCGGCCACATTGACTATCCTTATTTGTTTTATAAAATTAAATGTTTCTTCAGATGGGTCTTCAAATTGGAGGCATGTTTCTGAATCCTCACTTTTAGCAACAGTGCCAACCTCTGATTGGAAATGCATGTCTCAGGAACAAGAAATACAGTGGACCATTATTACCATTCATTTTGTTCTGTTTATTTCAGTGCAAAGTAGGCAAACAAATTCTTGCTATTGAAAAACTGATTCAATGTTCGATATACAAATGAAACTTTCAGTTCTGCTTTCAAAGTACGATTCAGTGGTATTGAGAATGAGCCTGCTCTATAATGTTGACCATCTTTGCAGTTCCTCATATGTGCATTACATCTTGCATAAAATGTCTCCTAACCCATTGGTTGCTTCTGAGAAAAAAGTGACCTGATTTACTGCGCATCATGTTTAACCTTGTGATGCATAACTCCTCAGAAAATGTGAGTGACATGAGGATTAGATAAAGGATTGGGGTTAGGTTGAGGGTCAGAGTTAGCATTAGGGCTTAGGTTAGGTTATGACAACTGTGAAATCTAAAATGCATCTGAACTACTTTACATTCCATCCTTTCCAATCCATCGATGTAGCAAACACTTTTTACGTGGAATGACATTGTGACTCGGAATAGAAGGACAATCAGTTTCAAAAAGCTCAGTTCTGTGAATATTGTTCACGCATTTGGACTCACATCAGTGATTGTACCTACATCTGTTTCATTTGCAATCATTAGGCAAAAGGGAAAGTTGCCATATTTCCAGAGACCACTAGGCTGCTCTCTCCGGGCCTCCGATGGTAACAAAACGCTGGTGCGGCCACACTTGGAATATTGTGTACAGTTCTGGTCGCTCCATTACAGGAAGGATGTGGAAGCATTCGAAAAGGTGCAGAGGAGATTTACCAGAATGTTGCCTGGTCTGGACAGAAGGTCTTATGAGGAAAGGCTGAGAGACTTGGGTCTGTTCTCATTGGAAAGAAGAAGGCTAAGGGGGGATTTGATAGAGACATACAAGATCATCAGAGGATTAGATAGGGTAGACAGAGAAAGACTTTTTCCTAGGATGATGACGTCAGCTTGTACGATAGGGCATAACTACAAATTGAGGGCTGATAGATTTAAGACAGATATCTGAGGCAGGTTCTTTACGCAGAGAGTGGTAAGGGCGTGGAATGCCCTACCTGCTAATGTAGTCAACTCAGCCACATTAGGGAGATTTAAACAATCCTTAGATAAGCACATGGATGATTTTGGGATAGTGTAGGGGGACGAGCTGAGAATAGTTCACAGGTCGGTGCAACATCGAGAGCCAAAGGTCCTGTTCTGAGCTGTATTGTTCTATGTTCTATGTTCTAACCTGAGGATCACCATACAACAGGTCACGGGCAAGGTTGAGAAGGTGAGACCTTCATGGTGATCACAGTTCATGTGGGCATTGATCCTGTGCTGTTAGGTCACTCTGCATCATAAACCATCTATCCAGGCAACGACTTGCAATAAATGGAGGAGTGCGTGTTTAGCTCTTTAGAAAAATCACATGCCAAAATGACCAAGAACATCCTGACTCAGTTTGAGTTCTGTTGCATAAAACAAACCTGATGTGTCAGCAATTGTTCAAACACTGCTCCTGACTGAAGACTTCAGAAACTAAAATAAACATCTGTTTTAATTGATTGCATTAGCTGGAATGTCTTGGAGGAATGAGTACTGCAGGGGTTAAATATTCACAGTACATGAGCAGGTTTGCGAAAAATTGCTTTGATTTTGTGAAAATTGATTTTCTTCAGATGCAATTCTGATAGTTTGGAAGATTTGGTAATTATCTAATTCATACGACAATATTTTATTTGTTACTATTGTTAAATATCTACATCTTCCTACACTATACCTTATATCTCTATTCTATCATTGAATGACCAGCTTTACATTTATCAATAAGTTTCCTATTAAGTTCGATAGACATCTCACATCCTGTTCGCAGCCTCTTGAAAACATGAACAATTTTTACCAAATTTATTTTTAATCTCATGGTTTCCTTTTCTCAAAGTTTTATCAGCTGAATGGTTTTGAGTTGCAGAAACACATTCTGATATTTAAGAGATTATCTTCATAACTCATCCACCCACCTTTTTTAATTTACGTATGGACGATTAGACGATCTTCTGTAACTGGAAGTATGTGTTGTGACCACAAAAGCAACTTCCTTTTTTTTTCTGCATAACTTCCTGAAATCAACATCAACTAGAACATATAAATCTTTCCAAACGTTTACATAAAGTGTTATTGGATTTGTTGTCATGACAGAGAAAAATATTTGCTCAACATAATTTTAGCATGACATCATTAATATATATTCTAGCCCTCAAAATATTCACATATTAATTTCTGAACAATCAATTCAATAAACAACGATGGTATTGCACACAACTTTGTGGAGTCTGGCATACTGACTTGAAATCTTCTAATATAACTGACAGCCAGCCCCTCAAAAACCATCACACATTTACAAAAACAAAAACAGAAGTTGCTGGAAAAATTCAGCTGGTCAGGCAGCATTTGTCATAACTCTGGATAGAGCCATAGTCATAGAGATGCACAACATGGAAACAGACCTTTCAGTCCAACCCGTCCATGCCGACCAGATATCCCAACCCAATCAAGTCCCACCTGCCAGAACCTGGCCCATATCCCTCCAAACCTTTCCTATTCATATACCCATTTAGATGCCTCTTAAATGTTGCAATTGTACCAGCCTCCACCACTTCCTCTGGCTGCTCATTCCTTACATGTACCACCCTCTGTGTGAAAACGTTGCCCCTTAGGTTTCTTTTATATCTTTCCCCTCTCACCCTAAACCTATGCCCGCTAATTCTGGACTCCCTGATCCCACGGAAAAGACTTTGTCTATTTATCCTATCCATGTCCCTCGTAATTTTGTAAACTTCTACAAGGTCACCCCTCAGCCTCTGACACTCCAGGGAAAGCAGCCCCAGCCTGTTCAGCCTCTCCCTATAGCTCAAATCCTTCAACCTTGGCAACACCTTTGTAAATCTTTTCTGAACCCTTTCAAGTTTCACATCTTTCTGATAGGAAGGAGACCAGAATTGCACGCAATATTCCAACAGTGGCCTAATCAATGTCCTGTACAGCTGAAACATGACCTCCCAACTCCTGTATTCAATATTCTGACCAATTAAAGAAAGCATATCTTCTTCACTTTCTTTTCTACCTGCGACTCCACTTTCAAGGAGCTATGAACCTGCACTCCAAGGTCTCTTTGTTCAGCAACACTCCCTATGACCTTACCATTAAGTGTATGAGTCCTTCTAAGATTTGATTCCCCACAATCCAGCACCTCACATTTATCTGAATTAAATTTCATCTGCCACTTCTCAGCCCATTGGCCTATCTGGTCAAAATCCTGTTGTAATCTGAGGTAATCTCGAATTTTGGTGTCATCTGCAAATTTACTAACTGTACCTTTTATACTTTCATCCAAATCATTCATGTAAATGATAAAAAGTACAGGACCCAGCACCGATCCTTGTGGCACTCCACTGGTCACAGGCCTCCAGTCTGAAAAACAACCATCCACCACCACCCCCTGTATTCTACCTTTGAGCAAGTTCTGTATCCAAATGGCTGGTTCTCCCTGTATTCCATGAGATCTAATCTTGCTAAACAGTCTCCCATGTCGAACGCCTTACTGAAGTCCATATAGATCACATCTACCGCTCTGCCCTCATCAATCCTCTTTGTTACTTTTTCAAAATACTCAATCAAGTTTTCCATGCACGAAGCCATTTTGACTACCCCTAATCAGTCCTTGCCTTTCCAAATACATGTACATCCTGTCCCTCAGGATTCCCTCCAACAACTTGCACACCACCAACATCAGGCTCACTGGACTATAGTTCCCTGGCTTGTCCTTACGTCCCCCCCCCCCCATTTAAACTGTGGCACCACATTAGCCAACCTCCAGTCTTCTGCCACCTCATCTGTGACTATCGATGATACAAATATCTCAGCAAGACGCCCTGCAATCACTTCTCTAGCTTCCCACAGAGTTCTAGGGTAAACCTGATCAGGTCCTGGGGATTTATCCACGTTTATGAGTTTCAAGACATCCAGCACTTCCTCCTTTGTAACATAGACATTTTTGAAGGTGTCACCATCTATTTCCCTATGGTCTATGTCTTGCATATCCTTTTCCACAGTAAATACTGATGCAAAATACTCTTTTAGTATCTCCCCCATTTTCTGTGACTCCACACAAAGGCCGTTTTTGCTGATCTTTGAAGGGTCCTATTCTCTCTCTAGTTATCCTTTTGTCCTTAATGTATTTGTAAGAATCCTTTGGATTCTCCTCAATTCTATTTGCCAAAGCTATCTCATGTCCCCTTTTTGCCCCCCTGATTTCCCTCTTAAGTATACTCCTACTGCCTGTATATTCTTCTAAGGGTTCACTCTATCTATCCTGTCTATACCTGACATATGCTTCATTCTTTTTCTTAACCAAACCCTCAATTTCCTTAGTCATCCAGCATTCCCTACCAGCCTTTCCTTTCACCCTAACAGGAATATACTTTCTCTGGACTCTCGTTATCTCATTTCTGAAGGCTTCCCATTCTCCAGCTATCCCTTTACCTGCAAAAATTTGCCCCCAATCAGCTTTTGAAAGTTCTTGCCTAATACTGTCAAAATTGGCCTTTCTCCAATTTAGATCTTCAACTTTTAGATCTGGTTTATCCTTTTCCATTACTATTTTAAATCTAATAGATTTATGGTCACTGGCCCCAAAGTGCTCCCCTGCTGACACCTCAGTCACCTGCCCTGCCTTATTTCCCAAGAGGAGGTCTAGTTTTATACCTTCTCTGGTAGGTACATCTACATACTGAATCAGAAAATTTTCTTAACAAATTCCTCTCCATCTAAACCCTTAACACGATGGCAATCCAAGTCTATGTTGGAAAGTTAAAATCCCCTATCATAACCATCCTATTATTCTTACAGTTGGCTGAGGTCTCCTTACAAGTTTGTTTCTCAATTTCCCTCTGACTATTAGGAGGTCTATAAAACAATCCTAATAA
Organism: Hemiscyllium ocellatum; assembly: GCF_020745735.1. Taxonomy (NCBI): domain Eukaryota; kingdom Metazoa; phylum Chordata; class Chondrichthyes; order Orectolobiformes; family Hemiscylliidae; genus Hemiscyllium; species Hemiscyllium ocellatum. The sequence goes on along the minus strand of NC_083426.1, from coordinate 33,970,773 downwards.
GGTGATCATCCCTTCCTAATTTCTCAGTTCCACCAAATAACTTCCCTGGATGTATTTCTGGGAATATCCTCCCTCAGCACAGCTGTAATGCTATTCCTTATCAAAAATGCCACTCCCCCTCCTCTGTTGCCTCCCTTTCTATCCTTCCTGTAGCATTTGTATCCTGGAACATTAAGCTGCCAGTCCTGCCCATCCCTGAGCCATGTTTCTGTAATTGCGATGATATCCCAGTCCCATGTTCCTAACCATGCCCTGAGTTCATCTGCCTTCCCTGTTAGGCCCCTTGCATTGAAATAAATGCAGTTTAATTTATTAGTCCCATCTTGTCCCTGCCTGTCCTGACTCTTTGACTCTCTTCTGTTCTCAACTGTACAAGTCTCATATTGATCTCTTTCATCAATGTCTCCTGGGGTCCATCCCCACTCCACCCCCCCGCCACTTTACTAACTTAAATCCTCCCAAGCAGCTCTCGCAAATCTCCCTGCCAGTATATTAGTCCCCTTCCAATTTAGGGGTGCAATCCATCTTTCTTGTATAGGTCACTTCTAACCCAATCAGATCCCCCCTCAACCTCCTCTGCTCCAAGGCAAACAAATCCAGCCATTCAGTTTCTCCTCATAACTGAGACTTTTCATCTCAGGCAACAACCTGGTGAATTTCCTCTGCACGCTCTCTAGTGCACTCACATCCTTCTGAGAAGGTATTGTATACAGTTCTGGTCACCATATAGCAACACAGTGGCTCAGTTATTAGCACTGCTGCTTCACAGCGCCAGGGACCCCGGGTTTGATCCCAGCCTTGGGCAACTGTCTGCATTGGTTTCCTCCGGGTACTCTGGTTTCCTCTCACAATCCAAAAAAGATGTGCAGGTTAGGTGAATTGGCCATGCTGAATTGCCCTGTGTTCAGGGATATGTAGGTTAGGTGCATTAGTCAGAAGTAAATGTAGAGTAATAGGGTAGGGGGAATGGGTTTGGGTGGGATACTCTGGAGGGTTGGTGTGGACCTGTTGGGCTGGTGTGGACTTGTTGGGCTGAAGGGCCTGTTTCCACACTGTAGGGATTCTATGATTCTATCTGCAGCCTAACCAATGATTTATAAAGTGGTGACAAGTTTTCCTCACTCCTCCACTAAGCTCCAGCTAATGAAGGCCAGCATCCTTTATGCATTCTTCACCACCTGTGCTGATCCTTCAGTGATCCACAGAGTTATATCAGAAGTCTCTTTGTCTCTCAGTACTCCCAAGGGAGCTATCATTCCTTTCATTATTAAACCTCCCAAATTGCACCACCTTGTATTTAATGAGATTAAATTTCATCTGCCATTTCTCTGCCAAATTTTCTAGCTGATTAATATCAGACTATAGCATGAGATCATCCTCCTCACTATCAACAACATAACCAATTTTTGTATCATCTGCAATCTTACAAATTATACCATCGACATTCACATTCAAGTCCTTAACATACATAACAGCAAGGTTCCCAGCACCAGTCTCTATGGTACACCACTGATCACAGGCTTCCAATTACAAAAACAACTCTCCACCATCACTCTTTGACTCATATTTCTAAGCAATTTTGGATCCAGTTTTCCAACTTGCCTTGGATCCCATGGGCTCCCAATTCAGATTCGCTTCGCTCTGTTTCCGTCCCACTGCTGCTCCGAATGAATCTCGATCTGGGTGCTGCTCTTCAGGTATTTATCCAGAAGCTGTGCTGTCACCATTCACACTCAGGGACTATCAGTTCAACCATGATCTCATTGAAGGTGTAGCAGATTTGATGGACTGAATAGTCTACTTCTGCTCTTAGGTCTTATGGATCATTTAAGGAGGTTTTTGTTTGATTCTGTGTGTCTATAGTTAAATGGAATCACTTATATCAGAAATAGAAGGTGATTATGTACTAGATTGTATGGGTCTATTTGAGCTGGTACTGCAGGAAGATGCATGGGAGTGGAGATTGGGGCAGTGGAAGAGCTTGGTTTCAGAAGTTCTACAGATACGTATTCAGCAAAGTTTGCACTTTTCTTATGGGAAGGCGGCATTCAGTCACTCCAGAAACTATTACACTGCATAATTTCTCACCTAAAATCAACAGAAAATATATTGTATCAGTTCCACTCTCTCACATCATACAAAATCCTCATCAAAGCTTTCACCTGATCTGAAGATAATATTTCAAACGCATTCTTAGAATTGCTTTCCATGTAATCCATTATATTGGTTCCTTCTATATCTGTTTACCAAATTATTTATTAAAGTCTGACAGATTTATAAAGCTAATTATTAATTCAGGTTTTCAACTTCAAAGGGTTTGAGAACATTTACTTTGCGTTAGAAAATTATTCCTGTAAAAACATTGTTAACAAGCGAAGATTAAAGGTTATTGCACTTGGCCAAAATATAAAAATTCATGCATGTGTGAAAATAAATTCAAGCTCCAAATAGGTGCAATTTAAATAGCCTTGAGTTCAATAGGCTGTAATTCACTCACTAAAAGGCCCAAGGAGGATAATCAAATTTTCACTGCTTCCTGTGCTATCTTTTCCCTCCACTTTCTTCTAAAGGCTTGCAAATATTTATCTCTACACATAAATAACTGAAAACCCTTAATTAAGTATATGTTTCTATGATGTTTTGCAAAAATTAAACATTTTTTTTCCAATTCATCAATGGAATGTGAACACTGCTCGTTAAGCCAATATTTATGACCCATCAGTACTCATCATTGGGTTGTGGTTGAAATGGTGATGGTGATGTGTCTTCCTTAATCACCGAAATCTATGCGATGCATGTACACATGTATTCTATTAGGCAGTGAGTTCCAATACTTTGATCCAGTAATATTGGAGCAACATTGATATAATTCCAATTCAGCTTAGCATGTGACCCAGAGAGGCACTTAGGTAGAGGTTGCTGGTTTGGGAAATATTGTCAAAAAACCCTAAGTATGTTGTAGTGTATCTAATGGATGGGTACACATGGTAACCATTGTGTACTGATGGTAGGAAGAAAGAATATTTAAGATAGGTTGCCAAATAAGTTGTTTGCTTTGTCCTCTGTTAAAGAGTTTCTAAGTGTTGATGGAGGTGGATTCATCCAGACAAGTAAAGACTTGGATGTAAAAGAGTGAAAAGCCTTCAGGAGGTTAGTCACTGGTTGCACAATACCCAACATCTGATTTGCTTTTGTGACAACTTAATTAAAGTGGCTGGTCAGTGCATTACTAGTCAATGATGAACCATAAGATGGAAATGCCAATTTACATCAAGGGTAAGAGGTTAAACTTGTCATAAACGGGCATTACTCTCATCAATAAGCAACCGTCCATGAGTCTGGATGTCAGCACTGGCAATCTCGTAGAATGAGGATGTCATGATGGATATCTGCATCACTGAATTGACAGACCATCAGGGAGTGGAAATATTTTCCATTGAGCAGTCTGGCTCACTGGTCTGTTTGTATTTTGATCACTACATGGGTGCGATCAATTAACCAATGGACTCGAAGGATTCCATCAATGTCAGCAAATCTCAATATGCTCCATGCTCACACTAGCTTATCTGTTTCAAAATTAATGTAATTTTGCTGCTGTCTGGAATGGGTCACCTGTAATTGAGATACCAGTTTCAAGGTGTCAACCTAAGTACAACTGAAGTCTAGACCTTGACTGATTCAGGCTATGGAGGATCTAAGCACAGAAGTTTAAGACATTCTGCCTTGAGACCGACAGCCTTCTACAGCACTGAACCTCTGGGAATTTTAATGTAGTTGATTCTTGAACAGTCCAGCTGTTGCCTTGGGTCACAACTCCTTCCTCTATCAGCTCAGCTGCCTGTGCTCTTCTGGCCTCCTTTAAATCAAGATAATGAGGAGCTCCACTCAAAGCATCAATACTCTGTCCAAGATCAAAATGCTCTGCTTCCATTTGGCACCCATACAGCAGCTAGCTTTGCAATCTTCTGTTGCCTAAGTGATACCAGTTGCTTCATGCCCAAACCCCAAGGAACCCAGTACTCACTGCTCACAAATGAAAACCTTTCAGAGCCAATGAATCTACTGTAACAAGTACAATAGCTTAACAATCTTCCCCATTTCTTAAATATATTGACCAATGGTAAACAGAGAGGTGAGGAAAGCATTTGGTATGGATGCATTCATCAGTCAGACTTTGATTACAGAAGTTGGGACATTATATTACAGCTGTACAAGACATTGGTAAGGCCATATTTGGAGTACTGCATATAAATCTGATCACCTTGCTATAGGAAGAATGTTATTAAACTGGAAATGGTGCAAAAAAAGATTCACAAGGATGTTACTGAGACTTGAAGGTTAGAATTTTAAGGAGAATTTTGTCCCTGGAGAGTAGCAGGCTGAGGGGTAACCTTATAGAGATCTATAAAATCATGAAGGGCATAGATAAGGTGAATAGCCAAGGTCTTTTCCCCAGAGTAGGGGAGTCCAAAACTAAAGGGCAAAGGTTTAAGGTGAGAAGGGTAAGATTTAAAACGCACCTGAAGGACACCTTTTTCATGCAGAGGGTAGTGCGTATATGGAACAAGCTGCCAGACGAATGGTAGAGACAAGTACAATTACAGCATTTTAAAGAAATTTGGACAGGTATATTGATAGGATGGGTTCAGAGGAATATGGGCCAAATACAGGCAAATGGTACTCGATCAGTTTAGGAAATCTGGTTGGCATGGACAAGTTGGGCTGAAGGGCCTGTTTTCATGCATTTAACTCTATGACTCAATGACTACCTCCATATGGTTCCCAGCTGCATCCTGATGTGCCCTGATCATACCATGTATTTCCTGTGCCTCCTGTTTGAAAATTTGAAACTGGGCCACTGAGGCCTGTTACTGGATTCAGTGAGCTCAATCATAATTGCAAGTATGTACCTGGATTCCCAGTTAGCTTCCCACATGAGAAGTGCCTATGACAATGACAGTGAGTTCTGGAGTATCAGGATCCAGTAGCACTCTTTGGGAATCTAGGCTCACCTGCATCCATTCTCAACCAGTTTGCCAAGTGATAATTCAGCTGCTTGTATCTCCAGAAGCATTGAAATAATTTCTGAAGGTTAGTCAGAGCCACATACCAAAATACAATCTCATCCTGCTAATCCCAGCAGTGATATTATGGCATAACAACTTCAATTAATTCACACTGCGATTCTTCAATACATAATCTCTGATAGACTAACGGCTCATTCTCAAATAAATTGAATAATGTACAGACAAATCAGAAGGAAACATCAATTCATCATTCATCATAAACCATTAACTGACTATGGAATGAAATGGGCAAAGCCTTTTGAGAGAACATGACACTAGGATAAAAAAATGATTGATCATTTGGAAGAGCCAAATGGAGCTGTAGTAAACTGAGTAGATGATTGTATAAAGTATGCCTACTTATCTATCTGTGACGTGTCTAATAATAGCCCAATATAAGTCTAGGTACTCATTCAGCTAACTAACTTCCAATAAACGTTCATCAAGACAAGGTTGCCTTGCTGGTAGCAAAGATTCTTGAAAGAATTGTGAATACTTTTCTGCTCCTTGCTTTGATATTTTATTTGATTTGGTAGCAGCCGAGGGTCACTAAATATGTGGTTATCAATTGCACAACAAACATTCCATCAAAATCTCAATTCAAGGGTAGTTGAGAAAGAACATTTTGAGAGAATTTGTTTGAAATATAAAGCACTTTATTGCAGTTTCAACATGACGAGAGTAAGATGCCCTGTTGCAGGGTGATGGTTATAATTTATTCTCCTTTTCACTTGCAAGCTGGTAAAATGTTCAACCATATCCTTCAAACTAAACAACAGATAGTATATTTATCAGTGAGATAGTTGCACAGAAATAAAAAATGTAAGCAACTATCAGAACAATAAAGTTTTAAATCACAGGAGGTGTAGATTTATTGAAGAAAACATCCATTTTCTGTGAAACTTTGCTGTTGACTCTTGGTAGGAAGCTTTACTTGTAATATTCTCTACCCTCGGACATTCAGAGTGTTATTAGAGCTCTTGAACTTCATATAAGGAGCAGTTGATGCAATAACTCCACAGAGGCCTATATCCCATCACCAAGTTACCCTTTATTGCATTGTACTTGACACTAGTCCAGTTTCCTCAGAGCCAGCTCTCAGATTGAACAGAACATGTGAGTCTCCTGTTTATATTTGTCAACCATGGCTCGCTGATTGGACCAGGTTAACAGCCCCAATTAGGGAACTCATATTCTATGAGGCCCACCTGGCTGACCTCATTGCAATCCCAACAGTTGATGACTCTGGGTATATACTTGAAGTTTAGAAGTATAAGGCGGATTCTCATTGAAACTTACAGAATACTGAGACACCCAGATAGAGTTGTTCTGGAGAAGAAGCTACCACTGTTACAGAGACTAGGACCTGAGGACACAGTCTCAGAGCAAAGGGACACCCCTTTAGACCTGAGACAAGGAGAAAATTCCTCAGTCCTCAGCGAGTGAACTGTGGAAATCATTGCTGCTGAAGGCCAAGTCATTGAGTATGTTTAATACAGTGACAGGTAAGTTCTTGCTTAGTAAGGGGACCAAAGGTTACGTTAGAAGGCAGGAGAATAGGATTGATAAACATTTCAGTCATGATTAAATGGTGGATCAGACTGAATGGGTCAAATGACCTAATTATGCATCTATACCTTATCAGTTATTGAGCTATTTGTTTTCTAATTTATTAGTTCTTTCATGTTAATCTCTGACATTAAACAGACTCCTCCCACAACTTCATGGCTATTTACCAAATTCCTTTATGCAGACTTTTATCAGACCTTTCCTTTATCTGTGTGTTATTTATAAAGTCCCTTTGTTGAGTCCATATGGTACTTAGTAAATTTCTCTCTGTTCAATATGTCTGTTATTTAGCACCCCAATGTTCTAGTATGACTTATTTCTCAGGCCCTTCGGATTTGCATGACTGTTATATTGCAGATCTGTATGTTAAATATGATTGCATTTTTACCATACCCTCTGTTCAGTCCAGTATGTTTGCTATTTATCACATACTTCTGCTCAGTCTGATTGTTATTTCCAGCCCTCTCTGTTCAGTATGACTGTTATCGCCAGTATGATTATTACATACCAGACCTCTCTGTCCAGTATGACTCTTATTGACCAGACTGGCTTGGTCAGTATGACTGTTATTCACCTGACCTATGTGTCCAGTATGACTGTTATTTCCAGTTCTGTCTATCAAGTATAACTGTTATTTATCAAATTCATCTGTTCACTACGACGATTAGTTATCAGGCCCTTCTTCTCAGTGTGACCACTATTTGCCAAATCCACCTTTCTAGCTTCCTATTGTCTGAGCAGAACATGTTTTCCACTGCCTTCTGTCCATTTACATCACTGTGGAGTAAGGTTCTGCTCTGCATCTCAAAACAATCCAATTTAAAGAAATGTTTATAAGCTTTAAGCAATTTCCATCTTTTATTTTGTAGATAAATGGCAAGAAAAGTAGCAACAATTTTTGAAGTTGATTGCTGCAAATATTGAATTATAATCAGGAATCAAACCAATAACGCAGGATTTGCCTTTTCACCAGTGTGCATGATAGCGTGAAAAGTTTATTTCCCCACATTTATGCAATCACAAATCAACTTGTCTCCTCAACTAGACAGTATAATAGATGAAAAAGGATGAAGATGCTCTGCATAATTAGATCCCAAATAATGATAAGAAAAATTACTCAGAAAACAGAAAGAAAACAATAGACATTTTTTTAAACATGCGTTTCTGGTAATGAGCATACCTGTTTGATGTTGCCAATTATCATATCAATAATATTTAACAGCATTGATGACGTTAAGTTTTTCAGCTATGGGCGATTAAGTCAGAGCTCATCCTGACTCACAGGTGTATCACATCGTTACAAATGGAAAATCTTCTTGTTTATCTGCAATCATATTTAGCCACAGTGAGCCACAAAACATGAATCAGGCACAATTTAATATTAAATTTTAAAATGTAACCTTTAAAGTATTAGTCACTGTAGATATAATCTTCATCAATGGAATAGAAGTTTACTCTGCATTACTCTTCCAATTTGAAGTTGTGAAGCCTTTTGTAAATAACTAACACAAGAAATAACATGAACCTAAAATTAGAGAAAATGGTGCCTGAGAGTACAAATCTTCACCTCCATTTTAAAAGGGAGAAGGCCTGTTTCCAATGACACACATTCCTCAACTTTTGTTTCAAAAATGGCAGAAGGCAAAATATGCAACAGTTATTTATTTAAAACCAGACTAGCTCAATTCTGATTTATAGAACATAGAACATAGAACATAGAAGGATACAGCGCAGTACAGGCCCTTCGGCCCTCGATGTTGCGCCGACCGAATCCTACCTAACCTATACTAGCCCAATAACTTCCAAATGCCTATCCAATGCCCGCTTAAATGACCATAAAGAAGGAGAGTTCACCACTGATACGGGCAGGACATTCCATGAACTCACAACCCGCTGTGTGAAGAATCTACCCCTAACATCTGTCCTATACCTACCTCCCCTTAATTTAAAGCTATGTCCCCTAGTAACACCTGACTCCATTAGCGGTAAAAGGTACTTAGTATCTACCCTATCTAAACCCCTAATCATCTTATACACTTCTATCAGATCTCCCCTAAACCTTCTCTTCTCCAATGAGAACAGCCCCAAGTGCCTCAGCCTTTCCTCATAAGATTTTCCTACCATTCCAGGCAACATCCTGGTAAACCTCCTCTGCACTCGTTCTAAAGCTTCCACATCCTTCCTATAGTATGGCGACCAAAACTGCACACAATACTCCAGATGAGGCCTCACCAGAGTCTTATACAACTGCAACATGACCTCAGGACTCCGGAACTCAATTCCTCTGCCAATAAAGCCCAGTACACCATATACCTTCCTCACAGCACTATTTACCTGGGTGGCAACTTTCAGAGATCTGTGTACATGGACACCAAGATCCCTCTGCTCATCCACACTACCAAGTAGCCTACCATTAGCCCAGTAATCCATCATCTTGTTATTCCTACCAAAGTGAATGACTCCGCACTTAGCTACATTGAATTCCATTTGCCACATTTCCGCCCAGCTCTGCAACTTATCTATATCCCTCTGTAACCTACCACTTCCTTCCTCACTATCCACAACTCCACCGACTTTTGTGTCATCCGCAAAAAATTTGTTCTTGTTAACATGTTCGTTCATTGCCAACAAGATTTCCACCCTTTCAGATTCCCTAATTTTATGCATGGGCAGCATGATGGCACAGTGGTTAGCACTGCTGCCTCACAGCGCCAGAGACCCAGGTCAATTCCCGCCTCTGTGACTGACTGTGTGGAGTTTGCACATTCTCCCCGTGCCTGTGTGGGGTTCCTCCGGGTGCTCCAGTTTCCTCCCGCAGTCCAAAAATGTGCAGGTTAGGTGAATTGGCCATGCTAAATTGCCCGTAGTGTTAGGTGAAGGGGTAAATGTAGGGGAATGGGTCTGGGTGGGTTGCGCTTCGGCAGGTCGGTGTGGACTTGTTGGGCCGAAGGGCCTGTTTCCACACTGTAAGTAATCTAATCTAATAACTAATCTAATCTAATCTAATATGCTGAAAATCTTTTTAATAGAGTTACCTTTGATTGTTTATGAGATGGGAAGTAGGAAGCCAAGGATTTGTAAATAGCGAAGCAAGCTTGATAATCCTGCTCCATGTGGATTTTTTTGAGTTTTCAACGTTACAACAATAATTATAATTCAGAAATACTTCATTGGCTGTAAAGTGCTTTGGAGCATCTCGAATAGGTGAACTGTGCTTTTCAGATGTGACCTGTCCTATTTTAATGAAATTTTGCTTATTTCTTTCTTTCTCAAATTTATCAGGGTTGACAATACCAGCATAATTTACACGATGAAGTGACATAATGCCATTGACATTGAAACCTTTAGTGGGGAGCTGACATGTCCATGGCCTCTTGGTACAGACAATGCTGAGCATCATTGGAGCACCCTCAACTGTGACCATGGCAACAGTGCGACTCAAATCATGGAAGGAAATCTAATGCTCCTTTTCCATCCATTGTTTTATCTTACTGATCCCACATCTCAAGATCCTCTATGACATGTGAGTTTTTGATGATGTAAGCTTGGACCTCCAGCTTTCCTCTCCTTGACCTATCACAAACTTTCATTTAAATAAAACAAAAAACTGAAGCTGATGGAAACTTCAAATGAAAAAATGAAAATATAAATTGCTGGAGAAACTTAGCAGGTCTGGCAGCATCTGTGGAGAGAGAGCAGAATAAATGTTTCAAGTCCAGTGACCCTTCCTCAGAAACATCAACTCTAATTTTTGACTTTGTTTCAGAACTTGTTCTTTTCTCCTTTAGATACCCAAGAACTGCCATCTATTGCAGCATGAAGTCCAGGTGGGACAGGAGACCAGTGAGGCAACAACATTCAATCTCAATCTAGAAACCATCAAGTCTACTCTGTCATTCAATGAGATCATGGCTGATCTCATAATCCTCAACTCCACTTTCATGTATTAACCCCAACACCCCTTGATACTTTTACTGATTAAAAGTCTGTCTATTTAAGCCTTAATCTTAATTAATGCCTGGCCTCAACAGCCCGCTACATAAAGAATTCCATAGATTCACAAACCTTGAAGAGAAGAAATGCCTCCTCATCTCTGTCTTAAATGTAAAACCTCATATTCTGAGATTATGCCATCTGGTCCTCGACTCTCCTGCAAGGGACAACACCTTTCTGAATATACCCTGAATATGCCAAATGAAAGTCACTTATGCCCTTTATTTAAGTTTAGATATAATCTACTAAAGATTGCTATTGTATCATGCACATAAGTATCAGGCCAAAGAAAGCCTCATGATATTTTCTGATTACTCCCTACCTTTGCAGATTGTGAAGCCCCCAGCTTTGTTAACACCTACTGGTCCAAAGATTTGCAGGTTAGGTGGATTGGCCATGTTAAATTGCCCATAGTGTCTCAGAATATGTAGGTAGCTAGATTAGCCATGGGAAATGCAAGGTTACAAGGATACAGTAGGTGGGTGAGTCTAGCTGGGGTATTCTTTGGAGAGCCGTTATAGACTCATTGGGCGGAATGACCTGTTTCCACACTGTAAGGATTCTATGATACTACTTCTTTCCTACTATTGGTTACGAACCCATGCCATAGGAACCTTACTTAAATTTACCCAAGAGATATTTGTATGTAGCTCCTTTAATAACAATTCTGTGTTGTTACATGTAAGTTTATTTTGTTAAAACTGCTGGTAAATGAAATTGTAGAAAGTGAATCCAGGCAGTTCATTTACAGTATATCTCTTCTGTTCTGTTTATACATAGATCCTTAACATTTTCAGGAAACAATAATGCGTCCCGTGAAAATCACTTAGGCCAAGGTGAAATCATTTTCTGGTTATGACAAGTTATTGCTTTGAAAGAATACACATTTTAGTAGAAAGCATCTTAGAATCAAAAAAAGAATTATCTCACCAACAAATTTGGCTGGATCCACACACAAAAAATGAAAGACTAGAATAAAACTTGTGGCTGAGCAACTGTAGCTGAGCATGAGTCAGTGCTATAAGAAAAGCAAGGCACGTAATTAGAGGGGAAGGAAAAAAAACAGAAATGATATGAAAGATTTTGATCAGATGAAGGTATGAGGTAGCTGAGAGTCAGAGGTTTACTGAGTAGTACAAAATTATATAGAGAATTTTGAAAGTAACAAAACCTTTGACTCATAGAACAGACCCAGTTGTCTTACAGGTGTAAAATGGCTTGGGAATTTTTGAAAAATGGCTTGGGAATTTGATCTTACTGCATTCATTTTCCAGACATAAAATTGTTGCAAATATATCCAATTTGGCAAGTAACCCATGTTTTGTAACATTGCTGGATCAGAATTGCACAGTTCATCACATCTGAGTCTTCATCTCAGAATGCTTCTAAAAAATATTTTAAAACGTCTGCTGAGGTAAGGAAAATGTTAATTTCATTTGACAAACATCTTACTGTGTATTTAACTTTCTATGAGGCTGCCAATGTGAGAGAGAAAGTAAAATACCATGACATTACATCACTTCCTGTGATTATCTATACTGTGCTTCATTGACACATTACAGAGACAGACCTAACACCTTATGATACAGATTCAGGAAACACTTGAGTTCTGCACTGAAACCAGATGTTAGACTTTTTGTATATGCAAATACAATAAAGGATGTCTGTTTCATTCCCTCTTTACCAAACTGATTTGTTCCAAATACAAGGGGCATCATGCCAGCTGAATTTAATAATGTGTGTTCCCTAGGTGTCAAAGCCATAATTGGACCAAGGTCAGCCCTTGGGAAAAAAAACATAGATTGTGAAACATGTTTCCTGAGTGTGGAGTCAACAGGAGCTGCAGCATTCATGAGAGCACTATGTTGATCCAAAGATTATTGCTAGCCAAATGTCTGGCCCTATTCCATTAATGCCATGCTGCTATGAAACATTGACAGCCATTTCAATTGAGCCAATTCCATGTGATAGCTTCTCCTTTCTTTTTCAGGACTTCACTGCAGTCATCTTCTGACAGTGCATAGATCTGTGTTATATCTATTTCCATGGTCATAAAAACATTTTGTATTGGATCTTTCCATTTTAGAGGTCTCTTTCTCTAAATAATAAAATTAATGTGAAAAATAAGAATCGTCCTTTAATTTAGAGGTATACACTGCTCTCCATTTCACTGAGATTGGGGAAACTATGGGAATATCGTTGCTAATGAGACAAACAAATCAGACCCCTGGAACTTCTTTTGGTAGAAAGCTAGAAAACTGTTGTAGTGTGAACACACTAGAACCAGAACCTTTTTATAAAGAAAATTAGAGTATCAAAAGATCACAGAAGCATTTGGATTTTCTGTTTGCTACTTGCTTCCTCTTTTACCAAAGATAACTATGAACTGCTTTTGACACTGTTACTTTAGCTGATCATTAGTCATTAAGAAAATACTTTAGCATACAAAAAGTAAAGGATTATTAACTGACATATGGTATTTTGATTGTTATGATTAAAATATGCTGATTATAAATTTTGAAATGTTTTGGTACCAGTTTGTTTACTATGCTTTATTGAATCTCAGTTTAATCCTCAATTTCATGAAGTTTAAAACAAAACTCTCAAATGGAAGATAGCATGGGAAGGCAGCATTTCTAAAAGCCTTAGATACCATGAGAACCTGATCATGGGTCTTGTCCTTTACTTTTGGTGCTAGCTAGAAAGAGCCTTTTGAATGTTGTTGTGGCTGTACCCATAGAAATTTTGTTAAATTCCTAACATGAGTGATGTAGAAAAGCAGAATTTTGAGGATACTTGAAATCTGAAATAAAAAGAGGAACCATTCAGCAGCACAGGCAGTTTCCATTGAGAAAGAAAACAGAGGTGACTTTTTTACCTTCCTAATCCACCACCCAAATCATCAATTCCCGCTTCGGAAAGTTCTATCACCTACCACTGTCCTATGCCACCCACCATCATGATCCAAATCGGATTCATTATCCAGATATGGACCAACAAGAGGTTTCCTTTATCCCTGTATAAAGCAGACAATAGATGTTTGTATATCAAATAAGAGACCATTGGATAGATGCGAGATTTATTGATTTTTGGATTTTACAGTGGTTAAAGCAAAGAAGGATAATGGAGGAAGGGGGAATTAAGTTAAACATCAGTTGTGATGCTGGTAAATGACAGAGTTCTTTGGGGCATATGATTTAATCCAATTCCTATTTTATATGTTCTCATGTTCTGCTTTTTCAGATCCATACTTGAATAATGGTTTGCCCTCAGGCAAGTAGTATCATGCCCAGCTGCAATCAGTGATATCAATTCTATGTCAGACTTGCAATGAATAAGGTAAGTTGCTTAGCTCCATGAAACCAAAAGGTGGGAGACCCTGAATAACATTCATTTTCAGCAAACACATTTTTAAAAATTGCCTAAAACTATGGAAAATAAATTAATTGTGGGAAACACTTACAGAAATTTCCATCCAAATATAGGACTTGTTTATTTTCTTATTGCTGAAATGATTGTACGTAACAGAACCAAAACTGAATGCAAACCGATTACTCTGGAACAGGCAGGACTGAACAAGACAGAAGTAAAACTAGTTATTCTCTGGTGCATGGTGTGAAAGTTACTGTTTCATGAGAGAGCTTGAAACATCTGCTCCTGGAGTTCTGTGGTATTTTGTGAGTAAGAGGAACAATCCATCCTCCGCATCATTTGAATCACACAATAAGCAGGATTTCTCAGCTGAAGCAGGAAGATTACAGCATTGACTGCCAGACGAGGCACTTTCAAGCTCTGACTGGTATCGTTTCTGATTTCTATTGCTCCCAGGAAATGTCACATCATTCGAATCGCATATTTATCTATTCTTAACAGCAGTCTCAATGAGACTTCAAACCACTGTGGGCGGCACGGTGGCACAGTGGTTAGCACTGCTGCCTCACAGCGCCTGTAGACCCGGGTTCAATTCCCGACTCAGGCGACTGACTGTGTGGAGTTTGCACATTCTCCCTGTGTCTGCGTGGGTTTCCTCCGGGTGCTCCGGTTTCCTCCCACAGTCCAAAGATGTGCGGGTCAGGTGAATTGGCGAAGCAAAATTGTCCGTAGTGTTAGGTAAGGGGTAAATGTACGGGTATGGGTGGGTTGCGCTTCGGCGGGTCGGTGTGGACTTGTTGGGCCGAAGGGCCTGTTTCCACACTGTAAGTCTAATCTAATCACTCAACATTATCAGTTAAACAGTACAGTGCATAATTGACAATCCTAAGTTACCATCAAAAACAGCATTTAATCAGCCATGATTCATTTTAAGATTTCCTTCAGTGGATCAATGTCCTGCCAAATATAAATTTCACCCCTATGATAGATCTCCTCTATCATCAGACTGTTTCTACCTTATTGAACAATAACACAAATTTGACTGAGGGAAGACCTGTTCTTTCAATCACTGTATATGGTTTGTGTATGGGCAATTAAGTGGGCCATTGATTGTTCATATGAGATGAGGCTTTCCCAAGGAGAGTGCACAAAGGCAACTGAAGTAATTAATTGATAGAAATTAAAAAGAAAATGCTGGACTGACTCAGCAGTTTCGGCAGAGAAAAACACTTTGAATCCAAATTGACCGTCCTTTAGAACTGAAGAAGAATCAGATTCAAAATACTAACTCTGTGTCTCTCTCCACAGTTTCTGCCAGAACTGCAGATTGTCTCCAGAACTTCCTAATTTACAGCATCTGCTGTACTTTACCTTTACTTGAAATAATTGGCTAATTTTGATCGTCGGTTATAAGTGACTGAATGTTTGGTCAGATGATGATCAAAAGCACAGAGAGCAATGAAATAAAAAGACAGACAGAAAAATAAGGTGAAAATTGCTATAAACCTCCAAACGTAGGCTGAATTTCAAAAGAATATTTTGGGAAATTCTGATCAATGTGAGACAGTACCTTGAAGCAATCATAGCCTTATTTAGAATACTATAGTTTTCCCAATGATGCACGATTTTTGCATCTACATTAATGCAAAAGTCAATATAACTTTTTAATGACCCTGACATTTTCACAATCATGTACGTAAGTGCAAAATTAAAAGTGAAACTGAACATGCTACACAGCATATCTTTGGGAAGGTGGATTTGTTCTGATGGGCATGAATAGAAAGTGGGAGGATAAACAGACATCTGAAAATTCCAAGTTTAAAAGTGTCACATCTGCATTTAGGTCAGAAAGCCATCCGGAAATATTTCCCATGTTTACCAAATATTCTACAGAAAAAACATACAATAAGTAAAGATGCTTCAACAACAGGAGCACATGATGTTAAAACATTTGTACATGTACTGACCAGTCAAGTAAGCTCATCATTAACTGCTCTATTTATAATAGTGACTCATGTGTACAATTTGACATGATTCACTTGAATGAGAATATCGTTAGCTTGGAAAAGTAAGATCATAAGTGTCAAAATTGAGAAATGAGAAGTTTAACATTCCAATTGGAAGTGTTGGCAATAATGTGAAACTATGAGAGCACTTCCAGCCTAGCTTGAGTTCAGCAGACACAGAATTTAAAAATGACAATGCTTAGATTATAGGGTACGGTGATGTTGATACATCAAAAAAGATGGATATATCAACAGTCATTCGTAATAACATAAAACATTGTTAGACAATTCAATCTATAGCAGCCAGAATAGATTGAAATTTACTTCACTCTAACGCTTGCATGGGCACATGTATAATAATAATAATTGAAAAATGCATTGCCTTTCAAAGGATTATAGTGTCTTGTTGGTTGACTAAATCTTGCCTGAGGACGGAATGTGTCAGATTAACAGGTCATGTTAAGCATGCAGACTCCTCCACAGCAATGATTCCTGACAGTAGTGTTTAATTGTACAAGTTCAGGCAGTGCTGTAACTGAAAGGCATTCTTGAACTGCTGGAAGTCAAGGAAAGCCATCCAATATTCTATCCAGCAATCAATTATATGTTCAAAACAAGCATTTGCATTGAGGTGAAAATACAGTGGAAACATTTTTACTAAAGGAAAAGTAATAATTTTAATATAAATGTCAGGACTGGTGATAATAAAATAATTCAGCTTTGCAGTAAGTCCTGCATATTATGCAGTTAAATGGTCGCAAGAAAAACAAATGAAAGTGCACAATGTTTGGAAGATGCCAAATTTCTTCAGATTATTTCTTTTTCCATTACATAGGATTAAATCTAATATAAGAAATTGAATGAAAAATGCAATTTTGATAAATTCATCACAGTACTTAATGCATTGTCCTGGGTCTCTAACCTGCTAAGAATAGGTAATGCTAATAGATTAATAATGATAATGGGGCAGCACGGTGGCACAGTGGTTAGCACTACAGCCTCACAGCGCCTGAGACCTGGGTTCAATTCCCGAATCAGGCAACTGACTGTGTGGAGTTTGCTTGTTCTCCCTGTGTCTGCGTGGGTTTCCTCCGGGTGCTCCGGTTTCCTCCCACAGTCTAAAGATGTGCGGGTCAGGTGAATTGGCCATGCTAAATTGCCCGTAGTGTTAGATAAGGGGTAAATGTAGGGGTATGGGTGGGTTGCGCTTCGGCGGGTCGGTGTGGACTTGTTGGGCCGAAGGGCCTGTTTCCACACTGTAAGTAATGTAATCTAATTAAGTATGGGTAAACTTTCCAATGGCTTTTCAACTTGACCATTTAGGAATTGAATGGCAAAAATGTAGTCACTCATATTCCTCCCTTGGAGTCGCTAAGATGGTAAAGATAATTTGGGCAATATCCCAAATTAAGTAAATTACTACAACGTAGCTGCTGCCCAATCCATGATGAGCAAAGAGAGGCTCAGCATTGAAAAATGGTGAACATGATCCCCATTTATTGTGTGCATACCTCTGACCATTTGGTTTTACAGTTCCATTTTGTGTCGCCTTGGAGAGGACACCTCATTATAATACTTTAATTAAAATCCACCATTCAATTACTTTGGAAGCTCAGCAACATAATGGAGATGACGGAGGGCAGGAGAGCTTCCTCAACCACAATGTTGGGCCAAAGAGTCTGGGAAAAGAGGGTAAAGGTTAAGAAGGCAGGGAAGCAGTAGCAGACATGTTAGGAAATATTTGATGACTCTTCAACAAACACACATTCCATGAAGAAAGAAAAACTCAAGAGAAGAATGCATCATCCCTAGCTAACTAAGGAAATTAAGGTTGTTTATCAAATTAAAGAAAAAAGATCTACAATGCTGTAAAGATTAACAATAAAGTAGAAAATAAGAAAAATTTTGGAAACCAGCAAACATGAGAGAAGTTGGGGTATGAAACAAAATTAGCGAAAAATATATAAACAGCCAGTGAAAGCTTTTACAAGTATAAGAAGGGAAAGAGTAGCTAAAATAAGCATTGGTCTCTTAGAAAATGAGGCTGAGGTACTAATCATGGAAAACAAAGAACTAGCAACAAACATTTAAACACTTAAAACAAACATTTTGTATCTGTCTTCACAGTATAGAACACAAAAAGAATTCAGAGAGTTAATGGGGCTAAAAGTGAACAAGTCTCCTGAACTTAATGATTTGCATTCAGGTCCTTAAAAGAAGTAGCCACAGAGATAGTGGATGTTTTGGTTGTAATTTTCTAAAATTTTCAAGATTCTGTAAAGATGTCAGCAGATAGGAAAGCCACAAATACAACCCTACGATTCAAGACAGGAAGGAGATAGAAAGCAAAGAAGACTAAAGACTCTATAAATATCAGAACCAAATTCTGGGTACTTTTGACAAATATTCAAAAACATCATTTCAAACAAGTAAACATTTATTAACTATTGATACTATTGACAGAAACATGATTTCAGCAGTGCCCCATTAGAAGTTTCTTCCCTCAGGTATTAGTTTCATATGATTTGACTGCATGTGACATCACTGATAGTGCACTCTAGCTATTAGCATAATAACTATTAGCTGCTAATGCTACACACCTCAGTCTGTTTAATGTCTGTCACTGAGGAAGTGCTAAAGTTCGTTAGTTAGAACGCAGTAAAGGACATTTGGAACATCATTGTATCATCAGTCAAAGTCAAATTGATTTTGTGAAAAAGTCATGAAAAGAAAGAGAAACTTATTAAAGTTATTTGAGGATATAATAAACAGGGTGGATAAAAAGGAATTGTTGATGTAGTGTATGAGATTTCCAAAAGGCATTTGATGAAGTGCCACATAAAAGCATAAGCCACAAGACAATTACTCAATTTGTTTGGGCATTATATGAGAATGAATGGATGATCGGCTAACAGGAAACAAAGTTAGGATGAAAGAATTTTCCGGTTGACAAATTGTGACTAGTGAAATGAAAACAAAGTTGAGGATTAGCAGATCAAGCGTGATTTCATTGAATGGTGGAGAAAACCTGATGAGCTGAATGATCTACTTCTGCTCACACATTTTAAAGTCTTATGATTCCCCACGTGTCAGAGGGATTAACATGACAGTCTCAACTATTTAAATCTCCATTAATGATTTGGATGAAGGGACAAACCACATTATATCCAAGTTTGCTGATAACATAAAGAAAGGTTGGATAGCAAGTTTTGAAGAGGATCCCTCTTTGGAGGGATATGGAAGGGTTCTGTGATTTTGCAATAACTTACGAGAGGGATAGCAACAAATATACCAATAGAGAAGAATTCTGCAAAGGTTGAATCCATTCCTAGCCATTAGTCTTATGTCTCTCACTCTTGCCTGGGGGTGTTCCTGAGGAATTTGAGGGAGTACATTAATGTTTTCTCCTCTAAAGAGAAAAAGAAAATAACCTCTTCAATCAGACAAACATAGATGGATGTGACTGAGGAAGTCAGCTACCAAAGTGAACTTCTTCCAATGTGGACACACTGTTCCAAGAATGTCAGGAGGGTATTAACACTTTCAGGAGACTATTAAGCCTGCATTCTAACTTTCCCAACATTCTTCTGCACCCTATTCTTCAATACAGTACACTTTGCCCTATTACTCACTCCTGTCTCTGCAGGCATCTCACATCCTCAACCAAATATCTAATACTCATACTCACACTCATCCTTTCAGACCCATGCCTCATAATTACTCTTCAAAATGGTGTCAAGAGGGCTTTTTTTTATGGTGGTAGTTTCCATGTTCAGGATATTAACTCTTTCCAGCTGGATCTCGGTGGCCACAGTCATAGCACACAGGAGGGGCATACAGCTGACATCAAAGCAGCTGGTGCTGTGGCTGTAGATGCTGCTACTGTAAAGCAGTGGCAGTTGTGTGCTTTCTGTCTTGGAAGCTTACCAGAGGAGGTCAGTAGAATTGCCCTTTATCTTCAAATCAATTTTTAATTAATTTTCCCTGTCTCATTCCAAAATACTGGAGCAAAATAGACTGCGCCCCAATTGATTCCTCAACATATTACTCATGAAAGCTATCTTGAACACATTCCAGGCATTCTTTCTCCACAGCATTGATTTACCCAATCTATATGCAGATTGAAATCATCCATGATTATTGTGTTCCCCCTGTTATATGGCTCTCATTTCCTGATTAGTACACTGTCTTAAATTACCACTTCTGCTTGGTGGCCTGTAGACCACTAATATCAATATTTGTTGCCTTTTGCTGTTTTTTTCAGTTTTACCCAGATTCTACATCCTATTCATTCCTTACTTTCAGTACTAATCCCACTCCTTTTTCTTTTTGCCTTTCCCTCCAAGCTGTCGAATATCCTTTAATATTCAGATCAGCTTGCAGCCAAGTATCCATAATCACAATTAATTCATACCCTTTAATTCTAGAAGCACCAGCAATTTGCCTGTCATGGTGTGAATGCAGAGTGCATTCAATGCTTTTATGTCTGCCTTTCTAACACTATTCTGCAATTTAACCCTTTTTTATCCTAGTAACTTACCTCATATATGGTACCTTATGGAATATCGTTTGGAAATCCAAATATATTATATTTTCTGATTTCTCTTTATCTGTCATGTTGTTGTCTCCTCAAAAATGTCTATTAAATGTTTCAGACATGATTTTCCTTTCATAATACTGTGCTGACTGTGTTTAATCGTTTATGTATATCTAAATGTTCTATGATTACACCTTTTATAATAGATTTGAATATTTTAACAATAGCAGATACTAAGCTAACATCACAAACTCAACATGAGGTAAATATAAAACAAAAACAGAAATTGCATAAGAAACTCAGTAGATTTGGCAGCATCTGTGGAGAAAAAGCAGAGTTAATATCTTGAGTCCAGTGACCCTCTTCAGAACGGATGGTAGCTAGGAAAAGATGATATATATGCTGTAGACAGGGGTGGGAAGGAGAAGGGACGCAGCAGATAGGTAGAGATGGAGCCCCGAGAGAGAGAACAACAGTTCGGCAGCTAAAGTGATGGATGATTGTATGCCAGAGAAAAGAAAAGCTGATAGTGGGAAGCATTTATTCTGTCTTGTACATACTTTTCTTCCCACCTGTCCTTCTGAAAAGTCATATATTCTCAAATATTTAGTTCCTGGCTTTGGTCTCCATGTAACCATAATTCCACAATGGCTTGAAGATCCTGTCTATCAACCTCTATTTGTGCCATGCATTCATTTGTTTTATTTCAAGCACTACATGTAACATTAACCTGTAAAGCTTCCCCACTATAGGTTCTCAGTCTAGTTGAGATCTTGTGCAAATGTAAGGGTTGGAGTCCAGAGCAAAGACTAGTTCTGCAATCATTGAAACGGTTTCTCAGTATTGATATCCATTAGGGTCATAGTTATAGAGTCATAGAGATGTACAGAATAGAACAGACCTGCAGTCCAATCCATCCATACCGACCAGATGTCCCAACCCAATCTAGTCCCACCTGTCAGCACCCAGCTCATATCCCTCCAAACCCTTCCTATTCATATACCCATCCAAATGCCTCTTAAATGTTGCAATTGTACCAGCCTCCACCACTTCCTCTGGCAGCTCATTCCACACACATACCACCATCTGTGTGAAAGAGTTGCACCTTAGGTCTCTTTTATATCTTTCCCCTCTCACCTTAAACTTATGTCCTCTAGTTCTGGACTCCCCTACCCTAGGGAAAAGACTTTGTCTATTTAACCTATCCATGCCCCTCATGATTTTGTAAACCTCTAGAAGGTCACCCCTCAGCCTCAGATGCTCCAGGGAAAACAGCCCGAGCCTGTTCAGCCTCTCCCTATAGCTCAAATCCTTCAACCTTGGCAACATCCTTATAAATCTTTTCTGAACCCTTTCAAGTTTCACAACATCTTTCTGATAGGAAGGAGACCAGAATTGCACGCAATATTCCAACAGTGGCCTAACCAATGTCCTGTACAGCCACAACATGACCTCCTAACTCCTGTACTCAATACTCTGACCAATTAAAGAAAGCATACCAAATGCCTTCTTCACTATCTTAACTACCTGTGACTCCACTTTCAAGGAGCTATGAACCTGCACTCCAAGGTTTCTTTGTTCAGCAACACTCCCTAGGACCTTACCATTAAGTGTGTAAGTCCTGCTTAGATTTGCTTTCTCAAAATGCAGCACCTCGCATTTATCTGAATTAAACTCCATCTGCCATTTCTCAGCCCATTGGCCCAACTGGTCAAGATCCTGTTGTAATCTGAGGTAACCTTCTTCACTGTCCACTACACCTTCAATTTTGGTGTCATCTGCAAACTTACTAACTGTACCACTTATGGTCGCATCCAAATCATTTATGTAAATTACGAAAAGTAGTGCACCCAGCACCGACCCTGGTGGCCTCCAGGCTTAAAAATAACCTCCACCACCACCCTCTCTCTTCTGCCTTTGAGCCAGTTCTGTATCCAAATGGCTAGTTCTGCCTGTATTCCGTGAGATCTAACCTTGCTAATGTGTCTCACATGGGGAATCTTGTTGAACGCCTTACTGAAATCCATATAGATCACATCTACCACTCTGCCCTCATCAATCCTCTTTGTTACTTCTTCAAAAAACTTAATCAAGTTTGTGAGATGTGATTTCCCCTGCATAAAGCCATATTGACTATCCCTAATATCCTTGCCTTTCCAAATACCTGTACATCCTGTCCCTCAGGATTCCCTTCAACAACTTGCCCACCACCGACGTCAAGCTCACTTGTCTATAGTTTCTTGGCTTGTCTTTACCACCCTTCTTAAACAGTGGCACCACGTTAGCCAACCTCCAGTCTTCCGGCACCTCACCTGTGACTATCGATGATACAAATATCTCAGCAAAAGGCCCAGCAATCACTTCTCTAGCTTCCCACAGAATTCTAGGGTGCACCTGATCAGATCCTTGGGAATTATCCACCTTTATCTGTTTCACGACATCCAGCACTTTCTCCTCTGTAATATGGACATTTTGCAAGGTGTCAGCATCTATTTCCCTGCATTCTATATCTAGTACTGGGTGACCATTTAACCAGATGTTTATTTTTATTGGTTCTGATTTGGTTGTTTCTAAACCAATTTAACTATTCCAAACCAGATATCAATGCATTTTCCAAGGTGTGTACTCTCCTGGATACTGGCCTCTGAGTTCTCTTATGCAATTTGGATCTATTGGGACCATTTTGCTGTCTTGAGTATGCATACCAGCAGCAACTGCAACGGCTTGCCAGTCCAGATGCTAAACACAATTTTAACCATTTAGCCAAGGCTTGGCTTTGTTTTCTGGTTTTTCTGTGGTGTGACCTGGACTCCCTCCATTCAGGATAGGTCCTGAGTGAGGCTATGCAGTCACCTTCATTCAAGTTGTATTCATTAACCTTAGTCAGACTGGCAAGGGTGTCCACTTCCATTGGAATACCCTGCAACTCATATGCTCCATAAGTCAGATCTATCTTTGCACAACCTTTTTTTAAATCAATAATGTTTGCACATTTGCTCGATAAAATTTTATTTGTCTAGAGCTACTTATTCTTTGTTGATGAAAGAAAGGCTGATGAATTGTTTCTAAACCAGATGCAGCCTAAAACCTATATGATTGGTCATGTCAACACTCTGGCTAAATTTAATTTTTTATGACCATGTGGAATGGGACTAGAATGGAATTGGTGCACCACAGAGTCAGTCAGAGCACATTTAAGATGGTCCTGATTTCAAACATTTGTAATCAATTAAACCAAATTGCTTGAATTGTCTCAATAATGGCTCATCATACAAGCTCCATTGTAAGTAACTGAGAAATTCTTTGACCTTAAATTACCATTTAAAATTAACAGAGTTAAATTATTTACACAAATAAATCATAGTCTAATTGTAAGGATATCCTGTTTCTAAAACTTATTAATTAACCTTTATTTAGACTCTTGTGAAGTGTCTTGAGATGTTTTCTGAAAGTTAGTGTTTGTTACATTTTTATCAACAGCAAGTGTCAGGCTTCACTATGAATACTTGCTTGGGCAGGATTCAGCAGAGACTTAAAAGCATCTTTTATAAATTGTTCTTTCATGTTCAGTCAACTTTGATGAGAATACTTCAGAGAAAATACTGAGGGCACAATCAATAGAAAATAATGTGAATGTCCACTTGAACTCATCCATGAAATACACCCTCCATTTGTACCTTGTTTAGTGGATAATTGAAAAGCTCTTGATCCACTACAAAGTATTCTTTGATAAAGTAAACACACCTGAAACTAGGCACTTTATATTGATTGTTTACATTTATTAATTATTATGCAAATAAGTTACAGTCAATGAAAATTTAGTCTCCATTGAAAGCTCAGATGTTGAGAGATCAATCCAATATATTAATTACTTTGAAATGTTCTGTTTGATTTATGGTCATTTGTTCTTTTCCCTGTCTAATCTTACACTCTTGTTGTGCCATGAACTATTAAATGATCAACCAATTAAAGCAAGCATAAAATGTAAGATTTCTTTAGTCTCTTTATTACAATTAATTTAGTGAGCTATATCCCCTGAACAACCTGAATACTGGTGAGTATGGCAAGATTATCACATTGACAAAACGCTGTTGAGTATTCAATCCAAAGTTTGACCAGCAAGGCAAAAGTGTTACTAGTGAGCGGCAATGGTCCTATTTATATATATTAATTTCCCAATCGTACCAATTCCCTCCCCATTGATATGCAGTTGGCACTTTTTCCATGCACTGGGGAGAAATGAGACAGTGACAATTCCCAAGGTGTAGACCAGAGCAGGTACTTGGCAGCTCCACTTTCTCCCTGAGGCAGCCATCTTGGCCAACTTTCCCCAATGTCTTTGGGTACACTCTCTGAGCACTGATCACCTGCAAACACCATCCATGGTGTTTGGCATTGGACATACTCCAGTCTCATCACATCATCACAACACATCTCTGACCCATGTAGACCACAGTTATCTGCACTTTGGAGCACACCAGTTTTTTTTTTCATGATGCCACTAGCAGATCACACTGCATGCAGGATAGGAGCAGAGTGTATCTCAGGGCCCTTAGATGGCTCTCTGAACATTACTCAGTTGGTGCCGATTTGGATGCTCACTGTATTTGTGTTCTGTATGCCTTGCCTTGCTTTGCCTTTTAGTGTTTTTCTGTTTCATTCAGAAATCACAGTTTCATTGTTCTTCCCTCTTGACTTACCTTTTAGCCCAGACACAGAGTTAGACTATATGCCATCTAAGTTCCCTCTTAGTATTTTTCTTCTGTGTGCACCTCTAGTGTTTATGTGAAGCAGCAACCTCTGAAACCAGAAGTTAATATTAGGCAGGGAATCAGCACACCAATCGGTGACCAACGGAATATAACTTCAAGTTAATCAGTACCTAATTACAAGAGCACAATTTAAACAGAAAATGGCTGCTACCACATCTGGAATGGCTGGAGTGAGTGTTTTTTTTTCTCTGAGTGAGAGGGTTCTACATTTGTGCAGTGTGAAGTCCTTTAAAGGATAATGATATGAAAAAGGCATTCACACAGTACAACTTAAAGACATCTTTTATCACGTAATGCTGTATGTGGATTTCCTGTGGATCTGTTGTGTCAACTAAAAGTCCTGGCCACAAGCAATCTTAGCCACATCTTTTGATATTAATCCTAATACTGGCTGTGAAGCATAAGTTTTGTTGTGTGGGTTAGACTCATGCAGTCATAGAATCATAGTCATACAGCACGAAACAGATCGTTCGATTCAACTAATCCATGTTGACCATACTCCCAACCAAACTAGTCCCACCTGCCTGCACCTGGCCCATACCCCTCCAATGCATGTACTTACCAAATTGTAACTAAACCTGCATCCACCACTTCATCTGGAAGTATGTTCCTCACATAAATCACTCGCTGTATCAAAATGTTGTCCCTCATGTATTTTTAAAATCGTTCTCCTCACCTGAAAGAAATGCCCCTCTCTTTATAATTCCCAGCAACATTATGGTAAATCTTTTCTTAACCCTCTCCAGTTTAATACTATCCTTCCTGTAACAGCACAACTAGATTTGTACACAGTACTCCAGAAGAGGCCTCACCAACATCCTGTATAATCTCAACATGATGTGCCAACTCCTATACTCAAAGGTCTAAACAATGGAGCCAAGCGTGCCAAACATCTTCTAAGCCACCATGTCTACATATGATGCAAACTTCAAAGAATTATGTACATGAACCTCTCGTCTCTTTGCTCTATAACACCACCCAAAGCCCTACTTTTAATGATATAAGTCGTCCCCTTACCAAAATGTAGTACCTCACCTTTATCCAAAGTAAACACCCTCTGCCATTCCTCAGCCCATTGACTCAATTGATCAAGATTTATTTGTAATCTTAAATAACCTTCTTCATTGTCCATGATGCCACTAATTTTGCTGTTATCCTCAAAAGTACTTTTTCGCCAAAGCTGCAATCGTCTTCCAAGGTTCTAATACTTGTAGAAGGGGCAGGAACTCCACACTTTGGACTATGAAATGTCCACATCATTATACTATATGCAATGCCGTCTTTCTTGGGTATTGTGAGGGTTGGGGTAAAGGTATCATTATTGCTGCCACACATACAATTTCCAACTGAATGTGCACTAAAGGGCTTGAGCAACATAAACCTGATTCAGGTCAATGTGCAAGGTTCATGTTCAGATGTTCTCCAAGTCTCTTTTTTGGTTACCATCATGTCCCAATGTTTGGAGGATGTTTCTGTGTGTGTGTGTGTGTGTGTGTGTGTTTATGTGTGTGTCATGTGTGTGTCTATGTGTGTGTATGTTTGCATGTATGTGTGTCTGTATGTGGGTGTGTATGTGTGTCTGTGTGTATACATGTGGGTGTATATGTGTGTATGTGAGTATGTGTATATGGGTTTGTGTATATGTGGTGTGTGTGTGTCTGCATGTCTGCATGTGTGTGTGTGTGTGTATGTGGTGTGTGTATATGTGTGTGTTGTGTGTGTGTCTGTGTGTGTATCTGTGTATGTATGTGTGTATGTCTGTGTGTATGTTTGCATGTGTGTGTGTATGTGTGTGCATATGTGAGAGTGTATGTTTCTGTGTGTGTATGTGTGTATGTATGTCTGGGTGTGTATATGTATATGTGGGTGTGTGTATGTGTGTGTGGTGTGTGTGTCTGTGTGTGTGTCTGTGTGTGTGTATGCGTGTGTGTGCATGTGTATGTGTGTGTATGTTGTGTTTGTGTGTATGAGTGTGTTTGTTGTGTTTGTGTGTGTGTCTGTATGTATGTATGTATGTGTATGTGTGTGTCTGTGTGTATATGTGTGTGTGCATATGTCTGTATGTGTGTATGCGTGTATGGTGTGTGTGGTATGTGTGTATGTGTGTATAGTGTGTGTGTGTATGTGCGTGTGTGTGTATGTGTGCATGTATATGTATTTATATGTGTATGTGTGTGTGCGTATGTGTGTGTGTGTGTGAGTGTGTATGTGTATTTGTGTGTATGTGCATATGTGTGTGTATGTGTATGTGTGTATGTGTGTGTGTGTGTGTGCGTATGTATGTGAGTGTGTATGTATGTGTGTGTGTCTGTATATGTATACGTGCGCTGTGACTGCTCCGTGGCCATATGATTCAGGGTGGTTTCATTTCTGATATTGCTCACAAACACTCATTTGAACCATCCCTAATGGATCTAGGCAGTGAAAGTGTAGCTGTCTCTGTGTCTGCTGCATTAAGGTCTGCAAAATGAATGCATGAGAAACTTGTGCATCTGGAAGCTCAGACTGGCATCATCCTCCAGTGGAAGTGGAACTACTTCCTGCTGCAGAGTTTCCTGCTTTAGATGCACTCACAATGCTATAAAGATGCAAAGGCTGCTTGGATTCCATTGAATGCCGTGCAGATGAGTGTGGGGAAATGGCACCATCCTTTCAGAGATAATGCTCAGAATGCCATGTCATCATGTCCAGCGTATGTGCAATGCAATGTCTTTTTTCTAGAGGGCCATAAGATGTTTCGTCCAAATCAGGTTCCCAAGCAGGTCATGTGTAGGAGCTTGCTCTAGCTTAGCGAGAGGCCTCTGCTTAATCTTTGGATTCTCTGCTCTGGGCAACTATAGTATGTACCAAGACTATGTGATGGATGATGAGGGTCTGTGAGAGCTGCAGTTTAACAACAACATTACGTCATTCTTCAGATAAAACAGTACTTATAGTACCCTATAGTGGCACAGCGGTGATAGCTGAAGCAATGCAGATAGGACCTCTTTGTGAACCTCATTCAGTACAATTGAATTGTTTGAAGTCATCTTTCACTGACCGTAAATGTTTTATATTGCTGAGGCCAACATCCCCTGTATAATCCCTACTGCAAGTGCGGGTTATGATTTGATCTGTTTGTGTTTCAGGTTAAGGTTGCAAACTGATTAAAGCCTTCACGACATCCAGTGGTTCAATCCTGACAAAGGTTCATGTTAACATAGGCATTATGGAAAGGATAACTTTCATTTAGACAAGATTTGACCATCATGTGGCACTAAGGATGGTTAGCCTCTCTACTGTTATTGTTGTAATTGCAGCTAAAATGATATCTCAGCTCTCACAGCTCATGATGGAAAGTGAACATATATTTACAAATATTATATGTAATTACAATGACGTCTCACCCATGCTGCCTATGTGCCCTTGGAACTTTCCTCCTACCTACTATAATTAGGTGCAGATGGGTACTGTGGATCTGGATGAAGCCTGCCTTTGGCCTGGGAGTTTTGGATAAGGGACTTGGCCAGATGACTCAACATCCTCGGCTTAAACACCTACAGGGTTTGGATTGCAGGTGGAGGGTTGAATATCTCTAAAGTGTCCCAGACTACTGTCTTGATAATTACTGGCACCACCCTATTACTCAAGAGGAATGAGATCAAGGTCACATGCCCACATGTTACTTTGCAGTTGTGCTAAGCCACTTCCTTTAGTACTCTCAGATGTAGATCATCAGGTCCCGTGATTTGTCAGCCTTTGACACCAAAAAAAAAATTTCCCAGCACCATTTTCTTACTAGTACTGATTTCCTTCAATTTCACCCTTTCACTAGACTCTGGGGTGTTGGGTTTGATGAAAGTGAGTGAGGGAAAATGCTATAGACAATACTAGTGGTAGACCATGAGTCTTAATGGGAGATAGATGCTGTAGCAAAGTATGAGTGAATGTAAGCTAACATAGATATGATAGTGGTACCATTGTAGAGCACTGGTGGTGACTAACCTTCCTCCTGCATTATACTAACCTTGGTAGCAATCTCCCATTGGTCTGGCAGAATCTCGTGCCATGATCACCACTGGTGAGTCTGAGGAAAAGGAATGGTTCTCTGTTGTTTTAGCCTTAAACATGATATTTCCAAACCAAATCATCAAGGGTTGATTGTTAAAGGTTAATTGGACATGGCAATAAGAAAATGAAGGAAGATACATGAAAAACAGATTCAGTGGAAAGCAGCTTGTTTTGGCTGGCAATAGCATTGTCTTGTTTGGGAATGGGCTGTTTTACAGCAATACCTGGATTTGTTTGTGACAACCTAAAAACAGAAGAATGTTTGAAAAAGTACTCAGAATGGCAATACAGCAGTAATCTCAGATTCATAATAATATTAATACTGGGAACTTTTCTCAGCTCTTGGGCCCTCTCATTATTGATATCTTTCACCACTGGACTGGGGTTTGTGAGACTGGTGCTGTGGAAACTGAGATAGCGCTCCAAGTGCAAGTCAACACCCTGGCGACCGTAACAGACAAAAGGCAGTGAGACTGACTTGTGGAAAATGTCTGAAGTACTTCAAGCGAATCGATTCACTCATTAGTTTGAATATATCGAAGCTAATAAATTTGTCTTTTATTAAAATGCATGTATATCCTTGTATTCATTTTGATCAGATCCGAAAGAACCCATAAGGAGTTCTCAGGATTACAAAACTCTTAGCACTGCGAGCATGGTCTGAGCAAAATGTTCAAGAAAGGAAAGGAGAAAAGGAAGACCAAGGGAAGACTTCTCGAACATGTTGGTTGGAGAGCATGATGCTGCCCCCACCACTTTAACAAGACCAAAGCATTCCATGCCAAAAGACTGTTTATCCTCTACTTTCAGCGAACCTTCCTCAATTGTCATGGTTGTATGTTTTCTTTAACTAACCAATGTATCACAAGAGTAATGGTTTCATTGGCTTCAAGTTTGAGAATATGTGAGAAGCAGCAGTCTTTCAACTGAAATTGTCATATCACTGGCATATTCAGAAATGAGACTGATAGTTTAATGGAAAACATAGGATCATTGGCAGTATTGGAAATTGCAGATATGTGCAATAGTCATTGTGAGTGTGTCCTTGATAGGCTTTTGAGAGGTTATGAAAGGAACAACTGGGTTAGGAACTGTCTGTAATAATTTAGCTTACGGTACCCATTTGTGTGATTTACAGTTGGATAAAGAAAATACAAAGCCCTGGGAATTGGTTAAAGAGCTACAAAGTAAAAATGATTGCCAACAGGAAAGCATTGTACTCACTATGTGCAATACAAAGAAAATGCTGTGGGTAGACCCAACATAGCTATTGGACAAATTGGATATTGATATTGAAACCAATGATGGAATGGATTTGTCCCTTGATATCTCTAAAAAGCAAAACACTCCAGACAGAAATCTGTGAACAGACAGCAGCTGGGATTGTTATCTTGCAAGACAAAGCAAATAGCCTTGAGACTGTAGCTGACAGCACTTTGTCTTCTGTCCCATTCCTGTGTGCTGAGACAAAGCTGGTGTGTAATGTCACCTCGGGACCGGAAGGGGTGGACAAAGGAGTAGGACCCTTAGGCACACTTAGGAAAGAGATTAACAGTAAAGCTGAAGAAGCCTCTGTGAAAATTGGATTGTATTCACAGAGAGTTCCCATGACAGTTACAAGAAGGCCATCGCTTACATTTAGGAGAAAGTGAAGACTGCAGATGCTGGAGATCAGAGCTAAAAAATGTGTTGCTGGAAAAGCGCAGCAGGTCAGGCAGCATCAAAGGAACAAGAGAATCGACATTTCTGGCATAAGCCTTTCTTCAGGACTGAGAAGAGTGTGCCAAGCAGGCTAAGATAAAAGATAGGGAGGAGGGACTTGGCGGAGGAGCGTTGGGAATATGGTAGGTGGAAGGAAATTAAGGTGAGAGTGATAGGCTGGAGAAGGGGTGGGGGAAGAGTGGTCGGGAAGAAGATTGCAGGTCAAGAAAACGGTGCTGAGTCTGAGGGTTGAGACTGAGAAAAGGTGGGGGGAAGGGAAATGAGGAAGCTGGAGAAATCTGCATTCATCCCTTGTGTTTGGAGGGTTCCTAGGCGGAAGATGAGGCGCTCTTCCTCCAGGTGTTGTGTTGCAATGGTCTGGTGATGGCAACATGACGCCTGGAGGAAGAGCGCCACATCTTCCGCCTCGGAACCCTCCAACCACAAGGGATGAATGCAGATTTCTCCAGCTTCCTCATTTCCCCTCCCCCCACCTTTTCTCAGTCCCAACCCTCGGACTCAGCACCGCCTTCTTGACCTGCAATCTTCTTCCCGACCTCTCCGTCCCCACCCCCTCTCCGGCCCATCGCCCTCACCTTAACCTCCTTCCGCCTATTGTATTCCCAACACCCATCGCTTACATTTGACTGAAATCAGTACTAAAACAAAGAGTAATGTCAAAAAGTGTGGTGCTGGAAAAACTCAGACGGTCAGTCAGCAGCCAAGGAGCAGGAGAGTCGACACTCATTTGATTGGCTGAACTCGTCCTCACCCTCAACAATTTCTCTTTAAAATCCTCCCATTTCCTCCAGACCAAAGGAGCACCCGCATGGCCCCAGCTATGCCTGCTTTTCCATCGGGTACATGGAGCAGTCTATCTTCTGCAGCTACACCGGCACGACTCCCCACCTTTTCCTCCGCTACATCAATGACTATATTGATGCCACCTCGCTCTCTTACAAGGAGATTGAACAGTTCATCAACTTCATGAATACCTTCCACTCCAACTTCAAGTTCACCTGGACCATTTCGGACAACTCCCACCCCTTCCTGGACCACTCCATCTCCATTTCCGGCGACCACCTCAACACAGACATCTACTTCAAACCCACCAATTCCCTCAGCTACCTTGGATACACCTGATCATGCCCAGCCTCCCGTAAAAATGTTATCCCTTATTCCCAATTCCTGACTAATTCCTTTACCCCTGACTAATGCACCTAACACTACGGGCAACTTAGCATGGCCAATTCACCTAACCTGCACATCTTTGTACACAGAAGAACCTTGATTATCCAAAGTACATGAGTGGGCAGTATTTTGTTTGGTCAATCGAAATCCGGATAACATAGTTTAGCCGAGCAGTGGGACCTTGCGATCTTGCCAGCTAATCCATTATTCGATAATTGAATGCTGGATAATCGAGTTTCCTCTGTCATCACATTGTTTCTTTTGGAAGGTGGTCTTAAGTAAAAAAAAAAGAAAATTTTTCTTTAAGACAGTTGAAATTTAAATTGCCAGTTTGAATTTATCAGAAGATGTAAATAGTTTTTTGAACAATGTACATGAAAGTGCAACATGACTTGACCTGGTCACTTGGGCCATGCCCTTCCTGGGACTAGCACAGCTAACTCTTTCTGCTGACAGTTTTAATCTCCTCACACACTCTCTGTGTGAGGGAATATATGGTTTTGGACAGGAATAAATTCTAGTGTTTATTAACCCACTGGGCTTCTTCCAGAGCCAAAGTGGATTTTGTTCTTTTTGCTTTTGAACAGGTTTCAAGAACACAACAAGGGAGCTGGACATCTTATGGAGACAAATTAGGAAATCAGGAGAATCCTGAGCTTACTTCAGTTACTGGGATCTCCAGCATAAGAGGATTGCTTAAAACCACAAAGAATAGACATAACTGTTTCTGAAATTGAGACTGATTTTTTTTATTCATTCATGGGATGATGTGTCACTGACTAGGCCAGCATTTATTTCCCATCCCGAATTGCCCAGAGGGCGGTAAAGAGTCAACCACATTGCCGTGGGTCTGGGATCACATGTAGGCTAGACCAGGTAAGGATGGCAGTTTCCTTCCCTAAAGGACATTAGTAAACCAGATGGGTGTTTCCAACAACTGGCAATACATTTATGGTCATCATTAGACTCTTAATTCCAGATATTTATTGAATTCAAATACCACTATCTGCCATGGCAGAACTTGGTTACGCAGAACGTACAAGTTGCTAGTTCAAGCGCACAAAGAAAAATTCCATTGAATTTTGAAGAGCAGATAAATTTAAAACTCTACATTTTAATTTAAAACAAGAACGTATTGAAAGAGTCTGGGTGGTTTTAATTTGTATCAGTGTAAAATGCGATAAATTATTGCAAAGAAATTAATTGACCTCAAATGAAATCTGAGTCGAAAAGTGTGACGCTGGAAAAACACAACCAGTCAGGCAACATCCGTGGAGCAGGAGAATCGACACTTTGGCCATAATCTCTTCATCACTAATGAAACCTGTTGGCCCAACAGCACTACAGGGGCTGTACACAAAAGACACCCTTGAGTCTAATATTGGCAATTTTAAATGGCGTCAAAAGAAGGAAAGTCAAGTAGAATCTAGCAAGTTGTATTTGAGAAAATTATACGTACTTATATGTTAGAAAGATCAAAAGAGTGAAATTTGGTAATTCTGGAAACTATGCAGTAATATTTGTTTGTCTCTTTTAAAGTTATTGTGAAAATAGACTTCCTTTTCATTTAAACTGGACAGTAAGGTTTCTCCAGAGATCCTGTATCAGTTATAATGGTAATTAATTAGGGGAGGGTGTGGTGATGTCAATTTAGAATAAAATAATAACAGGGAAAAAATGATACAGCATCAAATGGAATAGAATAGAATCCTTACTGTGTAGAAACAGGCCCTTTGGCCAACGAGTCCAGACCGACCCTCCAAAGAGTAACCCACCCAGACTCATTCCCCTACCCTATACTTACCCCTGACTGATGCACCTAACTTACACACCTCTGAACACTATAGGCAATTTAGCATGGCCAATTCACCTAACTTGCACGTCTTTGGATTATGGGAGGAAACTGGGCACCCGGAGGAAACCCACGCAGATACTAGGAGAATGTGCAAACACGTGGAGATGGGTCTGACTCATTTAGACGTAGTTAAATGGAATATATCCAATGAAATCAAAGTGCAAGTAGAATTCAATAATTATCAGTTTTTTTCTTGGAGATATGTGAGGCTTTGCCATGCAATATTTTTTAAAAGGGAACTGAATTGGATGATTTGGTCACCAACCAGAACACCAAGTGAGGAGGATACAACGTTTGATCTTCCGGAAAGATTGTCTTAAAGTTGACGATTAATGGCATAGTCTTGGGATAGCAATGTAAGTGTACAGAGGTGGTTATTACATCTGAAGTAACTAATATACTGGAATGCATTGCAAAAATGAACAGAAGAATGGGTCTCAGGCATATTCACCTACTTAACAAAATGGTTAGTGTGGAAGAGCACAAAAAACATTGTTTGAATAATAAGGCACTGACAGACAATCCATAGAGAAACTGACTTTAAAACAATAAAAGTGTTAATGATGAGAGGGAGGTAAAAATTACAATTGGAGACTAAGAGAATAATAATGAAGAAATATCCACAGGATGGGAAAAAGTGAAGGAAGAGCGGAAGAATCTTGTAAGTTCATGCGTAACCTGTCACCAGTTAAACATGAGCCATTAAACTTTATCACGTCATATCAGCTTGTGACCATTGAACAAAATATATGTGCTTATGTAAGGTCTTCATTATCTATTTCAAAGATATCAAGTGATGGAAGTTTAGTGTTAGAATTAAAAATGATGTCTCCAAAGCAGATCATTAAGGGTTAATCATTAAGACTTAACTGGACTCTGCAATAAGTAATTCGAAAATACATGAAAAACAAGTTTAATGGAAAGCAGCCTGTTTGGCTGGTTGGTTTGCGAATGGGCTGTTTTACAGCAACACCTGGATTTGTTTGTGACGACTCAAGCACAGCGGAAACGTTAGGTATGTACTCAGAATGGCCAAACAGCAGTAATATCAGGTTCAGACTAGTATTAATACCGATGAATTTTCTCTATTCTTGGGTCCTCTCACTAGCAGAACCTTTCACCATTGGACTAGGGTTTGCAAGATCGGTGCTGTGGAAACTCAAATAGTGCCACACACCACCCAGGAGTCCCTGACAGATGGAAGGCAGTGAAACTCACTTACTGAATATGTCTAAAATAGTTGAAGTGAATAAATTCACTTATTAGTTTGCATGTATCAAAAGTAGATTAAGTTAATAAATTTGCTTTATATTGAAATGGGTGTGTAGTCTTTTGTTCATTTTGATCAAACCTTAAGTAATCAATTAGGCACTTTCAGCCTAACAATTCACCCTCCCTCTCCATCACCTTATCTATCAGGATCCCCAAGCCCCTCTTAGCAAATCAGGATGCAAATTTACCTTGGTTGACCATTTCTGACGCAATACTTTGACACTGGAACTGCAAACAGCAGATAATGGCTCTCAATGATTGACCTGATGTACAACTAGAGTTGGAATACAATGCAGGTAACCAAAATCGCAGAGATGCTGGCAGTGGTACTTGCTACTGGCGAGCATGAAATAGTGCAAGACTGGTAGCATGGAGACAAGGTGAATGAGAGAACACACTAGATACCAGGGACAGAAACCCTCTTCAAAATTGCCTGAAGTTGATCCTTACCTGATTTTTGGTAAAATTCAGCCCAGCAATAGTATTGAAAGATTAAGATTTTCTTTTTAGTGAGTTAGGAGACAAATCATTGCAAGATGCTTTTGCTTTTCGGAAAAATTGTTATAGAATGTATTCTTAGTAAAATCTCAAGCCGTCTGGTTATCCATCAAATTAGAATGATCAGAACAATGTGGAACATATTAAAGAAAATATCTCCACTCCTACTCTTTAAATTCTAAACATTTTGAAATGAGTCCTGTGTAAACTTATGAAGGTCACAGGATGTCCAAAGAATTCGCAGTGTCATATCCAAATGGTGTGAAATGCCTCCTCGCGGTACTTTTACAACGTTACACTCGACTGTCAGTTCGGAACCACTAAGGGATGCAAACACTATGGTACAATTCTATCTTCAAACTTTACAAGATCACTGAACTTGAGTTAAATTTCAATTTCCGATGCAGGAGAAAATGGGGCTGGAGTGGGGGGAGGTCAGATTTCTCATGATGTGGCTTCATTCAAAAGATTCCTCATTGCGTAGACAATGGTGCCTGTTTCAAATCTCCCACACTGCTACAAAAATATTGTGGCACTTCCTTCACTTTGATTTTTATTTGTCAGTTTTCCCATTTGATATTTCACAAACTTCTGTTCTTCCCCAAACATGAGAAGGCTAAGAGCTATATAAATCACCCTGACAGCACAAGATATCAGATACTAAAAGAACTCCAATTTTCTGAAGCTATAAATAAGTCTAGAAGTTAAATGATGATTAAAGGCGTTTCAATAACCTAAATAGCTTGAGGAGGCAGAAAATCGCTATTGGTGCTTTTTGGGACATTAACATGTTACCTATATTGTTAAGGAAAACCTGACACTTAACTTCAGTGAATAGTTCCAAGAAGGGTTAATCCAACCAAATTATAGATCACAACAAAAATATGTCAGAGCTGGAAGCAATAATAAAACTGAATTTTTCTTCCAGGGCTGCTAATCCCTTAATTGGAAAACTGTAGACTGGGGCTCATGTTCTCTTTAAAGTATCATTGCAAATTCAGATCTAAATCATGCCTTTTACTGTCAGTGGCATGAAAGGATAACATTATACAATGCTCTTCACTCCAGACAGGTTGACTAGATTGAAACTCCAATAACGTTTGAACTCCGTCAATGACTATTGATCCTTGAACTACAGTGGGATTATTATTTGTAGATTTCAATCACTGAAAGAAATGGTTCTGATTTCCAACAGGTATCATAGTACACAAGCTAGTGGGCAAATTTAGTATTTCAAATGATGTGTCATTAAAAAGAAGTCTGGTTGTACACTTTTTGAAACATTAGTCGTGCCCAATTAAGGCAGACATTATGTATTACATTAATTGAAATATAAAAGTGAATTATCTACAGCTTTGTTCAGGAGAATGATTTGTGAATAGATAAAGCAAATTCCCATGCTTCTGTTGGGATGGCAGGTCCCTGTGCGTTCAGCAGAAATATCATCTTCTCCATGTTCAAGTACTGCATCAGGATTTCTTTCAAAAATTATCTTCTTTGTAAGTTCTGCTGCTGGTCAAATTCTTCTGATGTAAAGAGATGAATTGAATATTATTTAATGAATCTAAATGCCAAAGCAAGTTTTATTTTGTTACAGCATGTAACAACAATTTTAACAAGAGATCAGCAACATCTTTAAATAAAGGCAAAATGTCGCCATTTCAGCAACTGAAAATTACTAATAGGTGACAGAATATTTCATAATCGCAGAAAATTCAAGGTTTCTTCTCAATAATGAGGCCTGTTAATGTTTACATAAAATAATATGAGGCAATGGAAAGTGAGTTTTGTATTGATCCGTCAAAGGATATTATAGGATTTTTAAAAAAGACTAAAAATTACATCCCATTTAAAAAATAATTGATAGCAATGTTTTCATGTTCTTGAGCGAGACGAAGTTCATAACTTAAAGAACAAATGAAAAGAGAGTAGGAAGAAGCTATTCAGCCCCTTGAGCCTGGGGCTGAGGTAGTAATTTAGCAAGATCGTGGCTAATCTGATTGTGGGTTTACGCCATCATTCTGCCTGACCCCATAATCCTCAAATCACTTCGACGTCATCAGGGACACAAAGCATTTGGTAATTAATCACTCTTTGATAAACATCCTGTTCAATTTTCTCTTGTACTCTACACTTGCTGAAGTTTCAGTATGCCATGCAATATTTAGTCATTAAAGTTTTCAGAAAATGACAGTATCTTATGGAAATGTAGGTGTGTGAGCCAACATAAGTCCTCTCGTTAACGTCAATTTGAAAGAAAAAAAATTCAAATGATCAGCAGTATTGAACCTCCCTTTCTGTTATTACTTGCCTTAGAATCATAGAGTCCTACAGCATGGAAACAGACCCTTTGATCCAACCAGTCCATGCTAACCATGTTCCTAAACTAAACTTGTCCCACTTGCCTGCGTTTGGCCCATATCTCTCCAAACCCTTCCTGTTCATGAACTTCTCCAAATGTCTTTTAAGTGTTGTAACACATCTGCATCCCCCACCTCCTTCTCTGGCAGTTCATTTCACACATGAATCATTCTCTCTATAAAAATGTTGTCTCTCGTGCTTTTTAAAACTTTTTCTTCTCACCTTAAAAATATACCCCATAGTTTTGAACTCACTATCAACCTGGAGAAAAGACACTTGTAAATCACCTTATCTATGCCCTTTATGATTTTATAGACCTCAGTAAGGTCATGCCTCAACCTCCTATGCTCCAGTGAGTGAAGTTCCAGCCTATCCAATTTAATTTCATAACGCAAACCCTCCATTCCCAGCAACATTCTGGCAAATCTTTTCTGAATCCTCTCCAGTTTAGTAATATTCTTCCTGTGATAGGGAGACCAGAGCTACACACTGTACTTCAGAAGAGGCCTCACCAATATCCTGTGCAAGTTCACATGATGTCTGTGGGATCCTGTTCAATTAACAACCTCTCTTATTCAGCAATCA
Organism: Hemiscyllium ocellatum; assembly: GCF_020745735.1. NCBI lineage: Eukaryota > Metazoa > Chordata > Chondrichthyes > Orectolobiformes > Hemiscylliidae > Hemiscyllium > Hemiscyllium ocellatum. Next base: position 33,931,945 of record NC_083426.1, on the reverse strand, counting down.
CTGCATATGTTCAAGGCAGCGATAGAATCCTGAAGTACAGTTCTTACAAGAGCCCCTTTATACACAGTTCTTACATATATTAAAATTCCATTAATGTGGTGTTACTTTTTTATCTCTAGTGCACAAAAGTTTGAAGGGCTTCTGTCTTGGGAGAGAGAGGAGATGGGTTGAAACAAATGTTAAATGCTGGCTGCTCCTTCCGATGGGATATCTGTCCTGTTTGCATAATTAGGAGGTGTTAGTCCTTTTGTCTTTTAAGTTAGTAAATATTAGTTAAAATGCCAGGCCTATATGCTCTAAATACATTAAAAACTGTAGTTATACTTAATAAAACAATAAATGATATTAAACTGATTACTGCAGCTGGGTTATGAGCTTTATTTGCTATTTGTTGATATGAGTTTCATTCATTCATACAATTTCATGGAAGTGCTGTTTTGTCAATTAGATTCTTAAAGGGATAATGGTCCAGTTAAAAGGTACTTAATCTATTCAAGTCCAGGAGATGGTTGGTAAGGGCTGATTAATATTATAATGTTTTGTGGAGACTTAATGCGGAATGTATTGTTCTGTATGCTACACTAGTTCAGAGGTAAACACTGCTTGTAGCAAGGACTGTTAAGCTGTGAAAATGCAGTAAAATATAGTGAACTGGTGAGTAAATTTATAAAGATATCCTATAACACAATATCTCATAACAATATCGCGTATGTCTCAGCTCCTATTCTTAAAGTTCTCAGCAATGAAGGCAAACATGATCAACATCTTTTAAACTACCCTATCTACATGTGACATAAATTTCGAAGAATTATGTACCTGAACCCCTAAGTGTCTCTGTTCTACAGCCCAGGGTCCTAGCATTGTTTGTATAAATCCTGGATTTGTGTTACCAAATACAAATACCACACAATTACCCAAATTAAATTCCATCTACTATTCCTCAGCCTATTGACCCAATTGATTAAGATCTCTTTGTAATTTTGGATAATCTTCTTCACTGTTCACTGTGCCACAAATTTTGATGTCATCTACAAACTTATTAATATGCCTCATATACTCTCATCCAGATAAAGGATCAGAGTATCTGTGTATACTGTGTATCAAAGTAACAGGGCTGGTTGCTTTGTTAACACATTGGGCTGAATTTTGCCAACAATCTTTAAATGTCAATTTTACTGAGTTTCGTAGAGGGTTTGTCCCCAAGAGCTTTAGCAACTATAATCATGCAATTTTCCACTACTCAACTTATTAAGTATGCATTACACCACTAAACACTGCTTTTGTGCAATCTTGCAATCAGCATCAGCAAAACTTTCACCGATGCCAAGATCTCGGCTAGCCGTTAAAACTTTGGGTTGAAAACTGAATATTTCTTTTGCTTGACAACAAGAATCTTATTTTTCCATTTCCAACTGACTTACCATTTCCCACATCATTTAAGTCCTGGGAAATTTCAGTTCATTGAATCAGATTTTCAAAGGGGAGTCAGAAAGACAACAAAAAAGAGTGAATTCCATGTGCCCAAGCCTGCATCGGAAGGATATCACATTGGCAATGTCATTTTTAAAAGTTAATGAGCTGATTGGAGAAGAAATGGGCTTGATGACCAAGCCCTAAGTGCTTCCTGGAGGAACAAATTATTTGCCTGGCATCAGCAACAAAGGCAGCAGCTGTGTTTGGAGGTGCTGTTGAATTGCTGAAGGGTCAAGAAGCTCACAAAAGAGTTACCCCTTATTTAGATTAGATTAGATTACTTACAGTGTGGAAACAGGCCCTTCGACCCAAAAAGTCCATACAGACAGCAATGAACGTTGTTTTGCCCTACAGTAATCCCAAGAGGTGTGCAGTAATGTGAATCAATTATTCAATACCATCCAGAAAAATATTTCAAATCCCATTTTGTTACAGACAACTCCTTCATGAGTTTCTTAAGGAATTTAAGGGGCAGCTAGTTAGCAGCAAACCAATCTGTCCCCACTCCAGGACCTTTGAAAATTGCCAACTATCCCAAAGGCACAGGGATCCAAAGCTATTCTCTGGGAAATGCAATAATCACCCCCACATCCATCACTAGCCCTGCTGGCAATCAAAAATCCAAATTGTTGAATTGGAATGATAATCTGCACAAATGTTACTTTGTGAGTTGAGTTGGTTTTTCTGATGGTTTCTGGTGCCAATTGAACTCAAAAATTGGTGGATGATAGGATTGTTGAGTATGAATATGTTTACAAAATGAGAGTACATCAACGTTCTATGGTTCAGCACTACCTGGTATGGCAACTGTACCATTCAAGATCGGAGACGGTTACAGAGAGTGGTGAAGTGCCCGGACAATCGCAAAGGCCAACCTCCCATCTATAGAATACCAGGCCCTGTCAAAGAAAGGCCGCCAGCGTTCTCAGAGAGGGGAGGTGTGAGCCCAAGTTTTGCATTTCTTGCGGTTGCAGGGGAAGTTGCCGGGAATGGAGGTTGGGTTAGTGGGGGGTGTGGACCTGACAAGAGAGTCACGGAGGGAGTGGTCTTTTCGGAACATTGATAGGGGAGGGGAGGGAAATATATACCTGGTAGTAGGGTCTGTTTGGAGGTGGCGGAAATGACGACGGATGATGTGATGTATATGAAGGTTGGTGGGGTTGTAGGTGAGCACCAGGACAGAACCCCACTGGTTCACACCTTCCCCCTTACTTCCCTTCAAGGCCCCAAGAGATCCTTCCATATCCGCCACAAATTCACCTGCACCTCCACACGCATCATCTGTTGCATCCGCTGCACCCCGATGTGGCCTCATCTATATCCCACCTACTTGCGGGATGTTTCAGAGAATAGCTCTGGGACACCCGGACCAACCAACCCAACCACTCCATGGCTCAACACTTCAACTCCCCCTCCCACTCCACCAAGGACATGCAGGTCCTTGGACTCCTCCATCGCCAGACCATAGCAACACGGCGGCTGGAGGATGAGCGTCTCATCTTCCGCCTAGGAACCCTCCAACCACAAGGGATGAACTCAGATTTCTCCAGTTTCCTCATTTCCCCTCCCCCACCTTGTCTCAGTCCCGACCCTCGAACTCGGCACCACCTTCCTAACCTGCAATCTTCTTCCTGACCTTCCTGACCTCTCCGCCCTCACCCCCTTTCCAGCCTATCACCCTCACCTTAACCTCCTTCCACCTACTGTATTTCCAACACCCCTCCACCAAGTCCCTCCTCCCTACCTTTTATCTTAGCCTGCTTGGCACACTCTCCTCATTCCTGAGGAAGGACTCATGCCAGAAATGTCGATTCTCCTGCTCCTTGGATGCTGCCTGACCTACTGCGCTTTTCCAACAACACATTTTCAGCTCTGATCTCCAGCATCTGCAGGCCTCATTTTCTCCTAGCAAGGTTAGATCTCATGGAATACAGGGAGAACATACTATTTAGATACAGAACTGGCTCAAAGGTAAAAGACAGAGGGTGGAGGCCTGTGACCAGTGGAGTGCCACAAGGATCTGTACTGGGTCCACTACTTTTCATCATTTATATAAATTATATGGTTGTAAGCATAAGAGGTATAGTTAGTAAGTTTGCAGATGACTCTCAAATAGAGGTGTACTGGACATCGAAGAAGGTTACCTCAGATTACAACAGGATCTTGACCAGATGGGCCAATGAGCTGAGGAGTGGCATAAGGACTTTAATTTTGATAAATGCGAAGTGCTGCATTTTGGGAAAGCAAATCTTAGAAGGATTTATACACTTAATGGTGAGGTCAGAGGGAATGTTGCTGAATAAAGGAGTACCGGTTCATAGCTCCTTGAAAGTGGAGTCACAGGTAGTAAGGATAGTGAAGAAGATGCCTGGTATGTTTATCTTTATTGGTCAGAGTATTGAGTACAGGAGTTGGGAGGTCATGTTGTGGCTGTACAGGACATTGGTTAGGCAGCGTTTGAAATATTGCGTGCAATTCTTATTGGAAGAATGTTGTGGAACTTGAAAGGGTTCAGAAAAGATTTACAAGGATATTGCAAGGGTTGGAGGATTTGAGCTAAAGGGAGAGGCTGAATAGGCTGGGGCTGTTTTCCCTGGAGCGTCGGAGGCTGAGGGGTGACCTTATAGAGGTTTATAAAATCATGAGGGGCATGGATTGGATAAATAGACAAAGTTGTTTCCCTGGGAGGGAGAGTCCAGAACTCGAGGGCATAGGTTTAGGGTGAGAGGGGTAAGATATAAAAGAGACCTAAGGGGCAGCTTTCTTCACGCAAAGGGTGGTACATGTATGGAATGAGCTGCCAGAGGAAGTGGTAGAGGCTGATGCAATTGCAACATTTAAAAGGCATCTGGAAGGATATATGAATAGGAAGGGTTTGGAGGGATATGGGTCAGGCGCTGGCAGGTGGGACTAGATTGGGTTGGGATACCTGGTCAGCATGAAGGGTTGGACTGAAGGGTCTGTTTCCTTGCTGTTCATCTCTTTGATCTATGACTCTCGGAGGGGTTTGTCATATGATGAGAGATTGAACAGTTTAGACCTATATTCTCTGGAATTTAGAATAATTAAGTCAAATTGAGACATTTGAGATGATAAAAGTTGTGGATAAAATTGACGCGGAGTGGATGCTTTCTCTTGTAGGGCATTCTCGGTTGAGAGGTCATAGTCTTAAGATAATGGAGAGCAAATTTAATATAGAGTTGAGGAGAAACCACTTCTCTCAAAGGTATGTGAATTTGTGGAATTTTCTACCCTAAATTGCAGTAGATCCTCGGACCAGATTAAATTCCCTACAGTATGTAAACAGGCCCTTCGGCCCAACAAGTCCACTCAGACCCTCTGAAGAGTAACCCACCCAGCCCCATTCCCCTAGCCTATATTTACCCCTGACTAATGCACCTATCACTATGGGCAATTTAGCACGGGCAATTCACCTAACCTGCACATCTTTGGATTGTGGGAGGAAACCAGAGCACCCAGAAGAAACCCACACAGACATAGGAAGAATGTGCAAACTCCACATAGACAGTCACCTGAGGCGGAAATTGAACACAGGTCTCTGGCGCTGTGAGGCAGCAATGCTGACCACTGAGCCACCATGCTGCTGCAGAGTGAGTAAATTTAAGGAGGGAGTTAGACAGATTTTTAATTAGTAATGGGATGAAGAGATATGGAGAGAAGACAAGAGAATGGGGCTAAAGAGCATATTGTCCATGATCGAATGACAGAACAGATTCAATGGATCAAATAGTCTTATTCTACCCCGATATCTTACAGTAAAAATGGACTATGATACTCAACTTCCATCATCTGATTTTAATATTTGTGACTTTCATGGACTAATGTGACTCCTGAGAAGGTCAAACACAGATCAAGAATGGCTGTTGTGATCTCCTAAGGGGTTATATTTCCTATTTTCTGGTCGAATGGAACATTTTAATAATCTAATGAATTTTGGGAAATCAACACCAGGAAGTTACTGCCTTATTAACTACATATTTTAAGACTTGGGGATGAAATCCATAAGGACCTGAAGTCTTATCAAAACACAGCTCCATCACTTTACTCAGTATTGCTTCCCTAGTGATTATAATGTCCAACTACTTCCTAATTTAAAGCTATACAGGTATGTTTTTCACTTTTTACATAATGAAGACAAAAGCAAAATATTTATTTATTATATCTTCCATTTAACTATTACTGACTCTCAATTCCCCATTGTCAACATCCAGAGGGCAACCACTTACTCTTCCTTTTAATTTACCAATAGAAACTCTTGCTCACGGTTTTAGCATTTTTAGCTAACTTGATCTCTTGCTGCAATTTATTTGTCCTGATTAACATTTTCAAAATTCACAGTCATTATTTGTATTCTGATCAACCATCTGGCCATACAGCTTTGCAAAATATCCTGTTTCCTTAAGTTTCCTATCCTGTTCCCTTGAGAGGTGAAAGATTCAAAAAGGACCTAAACGGCAATGTTTTCATGCAGATGATGGTGCGTGTATGGAATGAGCCAGAGGGTGTGGTGGAGACTGGTACAATTACAACACTTAAAAGGTCTCTGGATGAGTATATGAATAGGATGGGTTTAGAAGGATATAGGCCAAATGCTGGCAAATGGGACTAGATCAATTTAGGATATCTGGATGGTATGGATGAATTGGTCCAAATGGTCTGTTTCTGTGCTGTACATCTCTATGACTCTATGACTCTAAGTTTGATGCTCCCCTTATCTTCCTTAGTTAAGCACAAATGATGGGTCCTCTCCTTGGATTTTTTTTTCTGTACAATAAGAATGTGCTTATTTTGAGTATTCTGAAACATCTCTTTAAACGTCTACCACTGCTTTTCTACTTATCTATCTCAAAGCCTAATACCCAATTCACTCTTATGCCTGCATAGTTATTCTTTCCAAATTTAAAGTGGTACTCTGAGTCCCACTGCTTACCCTTTCAAACTGGATATAAAATTCAATCATATTATGGTCACTGTCACATAGAGTACCTTTAGTCTGAGGTTATTATTTAATCCTGTCATATTACACAGTACTTAAATGTAGGTGGCATGTTCCCGATTTGTATTCAGAAAGTACTGCTCTAAGAAGCTGTCTTTAAAATATTCTGTGAACTCCTCATCAAGGCTTTTAATACCAATCAGATTTTTCTATTTATCTATAGATTAAAATCACCCATGGTTATTATTATCCCTTTATCTCAAGCACTCAGCATTTCTTCTTGTATATTTCTTGCTAGAATAAGAACCATGTCTTTTTATTTTGCATTTTTTAAGCTGTGGACCTAAATACGAAAGAGCTGTTTTAACCCCAACGTTTGAAAGCCAGTCACCTGACCCACATAGCAAGCATTATAAACAATTGTTTGAGTAAGCTGTAATTGAAGTTTTGAGTTGTAAATGACTTGGAGCCAAGGAGGTCTACTGGTAGAGCTTTTGCCGACAATAAGATGTCAATTGGCCTATGGACTATTGACCAATTATCAATGACTGAGACCTTTTCGCCTGCTTTAAAATATGTAATTGGTTCTCAGACCACTGAGAAACTTGGTGCTAGGAAGAAGTTCCAGGCAATGAGAGAGAAGCACTCAGTTCTTCCCAATTTAGGAGCTGTCTCTTAATCTCTTTCGTCAAACTTACTGTAAACCTGAAGAAAACAAGTTTATCTTTCCTGGAATGGTTGTTGTATGGTGTGACTTTTAACTGATAAATCAGAGACATTTTATGAGTGAAATAACCACTTAGTGCCTCTTATGAACCAGTGAAATCATCTAGCGAAAGATAACAGAATCAACCTGCTAGCCAGCAGAAGAGTCATAAAAATCATCTCACAAACAGTATCTGGGAATGAAAATTACTGAACTGTCTTCCCAGGTTTTCCCCTCTGTATATAACCTATGTTAGAGTGTGTGTATGTTTCACTTAATAGACAAAAACACCCCAAAGGTTTATAACTGTTTACCTGCAACTACTTGTAATTACTTCTACAGAAAATTAGTCTGTGTTTTCTAGCTATTTAAGTTTGACAGTCAGGTAAATTGGAGAACTTTGTGTACTTCATAAAATATTTAACATTTCTGATGACTCTGAGAAGAGTGAGGCTTGATTTCCAGTGTGCAACCCCATAAGACATACATGGCATTGTGGTTACTGTTGAGGAGCCTGTCAAACTCTCTCATACTGACTTATTTTTGCCACTATTCCCCATTTCCATCCAAATTGATTCCAACTTCTTATCCCCTGATCATTTCTCACTACTGTGCCAATGCCATCTATGATTAGAACTACTACCTCTCCACCTTTGCCTAGTTTTCTCTCCTTCCTGAATGCCATAAATCCCTTAATATTCAGAACACAATCTTTGTCATCCTGCAGCCACATCTCCATAATGGCAATCAGACCATATTAATTCACTTCAATGTGATCTATCAAGTAGTTAACTTTGCAATAAATGTTTTGCGTATGTACACACAGACTTCAGAAGTTTTGTTACTATGTTATAGCATCTAGTCTTCATTGATGGTATATGCATCGTGTTTTTTATGTCCATTTCTTCCATACCCTGACCTTCAGCCTAATAAACCGGTTATTCAAAAGTGCTTTTCATGTACTACAATTGAGTAATAAATGTTATTTGTACCAGTGGTACCCATACTTTAAGAATAAGCATTTTCCAAATTTCTGAATGTAACATTTACTTTGATCAAGCAGGACTATCTTTTATAGCTACTCAAAACTAAAACAATTCTTTCACAATATACTTTCTAACTATTTTTTGTCAATATTCACAAGAGAAATAATTTTATCATACTTCATTTTAGAATGTGCCATATAAAACACATTGCTCCGAAACCAACTTTTGTATTTGGTACATATGATTTTGAGTGATTCCACCAGGTGGAGCCATTGAATATTTTGGACTGATAGTAAAAAATTCAAAACTCTGTATATTTAAGAAAAATATCATTATAAATTGTAGAATTGAAATATACATTTAAATATATCATAAATTAGAGAAACTAATGTTTCATTTTATAATGTTTAAGTTGAACTTAGAATGCCTTTTCAAGCAATTTGTTAAAGAAAAAGTATAATTGGTAATGCATATAATTTGTGCACTTCTAACACCTATGAAAATATCCTGTGCTGGATACAGGCTGGAAGTTGAATTCATTAAAAATCTGGAATTAAGAATCCGATGATGATCATGAATCCATTGTTGACTGTCAGAAATAGCACATCTGGCTCGCTAATATCCTTCAGGGAAGAAACCTGGTCTGACCTACACATGACTTCAGGCTCACAGCAATGTGGTCAACACTTGACTGCCCTCTGGGCAATTAGAGATTGGGAATAAATGCTGATCTAGCCAGCAATGCCCTCATCCCATTAATACATTTTTATAATGTTAGATATTAAGCAGCGTGTTCGCTCTGTGTTACTCTACAGAGGGATATAAAGTCAGTTCATGGCATGTATCACAGTGTGGTAGGGAACAAGTTTGTGACATAATTCCTTTACATACTAAACTGGTGATATCAGCCAACGGGAACAGAGATGGGAATTTTGCCATTATAATAAGGATAGGAATATTCTATGGGTTCTTGTTCGCCACCCAGTGGTTGGTCTGAGACTGACACTTTCAGAGAGTTGGGGACATTCAGGCTCTCAGCTAGTGCAAAGGCAATTGAAAGACTGACAATAACATATTTGCATTTATTAAATTGGAATTGTTCAAATTAACATTTCAAAACATGTAGAAACTAGATGGGTTTCTCATCTCATATTAACACAAGTTTTCAAAATGAATGCAGTAGTCTGATTAAGAATAAATCTTTTGTCCACAAGATTATGAGTTAAATTTTAAGGTCTTTAAACAATTCGGAATGCTTTTAAAAATAATGAGAACAATGAAATTTAATGGTGTACAATAAATGCAAACAACACATTTAATAAAAATAAATACATTAACTACCACTATTTAGCTTTAGTCTTCACTTATTACTGTATAATAAAACTATGCCTTATTTAAGATTCCATTACTTTAATTCCATGATGATATTTGTTCTCATTTCTCCACAATCCCTTATAGAAGAACAAGGGCTGCAAGCACATTGGTAACTCAAAAAAACCCAAGTTCCCTTACAAGTCAGAGACCAAGGAAATCAAAAGTTATCGGAAAAAGGCATCAGAATGTGGTTGAATAGCAGAGCAGACTCAATGGGCTGAAGGGCCCAATTCTGCTTCTATACCTTATGGACTACCTTAGTTAGAAACATTTCTCTATTCCTTCATTGTCACTGTGTCAAAAATCCTTTGAAAATGCTTTGCATGCATCTTTACCACATATACTGCACAATTTAAGAAAATGGCTCATTCTCACAATGCTCACATCCTGTGTTAAACAATATAAAGAGATGGTAAAGAACCAAATTAGGAAATGCAAGCCTGTTATTTATCAAGGCACATAAGAACATTTACAGAAATGCCATTAATGGTATTTAATTTTCTCCATGATTTAATCAACCAGGGTCATTTACTTAATGCCACTATTCATAGAATCAGCAACAGGTTGCTCTGGTGATTATTGGGACATAGTTGAGTTGATACATAACAGAATTGCAGCTAGGACGCATTTTGATTTCCAGCGACAATCGGCTTAATTTTTCTGGGATGGGGTGGGAGACTTTTCAAAAGAATGGATGGTAGTTAGGAGGGGCAATGGGTGTTTCCCCTGCCAACTCGTGTGCTGGTAAGAACACTGGTTCGCTCATTTTAGATGAGGCCCAGTAGATGCCTCTCAGAGACTCGGGTCCCACCCAATCAGAGACTGGCAGCTCCACTACACCAAAACATAGAAAACTGAAGCAAGAGTAGGCCTGCTCTGACGTTAAATAAGAATATGGCTGATCATCCTACTTGCTCCTGTTTCCACCCTATATCTTTTAATCCCTTTAGTCCATCTCCTTCTTGAAAACATTCAATATTTTGACCTCAGCTACTTTCTGTAGTGGAGACATCCAAACACTCACCAGTTTTTGGGTGAATACATTTCTCCTCATCTCAGTCCTAACTAACCTTTCTTAAATCCTTAACTTGTGAGCCCTGGCTGTCAATTTGCTGATCATTGACAACCTCCTTCCTGTGGTTACTCTGTCTAGTCCAGTTAGAGTCATAGAGTCATAGAGATGTACAGCATGGAAACAGACCCTTCGGTCCAATATGTCCATGCCGACCAGATATCCCAACCAGAATTTTATAAATTTTGATGAGATTCCTTCTCACCTTTCTAAACTCCAATGGATTACTCTATTGAATGGCAACAGCACTAGTGAGGCTGACACATTATCAATGGAAAGGAATGGAAGGATGTCATGAGAAAGCACCTCTCTGTTTATTCACACTGGAGACAGCAAGTGCCGGAAGGAAGGTCCTTTTCCTGTGGATGGAATGGAAAGACCACCCAGTTACACAAAGTAGGTATGGGTGACATTAACAGCTTGTGTCAAGAACAGGACTTTGGTGCTCAGAATCTGGTTCCGCTATCTCAAAACATTTAATAAGCATTACTGACCTGTATAGAATTTGCCCGCACAGCACTCCTCTGACCAACACCCTTTGAACTTGCACATATTCATTTCCTTTCAGGCAACTCCTCAAATCACCATCTTAAGACACAGAACTCACTCTCATCCACTGTCCTCTTGTATTCACTTGTCACAGGTACCCTCTCCAAAGACTCTCAATCCATCCTCAATACAAATTCCACTTCTCACACAGGCAACCCACTGTTTTCTTTCTTTGCAGTAGAAAAGGAGCCACAAGTCTAGGGATAGACAGACATCTATGCATTGGTCTTTCTGTCACAGCCACTAGCACTCAGATGGAGTAAGAAGTCCACATGATCAACATAGTCACATCAAGGAAGATAGTGGCATAATGGTAATGTCACTAGATTAGTTCATCCTGAGGCTAGGTTAATGCTCTGGGGTATAAGCTAAATTCCCACTATAGCAGTTAGTGAAATCTAAGTTCAATTAATAAATTTGAAATATAAGGCTAGTTTAATATTTGATTTATTATTTTCACATGTACCTAGGTACAGTGAAAGGTTTTGTTTTACGTGCAGTACAGACATTTCATATCATATAAAGTGCATTAGGGTAATAGAACGGAACAAGGAATACAATGTTACAGCTGTAGTGAAAGTGTACAAAGAGCGAGGTCAACATTAAATTTGAAATTTGAGAGGGACATTCAGAAGTCTAATAACAGCAGAGAAGAAGCTGTTCTTGAACCAGTTGGTATGTGTGTTTAGTTTTTTGATGACGATTAAATCTGATATTATTCATATCATTTAGAGAAGGGAAATTTACTATTCATCAGGGCAGCTTGGGGATGCTGATACATGAGGAGAGGATTAGATGAAGCACTTGGCACTTAATCATTCAACTAACTTATCTAGTAGGATATTTTAAGGATCCTCAGAACACCAATCTCTTTCAAAAACAGTAGAACAAATGCTGTATCATATCTTATATCAGAAGAATGTCTCATATTTATCAATTTTCTCACAGCAACAGATGTACACATGATTGCAGTTACACGTGAAGTTCTTACCCAAGCCAACAACATTCCTGAATTGCAGACAATCTCACTGGTAGTGGCCAGTGAAAGGTATAATTTGCAAGCTGCATGTAGACCTTAATGTGACCCTGTCACACATCTACAGCAACAGATAGTATTTCATGTTAGGAAACAGGCAGAAACAGATTCACAAAGCTGAATTGACCTTGACACCATTGCGATATTAAGGTGGGTTGGACCCTGGGCCCACCCTGTGTGTCTCTCCTATATAAATCAGCAAGAAACTCAAATTTGAATGCACTTTGACATGCAATCATTAAACCAAACCATACAATGAGTGAGACTCCTAACATTGACAATCATTGATCTCATCGGCAAAGTGAATGGTGCCAAATATATATTTAAACTTGAGCTCAATGCAAGCTAGCAACAAATGGAACTTATAAAAGACTTGAGTCATTTTACATTCTCCTCACTCTCTTTTCCAATACAAGAGGGTAAACTTTTCAATCAATTCAGCAATATCATTCAGTCTGCTGTTCAAGTACTTTAAACCATGCTGAACATCAGGGACAACATTTCCACCTATTGCTGCAATGAAAGTGAACTTGAGACAGATCTCCATGCACACCTACAATATCTTCTAGAATATAACCACACCTGAAACAAAAACAGGGACTTGATTAATGAAAGCTCAATTCACTTATTCAGTCAAATGTTCAATGCTTAAGGAATGTCACCAGTTGACAAAAAGGTGAAGCCATTGCAAACACTGTAAGTCCTACAAATGACAGGAACTTTGGAGTCTGCTACATTCATCAGGTTCTGTAGTTGCTTCATTCCTGACCTCACTACATTTTCCATCTTCCATAAACAATCTGACAAGAGGCTGTTGCATGTGAACCTTGCATTTAAAAGAGTTATACTTCCATGTGCTGTGTGTATACGATGCTAAATATCTGCCTGGTAAGGAATCTGTGTAGGTCTGCAAGATGCACAAACACAGATCAATTGGTTGCTGTAATATCTGCATCATAACTTAGAACATGTTTTATTAATTTAAATACACAAAACCATAGAGTTAATATTTCCCTGATGAATGATTGTTCATTAGACCATTATCATTGAGATGATATGCTGATCAGTGGTGAAAACATTGAGCTGATGTGGCCTATTATGCTTGAACAGTCATCAAACAGGTTCATGTAAAGGTGAAACACATAGTTGACAGTCTTAAGTTCTGCTAAATTGCATATGGCAACTCTTAAAGTTTTTGTAACAGTGTCTGAGTGCTGTAAACACCGCTTGCTGATAAGCATATCAATCTAGAAAAGCCAGTGTAACTCAATTTAGAAACTCAAGTAATCAGGGTCAATGATGGATCAACAACAAGTATGGGAAAGTCAAAGATGCATACTCAGAATGTGTACAAAATTCCTTAGTTTAAAATGGGACAGAAGAGACTTCCTACCAGAACATAAAACATTTGAACAACATTCAGAGCTGTGGTTTCTAGATTGGGAAGTGTCCAAACAGAAAAACAAGCCATTAAGATTTACTTAACAACTGGGGACAAAGGTCCATACAGAGCAAACAGGTCAGAATTTATAGCTGAAGATCTAAAAGATCCAGAAAAGTTATGGACCACATTAGAAGACTATTCAGAATCAGGTTAAAAGTTTGTGTTCATCAGCTAGAATCCATATCAGTTATGTGGAATCCTAAACAATTCATAGACCATTTCATGAACAATTGCTAAGAAAATGGCTGAAATATGTGACTTTTCAAATGGAGAGCTAGCAAAACGTTGTTCATCCATCCTCATAGATATTTTTCAAAAAAATTTGTTCAACAAATTTTACATCAAAAACTAAAACCGCTGGCAAAACTAATAGTTCTAATGAAGAGTCACTGGACTCAAAATGTGAACTCTGCTTTCTCCACATGGAATCTACCAGAACTTCTGAGTTTCTCCAGCAATTTCTGTTTTTGTTTCAGATCTCCAGAAACTGCAGTTCTTTGTTTTATGAAAGACTTATAGTATTGAAGAGCTGCTAAGAATGGGTATACGTATGAAGTGATCTTCACAGATCGAAGAAGCATGTGTTCACTTCAGGCATATACATCTGGCAGGACACCAAATAGTCTTCATTGTAACTTAATGTAACCCTTGAGAGCAGTATTCTTGGATGGGAGCATGGCTCTTTATCACTGCATCTGGCTTTGTTCTAGTACACTCCCTCTGCCAATGGTCTTTTCAGCAACAGCACTTATAAATTGATTAAAAACTCAGCATTGCCTTGGTGCATGCAGAAGGCACATTGTCTACGTGTTTGAGTGTTTTATTGATTAGATCAAACATCGTGTTTGTTCTTAAGACTGGTAAGAAACTTCACCCTTTCAAAGTCCAGATAATGTGTGTAAGTCATGTTGTGATTCTGCCTGGAAGTTAGTCTACTATGGATCTGCAAGATGTACACTCACAGTTGATTGTCATAATGCTTACTTCACAAGTTACAGTGTGAGAGTTCTGGTAGAAGTTTTCCTTCCTACTGGCAGCATATTAAAAGGAGGCAAGCTTTAGTAGGAGAGTCCATTTTGGACAGAGACTATTGAGATGAACTTCTTCGAAGTTAGTGTTGGGATTTGCCAAGAAGGGTAAACAGCATTAAGACAAAACATGGCAAGATAAAATCTTTGTTGTGCTTTTAAGAGAGAAGGGCAGGACTGGAAGCTTAACATTCCAGTGCTTAAATATTTCAGATGAAATAGAGAGGGATGTAAAAGGAGTTGTATTATGGATTAAGGAGAATATCACAACTGCACTAAGAAAAGACATCTTGGTGGGCTCAGTGAAGCCATTTGGGTAGAATTCAGGAATAAAAAAAGTGTAGTCATTATGATTAGGTTAAACTATAGGCCTCCCAATAGCCAACAGGAGATAGAAGAACAGATACATAGGCAGGTCATGGAAGGATGTTAAAACAGCATGTTGTTTCAGTGGCTGATTTTAACTTCTCCAATATTGACAGGACTTCCTTCATGCCAGTGGCTTAGATGGGGCAGAATTAATTAGATACATCCAGGAGGGTTTAATAAAACAGGATGTAGATAGTCCAACTAGGAAAGTGGCCCTTGTACTCGGGATTGAGCCTGGCCAGGTGATCAAATTTCAGTAGGGGAGCATTTTGGAAGCAGTGATCATGATTTCATAAGTTTTAAGATTGTTATAGACAAGGACAGGATTAGGATGCAAGTGTTAAATTGGGAGAAAGTTAATTCCAACAGAATTAGACAGGAACTGGAGAAATCAGATCGGGGTGGTTAATTGAAGGTAAATCCACACCTGACATGTGGAAGTCTTTTAAAGGCCAGTTAATCAGATTTCAAGACCAGAATGTTCCTGTGAGGATGAAAAATAAGGATGGCAAGATTGAGAAACTCTGGATGACAAGAGATATTGGAAGTTTTGTGGGAAAGAAGGAAGAAACATACATTCGGTTTAAGAGACTGAAATCAGACAAAGCCCATTAGGAATATAAAAGAAGCAGAAAAAAAATAAACAAGGTACTCAAAGAGCTAAAAAAAAGTCAATTAGATGTTCTTCGCAAGTAAGATTAAGGAGAATTCCAAGGCATTTTATATGTATATTTGGAACAAAAGGAAGGTCCATTCAATGCCAAAGGAAGAAGGTTATGCATGAACAAAGTCAAAAATCACACAACACCAGGTTATAGTCCAATAGGTTCATTTGGAAATAAACCTGTTAGACAATAACCTGGCGTTGTGTGATTTTTACATTTATTAGTGTTAGGCAAGGGGTAAATGTATGGGTGGGTTGAGCTTCGGCGGGTCGGTGTGGACTTGGTGGGCCGAAGGGTCTGTTTCCACACTGTAAGTAATCTAATCTAATCTAATCTAAAAGTTTATGCATGGAGACAGAAAGTGGATGAGGTACTTACTGAGTACTTTGAATCAGTATTCACTGAGGAGAACGATGTGGATGATGATAAGATTATGGAGGAGTATATTGATATTCTAGGGCATGTCAATATTAAGAAGAAAGAAGTCTTGAAAATCATAAAGATGGTCAAGTCCCCAGTGCTGATGGGATCTATCCCAGAATAATGAGGGAGGCAACGGAGGAGGTTGCTGAGGCATAGACAGAGAGCTTTGTTTCCTCTTTAACCACAGGCACAGTCCCAGAAGACTGAAGAGGAGCCATTACTGGTCCTTTATTTAAGAAGGATAACAAGGATAATACAGAAAATTGTAGGCTGGTGAGCCGTCCATCAGTATTAGGAAAATTATTGGAAAAAATTCTTAGGTACAAGATTTATTCATATTGGGAAAAGAATGGAGATATTCAGCATGGCTTTGTGTGGGGGAGGTGCTGTCTGATAAATTTGATTACATTTTTTGAAGAAGTGACTAAGATGATTGATGAGGCTAAAGCAGCAGCTGAAGATCGCTGTGGATTTTATTAAAGCACTTGACAAGGTCCCTCATAGTAGGTCAGTCCAGAAGGTTAAGTCAACTGGGATCCATGTTGAGTTGGCAAGATTGACACAAAATTGGCTTGATCATAAAAGACAGAGAATTGTTGTGAGGTGTTTTCCTGACTGGAGGTCTGTGACCAGTGGTGTTCTGCAAGGATTAGTGTTGGGACCTCGGTTTTGTAATATATGTAAATGATTTGGCTGAAAATATAGATGGTCTGATTAGTAAGTTTGCAGACGACACAAAAAATTGATATAGTTATGAATAGTGAGAAAATTGTCAGAGGATACAGCAGGATATATGTTAGTTGGCTATATGGGCGGAGAAGTGGCAGCATTTAATCCACACATGTTTGAGATGATGCATTTTGGAAAGGCAAATGCAAGAGGAATGTATACAGTAAATGACAGACCATTAGGAACATTGATATACTGAGGGATCATGGGGTCCAAGTCTATAGTTCCCTGAAAGTAGCAACATGGTGGGGGGATAAGGTGGAAAAGAACAGATAAAGCATACTTGCCTTCATCGGTTGGGACATTGAAAATAAAAATTGGCAAGTCATGTTGTAGCTGTATAAAAGTTTACTTAGGCCACATTTGGAGTATTGTGTGCAGTCAGGTCACCACACTGTAGAAAGGATGTGGAGATTTTGGAGAGGGTTCAAATAAAAGGTTTACCAGGATGTCAGCTGAATTGGAGTATATTAGCTCTAAGGAGAGATTAGTCAAGCTTGGATTGTTTTGCTATAGTATCAGAGGCTGAGGGGTGGCCATATACAAAATTATGAGAGGCTTGGATGGGGTGGATAAATGAAGTTTTTTTTTCCCAGAGTGGAACTGCCAAATACTAAGGGACATAGGTCTATGGTGTGTGTGTTAAAGAACCTGTGCGAGATAAGTTCTATACACCCGATGCTGGTGGGTGCTGAAAGATGCTGCCTGGAGAGGTGGTAGAAGCAGGTATCCCAGCATTATTTAAGAGGCCTTTAGATAGACACATGAACAGGAGGGTATAGACCATGTCCAGGCAAATGGGATTAGTTTAGAATGGCATGATAGTGGGCTGAAGGGCCTGTACCTGTACTGTACTATTCTCTGATTATTCAGATGACCGAATTCACCAGTGGAGTTGGCTATACATAAGATCAAATGATGGCTACATTAATTTAGTTTGGACACAAAGAACCTCATGGTTTTGGTGGCAAGCTCCGTTGGCTTAGCTGCAGGCACCCTGTAGAATGATGAGAAGTAAGTAATTAATCATTGCTATTGCAATCTGATCACTAATATTTGTAATATTATACAGACAGAAAAAGCTAATTTTAAAAGAAAAAAAATCATTCTCAATCACTTAGAGTTTCTTGTACTTCCAGTTCAACTTAGATGGAAGCATGTTTGAAGTATTAAACAATCATGAACTTGTAAGCTTGTGGAATAATATGTATAGCAAAACACCGCTCAAATTGAGGGTTCTATACTTACCTACAAAAAATGCAAGCTTTGTGGTGATTATCAATCAGACAAACTAAATCCAATGCTTATCTTTCACGACCTCCATTGCAGTCAGTCTAATTAGTCATGAGGAGAAGTTTGCCACACAACATCTTGACTACATAAAGTTAAATGTGGTTCCCAAGTCACATCAACGAGACAAGTACGGCAACTATATGAGACGTTTGTGGAATTCCAAAATTGGAAAGATATGATGGAGAGAATGTCGACAAAATTACTCACACACTGCTCTTTGTAATGTTCAAAATGAATTCACAGTCACAACTAAATCTGATCTTGTCTTGTGAGGCAACTTTATTGTTGTTCAGAAAGAATGTGTTGTAGATGTAGTACAGAAAAACCACAGGGAGTTGTCAAAACCAAACAGCAATGAACATAATACAATATTGTAGCAGACTATTCAGCCCTCAAGCCTATGCTTCAATTCATTTACAATGTTGCTAATCTCTATTAATTTTCCTGGCTCCACTATTCCTTGATACCTCACCTGACAAAAATCCATCCATCTCAATACCAAACATTCCAGTTGGCCTAACCTTCAAAGGAGGAAAGGTCTAGATTTCTGCTGCGCTTTCTGCGTCACAATGCTACAATGAAATGGATTATATTTGCTGCACTTGAACACAGGGCAATTAAGAACTCCCTCATTTTCAAATATTACCTTTGATTTGACCATTTTAATGGAGGATTTCCTATTGTCCTAATGAACAGAACAAATGGCTTGTTACCATCACTCTACTTAAACAATTCATGAACCTCCTTGAGATTTATCTGTAATTGAAACTTCTTTGTGTAAACATTTAAAATTCAGCACTATTAAGATTCACACAGAATGCTACTGTAACCAGCCTCCGGCAAGAGATTTAGCTGTCCGGCAGTTTATCCTAGTCTTCCCAGTTCAATGTGTTTCTAATCACAGGTCAGATGGTCAGATTTAATATGTGAAGCATTGTAAAGGCCCCCTTAACCATCCCTCCTCAACCCCTTTCCTCTCTAAGATTCGTAATACTTTTCAATTTCAGCCTTAGAAGAATAGCTCTGTATCACATCAAACCACTGGGACATTTATTAAGCTCCCTTGCAACAAGATTGCTATAATGTCAATTCTTTGTGCAACACATGCTCAGAACAAGTTTATTACAACCAGATTGTTCTCTGTGGTTGTACTATTTTTTTTCAAAAAACGCTTTCAATATAGTTTTGACTCACAAAAGGAAAGCTCATAAACATTAAACTTGACTTTGAGCCAATGTTCTCTGGAACCTTTTTTATTGCACATCAACAGAACTCACACTGACTGTAATAATGGCTCAGATCTTCTGTTCTCTCAATGGCCAGAGACTGAATGAACCCCCAAAGATATGTGTCAAGACCCCTCTGATGTCTTGAAATACTGACGAATGGGAATTACTCTGGAAGTTTGAACTTCTGATGGGCAATTTTCCTGCTCCCTGAGACCCTAAAGTCTTTGATTCTGAGTTAAAAAGAAAAATCTTAGTATAACTTCTGGGTAAAATCAGAACTCAATCCAATCACTAATAATAGCTTTCCAAACTATCCTTCAAAACACCCAGTTTCTCCCCAATCCTTTGATTGCATTCCATGACCCAATGACTAGACACCCCGGTTCAATCTCAGCTGACTAGCCCCCACCATTCACTGACTAGACTAAACCCCCTGGTTCAACCTAACAGAATAATTGAATTGTTACTTCATAGAATGAGACCATTTGGCCCATCATGCCTTCTCCAGTACCAATCTCCTCCATTTTCTCCATATTCCTGCACGTGATTTTGATGGAAATAATAATCCAGTGCCTGCATGAATGCATTAGTTGTACCTGCCTCCACCACATTCCAGACACACCTGACCGCACAACCTGACTCCCCGTGAACTCCCTCCTAACGTCCCACTTATCTGATCGGAGTAGCACTTGACTCAATTCCCTTCCCAACCCGACACAACCACCTTCTTCCAGCTCAACTGTTACTTTGACCATTTGGCCACTTTACCTGTCTGCCACCCTACCCTGCCATCATCACCTTTCTTTTTTCTTCAGCCATCTAGATTACCCAACTGACAGCCCTGATGTGCTTACTCACCCTAACCACTTACATACTTACCTTGTCTCTGTGGCTTTTCAAATGTATTTGGGATATTTGGCTCTTCACATACAGGGATAGGCAATTAGTGCTGCAAGATGAGAAGAAAGCCTTTGCACCAATTCTTTGTGCTGTTCCATCTGAACTTTACTGTACAGAGCTGGCTGAAAATGTGTTGCTGGAAAAGCGCAGCAGGTCAGACAGCATCCAAGGAGCAGGAGAGTCAACGTTTCGGGCATGAGCCCTTCTTCAGGAATGTACAGAGCTGGCACAAAGGAAAATCAGTCAGAAGAATCAGAGAAAGTTAAGCATATACTTTCTTTTTCTTTGATCAGTATCTGAAATAGAGTTTCTGGTCCTGATTGGAAAATCTGGAACAGGATCCTATGTCTCAGAATCATTCTTTGTTGAGAAGTGGCTGTGACATTTCCAAAATGTTGGTTGTTGATATTTGCACCTTTTAGATTCTTCTCTTGGAGAGCAGTGTGAAGTAATAGATTGATTTGCGAATTCATTAACAGGTGACAATGTAAACACTGTTTCCATGGCTAGTATCATTTTTATATCCACTTCTTGGGCACAAAAGGAAGATTATCAAAAGCAAATTCATTCAGTCATAACCCGACAATATATTCAAGGTGGAATTGCGACTTGGGGTAATCCATGGTTAGTGTAAGAAGTAATCTTAGTAAAGGAGTTAATTGATACCAGGGCTGGGTCCAGCCACCCAGAGACTCATTAAATGGATGATTACCACTTAAAATGCCTGCTAGCACTCAATAAAGGCACTGTGTAATATATTGGTGGCTAGCGCTTCAATTTAGCACCTTAACAGCTTAACAGAAACCAGCTATCTTGAAGTTGAATTACTTGGATTTCAAGTTGCACTTAAAGGTTTAGCTGGCATTTGTATTCATTTGCAGCTGGAAAATATTTGAAACATATCAGGAGACATGTTGGAACACTCTCTAAAGAAAATGTACCAAGACTTGAGCAATATTTATTGTAGAAAAGTCTGACAGCTTCAAGCAAAATGAGTGTATACTGTGATTTTCCATCTCACAGGAGATGCCAAGAGAAAAAAAACAAGCTTGATCATGGATTTCTAGGAATTGTCCCTTATTCTGAGGGTGGATGTAAGGCCAATTAAAGCAGTTCAGGGGAAAATCTAAGTGGGGCAGGTGGACTGCAGGCCCTCTGAACCTCCAGAAGAATGAAAATCAAGACAATATATACTGCTATACAAAGATAGAGTCTGCTAAACCTGCAAGTATCTGGTTTAGTGCCTCCAGATAAGTTCCAATCGTGATCAACACCAATTAGAAGTAAAATTGCTAAAACCCAAATTTCAACAACAACCCCCATTTGGCACTGATTTTCATTCTCTGGCCAAAATAACCACTTTAATTCTATATGCTGAAAGAGTGTTATGAGTTCTGACTATCTGAACCATGATAGAGAGTCGAGGAATAGGGAGAGAGAGCAGTTAAATGGGTGGCTACAGGCATGGTGCAGGAGGGAGGGATTCCGGTTTCTGGACAACTGGGGTTCTTTCTGGGGAAGGTGGGACCTCTATAAACAGGATGGTCTACACCTGAACCTGAGGGGCACCAGTATCCTTGGGGGGAGGTTTGCTTGTGCTCTTTGGGAGGGTTTAAACTAACTCTGCAGGGGCATGGGAACCTGGACTGTAGCTTCAGGGTACAGGACCTTGAGTGTAGGGAGGTTAGGAACAAGGCATCGATTTCGAAGGAGGGTGCCTGTAAACAGAAAGGTGGCTTGAAGTGTGTATACTTCAATGCCAGAAGTATAAGAAATAAGGTAGGTGAACTTGCAGCGTGGGTTTGTACCTGGGACTTCGATGTTGTGGCCATTACAGAGACGTGGGTAGAACAGGGGCAGGAATGGCTGTTGCAGGTTCCAGGGTTTAAATGTTTTAGTAGGGTCAGACATGGGGGTAAAAGAGGGGGGGGGTGTGGCATTGCTTGTCAAGGATAGCATTACAGCGGTGGAAAGGACGATGGAGGAAGATTTGCCATATGAGGTAGTTTGGGCTGAGGTTAGAAATAGGAAAGGTGAGGTCACCCTGTTAGGTGTTTTCTACAGGCCTCCCAATAGTCCGAGAGAAGTAGAGGATAGTATTGCGAGGATGATTCAGGAGAAGAGTGAAAGTAGCAGGGTGGTTGTTATGGGGGACTTTAACTTCCCAGATATTGACTGGGAAAGCTATAGCTCGAGTTCGTTAGATGGGTTGGTGTTTGTCCAATGTGTGCAGGAGGGTTTCCTGACACAATATGTAGACAGGCCAACAAGAGGTGAGGCTATACTGGATTTGGTTCTAGGTAATGAACCAGGCCAGGTGTTAGACTTGGAGGTAGGTGAGCACTTCGGGGACAGTGACCACAACTCGGTGACTTTTACTTTAGTGATGGAGAGGGATAAGTGTGCACTGCAGGGCAAGAGCTATAGCTGGGGGCAGGGAAATTATGATGCGGTGAGGCATGACTTAGGATGTGTGGATTGGAAAAACAGGCTGCAGGAGAAGAACACTAATGATATGTGGAGATTGTTCAAGGAACACCTATTGAGTGTCCTTGACAAGTATGTACCAGTCAGGCAGGGAGTAAAGGGTCTTGTGAGGGAGCCGTGGTTTAATAGGGAATTGGAATCCCTTGTGAAAGGGAAGAGGGCGGCCTATGTAAGGATGAGGCGTGAAGGTTCAGTTGGGGCGATTGAGAGTTATAAGGCAGCCAGGAAGGATCTGAAGAGAGAGCTAAGAGCAGCGAGAAGGGGACATGAAAAGTCCTTAGTTGGTAGGATTAGGGAAAACCCAAAGGCTTTCTATAGGTATGTCAGGAATAAAAGGATGACTAGGGTAGGTATCGGTCCAGTCAAGGATAGTAGTGGGAAGTTGTGCGTGGAGGCGGAGGAGATTGGTGAGACACTAAGTCAATACTTTTCGTCAGTATTCACTCAGGAACGGGACTCTGTTGCTGGTGTGAATATTGAGTCACAAGTGATTAGAATGGATGGCCTTGAAGTATGTAGGGAGGAGGTTTTGGGAATACTGGCAAGGATGAAAATAGATAAGTCTCCTGGGCCTGATGGCATTTATCCTAGGATCCTCTGGGAAGCTAGGGAGGAGATAGCAGAGCCATTGGCCTTGATTTTTATGTCGTCATTGTCAACGGGAATAGTACCAGAAGACTGGAGGATAGCGAATGTGGTCCCCTTGTTCAAGAAGGGGAGTAGGGACAGCCCGAGTAACTATAGGCCAGTGAGTCTCACTTCTGTTGTGGGTAAAGTCTTAGAGAGAATTGTAAGGGATAAGATTTATGAACATCTGGATAGGAATAATGTGATCAAGGATAGTCAGCATGGTTTTGTGAAGGGCAGGTCGTGCCTCACAAACCTTATTGAGTTCTTTGAGAAGGTGACTAAGGAGGTGGATGAGGGTAAAGCAGTAGATGTGGTGTATATGGATTTTAGCAAGGCGTTCGATAAGGTACCCCATGGTAGGCTAATGCAAAAACTACGGAGGTATGGCATTGAGGGTGCATTAGAGGTTTGGATTAGGAATTGGCTGGCTGGAAGGAGACAGAGGGTAGTAGTTGATGGACTAGGTTCATCTTGGAGTGCAGTTACTAGTGGTGTACCACAGGGATCTGTTTTGGGACCGTTGCTGTTTGTCATCTTTATGAATGATCTAGAGGAGGGGCTTGAAAGCTGGGTGAGCAAGTTTGCGGATGACACAAAGGTCGGTGGAGTTGTGGACTGTGAAGAAGGATGTGGCAGGTTACAGCGGGATATAGATAGGTTGCAGAGCTGGGCAGAAAGGTGGCAGATGGAATTCAATGTAGCTAAGTGTGAAGTCATTCACTTTGATAGGAGTAACAAGAAGATGGATTACTGGGCAAATGGTAGGCTACTTGGTAGTGTGGATGAGCAGAGGGATCTTGGTGTCTATGTACATAGATCTCTGAAAGTTGCCACCCAGGTAAATAGTGCTGTGAGGAAGGCATATGGTGTACTGGGCTTTATTGGTAGAGGAATTGAGTTCCGGAGTCCTGAGGTCATGTTGCACTTGTATAAGACTCTGGTGCGGCCTCATCTGGAGTATTGTGTGCAGTTTTGATCGCCATACTATAGGAAGGATGTGGAGGCATTGGAACGAGTGCTGAGGAGGTTTACCAGGATGTTGCCAGGCATGGTAGGAAGATCGTATGAGGAAAGGCTGAGGCACTTGGGCCTGTTCTCATTGGAGAAAAGAAGGTTTAGGGGAGATTTGATAGAGGTGTATAAGATGATTAGGGGTTTAGATAGGGTAGACACTGAGAACCTTTTACCGCTAATGGAGTCAGGTGTTACTAGGGGACACAGCTTTAAATTAAGGGGTGGTAGGTATAGGACAGATGTTAGGGGTAGATTCTTTACACAGCGGGTTGTGAGTTCATGGAATGCCCTGCCAGTAGCAGTGGTGAATTCTCCCTCTTTATGGTCATTTAAGCAGGCATTGGATAGGCATATGGAAGTTATTGGGCTAGTGTAGGTTAGGTAGGATTTGGTCGGCGCATCATCGAGGGCCGAAGGGCCTGTAATGCGCTGTATTTTTCTATGTTCTATGTTCTATGAGATGGACTGCACTCTCAACTCCTGGACTACGTATCTCACTCATTGTCACCACAGAACAGATTAACTAGCAGTCTATTTGGACCAGGGCTCAAACATTACACCTTCTGTCATAGAGGTGTGATTGCTTCTTCCCATTGTGATAAAATGATATATTATAACTTGTCTTTCAAGACAGTAGACTGTAGCTCAATAAAAACTACAATCTGATTTTGTACATACATTTTGATAAATGTAACAGAGCGGCAGTAATTTTTAAAGTGATTATTCACAGTTTAAATTATTCTGGAAATTTACTATAAAATTCTTGATGTATTGAACATAGGAGAAAAGTATTTTTCCTTGAACAAGTTGAAAATGTATTTCAATGGCTCAGTGAGTTTGTTTAGTAAGTGGTAGAACAAATATATACAAGGATATTGAAAATTTATTCACGCAGTTTGAATGCAGAAGGACTATCATTAGAAGCACTTCGCATGAGAAATATCCTGCAACATTTGCATTTATGACCCATGTCCAATGCATCCTGTTCTAAGTGTAGAGAGCGAACATTGGATAAAGGCAGGACTAAGCTCAGCTGCAAGTTCTTTGACATAAAAGAGTAGCCAACTAAGTGAAATATTGAAAGTCAACTGATTGCAAAGGATTATACTGCACCAGAAGGGACCTCATTACAATGTTGGTCCAAATATGGACAAAAGAATTGACCTCCAGAGGTAAGGTGGGACTAACTGCCCTTGATGAAAAGACAACAGATTACCAAGTACAACATGGCACTCTCTGTATGACCTTTGTAGAGCTTATCATGTCCTGTACCTGGAGAAAACCATTTTTGTTGTCAAAGCCTGCTATCCAGGTTGCAGCACTGACCTTGTTACTGAGAAACAAGATGAAGTATTGTAAGCTGGCACAAATTTCATCGATAACAGCCTCATGCATTCATTGATAAAGGATCAAGAAATCTAACACAAGTCCCCAGTGACTCCTTTGAAGTAGCCAGTTACATAAAGTTTAATGCAGTGGCCAACTTTGCAGTCATTGAGATAGGATGGCCACTCACTCCCTAATGTTGCATGTCTTTCTCCAGAAGCATAGATCTGTGACGGTATCTTGGGACATGCTACATATCTGGTGACATTGTGCCTCCCTCATCTGCAGGAAATTGCATCAAGGATGATTAACTCTGAGCCTCCTTTACCCCCTGCATATCTTGAGCAGACCTTCAGCTGTGACTTCATCATGCGGAGGCTGTTCAGCATCAGCTGGAGGTTACTCTGCTCCTGAACTTGCTAGTCCAGTTGTTTCTCTTCATTTCTGTGCATGATACAGCAATTGTGATGATAACCCTTTCTGTTTTTCTGTCAATTGGTCACAGGCCCAATAAACTGGATAATATAAAAGCAGGTCTTTAGAATTGTGTGCAGTCAGAAGTTACCATTGACAAGTTAGAAAACTCCTCTATCTGGTAGGAAGTGGAAAGCTCTGATGAGGATGGCTTTGGAATGCTTCTCCTAGGAACTTTAACATAGGGACTTAATACCAATGAACACAACATAGACCATGTGACAGAAATATAGTAAGCAATTGTAAGTACTGTATGGGCACTAGGACCTTGTTCTCCCATCCCACATCTTTCAATGCATCATTGTAAATAACAGCACTTTGTCAAATATTTCACAGTGAGAGAAAATATGGTCTATACCCTTATACAGTCAGTGAGATCTTGATTTGTCTTAATGCTTTGCGGGTTGCTCATGTTACATTTAAGTTCACCTCCCAGAGATGATCATTTTCAATCTGCAATGATCAATGACATGGTCAAGATTGCTTGTGACCAATATTTGCATATCACACAGTTGGAAAATGCATGAACTTAACATGCACAATGGTATGATTATCGATTATTTCAACCTGTACTGCGAAAGTGCCTGACTAATGTAATTGTCTGTTGAAGGCTCTCACAAGTAGATCTCCCCCTCCCCCATCCCTGCTCCCCCCCCTCCCCCTCTCAGACAGAAGAAAAACGCTTACTCTACCCAATCCAAGTGTGGTCACAGTCATTTTTCATTTGTAGTTTATGATTTCCTCGAGTACAGAGGCAACAAGGTTGCATTTGGCACAATGTGTCACCAGCCTAGTTCGGTCATGAATGGAGCCCCTCACCTCCACATACACCTCCCGCCCCCCCATTACCTCCATGTGCCTTTTCTCTAGGCTTTGTCAAGCCCAGCTGTACTAAGTCTCCACATGTTCATGTAAGCCACTTTGAAATACAACTTCATATCTCAACATTACAGCTTAGTCAAGCCAGCCACTATGCTGCACTAATCCCCATCAAGTCCAGGGTGTCTGTGATCAGCAATAACCACACTTCCCACTATATCTGATGCCGTCCAATGCACCTGTCTTAGGGCCCTACAACTATTCATCTTCAGCTGCTTCATGATCTTCCCTCCATTTACAAGGTCAATAATGAAGACATTGAAGATGACTGCACAGTGTTCAGTGCCATTAATAAATACCGAAACAATCTGTATCCATATACAACAAAACTTGAAAAACAAACAGGCTTAGGCTAATAAGTAGGTAAAAACAATGACTGCAGATGCTGGAAACCAGATTCTGGATCAGTGGTGCTGGAAGAGCACAGCAGTTCAGGCTCGTTGGATGCTGCCTGAACTGCTGTGCTCTTCCAGCACCGCTGATCTAGAATTAGGCTAATAAGTGTCCAGTAACATTTGCACTATGCAACTGCCAGGCAAAGCTTGTCTGCAACAAGAGTGAATCAAGCCATCATCACTTGACATTCAATGATCGTACACTTGCTAAATCCTCACTATCAATGTCTTGTTGATTACCATTGACCAAATACGGAATTGAATCATGAGTATAAATATTGCGGCTTCAAGAACCAGTCAGAGGCTATGAATTCTGTGGCAAGTAACTCATGTACTGATACTCAAATGCCTGTCCACCATCTCCAATGTATCTGTCAGGAGTTTGTGCGAGAACACTTTCCACTCACCCGGATGAGTGCAGCTCCAACAACACTGAAGAAGCTTGACCACAAAACAATCCATTTTTTTAGCACTACATTCATTCCCTTCATCACCTATGCTCATTAGTAACAGTATCCACAAGATGCACTGCAACAAATTACCAAATCTTCTTTGACAGCACTTTGCAAACTCATAAGCTTTACCATCTCAAAGGATAAGGGCAGCAAACAGATAGCAATGCCACTATCTTAAACTTTCCTTCCGAGTCATCCACCATCCTGACTTGGAAATATATCATCATTCCTTCAATGCCATTCAGTCAAAAATCCCTGAATTTCCTCCCTAAATGCACAGTGCACCTATCAAAAGCACGTGAACTTCAACAAGTCAACTCATCACCACCTTCTCAAGGGAAACTGGGGATGAGCAATAAATGCAGGCCCAGCTAGTGATGCCCACTTCCCATGGATGATATTTTTTTTAAAAGCCAATTATATGTTTCCCAGCCAGGATGATTCATGATCGGAGCAAGAGTGACAGGGTAGTTGTTATGGGGACTTTAACTTTCCAAATATTGACTGGGAATACTATAGTTCAAGTGCTTTGTTTTGTCCAACATGTGCAAGAGGGTTTCCTGACACAGTATGTAGACAAGCCAACAAGGGGCGAAGCCACATTGGATTTGATACTGGGTAATGACCCTGGCCAGGTGTTAGGTTTGGAGGTAGGCGAGCACTTTGGTGTTAGTGACCACAATTCAGTCATGTTTACCTGAGCAATGGAAAGGGATAGGTATATGCTGCAGAGCAAGAGTCATAGCTGGGGGAAAGGCAACTGTGATGCAGTTAGACAAGATTTAGGATGCATAGGATGGGGAAGGACACTGCAGTGGATGAGCACAATTGAAATATGCAGCTTATTCAAGGAACAGCTACTGCGTGTCCTTGATAAATATGTACCTGTCAGGCAGGGAGGAAGTAGTCGCGCAAGGGAGCCATGGTTTACTAAAGAAGTCGAAACTCTTGTCAAGAGGAAGAAGAAGGCTTATGTTAGGGTGAAACATGAAGGCTCAGTTAGGGTGCTTGAGAGTTACAAGTTAGCCAGAAAGAGAGAGCTAAGAAGAGCTACGAGATGAAATGAGAAGTTATTGGCAGATAGGATCAAGGAAAACCTTAAGGCTTTCTACTGGTATATCAGGAATAAAAGAATGGTTAGAGTAAGATTAGGGCCAATTAAGGATAGTAGTGAGAAGTTGTGCATGGAGTCAGAAGAGATAGGGAAAGCGTTAAATGAATATTTTTCATCAGTATTCACACTGGAAAAAGACAATGTTGTCGAGGAGAATACTGAGATACAGGCTACCAGAATAGATGGGATTGAGGTTCACAAGGAGGCGATGTTAGCAAATCTGGAAAGTGTATAAATGGATAAGTTCCCTGGATGGGATTTATCCTAGGATTTTCTTGGAAGCTGGGGAGGAGATTGCAGAGCCTTTGGCTTTGATCTTTATGTTGTCATTGTTTTCAGGAATAGTACCAGAAGACTGGAGGATAGCAAATGTTGTCCTCTTGTTAAAGAAGGGGAGTAGAAACAACTCTGGTAATTATAGACCAGTGACCCTTACTTCGATTGTGGATAAAGGTGATAAGAGACAGGATTTATAATCATCTAAGAAAAGAATAAGTTGATTGGGATAATCAACATGGTTTTGTGAAGGATAGGTCATGCCTCACAAACCTTATTGAATTCTTTGAGAAGGTGACCAAACATGTGGATGAGGGTAAAGTGGTTGATGTGGTGAATATGGATTTAAATCAAGCATTTGATAAGGTTCCCCATGGTAGGCTATTGCACAAAATACAGAGGCACGGGATTGAGGGTAATTTAGTAGCTTGGATCAGAAATTGGTTGGCTAAAAGAAGACAGAGGGAGGTGATTGATGGGAAATGTTTATCCTGGAGTTCAGTTACTAGTGGTGTGCCGCAAGGATCTGTTTTAGGGATACTGCTGTTTGTAATTTTTATAAATAACCTGGATGAGGTTGTAGAAGGATGGGTTAGTAAATTTGTTGATGACACTAAGGTCGGTAGAGTTGTGGATAGTGCCGGAGGATGTTGTAGATTACATAGGGACACAGATAAGCTGCAAAACTGGGTTGAGAGGTGGAAAATGGAGATAAATGTGGAAAAGTGTGAGGTGATTCACTTTGGAAGGAGTAAAAGGAATAAAGAATAAGGAATAAATCCTGGGCTAATGCTAAGATTCTTGGTTGTGTAAATGAACAGAAAGGTCTTGGTGTCCATAGATCCCTGAAAGTTGCCACCCAGGTTGATGAGGTTGTTAAGAAGTCATATGGTGTGAAAGGGTTCAGAGGAGATTTACTAGGATATTGACTGGTATGGAAGGAAGGTCTTATGAGGTAAGGCTGAGGGACTTGAGGCTGGTTTCATTAGAGAGAAGAAAGTTGAGAGGTGACTTAATTGAGCCATATAAGATAATCAGAAGGTTAGATAGGGTGGATAATAAAAGCCTTTTTCCTCAGATTGTGATGGCTAGCACAAGGGAACAAAGATTTAACTGAGGGGTGATAAATATAGGGCAGATGTCAGAGGTAGTTTCTTTACTCAGAGAGTAATTGAGACGTGGAACGCACTGCCTGCAACAGTAGTAGATTCGCCAAATTTAAGTGCACTTAAATGGTCATTGGATAGACATTTGGATGAAAATGTATAGGTTAGATGGACTTCAGACTGGTTTCACAGGTTGGTGCAACATCGAGGGCTGAAGGGCCTGTACTACGCTGTAAAGGTCTATATTGTATGTAAACCTGTTAGATGCCTGTCCTGTGAGATGCTTTTGCCAGGATTGGATGCAAGAACATCATCAGTGAAACTGACAAACTGGGAAGTCTTTGATCACTAAAACTGATGATCTCCAGTCATAGTCATTGAGAGACTGTTATTGAAAGCACTTGACATCTTTCACCACTTAGGTGACAACTAATTTCTTAGAAAACTCTTCACCTGTCCAACACTTCCTTCTCCCTCACTTGCACTGTTGCCAGACTTACCGCCTCAAATTGGGAGAAGCTTACACAGTTCCATTGTGTACCTCTGCTGAGGACCAAGCTGAAAGGATTATCAGGGAGACAAAGTAATATCCACAGGGGCAGCACAAGCTGCCTTCTCATCCACACACCACTGCAATGAAAATGAGATGAACACCAGGATACAAAGCGAGAAGGAGGTGAGACACCAACACAGAACGTATGGCACAGCATCATCACCAGTGCCTCAGTGGGCTCCAGCTCTTACAGTCGGTCACTGTTTACATTTGCAGCTTATTGAAAAATGCCTCCATCTGAATGGAGCAAGAGGGGACATAATGCCAGTGGTCAACAAGGAGTCTGTTACTCAAAGGCCAAATTTCCTCTTCCACTAGCCTCATTCCCCTCCCCATATCTCTAACTTTCACCAGGTTGAATGTTACATTCTCCTTCAGGGAGAGAAAGAAGATCGCATGCATGATTGAAATAGCTTCTGTGGAGAAGGGAGAAGGACAAAATTTGTGGAGTGACTCTGCAGCTTTAAGGCTGCAAAGCTAACCCTGAACCTAACCCTAACCCCACTGCAAGAACAATACACCGAGGATGTGTTTGTGAGTTGGTGCATGAGCTGCCTACAGTGAGAGGAATTGAGAAGCTGCAGGATTTGTTGATCTGATGCAACCCCAATGCAGAAAAATTGCTGGACAAAGCACAGTATGGTGTTCTATACCACAACATCATCGACCACTCGCCTACCAAGCCCTTCTGTGGTCCTAGATCTTCTTAGTGCTTTGAGTCTAGGTTGGACGGCTTATGCTGACTTTCTCAGACCCTTCTACAACAGCATCTTAGTTCAAGAGGGCTGTCATCTGCCTCTCCTCCTTTGAAATACTAGACTGACTACAGTCCCTCAGATCTCACAGAAGGACTCCAAACAATATTGAGGGACCTGGAGAAGAAAAGGGAGTCAGAGAGAGTAATGGCATCAGAATCATTTATAATGCTGATGTATAAACTGATGTAATGGTGATATCTGTTTCACATGACTATGCAAAGGGAACAGAAAAGGATAAAAGCTGTCTTGAGTGTTCAGTCAAACTGTAAATGATGGGTCCTTGTAAAAGTTCTGTGGATTCCAGCAGCAATGCTTTGGGAGGTTAAATAGATTTAAATCCCATGCATGCAGCAAAACAGAAGGCAACCTACAAGCCTCCTCCCTATTCCCTTCATTGCAACCACAGAAATCCATACAATAGTGCCTTTAAGTAGAAATAATTCCTCTGTTAGAACAGATGCATCCTGCCTGCTCTGCCTGTTCAGTCTGAGGCTTGATTTCAATTGGTTTGCTCTGGTAAAGAGCAACAACTAAATGCTATTACACATACGGAGTTGCAATCAAGCTCTTTGAAAAATACATTGATGTAAATTATGATCCCCCTCACCTTGAAAGTTACTATACTCTACTCCTGATGTATAAAAAATATTTTATGTTTTACATTCAAATAACAAATGACCAAATCTCCTTTGATAGCACTTGCCAAACTCAAGAACTTTACCATCTCAAAAGATAAAGGCAGCAAATAGATAGCAACGCCACCATCCAAAAGTTCCCTTGCAAGCCACCACCATCCTGACTTGGAAATATATCACCATTCCTTCAGTGCCATTAGGTCAGAAATCTGGAAATATCCTCCCTAAGTGCACAGTGTGTCTACCTAAAGCACGTGAACTTCAAGAAGGCCGCTCACCACCACCTTCTCAAGGATAATTGGGGATGAGCAATAAATGCAGATAGTGGTCCTGCTGTTGTTACAGCATCTAAGGTGAGAATGTTCTGTCTATACAGGATTCAATTACTAAGCATAAGCGTTGCACAGAATTTCAACAGCATGCAACAATGAAACCATGGCACATGCAATTGTACGTTTTTTTAGGATAAAAAGAGAGAATGGCTATAATGCACAGAGGAAAGACAACATAATAGAGTCATGGGGTCAGAGAGATGTCTAGCATAGAAACAGACCCTTTGGTCCAACCCGTCCATGCCGACCAGATATCCCAACCCAATCTAGTCCCACCTGCCACCACCTGGCCCATATCCCTCCAAAACCTTTCTATTCATGCACACAACCAGATGCCTTTTAAATATTGCAATTGTACCAGCCTCCACCACTTTCTCTGGCAGTTCATTCCATACTACCATCTCTGTGAAAATTTTTCCCCTTAGGTTTCTTTTATATCTTTCCCCTCTCACCCTAAACCTATGCCCTCTAGTTCTGGATTTTCCCTCCCCAGGGAAAATACTTTGTCTATTTATCCTATCCATGCCCCTCATGATTTTATAAACCTCTGTAACGTCACCCTTCAGCCTCTGACGCTCCAGAGAAAACAGCTCTAGCCTATTCAACATCCCTCTATAGCTCAAATCCTCCAACCCTGGCAACATTCTTGTAAATCTTTTCTGAACCCTTTCAGGTTTCACAACATCTTTCTGTTAGGAAGGAGACCAGAATTGCATGCAATATTCCAACAGTGGCCTAACCAATGTCCTGTACAGCCACAACATGACCTCCCAACTCCTGGACTCAATACTCTGACCAATAAAGGAAAGCATACCAAACGCCTTCTTCACTATCCTATCTACTGAGACTCCACTTTCAAGGAG
Organism: Hemiscyllium ocellatum; assembly: GCF_020745735.1. Taxonomy (NCBI): domain Eukaryota; kingdom Metazoa; phylum Chordata; class Chondrichthyes; order Orectolobiformes; family Hemiscylliidae; genus Hemiscyllium; species Hemiscyllium ocellatum. The sequence continues at coordinate 33,898,415 of NC_083426.1, read as the reverse complement.
CTATGAACCTGCACTCCAAGATCTCTTTGTTCAGCACACTCCCTAGGACCTTACCATTAAGTGTATAAGTCTTGCTAAGATTTGCTTTCCCAAAATGCAGCACCTCGCATTTATCTAAATTAAACTCCATCTGCCACTTCTCAGACCATTGGCTCATCTAATCAAAATCCCGTTGTAATCTGAGGTAACTTTCTTCACTGTCCACTACACTTCCAATTTTGGTGTCATCTACAAACTTATTAACTATACCTCTTATGCTCACATCCAAATAATTTATATAAATGATGAAAAATAATGGACCAGTAGCAATCCTTGTGGCATTCCACTGGTCACAGGTCTCCAGTCTGAAAAACAACCCTCCACCACCACCCTCTGTCTTCTACTTTTGAGCCAGTCCTGTATCCAAATGGCTCGTTCCCCCTGTATTCCATGAGATATAACCTTACTAATCAGTCTCTCATGGGGAACCTTGTTGAACACCTTACTGAAGTCCATATTGATCACATCTACTGCTTTGCCCTCATCAATCCTCTTTGTTACTTCTTCAAAAAACTCAATTAGGTTTGTGAGACATGATTTCCCATGCACAAAGCCATGTTGACTATCCCTAATCAGCCCATGACTTTTCAAATAAATATACATCCTGTCCCTCAGGATTTCCTCCAACACTTGCCCACCACTGATGTGGTCACTGGTTTATAGTTCCCTGGCTTGTCCTTAAGATTTCCAATCATTTCTCTATTATGGGATTAGAGCAGGCGCAGGCAAAACACCTCGACTCTTATAGTTTCAAGCAAAGCATATATTTAATCCGACAAATCTGTTGTTATAACATGGAGCTATTTATTCCAAAATGAGCATTGTTGCTATTGTCTGTCTCCTTGGTGCATCATCATCCTCTTTCCTCCACAACAATCTTTCCTTTCAATAAACATTTATAGACTTGAAATCACTGGACCTGATCATTACGCTTTAGCGTGTAAGTCAACGCTATTTTAAAGCTTAAAGTTAGCATATTTTGAGAGAGAAAGGGAAACAAAGTCAACAAGTGCTAGTAAATAGCTGTTGTATTTTGTTCTGCAGTAAAAATGCAAGCTTGATACAAGTGCTGGTCTTAAATCACTTTATACAGTGTGTTCTTCTTACGTTGAAGTAAATTTTAATTCAGATATTTTATTGTGAAGTTTTATTTTGCTGTTTGTTATATTGGTTAATTCTAATCATTGGTATTTTGAATGTAAAAGAAAAATTTTTTTGGACATCAGGAGTACAATATAATAGCTTTCAGGCTGAAGGAAATCATAATTTACATCAATCTATTTTTCAAACACAGTGATTGCAGCTCTCTATGTGTTACCCTTACATTACTTATAAAAAAGAAACAAGTCTTTCACTTACATGAAAATGATTACGTCTTAGAAAATCTGAAGAGGTGGAAATACTCATTATTGTGATCAAATTCCTGTTGAAGGACCTCCAGAGTGCTCCTTCAATTGTACAGAAGCATATTTTTCCCTCTTTAACTTCTGACAAAATGCAGGATGAATTAGTTCAGCCCCAGAAGGCTCTCAACATCACATCCTTCTTGAAAAGAGGAAGATATAGTTTATCTGTATTTTTCAAAGTTACTATATTGCTAATATCTTCTTTTCATGCACTGATTAAAGCATACACATTCAGAATTGTCAACAAGATGTTTAATCTTTCAAGAATCATTTCCTGTCTTTGGTCTTTCTTGACTGTGGAGAGAACTAAACAGCTATCAATTCTCTGCCAATTTCAATCCGGAGATAGTGGCTTCACAATACTGAATTGTTGACTTGCCCTCGTCTTCCCCATTCCTCTTCATCCCCCCTCTGATGTAGGCTTTGTGTCTGCACAGCACATTTCACAGATGGCACAATGAAGCCTGAAAGTCCTGTCAGGAAGTGAATCATGGGCTGGAGCTGTGCCCCATAACTCCATGGCACGAACAATGGATGGCGCCATTAGGAATTAATATTGTCCAGAAGTTAAATGCTGTGAATTGGCTGCTAGATATATAAACCAGCCTGAGAGCACTGTGTTCAATAGAACTACTTTTCACAAGTTCAGTTTTGTTCATAAGGCAAACAGAAAGGTTAATTGAAAATATAAAATGTAAACTTGCATGGTCTAATTTCTCTTTTTCCCTCTGAAAGATTAATATATTATTAGGACTGAGGTGGAGTAGTACACTCTCCTTTGCTAGTACATCTACTTCTTGGGTCATAACATAAATGACCCAGTTTCTGATATGACCAAACTTATGCCTTCAATATACTAGAACTAGCTTTTAAAAATCCATTAACCAATATTGTTTGCAATAAACAAAGTTCTTGCTTTGTAATAAACAAATCCTATTTAATGACAATGCAAAACTAGTTTATGTATTAGTTTCTAATATAAAGATATCAATATTTACCTCTCCAAGTAACACAGGACACACACACACACACACACACACACACACATAAAAAACAGGTAAAGTGGGGAAAATGGCTTCCTCTCTTCAGAGATTCACTTTGAGGGAAATAGCACTTTTTGCCATAGTTTTGTAGGTCTTGAAGTATATAAAATGCATTGGATTGAGTCATAGAGGCCTGCAGCACAAATAAAGACCTTTTGGCTCTTTGAGTCTGTGCTGGTCAAAAACAACCATCTTACTATTCTAATCCCATTTTCCAGCCCTTGGCTCATAGCCATGTGTGCCTTGCATCATAAGTATATATCTAAATGCTTCCAAAATGTTCAGAGGGTTTCTGCCTCTACCAGTCTTATAGATAGTGAGTTCCAGATTCCCACTACCCTCTGGGTGACAACAGTTTTTCTTATATGCTCGCTAAACCTCTTCTCCTTAAATCTCTACTATTGGTCATTGATCCCTCCACCCAATGAAACATTTCTTCCCTGTCAACCCTGTCTATGCTTCTCATAAATTTTATATATCCCAACCTTGAACCCCGTCAGTTTCCTCTGATCCAAGGAAAACAATCCCAGGTGACTCAGGCAACTGTTGATGACATTTCAATGCACAACGATGGTTGTCACCATGTGTAAGCAGATGTTTCTGGGATCTTTGACAAGACAGCTTATTCAGGAAACACAGTGCCAAAGCTTCCTCAGGATGCCTTACTTGAGGATAATGAGGGTTTAGAATGGATCAAAACTCCAGGTACTGTACTGAACTCACAATAAGGCTTTGTTCCAGAAACAGAAGAGCTGGACTAGGAAACTCATTTCCATCCTCAGGCTGACCACCAACTAAAAATCCAACAGTCACCAAAGCAGAACTTCAGCCTGACAAGTCTAAGCAGGAGGCTTGCAGTGAACAATGTGTGACTTTCAAAGATTACCTTATTCAAAAAAAATTTCCACCGTCCTTTTGCTAACCTTTTAAATAAAGAACTCCCACAATGATGTCTTGTGACTGAGATGATTAACTTCCAAGAAGCTCACAAATAGACTGATTGGCAGATTTGTATTTTTATGGATCAGATTTGTATTTTTATGGAAATGCCAGTGTTGCAATTCTACTGAAACAATTTGGCTGGGGCCATGGTTAACTGTAGAGTGTATGTCTTAGTACTATTGCTAAATATTGCCAGGGCTCATGAGCTTTGCAGTTTCTTTGCCTCCAGTTATTTTTTATATTATGTGATTTGAATGAAACTGGGTGAAGGATGGTATCTACAATGCTGGGAATCTCTAAAGGAAGCCAAGATGGCTTGTCTACTTGACACATCTGCCTGAAGGTTCACACAGATGTTTGTCTTTTGCTCTCCAAACATTGAGGATGAAGGTGTTTATGGAGCTTACTCATGCAGTGAGCTGTTCAATTGGCCACCACCATTCGTGACTGGATGAAGTCAGATTCTGAGCTTCAGTATGACCCATTGGTATCTCACAGTCTGTCGAAGTGTAGAAAATGGTCATGAAGTGATTGTAATCGATTCTATTTAATATATTTCATAATACAAATCAAAGGTCTTTAAATCATTTACATAATAAGATTTATTCACAGGCTTACTGATATGAAACAAAACTAAATATGGATTGAGGTAGATCACTTGTTAATCATAATACTTGTTGTGAGGTTATACTGCAACCCTTTTCATTTTGCTCATCTATCTCTGAATGAAGCAAACAAAAGATAGACTGAATTAAACAACAACAAATACACTCAAACTTCTAATGTTGTCCATGAATGTGTTAAGAAATCTTTGTGTTCCTCCAGATGTTAGACAAAATGTGTTTATCTTCAGGAATTACCCATTGAATTTGGTTCCCAATGCTTTTATAGCTACATCTGTAAAAGGCTAAACATCCTACTTTCAAATTTTGTGCTTCTGAGATTTTCATTTCATGATTCCCCTGGAGTATTTTGGTTTTGGTAGAAAGTACACTGCTGGCTAGAAATTAGTGTATTAATCTTTTACATAAAGGAAACCTTGCATTTATGTGGCACTGAACACAATTATGGAATATACCAAAGCAGGTTTCTGCCAATTAAGTTGCAATATTGTTAGTCTAATCGTTATTATATTGAAGGAAATAGAGTAAACAGATAAAGCTCTCACTCAGACAGGTGAAGACCTGAAATGAATGGGAATTCAAAAGAGTTGAAACTTGAAATGGTTCAGAAAAGATTTACCAGGGATGTTGGGGAGATTGAGCTTTAGGGAGAGGCTCAATAGGCTGTGGTTGTTTTCCCTGGATTGTCGGAGGCTGAGGGGTGACATTGTCATGGTTTATAAAATCATGAGGGGCATGGAAAGGAAAAATAGACAAGGTTTTTTCCCTGGGCTGGGGGAGTCCACAACCAGAGGGCATAGGTTTAGGGTGAGAGAGATAGATTTAAAAGTGATCTAAGGGGCAACTTTTTCATGCAGAAGCTGGTGTGTATGGAATGAGTTGCCAGAGCAAGTGGGGGAGGCTGGAACAACTACAACATTTAAAAGGCATCTGGATGAGTATATGAATAGGAAGAATTTAGAGGGATATGGGCCAAGTGCTGGTAAATGGGTCTAGATTAATTTAGGATATCTGATCAGCACAGAAGAATTGGACCAAGCTCTCTTTCCATGCTGTACATCTCTATGATTCTTTGACTCTATATTATCACCTCAAATATGTCATCAGAATAAAGTGTTAAGTCAAATATGGTCTTGAATTTAATGGAAAACTGCTAGAAGGTGAAGTCAGCCTTTACTGCACTTGCAACCTTCCAATCAAAAAGTGATTGCAATAAACAGGGGTGAGAATTAGATTAGGTTCCCTACAGTGTGGAAACAGGTCCTGCAAAGAGTAACCCACCCAGACCCATTTCACTCTGACTGATCACTATGGCCACTTCACATTTTTGGACTGTAGGAGGAAACCAGAGCAAACCCACACAGATACAGGAAGAATGCGCAAACTCCACACAGACAGGCACCCAAGGACTAGGAATTGAACCTGGGACCCTTGGTGCTGTGAGGTAGTAGCGCTAACCACTGAGCCACCACGTCACCCTCACTGGTGGCTGAAACAAGGAAACTGAATGAAGTGAAAAAGATTGATCCAAACAAAGCTTGTTTCTTATGTTGATTTTTTTTTGTTCAAAATTATTTGGGAAGTTTGAAGTTCTTAATTTTGTCAGTCTTTTAAACATCTTCCACCTGAACTGCTGACTTTTTCTACTGTGAAGCATAAATGTCCCACTGTGCACATCCATTGTTACCAATACAGTAAACACAATACTTTATGGAAATGTTACAATAGTAAGGTTGATTCAAGATTATGCTTATTAAATGTTAACTGTCCGATGTAAATGTGAGGGAAAGATTAAAGATGTAAGAATTAGATCAATTAAGAAAATTAAGTATTCTCAATTGTTGACATTTTAGATCACACAAAATCATAAATCTAAGATACCATTTCCATCTGCTATTAGACATGTTGTTTGCATAAGAAATACATCTTTCCACAATGATGCCAAATTGGTTTACAATGTGGCAGAAAATGGTAACGAGTCTTCGAAGGTTTTTTCCCCACCTTGTACACATGCTCAATGATGTGACAGTGTAGTATTGCATGAAAAGTGGTCATTGTGGTAATAGGATCCATAGTATGTGATAGATATTTTGTAATCAATCTGCTCAGAGATGTTATGACATACTTCTGGAGCAAGTAGGACTTGAATCTAAAACTTGATAGAGGTAGGGACACTACCACAAGACCCTGACTGTAGTTTGTGATATATTTTAGAAGAATAGTTATAGATAGGTTGCTATTAACCAGGAGCTGGTTTTATTCCATGGTGTGTTTTCATTTCCGAATTGCAAGCCATACACCTTCTCAGAGTTCAGGCAGTAGCAGAATAGGAATAATACTGGTGTTCAGAGGATCAATGAGTTTGCAAGAAAGTTTAGAATAATAACTTCTTACAGAAATAAAATAAAGGAACGGCATTTAACAATTCACTCTATAAATGTATTTCTATAAATCCATTAAGCCCCCAGTGAATTATTTAGCAGTTAGCTTGATCAAGACTATAAATCTCAATAAATGTATGGCTGCCTTGAAAGAAAACATACAACTAAAGGATGGCATTAATTGAGAGATCCTGATTTGGGAAGTCAATGTGCACATCAAGAGATTTTATCAGGAACATACAGTGGTGAGGTTGAAGTGATAGTGAAAATGCACAAACCTCCACAGAACTAATCTACACTCCAAACACTACTTGTCTAATCTGTGGCAGAATTTGGAGGTTGCAGGTCGCCAGGCATCTCAGAGCCCATTGAACAAGAGTGAGAGGAAATCCCTCTAATCCCCAAGAGTTATCTAGAAAAAAAATTCCATCAATAGTAGAAGCACATGACAAAAATACCTTTGAAATACCTTCTTTCTAAGTTCTGGTATTTACATATCTCTATTAATCCTTAAATTTTGTCGTATTTTACCATGTCATATCCTGATGAAATTATCTTTAAGTAAATCAACTCATCATTCATAAAGACATGTTACACTCGAAATAAATGGCTGTTATTTTGAAACGTTTCTACAGCATTAATATGGGGGACAGATAGATCATCATCATTTGTCAAAAAGTCATATCTTGCGATTATGACTAAAATGCAATTGAGTTCAGGATATGGTAATATCTCTGAAGTTGGAAGAGAGATAGGTAGAGGGGAAGTCAGAATTAATTTGTGAAGGGGAAGATCCTATTGAAATTATTGGCAGATATGTTTTAAATATTTTCAGTGTTTCCCACCTGCAAACCAATCAAATTTTAATGACAAAATGATGTGGAAAAAAGTATTCACAGTTTGGATTGTACAGGTCAAGGAGCATTCAGAATCTTTGGTGGTTAAAATTTGCTTCTGAAGTTCAGAAATATTAAAATTTTAGCTTTTATTGACATAAAATATCTCCTCAATACTACTTTATATTTAGTTACTACTTCTAAATGAAAACGAAATTGACAAACTAACATATTCAATGCTCAATCAATAATAATTTGCAGGAATAAATTATGATTGAGTTCCAAGTAAACATTTCCCAACTTAGTCATGTGATATAATAATGCAAAAATAAAGCTCAAGTGGCGTTTCTGAATTTTCTTTAACCCTGCAAAATTGGTATAGTTACGACAGAACATTAAAAATAACTAATTGATACAATAATGTTTTATGTGGTGTACCACCTACTTAAACTCAACTGAATGTTAAAAAAATGAAGTATTGTTTTCAATTTCCTTGCATTAACATCACTTTTTGTCACAGTAGAAGATGGTTCAAAGCAAATCATTGAAGATTTTCAAATATTTTAATAAATTAAAAATGAAAGGGGGCTTCAGGCTAAAGTAATATTACTTGGCGGTCTCTATGAAGTAGGACTATTCCATACATTTCAACACACACATTTCCAGCCAAAATGTTAAAATTAAACCAAGTAAATTATTTATATGTTTCATCTTTATCCAGTACATGTCTTGTGAAATGATGGAAAGTCAAAAATCTTCACATATGGGATTATTCAGTTTTCCAAAAATAACATGTGGGAGATGTTACTTCATGTGCTTTGTTTTATAAGCTGAGCTCTCAGTAGGTAAAAACTTTGCTTGAAATTTGCAGCTAAAACCTTTGATTTAATTTCAGTTTCATGAGCTTGTTCTCAGGAATGATGTTATCTTCAAAAATTACAGAGGCACAAAAATCACATAAAGAGTAAAATTTATAATAACTCATGAGTGTAGAGTTTTTCTCACAAGGGGAAAAAACCTACATCCTCCTATATGACATACAACATATTGATCTCATGCACCATAACTAAATGCAATGATACTTTGAAATCAGTTATTTGCATCTGACAGTGTTGGGATGTTTTCTACTTATAAACATGTAAAATCAAATGTGACACTAATTTCCTGAATGTTGGTTAGAAGGTTATAATTGATAATGAGTGACTGGTTCTTTTCCACTCCGGTCAAGACTTCTGAAATACACTGTCCAGGATCCAATACCTTTTCCAAGTCTTCTCAGAGTTACTTATGACAAATTCCTACATTCTTAACATTTCTTCAATTACACACAATAAACTACAATGCTGGCACTATCAGAGCTGTAATTTTAATATGAGAAACCTGGATAAGTACTTGGTGAGTCTGTGTTTCCTAATTGAGTTTATAATTGGGATTCATTTTCACTCATGGTGAGCCCTCTGGAGTAGCTTGCTGGAAAGTTCACCCATTCTTGAGTTGTACAGGTTGAAGCTAGTTTGAAATCTTCAACTTCATTTAAATGCCACCAATGTCTCAATGGATTCAAGCCAGCATTATATCAGACCGCCCACGGACTTTCAAGATGGCAGTAAGATAACTCCAGGGAGATAAAAATAGAAGTGTGTTCGTAGATTAAGCAACTAGGACCATTGCTGTTTGCTGTCAGAATTCCAACAGATATTTTATTCCCTCATTAATATTAATTCTGTAAAGTTAACCTTCATCACTTCACCAAAGGTAGAATTTAATTAACTCAAAGCATTCAGCATGATCGATCCTGATCTTTTATGAGCAGTGCATTTGTCAACTGAACAGAATATACCCTTGATAATTAACAGCATTTCATAAGGGAAAATGTTTCAAAGATAAAATCACTGATGGATTTAAGTCTATACTGTGAATTCATTTGTATTCCCATGTTCAATTGTCAAGAGCCCTAGTAACAGAATCAGAGCAATATAAAAGTTGGTTCAGATGTCTTTGCACCTGGGATTCCCTCCTAATATTTTGCAGATGTGGTATGAATCATAGAATGTAAATATGACAGTAGTATCTAATGGTTGAACATCAGCATTGCATACTAAGAGCACAAATTTTGTTGCAATAATGAAAGCTTTGCATAAATTATTCCAAGTGAAATTTAACAACTTCTGACAAGTGGATATGCTGAACTAAATGCAGATATCATTATCGGAGATACCACATTTCTCCATAGGACATACTGTTGCTGTTTTTGCCAAAGAGTTCCCATTGAAATCATTGAATAAATATGGATTTAGCAATTAATCTGTGCTGCAAATTTCTGAAAATGTTCGGACTTGTGATTTCAAAAACCAAGGGATCTAAATTGGATATATTTTCCTCCTCCCCATCATTTGTCTCCCCCTCATAAATGGTGCAGCTAAATTGTAATTGGTAATCAACTCACGACTGTTCAATGGACTCATTTCAATATCAATCAATGCTAATTGTTTTGCTAGAGCCAATAACCTGTTCTGCCACAGCCATTTAAAGCTAGACTATCGTTCATTAAAGGGAGTTGCATTGTGGTTTGAGCAGGTGCTGGCTGTCTTTACAGGAAATAAATCTGGTCAGAGAAAGGATTTCTGGTGATGATGTTTGGATGTTCTAGTGGGAGAGATGAATAGTGGGAGAAACACTTTCCCAACAACCAGGGCTGAAAAGTCTCTGGACTGGTGCTCAGATGGAAGTGCCTTGAAGATAAGAATCATGGGCCGCATGACATATCCTAGTAACTGCAACATTAGTTTTTGTCTCCACTCAATTCACCACATCTCCAAAACCTGCAACCAATAAGTAAGCCTCATTCTTGATATTTTAGTGATTCATTGCAAATCACATACCCACGCTTCACAGATGACAAATTCAACAAAATGCTCTATTTGTTGTAAAGCTTGCCAGAAATTTTATGACAAATGACAATAGGGAAATAGCTATTGATTTGGAACAAGGCTTTGCATAGTACTTGGACCTCATCTGACTAATCATAGGAAGTGATGACAACTTGAGTTTGCACCTTCTGGATTCAACCAGGTGACAGTTCTCATTGCAACATGATCAGATGTGCAAAATAAGCTTGTTAATATGCAAGCTTTGACCGATGCCTTCATTGCTGTTGATTGCAGTGTAGAAGGGAGATTGCAGGGTATCACAACAGTAAAGAGACCTCCCAAGAGCTTACAATGGTTGCTGCGGAGCTAATCTGTGGTGTTGAGGAATGGAGCCAATGGTTCATTGATGTTTGCCCGAACCTCAAGAAAGCAGGTACTGTTCCTTATTTCCCAAATACTTTTCCAATATCTAGTCTGCTTCGTACTGGCCAGTCATAGAGTCATAGAGATGTACAGCATAGAAACAGACCCTGCAGTCCAACCCGTCCATGCCTACCAGATCTCCCAATCCAATCTAGTCCCACCTGCCAGCACCCAGCCCATATCCCTCCAAACCCTTCCTATTCATATACCCATCCAAATGCCTCTTAAATGTTGCAATTGTACCAGACTCCATCACATCCTCTGGCAGTTCATTCCATACATGTACCACCCTTTGCGTGATTGACCCTTAGGTCTCTTTTATATCTTTTCCCTCTCACCCTAAACCTATGCCCTCGCGTTCTGGACTCCCCGACCCCAAGGAAAAGACTTTGCCTATTTATCCTATCCATGTCCCTCATGATTTTGTAAACCTCTATAAGGTCACCCCTCAGCCTCCGATACTCTAGGGAATAGAGCCCCAGCCTGTTCAGCCTCTCCCTGTAGCTCAGATCCTCCAACCCTGGCAACATCCTTGTAAATCTTTTCTGAACCCTTTCAGGTTTCACAACATCTTTCCAATAGGAAGGAGACCAGAATTGCGTGCAATATTCCAACAGTGGCCTAACCAATGTCCTGTACAGCCGCAACATGACCTCCCAACTCCTGTACTCAATACTCTGACGAATAAAGGAAAGCATACCAAACGCCTTCTTCACTATCCTGTCTACCTGCGACTCCACTTTCAAGGAGCTATGAACCTGCACTCCAAGGTCTCTTTGTTCAGCAGCACTCCCTAGGACCTTACCATTAAGTGTATAAGTCCTGCTAAGATTTGCTTTCCCAAAATGCAGCACCTTGCATTTATCTGAATTAAACTCCATCTGCCACTTCTCAGCCCACTGGCCGATCTGGTCCAGATTCTGTTGTAATCTTCGCTGTCCACTACACCTCCAATTTTGGTGTCATCTGCAAACTTACTAACTTTACCTCTTATGCTCGCATCCAAATCATTTGCATAAATGACAAAACATAGAAGGCCCAGCACTGATCCTTGTGGCACTCCACTGGTCACAGGCCTCCAGTCTGAAAAACAATCCTCCACCACCACCCTCTGTCTTCTACCTTTGAGCCAGTTCTGTATCCAAATGATTAGTTCTCCCTGTATTCCATGAGATCTAACCTTGCTAATCAGTCTCCTATGGGGAACCTTGTCAAACACCTTACTGAAGTCCATATAGATCATATCTACTGCTCTGCCCTCATCAATTTTCTTTGTTACTTCTTCAAAAAACTCAATCAAGTTTGTGAGACAAGATTTCCCATGCACAAAGCCATGTTGACTATCCAGAATCAGTCCTTGCCTTTCCAAATACATGTACATCCTGTCCTTCAGGATTCCCTCCAACAACTTGCCCACCATCGAGATCAGGCTCACTAGTCTATAGTTCCCTGGCTTGTCTTTACTGTCCTTCTTAAACAGTGGCACCACGTTTGCCAACCTCCAGTCTTCCGGCACCTCACCTGTGACTATCAATGCTACAAATATCTCAGCAAGAGGCCCAGCAATCACTTCCCTAGCTTTCCACAGAGTTCTCAGGTACACCTGATCAGGTCCTGGGGATTTATCCACTTTTAACCATTTCAAACATCCAGCACTTCCTCCTCTGTAATCTGGACATTTTGCAAGATGTCACCATCTATTTCCCTTACTGTCTATATCTTCCATATCCTATTCCACAGTAAATACTGATGCAAAATATTCATTTAGTATCTCCCCCATTTTCTGTGGCTCCATACAAAGGCCACCTTGCTGATCTTTGAGGGGCTCTATTCTCTCCCTAGTTGCCCTTTTGTCCTTAATATATTTGTAAAACCCCTTTGGATTCTCCTTAATTCTATTTGCAAAAGCTATCTCATGTCCCCGTTTTGCCCTCCTGATTTTCCTCTTAAGTATACTCCTACTTTTTTTATACTCTTCTAAGGATTCACTCGATCTATCCTGTCTATACCTGACAAATGCTTCCTACTTTTTCTTAAACAAGTCACCTATACTGTTGCACTTCAGAGTTGCAGAGATAGAATTTAGACCCAGAGTTGTCTAACAAGCATCTGCAATGCATCTTATTGATGGTGTACACTGCCACATTTGCCACAGATGTTTGTGAATGTAATGCCAATCAAATGGGCTGCTTTCTCTTGGATGGCTCAAGTATTTTCAGTCTTGTTAAAGCTGTGCTCATCATGATTGTAGACATACCTTGGGGAGTCAGGAAGTGAGAGTTGCTAGCCTCAGATCTACTCCTTTAGCCACAATATTTATTTGGCTAATCCAGCTCAGTTTCAAATATTGAACTTAGGTAGATGGTTGACCCGAGGTCACTGCCCTGAATAAATTCTGGAGCTGTGGTGACTGACTTCCAACAAGCACAACTGTCTTCTTTTGTGTCAGGTGCAACAACTCAATGAGGTAATGTATTGGAAATCAAATCCACTTTTCCTGGAGTCATCACAAATGTGAAAAGACTCCCAAATCCCTCAGTTGTATTGTTTCCTGCAACCTTTCTCCATTTAAGTAATATTCAGCTCATATATTCTGCCTTCCTTACATTATCCCACATTATACGGAGGAACCTTGATTATTCAAATATCAATTATCCGAACTTCGGATTGTCTGAAGAAGATCTCAAGGTCCTGATAGAAACAGTACAGCCCAACACTGATTGCTTTGTTTACAGTGATTAAAAATGAACTCCACTTACTGAAATGCCGCAGAGAACAGCCCTGGATATCGATGGGAGCCCAGGCACGGTGTCCAAATGATTGACCGCCCACCTTCTCTCTATCTCTCCCAACTCTTTCCCAGGAGTTCAACACAGGGGTGTACCCTAACCTTCCCATCCCCAGATAATCTCTCCAACATCGTCCTGTACAGGGCAAAGGTGGAACTTGTCAAAAAGTTGTAGTAAAAAGTTGTATGTGTGACTGTGTATGTGTGCTATTTTGAGACTCACTCCCCCAAAAGCAGCAGGAGTCTTGCTGTTGGGGTCCAGTCCGACTGCCCTGGGGAGAGAAGTTGCTGATGGGGGCGGCCGGGTCGGATAGGGGTTGGGGGTGTGAACCATGGTAGGGGGGGTTGGGTTGACAGGGGAGGAGTTGGACAGGGATAGGGAGCGGGCGTGGGTAGACAAGTGGCAGGATGGGGGCAGATGGCCGGTGGGGTTAGATGGTTAAAGGGGCAAGATGGGGGCAGGGTTGGGGGCTCGGACAGGGCAGGGGTGCACAGTGGCAGAGGTGGGCGGAGGCAGATGGGGGAGTAGGGGCCCATGCACTGTATGCTGCTGCCTACTCTCCTGAATGGGGAGCAGATTTACAAAGTGCTCACTGTGTCAATCCTATTGAAATGATGGGGCGGGGGGGGAGGCACGCGGGAGGCTTCAGCGATGCTGAAGGCCCTTTAAACGCAAGTGTGTGTCTGCTCAGAAACAAACCTTGAGACAAAGAGAGGGAGCAAGGCAGGCAGAGCAAGGAAAAAGAAAACTTCAGAAAACTCCAAGCCCCAAAGGAGAGGCATTGAATCAATTAACCAAATAATCAATTATCAATACTGCCCACCCATCGGAAAATTGACGTTCCTCTGTATTCCATCGGCAAAGTTTTTGCTCTTAACCTGACTATGAACACTCTATGCCATCCTCACTATTTCATGGGTCATCATAATTAATGAGATGTCATTAGCAGCAACAAGTCAGCCAGATCACAAATTTCTCCTAGGAATAGTAGGTTTTCTAATGCCAGTGGTTCTACCACTTCAACATCCTTGTATGAGCAGCCATTTAATGTCTTCTGTTACAGAATCCCACCTTTACAAATTTTACAGAAATCATCTATGCTTTTACAGACCAGCTTTCATAAATAAAAATAAAGCTGATATCAACAAACATATTAATTCTTTCTTTTTTGTTTTGATGAGGTACAACATCATTAGCTATATATTCAATTGTGTATTTACTTGTTCAGCTTTTGGTTTAGCACTTAGCTTGGAAATAATCTTATACTGTAAGACCTTTTCCCCCTAAGATGTTCAATTCCATGTTATATTTTGTCCGTATGTGAAATTAAATCTGATAGGTAGTATTATTTCCCCACCATTTTTTCCATTTATTCTTCTTACCTCAAACCTTTACAATTTTGCAGTATCTTAATGCACTGTATGGATATAACAATACTTCCTCAATGTTATACACCATGCCCCTTGTGTAAAGACCAATGTTTAATTTGACTTCCTAATTACTTTCTGTACTTAATTGTTAGCATATACAAGAACCTTCAATTTTTTTTTCTGGGTGTACTGCAAAAGTCAACAGTCTCCCCAATTTAAATCATATTTTATTCATCTATTCATGTCAATGGATGCCCACAACCTTACCTCTTCTGTCATTATACTCCATCTATCAATATTTTTCTCACTTGCAATCTATTTTCCATTGCAGACTCCTATCTTCTTAACAATTTACCTTACTCTTTATGATTATATCATCAGCAGATGTGGCGACAATATAATTTGCTCTTTACTTAGGACTCTGATACTGATTGTAAATAGTTGCACGTGTCTCTTTTTTCTATCCTTGATTCATCTTCATTTCACACGCTTTCTCTTTTCACTTTCTATGAATGCTTTAAATGTAACTTAAACGTCATTTTGTTCATCCTGGTTTACACTCTGTGAACTGGAATTTTGTTTGTGGGTTTTCATTCTGTAGTTGCATGCAAATGCCACACAAGTTGGCACAAATACTCAGAGGACCTTTGCTTTCATGGGGGGAGTGAGCAATTAAATAGTGCCTCCAGAGGCCTCACCCAATTACGGACAGTGGGAACATTCCCAAAGTTGGAGCTGTAAACTGAGCAGCAATATTGTCAGTTACAAGCTTAAGAAAAAATGACATATGTCAAAATAACAATCTTTTTCTGGATTGGAATTATGAAATACCTTTTTGAAGTGGTTATACTGATAAATTATTTACTGAGTTTTCCTGGTTATAGAAATTAGATTGTAGCCCAAAGGTTTAGCATGGCATAAAATCAACTGTTAAAAGAAAATTAGATTCCACTTGCAAAACATACAACAATCAAATATTCAAAACTTAGATACAGCTGATTGGACAAACAGTTCAAAAAGTGAACCAAACCACATGAATTAATATGAAGTCTTGGAATACATTTTAAAAAAAAAGTTTTCTAAATGAATGTGTCATAATATCCGTAGAGACCAATAATATACATCAGAGATTTGAATTTCTTAGCAACGGAGGGAAAACGTCACACATCAAGATTTCATGACTTACCAATTTAACTGTCACAAACATATTAAAATCAGCATAAACTCAACATTATTTAATAAACAACTAATACCCCAAAAAGGTTTTTCATCATTAAATAATTGACAACAAATAAAAATACTTTGTGACCCATTTACACATTATACCATGCTCTGAGCAAAAATGTAATCTTGTGGATTAAATTCCACATTCCTCTTGGCTTGGTGGTTGGATCCCTTCTCCTTCCTGATGAAGGGCTTTTGCCCAAAACATTGATTTTCCTACTCCTCAGATGCTCCCTGACCTGCTGTGCTTTTCCAGCACCACACTCTTGGCCCTTCTCCTTGGTACACTAGGGTGAGTTCTTTGCTGTCCTTTGAATGTCCCTTCACTCAATCTTTTTCACAGATAAATTTTAAGCATTTCCTTTTATTTTCCTGTGATCAATCTATTTATGGTTTTTCTTATACACAGAGCAATATCCTCATTTTTTATAACCCAGCAGGAAGTATTAGAGCATTTAAAATGGGGCAATTATCCATAAATCCCAAAGATTTATCACACTTATGTAGAAGTGGTCTGTGAAATCTGCTGGCCATGACAAAACAGGCTGTAGGATACATCAGCGCAAATACCACCAACAAGGGACTGGTGGAGGCTGAGGCCCTGAGAGAAATTGGCCAAAAGCCAGCACTAGGAAAGGCAACAGAGGATAGATTGCATAAGGAGGCCAGCACCAGATTTGAGAGGAAGGGGCAGTCCTGCACCAGAAGTGGTGCAGCATTGACATGCACCAGCAGCGGGTACAGGCATGGGTTGGTGATTGTTGAAGGGCACATTGACTCGGGACGGGAGGGAGGGCTGTACCAGGTCCAAGTATGATGTGGGGAGAGGGGAACCCTCCCTGGGAGGGTCAGGAAGGTTGGGGGAAGATAAAAAGGGTCCAGGGAGAGAGAGTGACATCGCTAGGAAAAAGGAGAGATGCTGTAAAGAAAAGAGATCAACTTCAAAGATTTTTTGTTTTGCATCACACAACACCATCTTTAGATGAACAGCCTTTTGCCATTGCTTAAGAGTAAAATCAACTTTTCTTCTCCTCTTTGTGACACTTGTAGGTGGCATTCATAAGACATCTATTATTTAAAAGTGGCAAAGTTTACATAGGCTGAATCTTACTATTTTGGCTAAGTGTGAGGTGCATTGAGTTTTTTCAAGAGATCCTCACCATCAGGCCTAGAGACATTACTTATATCATCTTACAAAACCTACCTCATCAACTGTCTATCCCATTGTTATGGAATCCCTCCCATCTGATCCTACTTCCAATTTCTCACGTGGCATTTTCAGAAACAAAATCGCAACTCATGGCCAAAAATCCCTTGCACCAGTGCTATTTTTAAAAGCTCATTGTGGATGCGGAAAGTAGTCAGTTCAGAGCTGCTCCAGACATGGCAGACAAGGGGAAATTGGCAACCGGCTTTTTGTGTAGGAATCCTGATGTCCTGCTGGGCAATATGGTGTAGATACGAGATATCCTCTTCCCCCAGGGCCAACTGTCAAGGCCAGGACAAGAGACCATACCAGACTAGTCTACTGTTGCCGTCCACATCAATGCAGAATTAGCCATCTGGAGGAACGTACAGCAATGTCAGAAGAAGGTTAATGACACCAACTTTTCTCAATCCTTCACGCTCAGGGGTTGGTTAGCTCAGTTGACTGAATAGCTGGTTTCTGATGCAGAAAGACTCTAGCAGTGTGGATTCAATTCCTGGAGCAGCTGAAGTTCCTGTGAAAGAACTGCATTCTCAACCTTGCCCTTCATTTGAGCCATGGTAACTCTCAGGTTAAACCATCACCAGTTATCTCCCTCTAGTGAGGAAGTGGAATTATGGTGACTTTACCTTTACATCTCACTCACTCTATCTCTGTTACTATACACACTGCCCACCAAGGTTCATGTTCTACCACTCACATTATTGTCTGCAATGTTTTCCCTCACTTTCTGTTACCCATCTAAACTCTGAATTTCATTGCCTCTGCATGGCCTACTCAACCTACTACGCCAAAAGGCATCATTGTGCGTCCATTTTCACCTCATTTCGGAGGAAACCATCCCACAATTGGACAGAAAGAGTCAAATCCGGTGATGGGCTGCCCAACATTCAGCTCCTCATCCATTATGCAGAGAGCATTATCACTCTGATTGCCCCAAATAGCTAACTGACTTTGTCCACACCCTTGCACTAGAACAGGAGGCTGAGCTTGACTTAGGTTCCTGGAGTAACCTGACCAAAGACTTTTTACATTGACTTGAATAACATATGCTGACAACCAGAACAAGCTTCCTGGTTTCATGTTTGTGTTAAATAGCAAATCAAGGCAGATACAATATGAGGCTGACTGAGAGTCCAAAGCACAAAAAGGCAAGGATGTTGTGAGCACCCAAGTAGGCTTTGAATGAGTGACACTATGATAGCAAACAGAGTCCAGAGATACAACCTGACCCAGTAAATGCGCTGGTCATAAGTCCACGAGTTCACAGTGTGCTTACTGCAATATTACAATGATGGCTTCACCTAATTATCTGGAGGACTTGAACTGGGTAGAGTTCAGCATGATTTCACCATCCTAGGCTCCAGGACATTCTATTTTACCTAAAATCAAAAGAGACATGTTGAAACATAACTGGCTTGTAAAGTCTCACATTCAGTCCAGTTCAGTTTTAATTAGACTCAAAACTCAACAGTATCCATGACAAAATCACTAGGAAACCATCTACCACTTTAAACATTCACTCCATTTGCCACCAGTGAAACATGGCTGCAGTGTGTGTCATTTATAACATACAATGCAGTAACTCCCCAAACCTCACAAACTCAAGACCTGTACCAACTAAAGAGACTAGAGCAACAGATGCAAGGGAAAACCAGCATCTTCAGTTAATCTTCAAGTTGCACTTCCATCCTGGCTTGGAAGCACTTTGCCATTCCCTTTATTGTCACTGGATCCATAGTGATGCAATGTTCACTCTATAAATCACAGTATTTCAAGAAATCAGGTTGGCGCCAGTTTCTCAAAGTAAGTTAAGGATAGAAAATAAATACTAGTCCTTCCAGCAATTTCCACATTCCATGAATGAAACAAGAAATATAAAAAAAGAAATAAAGAGGTACCAGCTAATCTAGATCATTCAAAAAAGCAAATTAAAAGAAAAGCTCCCATTGGTACTATTTACAACGCTGAAGAGTTTTGATCAGATAAGTATAGTGTAAGGATTATATTTTAATATTTTGTGTAGTTTTTTTAAAATTGTGGACTGTAATGAATAAGAAAAAATTTAAAACCAGTGTTTGTATAGCTGTTTGAAGAAGCAGTAATTGAAATGTTGGGGAATCTATTTAGCTCAGTTGGCTGGATCATTGGTTGACAGAGTAGTGTGATGTTAACAGCGTGGGTCCAATTCCCATCACTGGTTTGAGGTTATCATGAAGGACTCTCCTTCTCAACCTCTTCCCTCACTTGAGGTCTGATGGCCCTCAGGTTAAATTACCAGTCATTTCTCTCCGCCTAATGAGAAAGCAGCCCCTATAGTCTGGTAAGAATATGGAGATACAATCAACAATTGGAGTGAATGCAGATGAATTGGAGTCAAGGGGGTTTGTTCACAGATATAACTGGGTGGCAAGAAGCACTTGTTTGGCCTATGGACTAGTGACCAGTTATAGATGACAAGAGCCTTTTGCTTGCCAACTACTGTATGATTGGTAAAAAAAAACAGGTTAGAGCTGGGAACAAGTTACAGAGAAGGAATTTGCTCTCCACCAGTTCAGGTGCTCTCTCTCTCTGTCTCTCTATTCTTTGCAGTCAAAACTGACTTTAAATCTAAAGAAATCTGATTAACGTTTCTTTCAGCAGTTTCTGCAATTTGTGATTTTTGGTTTGTTAAATCAGATGCATTTTACAAGGGAATCAGCCACCCTATTCCCTCTTGCAAACCAATGGAAGCATACGGGAAAGGAAACCAGTTAAAAAAGAAAATTTGGATCAGCAAGGACCAAATCTGAATTTGTGGACAAAGATTACTGAACTGCCTTTCCAGTGTGTGTGTTTGTACATATGTATGCTTGCACATAACATTTGTTTGTGTATCAGGGGACTTTACATGGGGGTTTAATTTGTAGAGTTCTATGCCAACAGTTTATGACTGTTTAACTGTTTAAGCTACAGTCTAATTATTGTATTGTCACAATTCTTATTCAGTGTAGAAACCTTGCCTGTGCTTTTGAATAATCTGGATCTGAAAATCAGGTAAATTGGGGTATATTGCACATTTATTTTAAAATCTTTTACTTTTGAAACATTTTAAAATAATGAGGCTTGATTTCCAATATGCTCCCCCAATGAATCAAATTAATATGAAAAGTCCTTTCACTGGCTTGTGATTCAGTAACTAAGAGATAATTGTCAATCATTCCAAATGGAACAAGTGAGGGAATATGACAAATTACTTACAGAAAGGTGCTTTTCCAATATTGAGGGCCACCAGACCTCAAGTGAGGGAAGAGGTTGAGAAGGAGAGTCCTTCATGGTAACAGTTGAATGTATGACTGCTTTTGAAAGGGAATTGGAAAACTATTTGAAAAAGAGAACCATTGAAATGACATGGAAAAATGGCAGTTGAATATGGTATCATTTAGATAGGTAACAATTCCAGTGATGAATTGAATGATCTTCTGTTTGTCAAATTCTCTGTTGTCATAACTACAGGAGTCCACTAATTTACATATTTCTACTGTGTAATTTAGCATATTCTTTTCATTTTAAAAATCTGTTTATCAATATCTAAAACTACAAAAATTGCAAAATATTATTCAAATGTCATGTGCAAATGAAGACACTCCTATAAAATTTCCTGACCATTATATATGCAAATGTTAATACATTCAGGCAATAATCAGAAGCTATTAATCACAGTAGATTTTTGGCCAAAATGTGTCATTTTAAGTTAAAATTGAGCCAAACTTGACATTTTCAATGGCATCTAAGTATGATGAAGAGATTCAGAGACTCCATGAAAGTTCATTTCTAATATTCAACAATTCTAACTCAGCTGCAATTATAGACAGACCAATACATGTCAAAAATGATCAACTCTACCGACAGATATACAAGAAGAAACCTGATTGAATCTGCCAGTCTCAATATGGTGTAGCTGTAGGCCAAATAGAGACTGACAAATCCCCCCCCCGTAACAGAGTAAGAGCTCAAATATCAGTCATAACTGGAATTCAGATGTTGATTTACTAGTTCAGAGGCTTGTCATAAATATTACTTTACATTGGAGTTATGTTTCCATGTTGTTCATTATTATTTTGGAGGCAGGGATTTTATGCTCAATGTGGGTGCCACTGTCTAGAGAAATGGGAATTGTTATCACTCTGCAATGAAATTCCTATTTTATGGAAAGAAAGGGGACGAGAATTCCCATTTTCATCCAAAAACTGCAAACAAAAAGCTCTTGATTCACACATTTTAAAGCTTTGATTCTATTAGATGTTTGTTAATTAGTTGTAAGAAGATATTAACTCTCAAACTTTTTCAGAACATCAGCAGTGGAGACATATATGACATGTGATGATGGATAAGTAGGCTGTGTGGAACTGCTGGATTCTATCAAACAATATGTCCCTTCAGCTGTTTATAATAAGCAAAGTACTAACTGTACCCAACTAGCTCAACCTTTCACAACTTAAAACATAGTGACCAATATTAGATAGGTTTTTTGCAATTGAACATTTGCTGAATAATTTTGAGTGTGAATTTCACAAACATCAACTTGAGATTGTTGGTTACACTCACAATGTGGCACACTGATGTAGACGAAAGAACACATTGCACCTGTTTCTACTGAACATTCTCTGGTTCATTTTATGAGTGCAAACTACATTACAGATACACAAGAGAACAAAGTAGCATAAAATTTAGGGGCAAATGCAATAGCGATTCTTCAGCTCTCCAACACTGCACCTCCACAAATGGGACAAAACACAATTCATACTGCACTGGAGTACCAGTCTAGATTTTGTGTTCAGTAGGGAAAACCTAGCCTGACTATCCAGTGCTGCACCATTGGAGTTGCAATCTTTTGATGAGGCATTAAGTTGACACTGTCTGCTCTTTTGGAAGCAGACAAAGGTCCAATGGCACTATTTCAAAGATGAGAAGGAGGATTTCTGATGAACACAACTAATCAACACCATTGAAACAGATTATTTGATCATCATGGCTGAAAATGTGTTGCTGGTCAAAGCACAGCAGGCCAGGCAGCATCTCAGGAATAGAGAATTCGACGTTTCGAGCACAAGCCCTTCATCGAAGATTTTATTTGATCATCATGCCATTATTTGCCATGTACAAATTTACTGTTCCATACACTACAAGAATAACTAGTATTCAAACTATGTCATTGGCTGTAAAATATGTTAGTTTATCCTGAAGTTGTACAAATGAAAAGCCTTCTTTCTTTTTTTAAATACTCAGTGAGCTAATCAAACATTCCCTTCAATTGCCTGCAACAAGTCCTTGACTAAATACAGAAATCTGGAAATCCTAATGATCCCTTAGGTTCTCACTCCTATTTACAAGCCAAAAATCAATGATTATATATAGCTAGGAAGTTAAAGAATGCCAGATTGCCTCATAATTGCAACCAGATATTTACTAACTACAATAGAGTACATGATAAAGAAAGGTAGGCTCATGAAAAGTTGCAGTCTGACGTCCTGGATATAAATCACTGAATCAATTTTAAAACCAGGTAAAAGGGAACCTTAAACGAAGCCAGTCTTTATCCCCTGCCATTTCAAGTTTGTAAAATATTAACATTTTTGAAGTGAAGAAATGGTAAGGAAAGATCCTAAAAAAAATTGATACTTTTACAGTAATTATTACATAATTAACCTGAATCAATAATGGAAAGTAAGAGCAGGAGAAAGGATTTCCTCTGATCGTGGACAGTAATGAAATCATAAAAGTAATTATAATTACTTTCCTCAAAATGCAGAAGTTTATCTTCTAAGCAGGATATGGATGCTATTCTCTGGTGAACAGAAATGCCAGAGCAATTTCACTAATTTCCCTGTATGAAAGAAATTTCCCCTTTATGAAAGAGACTGTGGTAAAAATGAGATTTCAAAACTGCAACAAAACTTGCTGTGTAGAAAGCTGTGGTCGCACCTATCCATCTGTGAGATATAGACCACCTAACAACATATTACTCCATTGGACAGATTTGACATGAGATACAATTAGAGTGTCATGGACATCAAATGGGAGGGCAAAGTGCCCAATTTTCCAAAGAGCAGAAATGTCTGGATTTGAAGAATGCATCAACCGAATCCAGCTCACATACAGTGGTGATGTTGTACGTGTGACTGGCAAAAGAAAAATCCTCAAAACAGACATGCATTCGCAAGATAAGTTTGGATGCTGCCAAGAGTAAGGGTCATGGCAAACTTCAGGAAATATGGCATGTCCATCATGAACTAGATGAAAAGTGCACAAAGCTTACGTACCTGGTGAGCAATCTCAAATGGTGATTAATGAAAGGAAACTAATGAAGGTGGCAGCAATGGCTTGGATAAGCAAGGCAGCAACATATTTGAAAACAGAAGGTTGGAAAATTTAATTTAATAAATATTGTGACCATCAATACTCACAATTTGAGATACTGTTGGATTGTCATAAATTCCAAATGATTTGTTAATGGGTCATCTACACAGAGGTTAATTCCCAGGTTACATAGCTCATTTTAAAATCCATTTTAGAATTGTCCACAAAGTTAATACATAGTAAAAAGGATTATGGGAGAAGGCCTATCTACATTATCTGCTGACTCATGTGCAATTAAAGATCACAATGATCTTCCAGAAGAGCAGCAGAAGTGTTTTTCCAAGATTCTAAGTAATATTTATGCTTCACACAACATCGGTAAAGCAGAATATCTGTACATCGCCTCATTGTTGCTTGTAGGATCTCTACTGACTATTATTTCCTATATTACAACAGATGCAACATTTTAAAAGTACTTAATTGACTGTGGAAGCACTTTACAACATCTCAGGGTTGTGCAAGATGCTATTAGAAATTCTACTTTCATCAACTATGTCATAAATGCAACTTTTCCAATATTACCCACATCCTGAAAACAATGGAAAAGTACATCTACTTGACAAATACATTACTTACTATGTTTTAATTGTTAGCTGTGAGAAATTAAGCAGTTTCTGTACTGTGGATTGCATATTGCATTGCGGAGAAACTGTGTTGAAATTGCATATAGAACCCTTATAAACAAACCAATGAAGACTTCCAGCCCACTGGCCTGATTAGAAATGAAATATCAGGACCAGAATTAGAGTTGCACTGACTGAATGTAGAAAATGTTTCAACGTAAACAGTAAATTGGTTAGAGGTCAATGAAGACCAACTGACGCTTGATAATTTTTTTCGAATAGTTAAAGAGAAATCTTTATTTATATAGTACTTCCATAATTACATAATCCCAAAGTCCATTCCAGCTAATGAAGTAACTTGGAAGTGTAGTCATTTGTTATGATGTAGGATTTTTGTTTTAAAATATATGTTTATGCTGTTTTCCATGGGATGACACAATGGCTCAGTGTTGCCTCACTGCACCAGGGACCCGGGTTCAATTCCAGCCTTGGACGACTGTCTGTGCGGAATTTGCACATTCGCCCCTTGTCTGCGTGGGTTTCCTACAGTGTTCCGGTTTCCTCCCACAATCCAAAGATGTGCAGATCAGGTGAATTGGCCATGCTAAATTGTCCATAGTGTCAGGGGTGAACATAGGGTAGGGGAATGGGTCTCGGTGGGTTACTCTTCGGAGGGTCGGTGTGGACTTGTTGGGCTGAAGGGCCTGTTTCATTATGGTGGGTAATCTAATCTAATCTAATCTAATCTAATCTAATAATGATGAGACTTCAGCTCCTATTTGAATCGTAGAATCCCTGCAAAGCAGAAAGAGGCTAATTGGCTCATCAATCCCATACCAGCCCTCCAAAGAGCATCCTACCCAGACAGATCCTCATGATGCCTCATTTACCATGACTAATCCACTCAGCCTGCGCATCCCTAGGCACTATCATGCAATTTTACATAGCCAATCCACTTAACCTGCACCGTGGGCGGCACGGTGGCACAAGTGGGCGGCACGGTGGCACAAGTGGGCGGCACGGTGGCACAGTGGTTAGCACTGCTGCCTCACAGCGCCTGAGACCCGGGTTCAATTCCCGACTCAGGCGACAGACTGTGTGGAGTTTGCACGTTCTCCCCGTGTCTGCGTGGGTTTCCTCCGGGTGCTCCGGTTTCCTCCCACAGTCCAAAGATGTGCGGGTCAGGTGAATTGGCCATGCTAAATTGCCCGTAGTGTTAGGTAAGGGGTAAATGTAGGGGTATGGGTGGGTTGCGCTTCGGCGGGTCGGTGTGGACTTGTTGGGCCGAAGGGCCTGTTTCCACACTGTAAGTCTAATCTAATCATTAGACTGTGGGATGACATCAAAACACCTAATAGAAACTCACGCAGGCACAGGGAAAATGTGCAAACACCACATAGACAGACTCCCAAGGCAATCATTGAACCCAGGTCCCTGGCACTGTGATAAAAGCAAATTACTGCGGATGCTGAAATCTGGAACCAAAAGAGAAAATGCTGGAAAATCTCAGCAGGTCTGACAGCATCTATAAGGAGAGAAAAGAGCTGACATTTCGAGTCTAACTGACCCTTTGTCAAAGCTAAAAAAAGGGGAGAAATAGGAAAGTGTTTATACTAGGCTGAGAGAAGGTGAGTCATGGCTCCAGAAGCAAAGGTAGCAGTAATGAGGTGATAATGACAGTGCACAGAGAGATTATAGGGAGATTAGGAGCTGTGAATCACCAAGGCTGAAGCCAGTGTTATGTGACAAAATATGTGGGGGATTGGGGAATGGGTGAAGCAGAGGCAAAATGGAAAACAGGGTAAAAGGGTACCAAACGGGGAAGAGGAGAGGAAAAAGGTGATGAGAGAGTGGGGAGCAAGAGAAAGAGAGACAATCAAGAAATAAGAGGTACAGAACAGTGAAAAAAAAATATTAAAAAAATAAAATAAATGAAATAAAATTAACTGAAGTTGTTGAATTCAATGTTGAGGCCAGCAGGCTGTAATTTATCTAGTAGGAAGATGAAATGCTGTTCCTCCACTTTGCGTTGAGCTTCACTGGAACATTGCAGCAGGCCAAGGACAGACATGTGGGCATGGGAGCAAGATTGTGTGCTGAAGTGGCATGCCATGGGAAGGTCCAGGACCTGATTGAGTACAGACCGAAAGTGCTCAGCAAAGCAATCACCCAGTCGGCGTTTTGTCTCTCCGATATAGAGGAGGCCACACTGGGAGCAACAAATGCAATAGACCAAATTGAAAGAGGTACAAGTAAAACACTGCTTAATCTGAAATGAATGTCTGGGGCCTTGGATGGTGAGCATGGAAGAGGAAAAGAGGCAGGTGTTGCACCTTCTGCAATTGCATGGGAAGGTGCCGTGTATGATGGGAGAGATGTTAGGTGTGATGGGAAGATGCCATGTGTGATGGGAGAGGTGTTGGGAGTGATGGAGGAGTGGACTAGGTTGTCCCGGAGGGAATGATCTCTGCGGAATGCAGGCGGGGAAGGGAAGGGAAGATGTGTTTACTGGTGGTGTCGTGTTGGAGTTGGCAAAACTGGCGGAGGATTTTTTTTTGCATGTGAAGACTGGTGGGGTGAAAGGTGAGAACAAGAGGGACCCTATCTTTGTTCTGGGAGGGGAGGGAGGGGGCTACCCTTCTCCTCTGTTTTCCATTTTACCTCTGCTTCATCCATCCCCTCCATCACCCACGTATTTTGTCACAAAGCACTGGCTTCAGCTTTGGTCATTCACAGCTCCTAATCTCCCTGTAATCTCTCTCTGCACTGTCATTATCACCTATTTCTTGCTACCTTTGCTTTTGGAGCCATGACTCACTTTCTATAAATACCTCCCTATTTTTTCCTCTTTTTTTTTAGCTTTGACAAAGGGTCAGTTAGACTTGAATTGTCAGCTCTTTTCTCTCCTTACAGATGCTGTCAGACTTGCTGAGATTTTCCAGCATTTTCTCTTTTGGTCCCTGGCACTGTGAGGTTACAGTACTAACCACTGAGCCACCATGCCACTCTAATGTATTAACCTATTTAAGCAAATACCTCCTCCTGTCTGCACACGTGAAAAAGAACAGATCAATTCAATAGTACAATATCAATAACATAATAACAGTTCTTTATTTACACATGTACATAGTAGGCTATCAAATACAGCTCTCTGATGCAGTACCTAGGACCTCTCTATTCATCTGATCTTTCTATAGTATCTAGGAATTACTCATCCCAATAATTTTAACAACAGACAAATAGGGACCACATTATTCAAGGAGGAACATGTAAAAATATATCAGATCTAACAAATGACTTGCTATTAATGTATTCATACATCAAAATAAATAACCCATTCACTTTAACAAACTGTGCAAGGAAGCTCCTACAGTGTGAAGTAAAAAGCAGCATCTCCATCGACTCAATTCAACAAAAGTCTGTTTGTGTTCCTTCCTTGTATTCAAGTCTGCAAAGGGATGATTAATTTGTATTCCTATCTATAAGTGAAGATATTTATATGCATTTTTTCAATTTATAAGGAGATTTTTTTAAAAAAAACTACCTGATCATACATTTCTTTCAACAATTTTTCATTGTATTAATATTCAGATCTTTCAGTTGCTGATCAGTTTTAGGAATATGTACTCCACTCACTCATGTTGTTAACCTCTGACCTTTGGTCCTTCCTTCTGACTTCAATATTGGTATCAGTAATTATCGGATATAAACAGCGTTTTGTCTATGTTTACTTCAGCACTTTATGTAAAATCTTCAAGATTCTTGCTTTGTTAATTCACGTGTTTGAGTTTTTGTATCATTGTGGTCATACTTTAGGTTTAATTATATTCAAAATAATTAAGCTATCTGATATTGCTTGTGCTTGTCTTGTACTTTAAGCCAATATTGTTACAGAAAAAAAGAGATATTAGTCAAGGAGTCATAGAGTCATACAGCATGGAAACAGTCTCGTCAATCCAACCAGTCCATGCCGACCATAATCCCAAACTAAACTAGTCCCACCTGCCTGCGCTTGGCCCATATTCCTCCAAACCTTTCTTATCCGTGTACTTATGCAAATGTCTTTTCAACATTCTAACTGGACTCACATCTATGACTTCCTCTGGCAGTTTACTCCACACACCAACCACTCTCTGTGTAAACAAGTTGCCCCTCATGTGTTTTTTCATCTCCTCTCATCTTAAAAATATGCCTCCCTTGTCTTGAAATTCCCCACCAAGATACCTGCCATTCACCTTTTCTATACCCCTCATGATTTTAAAGAGCTCTGTCAGGTCACCCCTCAACTTCATATGACCCAGTGGATTAAGTCCCTGCTTATTCAACTCTCCCTATAACTCAAACTTTCAATTCCAGGCAAGATCCTGGTGAATCTTTTCTGAACCATCTCCAGCTTAATAACATCCTTCCTGTAACAAGGTGACTAGAACTGGACACAATACTCCCGAAAAGGCCTCACCAACATCCTGTACAATCTCAACATGATGCCTCAACTCCATAGCCAAAGGTTTGAGCAATGAAGGCAAATGTAATAATTCCTTCTTAACCAACCAACCAGCCAGTCTGCATGGTCTGGAGTATCTCAGACTGTGAGTATCTATACATACACTGTGTTGCTTGCTCCTTGCACCTGTGACTTGTATGTTAATCTGTTCATTCTGGACTTTAAGTGAAGATAGAGTCATGCCACCAGTTAGATCATTATGATTTAGATAAATCTTGCTATATTACACTTCCTCCCAAGTTTTTTTTTTACATAGCCTTTATAAACATTCACAACATTATCACCATCATTGTCATTACCATTGCATGCTGCCCCTCAAAGTCGAAGAACACAGGTCAAGATAACTTGGAACTCTGGCTGGACCTTGTAGTGTATTTGAGTTGGACATTAGGCTAATAGGAGAAAGTGAGGACTGCAGATACTAGATAGTCAGAGTCAAAAAGTGCGGCACTGGAAAAGCACAGCAAGTCAGACAGCATCCGAGGAACAGGAACATCAACATTTCAGGCAAAAGCCTTTCATTCCTGATGAAGTGCTTATGCCTCAAACATCGACTCTCCTGCTCACTAGCCTAACAGACTTGTACCATATCTGAAATGGTTGTACCACTCCATACATTTTCTAATATAGTGTAGGTATGTCTGTCCCACATCCTGTGACACTCAATCTCATGTTTCAGCTTGAGTAAGATCAAGGTCTCCTTTTACTTCCTAAACATTCCTTCAGGCATTCTGATGTAATAAGATCATGGATGATCTGATGCTTTAGTGTCTGAAGTTTCTAAATTCCAACCCTTTAGTCAGAGCTTCTACCTTGACTTTAATGTTGATAGAGTTTTTCCTGTGTCTGGAGTGTAATACCTCTGCTATTTTTAGCTGTGGCTTTTCTTGAGTTGTTCTTCCTTTTCATTGTCACAGTCTTTGTCAAAGCTCTTGAAGTAATACAAACTGTTTTCATGTATCATCAGTTTTCACTTAGATAAAGATTGTTCCTCATCATCTGGCTGATTCATCAATGGCCATGATAGAGAAAAAAACCTGGATTGTAATGTGCTGAAACATCAGTAGGAAGTTCATTCTTTAAACTTTCAGGAGTTGCAGTTTATTCCTGACTTCAATGCCATTGTATTTTTTAATCAAAACCTCTCTATGGATTGAGTAAATCTATTTAAATTGATGTTCAACTTTCCCACTTGGTTTACCAAAGAAATGTTAGACTATGAGACAATAAGACAGAGGAGCAGAAATTAGGCCATTTGGCCCATCGAGTCTGTTCCACCATTCAATCAAGGCTGATAAGTTTCTCAACCCCATTCTCTTGCTTTCTCCCCCTAACTCTTGATCTCCTTGATAATCAAGAACCTATCTATCTCAGTCTTAGATATACTCAATGACCTAGCCTCCACAGCCTTCTGTGGCAATAAATTCCACAGATTCACCACTGTCTGACTGAAGAAGTTTCTCCTTATTTCCATTCTAAAGGGCCTTCCCTTTACTCTAAGGCTGTGTCCTTGGGTCCTCTAATAATGAAAACATCTTCACTCTGTCCAGGCAGTTCATTATTCTGTAAGTTTCAATTAGATCTCCCTCATTCTTCTAACCTCCAGTCCCAGAGTCCTCAAATGTTCCTCAAATGCTATGCCTTTCCTTCCTGGGATCATTCTTGTGAACGTCCTCTGGACCTGCTTTATGGCCAGTAATTCCTTCTGAAGTATGGGGCCCAAAATTGCTCTCAATACTGTAAATGAAGTCTGACCAGAACTTTATAAAGCATCAAAAGTACATCCCTGCTTTTATATTCTCAATACATGCCAACATTGTATTTGCCTTACTAATTACCGACTCAACCTGAATCCTGAATTAGGATTACCAAGTCCCTTTGCACTTCAGATTTCTGAATTTTCTCTCCATTTAGAAAATAGTCTACCCTCTATTCTTCCTAACAAAGTGCATGATCTCACACTTTCTCAAGTTGTATTCCATCTGCCACTTCTTTGCCCACTCTCCTCACCTGTCTAAATCTTTCTGCAGCCTCCCTGCCTCCTGAATGCTATCTGTCCCTCTAACTGTCCTTGTATCATCTGCAAAGTTAGTCAGAATGCCCTCAATTCCTTCGTCTAAATCATTAATGTACAAAAGAAAAGGTTGTGTCCAAACACTGGCTGCCATTTTGAGAAGGACCTTTTTATCCCCTCTCTGCTTTTTGCCAGACAGCCAAGCCTCTATCTGTGCTACCTAGCCTCTAAAACCTTGGGCCCTTATCTTACTCAGTAGCCTCTTGTATTCCAGGTAGATAACATCCATCGGCTTTCCTTGGTCTAAGCTGTTCATCACCTCCTCAAAGAATTCTAACAGATTTGTTAGGCATGATGTCCAATTGATGAAACTACATTGCCCTTGTCCTACTTTACTATGCACTTCAATTGTTCAGAAAGCTCATCCTTCACAATGTTATACATCATACACTTTTGGACAATTCATGCAATTCTGGTCTCCTTCCTGTTGGAAGGATGTTGTGAAACCTGAAAAGGTTCAGAAAAGATTTATAAGGATGTTGTCAGGATTGGAGGGTTTGAGCTATAAATAGAGTTTGAACAGGCTAGAGCTGTTTTCCCTGGAGCATCGGAGGCTGAGGGGTGACCTTATACACGTTTATAAAATCATGAAGGGTATGGATAGGGTAAATAGACAAGGTCTTTTCCCTGGTGTTGGGGAGTTCAGAACTAGAGTATAGGGTTAGGGTGAGATGGGAAAGATATAAAAGAGACCTAAGGGCAACCTTTTCACGTAGAGGGTAGTACCAATGTGGAATGGGCTGCCAGAGGAAGTGGTGGAGGCTAGTACAATCACAACATTTAAAAGGCATCTGAATGGGAACATGAGTAGAAGGATTTGGAGGGATATGGACCGGGTGCTGGCAGGTGGGACGAGGTTGGGTTGGGATTTCTGGTTGAGTTGGACCGAAGGGTCTGTTTCTGTGCTATACACTTCTATGACTCTTTGACTCTAAATGGCATCAGCAATCCTAACTCTTAGTTTAAGGGTATTTGCCAGAATCCAGATATGGCATTCAATTTTGTAAAATGGTGCTTGTTGACAATTTTGCCAAGCCATTATTAACAGACAAAATGGGAAAGCTTTCCATCCTAACTTGTGTTTAACTGAACGAGTCCATACACAATCTCAGTTGAAAAGTGTGGCACTGGAAAAGCACAGCAGATCAGGCAGCATCCAAGGTGCAGGAGAGTCAATGTTTCAGGCATAAGCCCTTCATCAGGAATGTTGTCACAAAGCTAGTCACTTTTTTTCCCAAAAAGTTCTTCATTGTCTCAAGGATAATCTGTCCTTGATTTTTTTCAGAGGAGTAACAATCAAGGCTGGCTCCAATCAGACTGGTTTGCTACAGAGAATAAAGGATATTAAGAGGCCTTTTCGTTTGTATGTAAACGATGAGACTTCAGGTCATAATGGTCATGTTTTAGAAGTGACCTGTAGAATGAAAGGGGAGTGGTCAGCTTTCTAGCTGAGCTGAGCAGTTTAGTTCAGTCCAGAACTGGTTAGGAGTTCAACAGTGAGCTTTGTGAAAACTCTCTCTTCTGCCCTTCTAACTTCAACCTGGACGCATCTGACTCTTTTTGTACTGTGTTTTTAAAGGGGATTTGCTTATTGGGATCGTTGTGTATATTTGGAAGAACATACTTAAGTCTAATTTGGATAGACTAAGTTCTTTATTCTGTTCTTTGTGTTTCATTGTGTAATTTTATGAATACTTTTTTTGGTCTGTTTTAAACCTGGTAGTCAACCTCGCTAACTAAATCCAGGAATTTTCACTGCATACTTGCCAAAACAGATTGCAAAGTTATGGTCGGGGCTGCTTGCTTAAGAATGTTTTGAGTGATCTGGCCTAGTCCATAACAATATGCTTCTGCAGTCCTCACTTTCTCTTACACAATCTTAGTTGTCCACTTGTTTTGGGATCTAGCCCTGGCACTGGTCATATGATCCCATTTGCAATTATGTTGTCTAATTGAGATTTTACTGTCTCTGTCAAAAAATGAAGAATTATTTTGGGGAGTGGACAAACAGATGGGTTTAGCATCTTCTTTCAGAATAATGTGACACCCCTGCTTCCATTTGCCTAAACCTATGAATATCTTTGGGAATTCTTGCTGAAATTTTACCTTCCCTTTGTAGAGAATATTTGTAGCAGCTGTCTCTAAAAGAACCAAATCTTTTCTACTCAACCTTAAGGTACTCTGATTCCTCAATATATAGATTAGATTACTTGCGGTGTGGAAACAGGCCCTTTGGCCCAACAAGTCCACACTGACCCTCAGAAGAGCAACCCATCCAGACCCATTTCCCTACATTTACCCCTTCACCGAACACTACGGGCAATTTAGCATGGCCAATTCAACTAACCTGCACATCTTTGGACTGTGGGAGGAAACTGGAGCACCCAGAGAAAACCCACGCAGACACAGGGAGAACATACAAACTCCACACAGACAGTTGCCTGAGACAGAATTGAACGCGGGTCTCTGGCACTGAGATAGCAGTGCTAACCACTGTGCCATCGTGCAGCCACTAAATAATATATAAGGCAAAATTTTACCAAGATTTAACTTGATGTCAATTTTGGAAGTGTCACAGACTTTGTTCACCTTTACAATATTTCTCATGCAATTTAACACTGCTAACCTCATTTAGCATGCACCACAGTGTCACTTTCTCTCTGTAATGGCAGCAGTACATGCCAATGCTAGGACCAAACCATTTATGCCATGGCTGTTATATTAAACCATTATTACTCTGGATAACTCATTGCCTTTCCTGACTGAGGATGAACCAGGCCGTAATAACAGATTGCACTCTGCCTTTACTGTGTTAGGAATTTTGTTCCCTTAGACTTTTAGATATTTGCTCAAAGCACATGCAGTGTATTTGTTGTGAAATATCCTGCCAAATGCTGTAGGTGTCACATTGACAAAGCACATTGCCATAAATTAATATGTCTACCCCCTTGATTGCTCATTGCAAGCATACATGGCAAGCTGCCTAGTTCTCTGTCTGCACTAAAAAGGCAAGGTAAGGCAAGACAAAAGATCCTCTGTGTATCCAAGTAAGTGAAAGTGAGTTAAAGCTAAGGAAGCAAACTGAAAGATGTAAGATGCGCCCAGTTCCAACACCTGGCCATGCTTGCAAAGTTGTCTAGCAGCATCATTGCAATTTAAGGTGTTGCTGGGCTCAAGAGGGCAGTATTGAATCGATGAACTGTATCATAAATTAGTCTGAGATGTGTCATGATGATGTGGTAAGGTTGGTGCTTTATTGATGGGTGAAGGGTGCAGGTTGATTACTGCCCCAAGATATTGGAGAATGATGGCTAAGGTGGAGGCCCAGGTAAACATACTGGCGAGATGCAACCATCAGGTTACTGCTCTGGCTTTCAAGTGGGCAATCAACATCATCTAATTTCTCTCTGGAAGTTGGGAAAATGTAGCATTCAAATAAGGTGAGAAGAGGTAAAAATGAACTGTTAGTTCACATAACTGGGCCCTTCTCCATTCACTAGCAGGATTCTGATCTTGCTGTTGTAACCTCAAGTGGAAATCAATAATTTAGTTTCTAGCCATTGAGAATCTCATTTTACTTTTCATCCTTAGAGCATCTTTCCAATTGACACAGCAAGGTCCATGTTGTTCCAAAGCTGGGAATATTCAGCTCATAGTCTTAAATGACATTTGATTCTCATTGACTGAGTTCTGTAGAGATTTATCCAAACACCTGAAGATTTACACATTCTGAACATCTTGGGCTGGTCTGGAGAATCAGGTATAAGCAGGCAGGGAAAGAGTTAGGCTATAAGCTTTGTGAAACAAGAGGTTCAGCTGAGCATGACTCAGATCAAATAATAACTTATAGTTAACAATGGGGTGCTGGAGGCAAGGATAATGGGTTAACAATATGGAAAAGCATTCTTTATGTAGATCCATTTAACAAGATGAGGTAGTATTCAGAATGTGAAGTCAGTTTAATAAGGTGAAAAGTATTCATTATCTGAAGTCAGTTATTCATTGTGCAACAGCAGATGGCTTAATCTTTACTATTGACACTCTCTAATTGTAATGGTCATCCAACCAATATGTATGTTGCCTTATCTAGATGGTCCTCCCTGTAAAATGACTATATAGTTCATTGAGAAACTGCTATTTCAGAGAAGACCGTGAACTCATGTCTATTTGCACATGGGTGATTGTTCTCTCACTCTCCAGGGCCCAGAATAAAGATAGAGGAGGTAAAACAACTGTCCTTCCAAGCATTTTTCTTCAACTGAAGGGGGAACGGGATGATAGTCTAACATCACAGCTTTCAACCGTGGTAAGCTGACTGCTAGCATTGAAATGGCTGTTCCAGCCAATGCTGAATTTAAACTCTGTTTCAAATCCTTATAATTTCAAGTTGATGGTCCAGAATGTGTTTTGAGTCTTTTTGATGTCTTCTAACAATCTCTTCATCGATTGTTCTACATCTTTAATTCTTGAACTTTTTCCTGATTACATGATTTTCATTTCTCTGGACATTTCCATTAACAGTGCTTTTTTTTCCTTTTTTTGTGACTGGAGGAAAATGCTGTCAACTATTTTCTAGCACATCACAATTGGCCAAATCTCAGCTTCTCCTACTGGACAAGCACCGTGATTGTGATTCTGTTTGGAGCCACATCTTGTACAATGGTCAATAATGTTCACTCCCTCTCTTTTTGGTGTTTTGGCAGTATTTAGCAGGGAAGTGACATCATCTTAGGGCCTACCCCATCTAATTATGTCAGAAGGATCCCTAATGCTTCCTCATATCCTGTCTGGTTTAGGACACTGATTTCTGCATATACAGAGGAGCCTCAATTATCCGAATCAGATGGTTGGGCACTATTTCGTTTGGATAATTGATTATTCAGTTAATTGATTTCCTCTAGGGCTCGGTTTTCTGTGAAGTCTGCTCACACTGTGCGTGAGAACCCGCCCCCATCCCTTAACCCTGCCCTGTCCCACACTGTACCCCTGCATGCCCCCAACCGCGTCTGCTGCCATTCCAACCCCCTCCCCAACCAGCCCTCAATCACACACCCCTGTCCATCCCAACCCACCGCCCAACCCCCATCTGTGCACCCGCCCCTCCGTATGTTCCCCTACCCCCACCCCCCGGGGCAACCAGATTGTACACCAACAGTAAAACTGCTGCTGTTTTTGCAGGGTAAAACATATACAAACCACTACAGCTGAAACTGACACCCGGAAACGGCAAGAACATCCATCAACAGACACATCGACCTGGACCCCACATACAAATCACTGCAGCTGAAACTGACACCTGGAAGCGGCAAGAACAAACCAATATAAATACCGGAAGAAACATCAAAGCAGCGCTTCACACGAGGCTCCAACAGCACTGATGATGTTCCCTAGCCAGGGAACGAAACGTTTGCAGCAAAAACTTCCAGCTCGGCGAGCAGAACCACAACATTGCAGGATAAGTCTCCAAATAGTGTATACACACACACACACACACACATACACACATACACACACACACACACACACACACACACCACACACACACACCCCACACACACACACACACTACACACACACCACACACACACCACACACCCCACACATACCCCCCCACACACCCCCCACATACACACAGCACACACACACCCCCCACACACACATCCCACACACCA
Organism: Hemiscyllium ocellatum; assembly: GCF_020745735.1. Classification (NCBI taxonomy): domain Eukaryota; kingdom Metazoa; phylum Chordata; class Chondrichthyes; order Orectolobiformes; family Hemiscylliidae; genus Hemiscyllium; species Hemiscyllium ocellatum. Next base: position 33,862,050 of record NC_083426.1, on the reverse strand, counting down.
CACACACACACCACACACCCCACACATACCCCCCACACACACACCCCACACACACCCCATACACACCCCCCCACACACACACCACACACACGCCACACAAACACACCACATACACACACCCCTGACACACACCACACACACCCCCCACATACACACCACACACAAAACCCCCACACACACATCCAACACACACACACACCACACACACCCCACTCACACACACCACACACACCCCACTCACACACACCACACACACACCCCACACACACCACACACACCCCCTACACATACCCCCCCACACACCACACACACACCCCACACACACCGCACACGCACACATCCAATACACACACACACCACACACACCCCACACACACACCACACACACACACCCCACTCACTCACACCACACACACACACACACCCCACACACACACACACCCCCCACACACACACACTACACACACACCACCACACACACACACCACACACCCCACACATACCCCCCACACACACACACCCCACATACACGCAGCACACACACACCCCACACACACACACGCACCCCACACACCCCATACACACCCCATACACACACACCACACACACACACACACCACACACCCCACACATACCCCCCAACACACACACACCACACACCCCATACACACCCCATACACACACCCCCACACACACACCACACACACGCCACACAAACACACCACACACCACACACCCCACACCACACACATATACCCCACAAACACCCCACACACACCCCACACACACCACACACACACACCCCACACACACCCCTGACACACACCACACACCCCCCCCCACATACACACCACACACACCCCCCACACACACACATCTAACACACACACACCACACACACCCCCTACACATACCCCCCCACACACCACACACACACCCCACACACACCGCACACGCACACATCCAATACACACACACCACACATACCCCTCAAACATACCACACACACACACCACACACCCCACACTCCACCCCACACACACACCACACACACACCCCACTCACTCACACCACACACACACACACACACACACACCACACACACACACTACACACACACCACCACACACACACACCACACACCCCACACATACCCCCCACACACACACCCCACATACACGCAGCACACACACACCCCACACACACACCACACAAACACACGCACCCCACACACCCCATACACACCCCATACACACACACCACACACACACACACACACCACACACCCCACACATACCCCCCCACATACACACACCCCATACACACCCCATACACACCCCATACACACACCCCCACACACACCACACACATGCCACACAAACACACCACACACCACACACCCCACACCCCACACCCCACACATATACCCCACACACACCCCACACACACCCCACACACACCCCTGACACACACCACACACACCCCCCACATACACACCATACACACACCCCACCCACTCCACACACACCCCCTACACATACCCCCCCACACACCACACACACACCGCACACGCACACATCCAATACACACACACACCACACACACCCCACAAACATACCACACACACACACACACCACACACCCCCTACACATACACACACACCCCACACTCCACCCCACACACACCACACACACCCCACTCACTCACATACACACACATCCAACACACACACACCCCCCACACACACCACACACACACACCACACACACACCCCACTCACTCACACCACACACACACACACACACCCCACTCACTCACACCACACACACACACACACACACCCCACACACTACACACACACACACCACACACCCCACACTCCACCCCACATACACGCAGCACACACACACCCCACACACACACCACACACACACACGCACCCCACACACCCCATACACACCCCATACACACACACCACACACACACACCACACACACACACCCCACTCACTCACACCACACACACACACCACCACACACACACACCACACACCCCACACTCCACCCCACATACACGCAGCACACACACACCCCACACACACCACACACACACACGCACCCCACACACCCCATACACACCCCATACACACACACCACACACACACACACACACACCACACACCCCACACACACCCCACACACCCCATACACACCCCATACACACACCCCCACACACACACCACACACACGCCACACAAACACACCACACACCACACACCCCACACCCCACACATATACCCCACACACACCCCACACACACCCCACACACACCCCACACACACCACACACACACACATCCCACACACACCCCTGACACACACCACACACACCCCCCACATACACACCACACACACACCCCCACACACACATCCAACACACACACACACCACACACACCCCACTCACACACACCACACACACACACCACACACACCACATACACCCCCTACACATACCCCCCCACACACCACACACACACCCCACACACACCGCACACGCACACATCGAATACACACACACACCACACACACCCCACAAACATACCACACACACACACACACCACACACCCCACACACATACACACACACCCCACACTCCACCCCACACACACACCACACACACCCCACTCACTCACACCACACACACACATCCAACACACACACCCCACACACACCACACACACACACCACACACACCCCACACACACTCCACACACACCACACATACAACACATACACATAGCATACATACACACACACCACACATACCACAAACACACACACACCACACAACCACACACAACTTTTTGACAAGTTCCACCTTTGCCCTTTGTCAGAGAGATTATCTGGGGAAGGGGGGGTTTAGGGTTCACCCCTGTGTAGAACTCCATGGAATCTGTGGGAAGACAGAGAGAGAGAGAGAGAGAGAGAGAGAGAGAGAGTGAAAGGTCAGTCATTTGGAGATGGTGACTGGACTGTCCAGGACTGTTCTCAGCAGCATTTGTGAGCCGAGTTTGTTTTTAATCATTGTACCTGTAAACAAAAGACGCGATCAGGGTTGAAACAGCTCTTTGACATAATATTTCTATGGGGACTTTGAGATCCCCTTTGGATAATCCAATATTCGGATAATTTATATTCGGATAATCAAGGTTCCTCTGTACATGGATAGTGAAATTGATCGAAGGAGGATTTAAGGTTGGAACTGTATGGTGTATCTTGGCCTGTAGGTGTCTGCACATATACTATCCCTCAGGCTAATGCTCTTTGTCACTAAGAAAAGCTATTCAATTCTTCGTGTACTATAACACTCCTTTATTTACTTTGTACATATCAGGTTATCAAATATAAAGTCTAAGAACTCTCTCTTCGCAAGTTCTTTCCAAACCACTGTGTCTTCTCTTTGAGTATTTGTGAGAAATATAATCAGTTACATCACCATGATTTATGTGAATCACATTATTCCACAACCTGTATTCTGAATATTTTTATTTTAAATATTCCTATGATCATTTTGGTCTAGAAGTTCAGATTTGAAGGTGTATGGCAATTAATCCCTTAATTCAGAAATTCAAATATTCTTGGTTTATCTCATTCTTTCCATTTTGGATTACAAGGGAAACAGATATCAACAACTAAGGAAGTATCATTAATTTAGACAGTCAGTTAGCTCAGCTGTCTGTACAGCTGGTTTGTAATGCAGTGATACCATCAGCATGGGCTCAGTTTCTGTTAATATGAAGGGCTCTCCTTCTCAATCTCTCCATATACCTTAGGTGCGGTGGCAACCACCATCAATCATCTCTCTCTGAGGAGTAGGACAATGTTAACATTACCCATTTTTCATAATTAATTTAATCTCAAAATGGGACCTACTTATCTCTTTAACTTCCATATTCTTAGGCTTTACATTCAACATTTTATTTGACTTTCATCTCATTAATTATTCATGTGAGCAGATCTCTAGAGTGTGCCTTTACCTGCCTAATATTTGTATAAATGGCAGTTAACATTGTAAAAACAAGCAGAAAGTCCTTATCACTGTCTGCCACTTTTCTGGAATGCATTTTGTGCTGGCACATGTTTTTCCTCCTTCAGTTACTGGATAGAATAAAGACTTTAGATCAAGATACTGGCTGCAAACCAACAAATAATTTATGTAAATCAAGCAAGCTACTGTGTAGAATGGAATGCAAATATATCATAATTATCAACTTTCTGTTCTCAATGGAATATCAAGCTCAAAAAAAGCACCTCTGCCTGAATTACCTCTCTTCACAAAATGAATCTTGAAAACAGTTGCTTATTTGATATTTGCCATAATACAACCACAGACTGAAACTTCAGACAATGTGGCGACTGTAGACTCACTACCTCAGGGCAGGCAGCCCCAAAGATAAACCCACAAACAGACACTTCTGATGAGATGGGGCCACCAATTAGGTTACAAAAAACAATTGTTTTTACCCATGTATCTACACCATTTTCTTAGCAACTAAAGCCTCCACACCGCTCAGATTATCAATCATCCAGAACATTTTGAACTTGAACCAGATGACTTTTTTTTTGTTACTAAGTACTTTGTGTTATCTCCATTGTCAGGTAATAAAAATGTGGTGCAGCTATATGTCAGTGGAACTGAAAAGCTGATACTCTTTCAATCATACTTCAAAATACATTTTCTATCAACTGGACACAGTTGTGAACTTATTCACAAAAATAAAATTTTTAATACAAGACAGAAATAAAATTTCAAAAATTCACCCTACCTTGACTCGAATGAAAATGTGCATCAAACCAATAGGTTTCTTGCTGTATAAATGAAAGTTATTAACCCCTCATGTTCTGGTATGTGATAAAGAATTTTAATCAGTAATTTATAATCCAGTTCAGATGTAATACATTTTGACAACTTTAAACAATGATATCAAATGTTTCTACAAATTTAACATCTCACTCATTCTTTCTTCAACTTTAGTTTATATTACTTCATCTCCTGGTTTCAAGACAAGCCCTTCAGTTATCATTTGTTTTATCTCTCTCATGGTCAGGTCGCGCTTATATTTACAGTACTTTGTTGAAGTGGCAAACCAGCTTTCATAATCCTGATGCATATGATAACTTTGATGATTGCATCCATGTTAGATTTATTTATGCTTCTGTTTTATTTAATGTACTCGACACTTGGAAAGTAGTGAAGTGCTTCAATTCTTTTTTGCTCCGCTTCAATTTTTGACTCTGCTAAATTTTTTCTTAATAAATTTATTTTATAGATAATTGTCTGAGATTTGGAGCCTGGATTGTAACCTGAAAATGGGTGATAGCTGCTACAAGAGCTATAAACCCCTGCCAAAAGGTCTCTTGAACATCTTTGACTTTTGAGGTCCTTCAAGTACAGTTCTGAATTACAGCTGTTTAATACAATGTTGTTTTTGGTATTGAACTTCTCTAATTTTGTGAACAATTTAGGGTACACCTTGTCAAATAAACTTTTCTTCCTGTTTGGACGTAGGTTTGCTTGCTGAGCTGGAAGGTTCATTTTCAGACATTTCGTCACCATATTAGGTAACATTATCAGAGAGCCTCCAGATGAAGCACTGGTGGAATGGCCCTCTTTTTATTTATGTATTTAGATTTCCTTAGGGGCCATACCACCAGTGCTTCATTAACACGCTCTTTGATGGTGTTACTTAGTATCAAGACGAAATGTCTAAAAACAAGCCTTCCAGCTCAGGAAGCAAACCTACATCCAGAACCTCAACGTGAGCTAAAATTCTCCTCAAAACTTACTTTTCTTACTGTGCTATTCAACTTTTCAAAGACTATTGAGGGAAAACCTGTGTTCTTGCTTAAGATTAAGGTTTCTTGTTTTTGAATTACATCTTTGTCCTGCAATTTTGCTCCTAGCATATCATTAATCTTGAAAGCTGTTTCACCTGGACCATGTAGTTATATCTCTGTAGGCTGTAACAACTGCTTCTTCATTTGTGGTGAATGATTTCATCAGACAGTGCCTGTGCCTATATTATATGTCTAATTAATGAGCTGGCCATTGACATAAACAAGTTTTGTAAAACTCAAGTTGGTTTAATTTCCAATTTCTCCTGGGAATGCATTTGGTATGTTTCCAAATATTGACAGTGACAGTATATTTAAATCTTTGAATGTATAATAATTTGTCTTTTTGCTCTATGTAACTGTCCTTATCCACACATTGGGAGTTGGTTAGCTCAGTTGGCTGGATGACTGGTTTACAATACAGAGTGATGTCAACAGCATGGATTCCTGCACTAGCTGAGTTACCATGAAGGATTCTCCTTCTCAACTGCTCCTGTGGTCACCCTCAGGTTAAACCACCACCAGTCATCCCTCTATAATCAAAGAGCAACTGGTTTGGTAAGACTATGGTGACTTTAAAAATAGTCCATACATCTTCTAGAATTGAGCTTTAGTTTTACAAATATAGTGGAGAAAGTGAGGTCTGCAGATGCTGGAGGTCAAAGCTGAAAATGTGTTGCTGAAAAAGCGCAGCAGGTCAGGCAGCATCCAGGGAACAGGAGATTCAACGTTTCAGGCATAAGCCCTTCTTCAGGAATGATTCCTGAAGAAGGGCTTATGCCTGAAACGTCGAATCTCCTGTTCCCAGGATGCTGCCTGACCTGCTGCGCTTTTTCAGCAACACATTTTCAGCTTTTACAAATATAGTGTTCATTTTAATAGCTACGCACTGTTTGTGCCTATAAAACTTTCATCTTTCACAACACTGAAACTAACTCTTAGTATCTGGTGATTAGCCTACCCTTTATATAGTCTTGTGACATGTATCTTTAGCATTTTTATTTTTTATAAACTGAATGGATTTTGTTACACTACCATGTTAAAGTTGCACTTCTCTCAAGATTTTTAAATTATTTTAGCTGCCTTTTGTTTCCAGTCCAATTTGAAAAGCTTTCTCCAAAGACAAATCTTCTTTGAACTATAATGAATCTGAAAAACTCCTCAATAATTCCAAGGACTATTCCATATCCTATGGAATCTAATTTCAAGGCTCCATAGCCATATCAATCCACAAATCTGCAAAGAGTATTAATGAATTAAGTTATTGATTCCTCTGGATTCTGAATTCTTCTGTTGAACTTTAACTTTTCAAGAATGTTATTTGTTCTCAGATTAAAGTGTCTGTCATATGTTTGTAAAACCATATGAACAATATTTTGTGATGTATGATAATATTGTATATATAGTTGAGCATTTATTTCTCAGTTTGTAATTTGTGTCTAGTATGGAAGCAATTCTGTATCCTAATAACAGCTTTCTCCAAGATGTACAATCCTGCCTTCTACATGGCCCATCTCCGATATTAACTCTGCTAAGCAGTATTATTTCTTCTACTACTTCTCCCCAATGTGTTTACTAACTCTTTTTACTTTAAAAATGTTTAATTCTGTAAGATCTCAATTCTGTTTTAATCTTTTTCCCAAGTATACTTATTTCATCAAAAAACGATATTGTTTAAGTTCCATGTTATAACATTTTGCATTCTGTAATATGAAAATATGGTATCTCTACATTGCCAACTGGATATTTTCCTGCATTTTTGTAGCCAATAGCAGTTTTCAACTTTCTTGTTTGCAAAAGGGCAGTATGGTGGCTCAGTGGTTAGTACTGCTGCATCACAGTGCCAAGGATTTATGTTTGATTCCAGCCTCAGGCGATTATCTGTGTGGAGTTTGCACATTCTCCAAGTGTCTGCATGGGTTTCCTCTGGGTTCCTCCCACAGTTCAAAGATGTGCAGATTAGATGAATTGACCACGCTAAATTGTCTATAGTGTTCACGCTGTGTAGGTTAGGTACATTAGTCAGGGGAAATATAAAATAATAGGGTAGGGAAATGGGTCTGGATGGGATACTATTCAGAGGGTCGGTGTGGACTTGTTGGGCCAAATAGTATGTTTCCAACTATAGGGATTCTATGATTTAATTATACAAAAAAATGGTGGTTTCAGCTTTTGCATTGTCCAAAGAGATAGTTGTTCACCTTACATGGACAAATAGAACAATTTCTATCTTTTTTCAAGTGTTCCCAAAATAAAAGGCCCTGCTGTCTATGGACTTGGTACATTCCTTCTGCCCAAACCATGTTATAAATTATCAATCTCTCACCCTGATTGTAGTCTCAATATTTTTCTAAAAGTCTTATTTTATTAAATTCTATTTAGGTTTTTAAATTGCACATTTGTTGTCTTAATTCTGTGGTTTATAAGTACACCTTTTTGAGGTCTTGTCTTTTTAGCTCATTCTGCACATTTAATTTAACTTAGGATTTTTAATTTAACTCGTGGAAATCTGGTGCCTTTTTGCTTTCTAGCTGACCATCTAACTGAGATTGCTCCAACTGCTTCCTGATAAGCACCTTCAGATGAGAAGACCCACTCAAAGATAAGGAATCAAAATATGACCTTCACAGAGCCATTAATACAGCCAAGGACCAATACCGATCCAAACTAGAGATCCAGGCAGACACCCAGCGACCATTGAATGGCAAGGATTGAATGACATCACAAGTTCTAAAAAGAGACAGAGCAAGATAGTAGATGATGACATATCCCTCCCAGATCTTTTCAAGGCCTTCTGCTTTGATAAAAATTTTGGCAGAGAGGTAACACCAATTCTGACAAGTCCTGACGAACCTATCCCAACAGTCACTGCATCAGAGGTCAGATCAGATTTCCTTCATGTGAATCCAAGGAAAGCATTAGGACCAGACAGAGCACCAGGCCATGCACTCAGAGCATGTGCAGATCAACTGGCAGAGGTCTTCTCGGACATTTTCAACTTCTCCCTACAGCAGGCCACTGTCCCTGCCTGTTTCAAGAGGTCCAACATCATTCCTGTGCCTAAGAAGTCTCATGCAGCATGTATCAATGACTACTGCCCAGTGGCCCTAACTTCAATGGTTATGAAGTGCTTTGAAAGGCTGGTTATGGCATTGATCAACTCCAACCTCCCCACTAGTCCTGACCTACTCCAATTTGCCTATCGGAACAACAGATCCATGTCAAATGCCATATCACTTGTCCTTTACTCCTCCTTAGAACATCTTGACACCAAGAACAGCTATGTAAGAATCCTATTCATTGACTACAGTTCAGCCTTCAGCACTATTATCGCCTCGAGACTGATTATTAAACTTAGTGATCTCAGACTAAACCCCACTCTGCAACTGGATCCTCAGTTTCCTGACCCACAGGCCACAATCAGTGAAGACTGGGGACAATATTTCATCCTCACTAACACTCAACACTGGAGCCCCCCAGGGATGTGTACTCAGCCCCCTACTGTACTCACCGTATACCCATGATTGCATTGCCAAATACCAGACTAATGGCATTTACAAGTTCGCTGATGACACCACCATAGTCGGTCGAATCTCAGATGGCGACAAAACAGACTACAGAGAGGTGGTGGAAGACCTGGGAAAATGGTGCACTGAGAACAACCTAGCTATTAATGCCAGCAAAGCCAAGGAACTCATTATTGACTTTTGGCAGGATGTTACTCATGCCCCCCTCTACGTTAACAGCACAGAGGTGGAATGAATGGAGAGTGTCAAGCGCCCAGGAGTGGTCATCCACAACAAACTCTCTTGGACTCTTCATGTGAATGCACTGGTTATAAAGGCCTAACAATGTCTCTTCTTCCTCAGGCAGCTGAGGAAACTTGTCATGATGGCGAATACCCTTGCCAAGTTTTATAGGTGTGTGGTGCTGGAAAAGCACAGCAGATCAGGCAGCATCCGAGGAAGAGAAGGAGAATCGACATTTCAGGCAAAAGACATTTATCAGGGCTTTTGCCTAAAACATCAATTCTCCTGCTCCTCAAATGCTGCCTGACCTGCTGTGCTTTTCCAGCACCACACTCTTGACTCTAATCTCTAGCATCTGCAGTACCCACTTTCACCCAACTTCTTTAGATGCACCATTGAGAGCATTCTGTCTGGATGTATCACTACCTGGTATGGCAACTGTAGCATTGAAGATTGGAGACGGTTACAGAGAGTGATGAACTTGGCCCAGACAATCACAAAAGCCAACCTCCCATCTGTGGAATCCATCTACCAAGCCTGTTCTCAAGGAAAGGCCGCCAGCATTCGCAAAGATCCATCCCACCCTGAACAATGTTTTTCTCCAACCTCTCCCATCGGGGAGAAGGGACAGGAACCTGAACACATGCACTAGCTGGGTTAGAAACAGTTTCTACCGTACTGTTGTTAGAGTACTGAATGGACTCACAAACTCTTCACATTCGCCTATTCCTGTGTTTTTGTTTTGCTGCTGTTATTTACTTATCTATGCTACTTAACTCTGTGATCTGTCTGTACTGCTCACAAGACAAAGTTTTTCGCTGTGCCTTGGTACACGTGACAATAAATTCAATTCAATTCAATGGAATCCATGACCTCCTTGCTGGATAATATATAGCTCACACTTGCTTCTATATTTCTCTTACCAGATCTTAAGTTAATGGCTTTATTTTTGAGTGCTATTTCTCCCTTGTTTGATATTCCACACTTTTTTCGGTTGGTTGTTTGACCATGCAGTTGCTGTAGCTGCTGAGTGACTGCCTGAATTGTTCTAAAAATTTTAAAGTCTTAAATGTTGTAAATTCCAGGGTTGCACCTGGGTCCACTTTAATTCTCATCATTTTTACTTTGTGGTATTAAACACCAACATCCACCAGAACTGCTGTGATATAGATGCTGTGATATACTGTAAACCACAACCAGTCTGTTATGTCATGGTGATTTTGCTGCCACTATCCTCTTTCCTTGACTGGGTCTCAGGAGAATTTGGTTTGCATGATTGAGAAAAAACACTGGTGAATCTTAATGTGAAGAGTGTCTTGTTTTAAACAAGATGAAGTTTATTGCATGATAGCGTTCAAGTGCAATTTACACTAATAAGTTAGCCATTGTTGCTAAAACTATTCAACGATATAGGTATTCACTTCAAACAATTCTATGGTGCTTTGGTTTTTAATCACACAAGTCCTATGATACAATCAGATTGGGTGGTGCTTAATGTAATTTCTGACATTAACCCTTTCAGAACCATTATGTTGTACATCAATCTCCCAGTCACATTTTCTGCAAATCCTTAGAGATTATTCATGAAATTATATTAATTCCCATGGATGCTGAACTTTCCTGTTAAATCTTTTGCTTTCAAGAATTTTATTTGTCTCAAAATTAAAGTAGAACATTATCAAAAGTATCTGTACTTTCCCCTATACCTTGGTCACATGCAACATCATCTACTGTCATCCCAACTGAATATAAAACTACATTGACTCATTCATCTTTTGATTTACTGTCTAGTTCAGAAGCAATTATATATTTGAAGAACTGTTTAGTGAAGGTGTACAATTCTGTGTTCGCCCTGGCTCATTAGGTAAATGAAAACTTCCTAGCAATATTTTTCTTCTGCCACATCTCCTTCATGTGTTTGTCTATTTCTCTTTCTTTAAAGATTTTTGATTCTGCAGTAGAACAATACTGCAAACTCTCCTTGCTTCAAATGATTTCAATTCTATTGGTGTAAAACCAATAGTGCTGTTGTATTGTGATGTGCTGGAGAATATCCCTATACTTAGAGTCATAGAGTCATAGAGATGTACAGCATGGAAACAGACCCTTCAGTCCAACCTGTCCACGCCGACCAGACATCCCAACCCAATCTAGTCCCACCTGCCAGCACCCGGCCCATATCCCTCCAAACTCTTCCTATTCATATGCCCATCCAAATGCCGCTTAAATGTTGCAATTGTACCAGCGTCCACCACATCCTCTGGCAGCTCATTCCATACACGTACCACCCTCTGCATGAAAAAGTTGCCCCTTAGGTCTCTTTTATATCTCTTCCCCTCACCCTAAACATATAGTTCTGGACTCCCCAAACCCATGGAAAAGACTTTGTCTATTTATCCTATCCATGTCCTCTCATAATTTTGTAAACCTCTATAAGGTAACCCCTGAGCCTCTGAAGCTCCAGAGAATACAGCCCCAGCCTGTTCAGCCTCTCCCTGTAGCTCAGATCCTCCAACCCTGGCAACATCCTTGTAAATCTTTTCTGAACCCTTTCAAGTTTCACAATATCTTTCCGATAGGAAGGAGACCAGAATTGCATGCAATATTCCAAAAGTGGCCTGTACAGCTGCAACATGACCTCCCAACTCCTGTACTCAATACTTTGCCCAATAAAGGAAAGCATACCAAACGCCTTCTTCACTATCCTATCTACCTGCGACTCCACTTTCAAGGAGCAATGAACCTGCACCCCAAGGTCTCTTTGTTCAGCAACACTCCCTAGGACTTTACCAATAAGTGTATAAGTCCTGCTAAGATTTGCTTTTCCAAAATGCAACACCTCACATTTATCAGAATTAAACTCCATCTGCCACTCCTCAGCCCATTGGCCCATCTGCTCCAGATCCTGTTGTAATCTGAGGTAACCCTCTTCGCTGTCTACTACACCTCCAATTTTGGTGTCATCTGCAAACCTACTAACTGTACCTCTTATGCTCGCATCCAAATCATTTATGTAAATGACAAGAAGTAGAGGGCCCAGCACTGATCCTTGTGGCACTCCACTGGTCACAGGCCTCCAGTCTGAAAAACAATCTTCCACCACCACTCTGTCTTCTACCTTTGAGCCAGTTCTGTATACAAATGGATAGTTCTCCTTGTATTCCATGAGTTCTAACTTTGCTAATCAGTGTCCCATGGGGAACCTTGTTGAACGCTTTACTGAAGTCCATATAGATCACATCTACTGCTATGCCCTCATCAATCTTCTTTCTTAAGCACTTAACATAGAGGATTCCTGCTTTCTGTAACCAAAATGGAGGACTCCAACCTTCTTTTTGTTAAATGGATCATTCCTTGCTTTTCACAAGCAAGTTGGATGATGCTACTTTTTGGGTCTCATAAATTAGTTCCGTCATCTTTAATGGCTGAACTGAGCAAAACTATTTGTGAAGTGATCTCATTACTTTAATGGATATCAACAGACAATTTGCTTAGCCTAATAAACAGTTTCCATCCTTTTCCAAGACTTCCCCAAAAACCTTGTAATCTATGGTGTTAATACATTCTTCCTGCCTTAAGCATGGGTTAAATAATGCATCTTGCAGTCTTATTATGGCCTCAAAAGGTTTCTGTTTTCTTCTTATAGATTCCATCTGCTTCAGTTTTTAAATTGTCTAATTGCTATCTTCACTCTGCTTCACAAGGCTGTGACCTTGATAGAAAGTACTTCAATGGCATTTTATTTCCATACTATACCCATCTGATCACTTGGCCAATGATGCTCATTGTGACCTGTAAGTACTCCTGTTTGTCAGCCTGCTTTTACACCATTGACTTAATGACTTGCCCTTGCCCAACAGGGAATTTTAACTTTACTCATAGAGCTGCAATATGTTCACTTCCAAGTCAAAACTCTAACCAGAAATGCTCCTGTAGATCTCCACTTCCTAATGGAATCATGACTGCCAGGTGAAACCAATCTTTAAGGTATTTTTAAGCTGTCCTGCTGGGGCCCTCTTGTGGTGCACTGGTAGTGTCCCTAACCTGGTTCAAGTCCTACCTGCACCAGTGGTATTTAATAATATGTCTGAGCAGGTTGATTGGAAAAAAAAATGCTGCCTGCTGGTTTTTGCGATGTATTAAATAAAGGCCCGATCTTCTAGGGTTCTTTGTCTCTTATTGGCTTTCCCATGAATTCTGAGTGAGGGCTTGATTATTCAAACATTTGCAACTGCTTATTGTCTGTGTAAGTAGTCTTCAAGGACTAAAGTTTTTAAAGATGTAAATCATTTGGCCTTATGAAGATTTCTTCTGTTAGGTCCAGTGGATTTTTTTCAGCAATGTGTTCTGTGGTGTTGAGCACCAATTCCCATCGCAATCACCATGTGCTATCTGAGGGTAAAAGGATGCTGCCAGCATTCCTCTTACCTTGAGGAGATCTTAGGGGCAATGGGGGGTTTAGTGGTCAGGAGCAATCGTCTGATGATTCTGAGACCTTTAACAAGATGTAGTTTATTGCATGATAGTTATTAAGTACAAGTTCCATTAGCTACTTTCACATTATTACTAAGATGATTAAAGTATGTAGATGACACCTTGGTTCCCTTTGAGAACCAGATCCATTCTCCCAAATTCCCCATCTAAAACTGTATGAGATCAAGAGAGTGGATGGGGCTACTGTGGTCCCCAACATTAACCCTTGCAGAACAATTACTTTAAACAACAGGCTTCTAAATTGCCCCAAAGACACTTTTATTCTAGCTTTGTGACATTCTTCATGTTGCAACTTTGTTTCTTAATTATTTCTGTAGTCCTTGATTTCCTTTGCTGTAGCCATACTTCATGGTGCCTATCCATTATAGTGACAATGTTCACTCTGAACTGTGAGTACTTTACTCACATCTAGCTTCCTTAGCCTATTATTGATTTGTCAGTTTTTAAAAATCCCCGATTCACCATGGATTTCAACTTTACTCACACAGCCTTTTGTATTTGTTTGCACTCCAGCTCAACCTCGACAGTGGACTGCTCCTTCACATAGTCATAGAGTAGTACAGCATTAAAATAGACCCTTCGGGTCCAAATAGTCCATGCCAACCATGTTCCCAAACTAAACTAATCCCACCAGCCTGTGCTTGGCCCATGTCCATCCAAACCTTTCCTTTCCATGTACTCATCCAAATGTCTTCTATACATTATAACTATATCTGCATCCACCATTTCCTCTGACTGTTCATTCATATACTACCCACTCTCTGTGTAAAAAAGTTGCCCCTCATCTCCTTTATAAATCTTTGTCCTCTCACCGTAAAGAAAATGCCTGTCAGTTTTTAACTCACACACCTTTTGGAAAAGACCTTTGCTATTCTATGCCTCTCATGATTTTATAAGCCTATAAAAGGTCACCCCACAACCTCCTACACTCCAGAGAGAAAAGTCTCAGCCTATCTAGTTTCTTTTTATAACTCAAACCATCCATTTCTGGCAACATGGTGGCAAATCCTTTCTGTACCCTCTCCAATTTATTTACATCTTGCCTATAATAGGGCAACCAGAACTGCATGTAGTATTCCAGAAGAAGCCTTACCAAAGTCTTTTCCAATCTCAATATGACTTCTTAACTCCTATGCTGAAAGGTCTGATAATGAAAGCGAGCACACTAAATGCTTTCCCAGTCATCCTGTCTATCTGTGATGCAAATTTCAAAGAATTATGAACTCCTGGATCCCTCTATTCAACTGCACTACACAGAACCCTACCATTTATCGTAAATGTTCTGCCTTTGTTTGGTTTGCCAAAATGCAATACCTCAAATTTATCCAA
Source organism: Hemiscyllium ocellatum (assembly GCF_020745735.1). Lineage (NCBI taxonomy): Eukaryota > Metazoa > Chordata > Chondrichthyes > Orectolobiformes > Hemiscylliidae > Hemiscyllium > Hemiscyllium ocellatum. The sequence goes on along the minus strand of NC_083426.1, from coordinate 33,846,581 downwards.
ATTAAACTCCAATGCTATTCTCAGCCCATTGATCAAGCTCTCTTTGTTACCTTCTTCACTGTTCATTATACCACCAATTTTTGTTCAGCATTCAATGCAATCTTTAACTGCAAGGTGTGACATGTGGCTCCTTGTGGCTTTAAGCTCATACTTACTTCTGCACATCTCTAAGCAATTCTGAAAAACTGATCCCTTAAATATCAGTTCCAACTTGTTGAATTTTAGCTGTTCTGTGGACATCTGGAATGTTCAGCTCTTCTAGTTGCTGATTGTCTGCACTAGTTGTTCTCTTAAAGTTGTGTTTGAAACATTCTTCAGAGTTCATTGGAATCTACACCACTGCTCACCATGTTGTATAATGAATCCTCACCACTTCCTAACATGCTGCATGGCCTATCTGAAGTATTAGCCACTATATTTCCCATCATCTTCCATTTAGATCAAGAGCTACAAGGCCTTTCTGTTCTAGTCTTGAGAGGAAAACTCTAGGACAACTAAAGTGATAAGACTTTCTTAAACAAGATGCATGAGAGTGATTAGTTACATGTTATGTTGGTCTGATAGATATTGTTATAAAGGATATGAAGGATATCTTGAGGTATGACTATCTCCTTTGAGATTCAGAGCTGTTCCCTCACCCAACTCCTTGGGACATCATCATATTGGGCGGTGCTTAATACACTCTCAGCATTGATTTATTCAAAGCCCAACAACTTAAGCAATAATTAAAGTCTGCACTGAAAGGGTTAATTCTTTGATTTGCAAAACATTTTAGCAATCAACATATAATTGCATTCATGACTACAGGTGCAACCACTGTTCAACATCTGGAAGTATCCATATTTTACTTTAGACATTGCAACCATTGTCTGTTGATGTGCAAAGACACAGGAATTTGCAAAAAGTACCTAGATTCAGTGCACTTCATTCTGTTTCTTCAAAGTGAAAGTGGCAATTAATTAATTCAAGCTGAGCCAAAATTGTACTGTTTTCTCAGTTTCCCTTGAATGTTTGTAAATAAACAACATATGAATCTAATAAAAAAATCAACAAACATTCATCCACGTGATCCATCTGGGCCAGAATCAATCCCGAGTAATTTTGTATCCATCATAAAATGAAACTGATGCAGACGTTAGTTAAGATATCCAAAACAGGATAGGTTTTACACCCATTTGAGATTGACTTCTTGGACATAACCCAATGCATCTGCAAAACATGGAAATTTGTAAGGGTCAAAACAATTAAATAAATCTAAAGGCATTAGTATGTTTTACTGTAATTCTTATTATTTTATAAATACTGTGTTGTATTTTAGCATAACATAAATTTTAGGAAATATTTTAATGAAATATGTAGGACAGTTCCTCTATCAGCAAGATTTTCTTTTGCACACATAAAGGGTGTGAAGTTTCTTGGAATAGTATCACTTGCCCTCCTCATGATACTCATTCTGCCACCGACAACACTGGCAAAGGATACCTTCTTGGGAAGTGTACCCATGCTGGCAACCTCTGTATACACTGGAAGCCATGAGAAGTGTTTCCTGTTTTAACATCACACAGCTGATACTACACCAGACTTTCTCATTTGATTCACACAAAGAATTTGCGCATTATTCCACAAAGATCAAGCATTGACTGAAAAGATGGCCTTCTAAGCAGTACTGGTTAAAAGGCAAGGCACAGATAGGACATAGGTGAATGTGAGGGCTGCAGATGCTGGAGATTAAAGCTCCTCGGATGCTGCCTGACGGTTGTGCATTTCCAGCATCACTCTAATCTTGACAGATAGGATGTGCTCTGTACAATGGTGTCACATTGCTCCCATGTTGGTTAACAGTGAGAAGACACTAGATTAGAGTGGTACTGGAAAAGCACAGCAGGTCAGGCAGCATCCGAGGAGCAGAAAATCGATGTTTCGGGCAAAAGCCCTTCATCAGGAATAGAGGCAGGAAGCCTCCAGGTTGGAGAGATAAATGAGAGGGGGGTGGGGGTGGGGAGAAGAGACTGATGGTCTGTATGCCCATCAGCATTGTCCTGTCACTCCGTGGAGGCCATTGTCTGAGTGTGAGTACCAAAGCTTGCCTGCAACCTTTCTCATAGCCACAGTCGCAGTCCACTCATGCCTATTGAAGCAAGAGGTCAATGGTGATGTTTTCAACAACTTATTCATTACGTCAGGCACCAGGGGGAGCTTGAGCAGGGAGTTGAGAAGATGCATTAGATAGAAGCATACCATCACATACAATCTTCTCAGCAACATTGGATGCCACAGGCATCATTGCAATTAGCACCATGATGCAGAGAGCAAACTCCTCTAATGAGTTCAGAAGATGAGGCCATCATTATCACCTACTGTTTTTCCTCTATTCTCTTCTATTTTGTTGCAATTTGCCTGAAAGAGAGAGGATGGAATATTATTCCTTGAGTAACACTGTTTTGTGTGATATGCTTGTGCAGTTAAAAGTATAGGGAGGCAGCAGGAAGTGGGGATTAAGCTGGTCACATTGTTGTTTGTGTGAGGGTGAGGTGAAACATCTTAATGTTCAATGTGCTATCCTGATTGCCAGTGTGCGCTGCTTGGTGAATGATGGGAGCATGGTGCTTGGAGCAGTATGAGATGCTGATGGAGTGTTAGATAGGAGATGTCATGTCAAGATGGATTAGCTGAGTTGATCAGCCTTGTGAGGTCCTTAGAATTCTTGTGGTACTGCTGCCAGGTCATCGAGCACAAGGTTGTCAGGAATTGACTTCCCAGGTCATGTGCTCCCACTTCTGTATGTCTCCTTTGCATCTCTTTATTTATACACCTCCCCCACTAAGGTCCCCAGTGCTCTATCCATGACCCTGGAACCCTCTTTCTGTCCGGGGGCTCCCATTTCCTTTATTTAGAATTCTGAGACGTGTATTGAGCAAGAGCCTCTAAAACTTCCAATTTTCATTTAAGAGAAATGGATTGGCATTAAGAAAAGGTTAACTGCACTGCATGCTATCAGCACAATGTTACTCAACAGTCTGCCTAGAATCGAGATAGTCAACAGCATAGAACCACTCAAGTTACAGCTACAATCATTTTTTAAAAAGGCAGCAGCTCACAGTTCATTTGCTGCTGCCTCCACTGGATTTAGCAAGGGCAGATCATGAATCGTGACTTCAGTGGGCAAAAAGCAGGGCAAACCAATTTTCAACCAAGGACATTACTTTGTACTGACTTTAAACAGATGCAACTGAGATTGTTATGAAAAAAGGTTTATTTCAATGTGCAAAGTCCACTGAAGTAATAAATCACTATCAGTTATATCTTCACCCCTCTGTTGACCCTCTGTTTATTGAAAAGCTCCCTATATGGTATTGCGGTCTGGAAAATATGAAGCTAAGGTATGCTTTAAGTACAATGCTGGCTGGCTC